>NC_138882.1:179339413-179986054 GCF_965194825.1 Balaenoptera physalus | reverse complement strand
GGGATGCAGCAAAAGCAGTTCTAAGAGGGAAGTTTATAGCTGTACAAGCCTACCACAAGAAACAAGAAAAATCTCAAGTAAACAATCTAACCTTACATCTAAAGGAACTAGAGAAAGAAGAACAAACAAAACCCAAAGTTAGCAGAAGGAAAGAAATCATAAAGATCAGAGCATAAATAAATGAAAGAGAAACAAACAAAACAATAGCAAAGATCAATAAAACTAAAAGCTGGTTCTTTGAGAAGATAAACAAAATTGATAAGCCATTAGCCAGACTCATCAAGAAAAAGAGGGAGAGGACTCACATCAATAAAATCAGAAATGAAAAAGGAGAAGTTACAACAGACACCGCAGAAATACAAAGCATCCTAAGAGACTACTACAAGCAACTCTATGCCCATAAAATGGACAACCTGGAAGAAATGGACAAATTCTTAGAAAGGTATAACCTTCCAAGACTGAACCAGGAAGAAACAGAAAATATGAACAGACCAATCACAAGTAATGAAATTGAAACTGTGATTAAAAACCTTCCAACAAACAAAAGTCCAGGACCAGATGGCTTCACAGGTGAATTCTATCAAACATTTGGAGAACAGCTAACACCGATCCTTCTCAAACTCTTCCAAAAAATTGCAGAGGAAGGAACACTCCCAAACTCATTCTATGAGGCCACCATCACCCTGATACCAAAACCAGACAAAGATACTACAAAAAAAGAAAACTACAGACCAATATCACTGATGAACAGAGATGCAAAAATCCTCAACAAAATACTAGCAAACAGAATCCAAAAACACATTAAAAGGATCATACACCACGATCAAGTGGGATTTATCCCAGGGATGCAAGGATTCTTCAATATACGCAAATCAATCAATGTGATACACCATATTAACATATTGAAGAATAAAAACCATATGATCATCTCAATAGATGCAGAAAAGGCTTTTGACAAAATTCAACACCCATTTATGATAAAAACTCTCCAGAAAGTGGGCATAGAGGGAACCTACCTCAACATAATAAAGGCCATATACGACAAACCCACGGCAAACATCATTCTCAACGATGAAAAGCTGAAAGCATTTCCTCTAAGATCAGGAACGAGACAAGGATGTCCACTCTCACCACTATTATTCAACATAGTTTTGGAAGTCCTAGTCACGGCAATCAGAGAAGAAAAAGAAATAAAAGGAATACAAATTGGAAAAGAAGAAGTAAGACTGTCACTGTTTGCAGATGACATGATACTATACATAGAGAATCCTAAAAATGCCACCAGAAAACTACTAGAGCTAATCAATGAATTTGGTAAAGTTGCAGGATACAAAATTAATGCACAGAAATCTCTTGCATTCCTATACACTAATGATGAAAAAGCTGAAAGAGAAATTATGGAAACACTCCCATTTACCATTGCAACAAAAAGAATAAAACCTACCTAGGGAGACAAAAGACCTGTATGCAGAAAACTATAAGACACTGATGAAAGAAATTAAAGATGATACCAACAGATGGAGAGATAGACCATGTTCTTGGATTGGAAGAATCAATATTGTGAAAATGACTATACTACCCAAAGCAATCTACAGAGTCAATGCAATCCCTATCAAATTACCAACAGCATTTTTTACGGAACTAGAACAAATCATTTTAAAATTTGTATGGAGACACAAAAGACCCCGAACAGCCGAAGCAGTCTTGAGGGAAAAAAAAACGGAGCTGGAGGAATCAGACTCCCTGACTTCAGACTATACTACAAAGCTACAGTAATCAAGACAATATGGCACTGGCACAAAAACAGAAACATAGATCAACGGAACAAGATAGAAAGCCCAGAGATAAACCCACACACCTATGTTCAACTAATCTATGACAAAGGAGGCAAACATATACAATGGAGAAAAGACAGTCTCTTCAATAAGTGGTGCTGAGAAAACTGGACAGCTACATGTAAAAGAATGAAATTAGAATACTCCCTAACACCATACACAAAAATAAACTCAAAATGGATTTGAGACCTAAATGTTAAGACTGGACACTATAAAACTCTTAGAGGAAAACATAGGAAGAACACTCTTTGACATAAATCACAGCAAGATCTTTTTTGATCCACCTCCTAGAGTAATGGAAATAAAAACAAAAATAAACAAATGGGACCTAATGAAACTTCAAAGCTTTTGCACAGCAAAGGAAACCATAAACAAGACGAAAAGACAACCCTCAGAATGGGAGAAAATATTTGCAAATGAATCAACGGACAAAGGATTAATCTCCAAAATATATAAACAGGTCATTCAGCTCAATATTAAAGAAACAAACAACCCAATCCAGAAACGGGCAGAGGACCAAATAGACATTTCTCCAAAGAAGACATACAGATGGCCAAGAAGCACATGAAAAGATGCTCAACGTCACTAATTATCAGAGAAATGCAAATCAAAACTATAATGAGGTATCACCTCACACCAGTTAGAATGGGCATCATCAGAAAATCTACAAGCAACAAATGCTGGAGAGGGTGTGGAGAAAAGGGAACCCTCTTGCACTGTTGGTGGGAATGAAAATTGATACAGCCACTATGGAGAACAATATGGAGATTCCTTAAAAAACTAAAAATAGATTTACCATATGATCCAGCTATCCCACTACTGGGCATATACCCAGAGAAAACCGTAATTCAAAAAGACACATGCACCCCAATGTTCACTGTAGCACTATTTACAATAGCCAGGTCATGGAAGCAACCTAAATGCTCATCGACAGACGAATGGATAAAGAAGTTGTGGTACATATATACAATGGAATATTACTCAGCCATAAAAAGGAACGAAATTGAGTCATTTGTTGAGACGTGGCTGGATCTAGAGACTGTCATACAGAGTGAAGTAAGTCAGAAAGAGAAAAACAAATATCGTATATTAATGCATGTATGTGGAACCTAGAAAAATGGTACAGATGAACCGGTTTGCTGGGCAAACGTTGAGACACAGACGTAGAGAACAAACGTATGGACACCAAGGAGGGAAAACTGCAGTGGGGTGGGGATGGTGGTGTGATGAATTGGGCGATTGGGATTGATGTGTACACACTGATGTGTATAAAATTGATGACTGATAAGAACCTGCAGTACAAACAAACAAACAAACAAAAAAAAACAATCTTAAACTTTCTTTGGGTTATTTGTATGGAAATACGTTAATATAAATGTTTCAGACATTACATGAAATTTCTAAAAATCTTATATGTTCTGGTATGTTATAAGTCATAATTCTAGTTATTACTTTAAAATGTATATCTCAGAAATTAAAAAAAAAAAAAAGACTTAGCACAGAAAGAAAATGAAAATCACCCAATCTCACCAGCAACCAGAAATAGCCCCTATGAACACTGTTGTATAAACAAGCACTTTTTCTATATATTTTTTAAGATAAAATTTGATCACACATGCTACTTTTAACTGGCTTCCATAGAATAAATGTGGACTTTTTCTTAGTATTTATTTATTTATTTGGCTGCATCGGGTCTAAGTTGTGGCACGTGGGATCTTCGTTGCGGCATACAGGACCATTTTTTTTAGGTGTGGCATGCAGGATCTTTTTAGTTTCAGCATGTGAACTCTTAGTTGCGGCATGTGGGATCTAGTTCCCTGAGCAGGGATCGAACCCGGGCCCCGAGCTTTGGGAGCACGGAGTCTTAGCCACTGGACCACCAGGGAAGTCCCAAAGTGGACATTTTTATGTCAATAAGTGTTTTGCAACATTTTTAAGGGTTACATAGTATTTCAATGGATATTGAGCCCAGAATTTGCCCAGAACTCTATTACTAGGCCTTAGAATGTTTCAAAAGATTTGCTATTATAAATGATGACATGACAACAATCAGAATTTTATTTAAACACTGACTTTCAAAGTACAATTCTGTAAAAGCAGATGATATTATATAAAACAAAAACAAAAAACCAAGCCTGATTTCAAAGTAATCCTTGGATATATGTTGACCTCAGAACCTTAACGAAGTTTATTATAACAACAGTCCAATTTCTGTTACATCACCAAGGGACACAAGAAGCAAAATCCTAGGTCAAACCATCTCGTTCATCCCACTTGGAAAAGAAATTCATTTTAGTCTCTGTCTCATCCTAGATACCTGTTTAGTGAAAGAGACTAAGCTCAAAGAAAAGAAAACAGTGGCAGAGCCTGGGGAAGAACTGAAAGTAATTCCGTGAGGTAAAACTGATCCAGGACTCTAAATGGACACTGCTGAGATCCATCTTCAATTGGAGGATGAGGAAATTAAAAGGTTTAGAAGAGGTTCTAGACTCCCAGACCTATAACTGACAGGGAACCAAGCACTTAGAGCAGCCATGTTCAAAAGTACACCTGCACATTCCATCAGAGAAATTCCTCCAGGTTAACAAATTTATTTGAAAAGGCCAACTATTTCCAGTTCTGCATCCCTTAAATGAATAATCAAACCTGCTAACACTAGGAAAAAGCACAAGAACAATAAAATGCCCCATTTTCAGGATCATCAACATGGAGCTTCTTCATGAAAATGAAATCCATTTCCCTCCAACCCAAAGACTGGTTACTAATGCAATTTCAATTATCCTTCCAGACTTCATAAGTCACAGCTGAGTTGGTATCGACCACCAAGAGCTCAAAAACTTCCCAAATACTGTATAATGAAATCTATCAACATTTGAAAACTATTATCTTCCAAATGATCAATGCATGATGCTACAAAATCATGCATGGGTAAAAGATCCATTCAAAGTACCATACAAACCAACAGATTTAAGTGCATGAGAAGTTCATGGAGGGATTTCCCTGGTGGCGCAGTGGTTAAGAATACGCCTGCCAATGCAAGGGACACTATCCGCCTGCCAATGTAGGGTTCAATCCCTGGCCCAGGAAGATCCCACATGCCACGGAGTAACTAAGCCTGTGCGCCACAACTACTGAGCCTGCGCTCTAGAGCCCGCGAGCCACAACTACTGAAGCCCACGTGCCTAAAGCCCAAGCTCGGCAACAAGAGAAACCACCGCGATGAGAAGCCCGTGCACTGCAATGAAGAGTAGCTCCCGCTCGACAAACTAGAGAAAGCCCGCGTGCAGCAACGAAGACCCAACACAACCAAATAAACAAATAAGTTCATGGACATGGTTTCAGGTTCCAAATTGAAACTAACCTTTAAGAAACTACCATTGTCAGAAAGTTAGGTTTAAAAGAAAGAAAGAAAGAAAAGAAACTACCATTGTCAAGTTTTCGTATAATAATAAAGAATATCCACAATTATCTGAGAAAGACATTAAAATACTCCTCTCCCTCCCAGTCTCCTTCCCAAATCTGATCTGAGACCAGATTTTCTTCAAACAAAACACTGTATAGCAGAATGAATGCAGAAGCAGATATGAGAATCCAGTTACATTCTTTTAAGCCAGAAATTAAAGAGATTTGCAAAAATATAAAACGCCACTCTTCACACTAATTTTTGTTCTGAAAAAGTTATTTTTCAATTATTTAAGTTAATCTATAGTGGGTTTGTCTTGTTTTTAATTAAGTGAATATTTTTAATTTTTTCATTTTAATATCTAATATAAATATCAACAGCTACAGCCCACATAAGAAAAGCTCTCTGAGATCCTCAATAATGTTTAATAATGTACAGGACTCTTGAGATTTAAAAAAAAAAAACAAAAAAACCCCTGAGAACCACTATTTTAAATCAACGGTTTTCGCTGTGTTTTCTGTGGAAATTTTGCCTCAATTTCTTGGAATGTAATTTTCAATCTATAGAATTAAAATATAATTGGGAAGTTTTCACTTCTGCAAGAGATTTTTTTGCATCCACTGCTCTAAGAGCTCACATAAATTTACACAAGCCTCTTTCACAATGTATCAGGTAAATCAGCTTATACACTCATTAATAAATTGACTCCTAAATGTTACCCACTCTTTTCTCATATCTATTTTCTAGTTAAATTGGAAGTTTTTCAGGAACAACGCCCATCTTTCATTTTACTTCTTCCCACATTCCTCCTACAGTATACAGCAGGCGTTAAATGTGTGCTGCCCCTGTACCAGTGACTTACGACCACTTTCAGAATGTATTATTTTTGTAGGAAAGCTAAAAAGTACATCTCAAGGATTTCTATACAGAAAAGAGCCCTCAATCATTCAAGAAGATTCTAATGGCTCTCTGAATAGTAGTACCACTAATTCTTATAACTATAAAAATATGGCATCCACCACAATGACCTTTCTTTCGAGGCCATCTGAGAAGGGGCTGAGTTAAAGGATTTCCATGATCCATTCCTACCCTCAGATTCTAAGAGTTGGATTCTTTTTCTTCTCAATCCCAGCATTAAATAATGCTGGATACTATGGTTGTTTAGGGACTGGAAGATGAGTCAGCAGGTGAAGCCATTTGTGAGAAGCAGTTTCATTACACTTCGAACAACAGACAAGCCAGCATAAGACAGCTGCCATTGTTCACATTGCTGAACATGCTGTCGGGTTTCACAGGCCTATAAAACCACCTATTTTTTGTCAGCAGGCTCCATTTTTCTTAGTTAAGGGCTAATAAGCATCAGACTTAGTTACCAGCTCCTAAAGCACAGGGAACAATCTCTTTTCTCAAAGCAAAAATAATTTAAGTGCCTAAAAGAGCATTCAAAAACCATTCTCGCAACTAGGAGAGTGCCTCTGATTGCAATAACCCAGTTCTCTTCATAGACTACTAATGTTATACATGTTCAGACACAGGAAGAAGTGCTTCCAATAAGAAAAACAAATAAGGGTTGGGTTTTTTTTTCTTTTTAATCACATAACATTGTTAACTAAAGCACAGTTCAGTGCTTATTTAAAGGAACTGAAAACAAGTGGATAAAATATGAATTACTAATCTTTTTTGAGAGAGTCGGAGAGGCCAAATAACCTGATACTCAATGGAATTACCTTCTCCTGTTCTGGTTCAACTCAGTTTCACTTCTCAGAACAAAAAGTGTTTCACCTTTAAGAATCCTTCTGTCATAAGAAGGATTCCCTCCAAATACATTTTTCTTTTTTTTTAATTATTTTTTTAATTGGACTATAGTTGCTTTACAATATTGTGTTAATTTATACTGTACAGCAAAGTGAATCAGCTATATATATATATATATATATATCCCCTCTTCTTTGGATTTCCTTCTCATTTAGGTCACCAGAGAGCACTGGGTAGAGTTCCCTGTGCTATACAGTAGGTTCTCATTAGTTATCTATTTTGTACATAGTATCAATAGTATATATATGTCAATCCCAATCTCCCAATTTATCCCACCACCACCCCTTCCCCCTTGGTATCCATACGTTTGTTCTCTACGTCTGTGGTCTGTCTCTATTTCTGCTTTGTAAATAAGATCGTCTATACCAATTTTTTCAGATTCCACATATATGTGTTAATATACAATTATTTGTTATTCTCTTTCTGACTTATTTCACTCTGTATAACAGTCTCTAGGTCCATCCATGTCTCTACAAATGACCCAATTTCATTCCTTTTTATGGCTGAGCAATATTCCATTGTATATATATACGACAACTTCTTTATCCATTCGTCTGTCGATGGGCATTTAGGTTGCTTCCATGACCTGGCTATTGTAAATAGTGCTGCAGTGAACATTGGGGTGCATGTGTCTTTTTGAATTATGGTTTTCTCTGGGTATATGCCCAGTAGTGGGATTGCTGGGTCATATATTAATTCTATTTTTAGCTTTTTAAGGAATTTCCATACTGTTCTCCAGAGTGGCTGTATCAATTTACATTCCCACCAACAATGCATGAGGGTTCCCCTTTCTCCACACCCTCTCCAGCATTTATTTTTTTGTAGATTTTTTTATGATGGCCATCCTGACCGGTATGAGATACCTCATTATAGTTTTGATTTGCATTTCTCTAATAATTAGTGATGTTGGGCAGCTTTTCATGTGTTTCTTGGCCATCCGTATGTCTTCTTTGGAGAAATGTCTACTAAGGTCTTCTGCCCATTTTTTGATCCGGTGGTTTGTTTTTTTAATATTGAGCTGCATGAGCTGCTTATATATGTTGGAGATTAAGCCTTTGTTCGTGATTTGTTTGCAAACATTTTCTCCCATTCTGAGGGCTGTCTTTTCGTCTTGTTTATAGTTTCCTTTGCTGTTCAAAAGCTTTTAAATTTCATTAGGTCCCATTTGTTTATTTTTGTTTTTATTTCCATTACTCTAGGAGGTGGGTCAAAAAAGACCTTGCTGTGATTTACACTTCACAGCAACACACTTCAAAGAGTGTTCTTCCTGTGTTTTCCTCCAAGAGTTTTATAGTGTCTGGCCTTACATTTAGGTCTTTAATCCATTTTGAGTTTATTTTTGTGTATGGTGTTAGGGAGTGTTTTAATTTCATTCTTTTACATGTAGCTGTCCAGTTTTCCCAGCACCACTTACTGAAGAGGCTGTCTTTTCTCCTTTGTATATTCTTGCCTCCTTTATCAAAATAAGGTGACCATATGTGTGTGGGTTTATCTCTGGGCTTTCTGTCCTGTTCCATTGATCTATATTTCTGTTTTTGTGCCAGTACCATACTGTCTTGATTACTGTAGCTTTGCAGTATACTCTGAAGTTGGGGAGCCTGATTCCTCCAGCTCCATTTTTTTTTTTCTCAAGATTGCTTTGGCTGTTCGGGGTCTTTTGTGTTTCCATACAAATTGTGCAATTTTTTGTTCTAGTTCTGTGAAAAATGTCATTGGAAGTTTGACAGGGATTACACTGAATCTGTAGATTGCTTTGGGTAGTATAGTCATTTTCACAATATTGATTCTTCCAATCCAAGAACATGGTCTATCTCTCCATCTGTTTGTATCATCTTTCATTTCTTTCATCAGTGTCTTACAGTTTTCTGCATACAGGTCTTTTGTCTCCTTAGGTAGGTTTATTCCTAGGTATTTTATTCTTTTTGTTGCAGTGGTAAATGGGAGTGTTTCCTTAATTTCTCTTTCAGATTTTTCATCATTAGTGTATAGGAATGCAAGAGATTTCTGTGCATTAATTTTGTATCCTGCTACTTTACCAAATTCATTGATTAGCTCTAGTAGTTTTCTGGTAGCATCTTTAGAATTCTCTATGTATAGTATCATGTCATCTGCAAACAGTGACAGCTTTACTCCTTCTTTTCTGATTTGGATTCCTTTTATTTCTTTTTCTTCTCTGATTGCTGTGGCTAAAACTTCCAAAACTATGTTGAATTAATAGTGGTGAGAGTGGGCAACCTTGTCTTATTCCTGATCTTAGAGGAAATGGTTTCAGTTTTTCACCACTGAGAACAGCGTTGTCTGTGGTTTGTCATATATGGCCTTTATTATGTTGAGGTAGGTTCCCTCTATGCCCACTCTCTGGAGAGCTTTTATCCAAATATATTTTTCAAAGTTGTGATTTCCAATAAAGTACTGGGCTGAGAAACAACTCCTAATTGCTTTCTCGTTTCATATCCCATGGCTCATCTGGGCATTACACCTTAATAATTTCCCTTTTCATTTCAAAGGCAGTCAAATTAACCTAATATTTCAAATTCCCAGCTGAACTAACAAGGAGATATAGATATATACAATACATATATATCTATGACAAAAGATGCCCTGTTAGCCAGGAGGTACTTTCACTATTAAGTGTTCCTTTATTTGAGTACCAAGACAATATGCCTTCTAAACTATAAACTTACAAGCTATCCACCGTGAATCTCCTACAAACCATGCATCAACTGTAAACAAAGGCTGAAACTTAAATCAGAACTACATGTGTTTTTTAAAATATATAAAGTCCGAGTTATCTTTAAATACAGGTTGGTAAAAACCAGGGAAATTAACCTAGCTCCAAGTCTCTTAAACAAAAATATCTACACATAATTCATAAATCTGGAAAACTGCAGATAAAAAAGTAAATGAACTGAAAGTCATCCTTAGGAAAAGTATATACAACCTATCTTAAGAGTCCCAAGTAAAAATTATAACCCACGTATCAATCTTGGATTTGAATTATTTACTAAAAATATATAATCTGATCCTCCTGCCTAACAACATTCCAGAAGGGTCCTTCTAAAACACAAATTGGCCACATCATTCCCCAGCCTACAGCTTTGATGGCTCCTCACTGTCATCTGGCTGAAATCCGTGCTCCTTAGCATGGCTTATACGGCCCTTTTCTGTGGCCTCTGATAATCCACTTCTCCCCTCCAAACTGTTGTTCCAGCAATGATGAACAAGTCATTTTCACTGTCCTAAGTCTCTGTATGTGCTGATTCATGGCTGAAATACTCTTTGTCCTACCATTATCTTTCACGTGGCTCAATCATCCTTCCAGATTGTTTAGAAGTACCCCCTTCTCCAGGAAGCCTCTTCCCTCATTCCTCCCAATTCTCTCCCACCCACACCCTTAAGTGAAGTGACCCCCCTCAGAGCTCTCACGGGTCCTATGCTTTCTGATTCCTGTTTACTTACCCTCTTACATATCTGTCTCCTGCATTAGGACTGTAAACTTCTTGAGGGCAAAGACTATGACTTATTTCTAATTTCTCCGTGCTTAGCCCAGGACACATTGTCAGTGCTCAATAAATATCTACTGAATGACTAAGCTGGGATACATAAACAAGAAAACAGATTTTTTTTTTTTTGGCTGTGCTATGTGGCATGCGGGGTCTTAGTTCCCTGACCAGGGATCGAACCCATGCCCCTTGCAGTGGAAGCACGGAGTCTTAACCACTGGACTCACTGCCAGGGACGTCCCCAAAACAGATTTCTATTTAGAACCTATGGAGAAAGTATCCCATCTCTGCTTTGTTCTACATTCCATGTGAAACAGCTTGCCAAATCACCAGTTCCCAGCTGGTACAAATACTGGACTAACAAAGCAGTTCCCAACTTGTAAACCAAACTCCTTAGGTACAAAAATTCATCATCCACAAGATACTTTCACTATTTCAAAAAGCTTAAGAAATTATACATCAGTCCACAATAACGAGACAAAAACTCGCTAAAACATCAGTTCCTTTTCTCCTTCTTGAAATTTATCAATTAAGGGTGGTAACACTGAGTTCATTATGCTATGCTTAATTCCTGATTAATATATAAAATCCTTTATTAAAAATGTGAATTCAAATGAATGATTTCATATAACTGAGCCCAGAACCCCAATAACAACAGCTTTCAAGTAGCCAAGGTAGATAATATGTGATTTAAGTATATTTAAAGGTTTTTATTATAAAATATGCCATTATTATAGAGAATAAGCAAAAGTATAGATTTAAATATAACTACCCAAACCAAAGTCCATCAAGGACTAATTTCAGGCTTGCAAAGAAAGAGAAAGAAATTTCTCTTCGGTCCCCAATCTTCCTTAAATGTAGCAACAATTACTTAAGCAGAATTTGGAGTTTAAATCAAAAGGCTAGGACTTCACTGGTGGCACAGTGGTTAAGAATCCGCCTGTCAATGCAGGGGACACGGGTTCAAGCCCTGGTCTGGGAAGACTCCATATGCGCGGAGCACCTAAGCCCGTGCGCCACAACTACTGAGCCTGCGCTCTAGAGCCCGTGAGCTACAACTACTGAGCCCGCGTACCACAACTACTGAAGCCTGTGCACCTAGAGCCCGTGCTCCGCAACAAGAGAAGCCACCACAATGAGAAGCCCATGCACCGCAACAAAGAGTAGCCCCTGCTCAACGCAACCAGAGAAAGCCCACGCACAACAACAAAGACCCAACGTAGCCAAAAATAAATAATTTTTTTTTAAAAATCAAAAGGCTACCTGTCAAGTATTAAATGTCACTTTCTCCAGCTACATAAAGCTCAGTGGGAACCTAACCAGGAAAGCATAAAAATATTGTGCTTTCTTGGTTCTCTTTCCTCTCAGCCGCTTCCTCTTTTCTACAGTTTCATCATCTTCATCAAATCACTGGACACTGCATGGACTTAGAACCTTTGCTTTTCTCTTCACATTCTCCATTATGCTTATATTTTCACACATTTGTTTTCCCAGCCCTTTCTGCTCATGTGACCTTCATCTCCCTATTTCCAAACATGTCCAGTTATCTCCATTTGTTAAATGAGTAAGACGTTCCATTCATTTCAAATCCAACAAGTCCTAAACTGAATTTATCTGCCCACTATCTCAAAACGTGATATAAAATTAAACCCTACATCTTTCTTACTCCATCAATGACAGCATAATTTTCCAGTCTCAAAGGCTTGGAGTCAGTTTTAACTTTTTACTTTCTTTTATCAAGGATGGTCAAATCTTTCTTTCTTTTATAGCTTTCATGTTATGACCATCCTTTCCTTTTCACTTCCCTCTAGCCTCAATGTGCAGCAGTAAAACCTTGGAAAACATTTAATGGAACTAGCATATAGTCTCCATATCTCCTGTCTCTCTCAACCCATTCAGCACAATCTTCATCTTCCGGTAATGACCAAACATGTTAGCAGGTCTTAAGTCTTCAATAAACTTCCACCTACTACAAGATAAAAGTACAGATTATTTAGCTAAATACGCAAAAGTCTCCAAAACTATCACATGTACTGCACATTCTATGTTTTCCATTTCAGCCAAGCAGGTCTTCTGACTGCCCCAAACATACTATGTACCATTTCCTAACTGCTATAAATGTATCCTCCCTCAACTGTAATTGTCCTGGGACTTCCCTGGTGGTCCAGTGGCTAAGACTCTGCGCTCCCAAAGCAGGGGGCCTGGGTTCAATCCCTCGTCAGGGAACTGGATCCCACATGCCACAACTAAGAGTTTGCACGCTTCAACTGAAGATCCTGTATGCTGCAACTGAAGACCCCGCACGCCACAAGTAGAAGATCCCACATACGGCAACTAAGACCCAGTGCAGCTAGCTAGCTAAATAAATAAATAAATAAATAAACTGCAAATGCCCTTCCCCTTACATCTACCCAAATCTTACTTCCTATTCCTCTAGTTCTCACTGATCTTTCAGGCCTCTGATCTCCTACCTCCATTCAGAGAGCACCTTAAATTTTTAACTGTTTGACTAGAGTACATAAGAGGCAGAGAGCACATTTCAGGTTTCTTTTGTATCTCCTTCAACAGCTAGCACGTACTATTATTTAATAAAACTTGCTCCTTTGTTCATTTAATAAACAATGATTGTGTGTCTACTAAGCCTCAGGCACTGTTAGCTTAACCTGTGGTATCAAAACAATGACCAATATTTCCCTTCCCTGTTCTACTTCTTATTCTTTTCTCAAGATTCTACTAGTTCTTTCCTTCTCCCTTGAGCATCCTAACCTTACCATTACCAGTTGTCCTCTTCCATTCAGTTGAATAGCAACTAAGCTATTTTCACAAATGTTTCTGGAATACAAAAGAAACATGACTTGCCTCTCCAAATATTCTGAGAAAAATTAGAAAGAGTGACCAGCAGTATGTGTGTGAAGGCTATTTTGCCATCTGACAGTTGGAGGCTTCTCACAACTGTCCTTACCACTGCCACTCATTTTCACACACAGTACTCCTATGAATAGACCAAAGCCTTAATTTCACTAAATGTATGCAGACTTACTTTTTGTACCTAGACTCCGTGATAAATATATGGTTAATTGAAGAAAGGGGGTTGTGATTTTTAAAGTGCATATGAACTGTAACTTTTAATGACTAAATTTCTATTTCAGTTAAGCTCCTTCAGGTAAAACAATTCATCAGACCTGGCGTTCAAAATTTAACAACAATAAAAAACAATGTAGGTGGTTTATCCATGGGTTCCACAGGGTTAACTAGAGTACGTCTCCGACCTCAAATCTCATCAAAAGAATTTACTCTTAAAAACTCAAAGAATGTGAAATACGTACATCTTCTGACTAAATCAAACTGTTAGATATGAAGTAAAGACACTGGACCTGCAGTTCCCAATACAACCTAAACATAAAAAGCCCTTCAAATTCAAGTCTCTGGGAGCAAAACAAAGCAAAAACAAAAACAATACAAAAACCTCTACACATTTCCTTCTTTTATCTACTCTGCTAACAGAAGAAGGAATACTTTTTAAATCTGACCAAGTTTTAATACAAATTAAAAACGTTGACTCTTGGGGAATTCAGATGCTGGCCAAGCTCAAAAATAAAAAATTAAGTAATTACACATGATACGCTGTGATAACCTAAAACCATACTGAAAATTGGTAAAAATAATAAAAATGAAAAAGTAGAACAACAAAAAAACTATGTTTTAATTCTCAAATTGTTTCACAGTAACAAAAGCTTCTTGTACTGTGTCACAAGGTCAAATAAGTCATTTCCCTGGACAGAAACCACTAATGCTGTTGCCTTATAAACGCCATCATAAAGTTTAGAAAGCATTTTCTCTTTCGTTATCTCAATCATTATCATAACCCTTGGAAAAGGAGAGAGGTACTATTTTCCTCATTTTACAGATGAGAAAACTAGAACTCAAGGAATTAGGGGATTCACCAGGACCACATGGCTACCTTCATGTAAGAAAAGGGATATAAGAAATGTACAGGTATCTACTCATTTGTATAAAAGAAATACAGGAAAGATAAACCAGAAATTAAGAGATTGGTTACCTCCAGGTACAGGTGGGAAAGAAGGGGGAAAGAGAAACTGGGTAGCAGAGATAGGAGTAACACTTCTCTAAGTATATCTTTTTTTTTTTTTTTAATATAACTCAGACTCTTAGAACCAGAGTAATGTTTCACATATCCAAAATAAACAATCAAAACTAAAAGTAGAGGAATAGGGTTAGCAATTCTCAAACTTTTTATGTGTATACTATAATTAGCTGAGTAGATTGTAGATAATGAGAGCCAGGTTTCTCATTATTGGAGATATTTAATAAATAAGGAAAAGGGGAATGTTAAAACAAACTGGGTGGCATTGCAGTGGAACTCGAGCTATTAGTATAAACTCGTGGTTTTTAACGTATATACAAATACAGAAATACAGATAATGTGTATACAAGTGGGTTAGTGTATATATATATACATATATATATATATATTTCCTAATTTTGTCTGCCGATAGGGCCTAGAAGCAATGACATTCCAGTAACATTGAACACACCTCGGCCCAGAGCTTGGTCACTAATACCATTTTCCAATAAAAAGAGTCAGGATTTCTTGGAGAAGTGTTTGATCACAGCATTGAGGCAGGAAAAATACAATATGAACCTGAAACATCTTGTGTTGTCAGAAAGTAAAGAAATGCTTTAAAAAAGAAAGGGGGGGGTGTGGGCAAAATTCCCTGGCAGTCCAGTGGTTAGGACTCCACACTTTCACTGCTAGGGGCCTGGGTTCAATCCCTGGTAGGGGAACTAAGATCCTGCAAGCCGCATAGCACGGCAAAAAACAAACAGGTTGGTGGCTGGGTAGAAAAACACAGGAGCCAATCTGAAGGAACTCCTAATGGCCAAAGTTGGAATAATCTGAGCAACAAAACAAATAATGATAATACATATCCGTGACTCCGTGATGATATAAATATATAATAAAATAAATCAATAAATGGAGGAGAGCTCTTCCTCACAGCAGAATTACAGTTAATAAATGTAGAAGAGAGAAATAGCCCCAATTATGCAACCACAAACTTAATAAACGTTGCATGTTAAGATCCACCAGTTGCTGAAATTAGTGGGCCAAAGTGTGAGGAGAAACAGTATTTGCAAAGTCTTCCACAAGATACTTATCAACTACAAAGAGAAAGATAGTAACGCCACAGTAGAATGACCCACCATGCAGACGCCAATCTAACCAAGTAATCAAAGTAACCATTACATACGGACATCAGGAATTTCTTAATATGATACACTATCGAACTTCTTGATATGATACACTACTAAAGGATGCATTCTGCTATTCTTACCAAAATTCATAACCTCATTCTGATCATGAGAAAACATCAAATAAACCCAAACTGAGGGACATACTACAAAATAACTGACTGGTAATCTTCAAAGGCATCAAGGTCATGAAAGATAAGGAAAGACAGAGGAACAATCACAGACTGGAAAAGACTAAGGAAAAATAATAACTAAAAGGATAGTGGAAAAATTGGTAAAAATTCTAATAAGGTCTGTAGTTTAGCTGAAAATACTGTATCAATGGTAATTTCCTGTTCTTGATGATTATACTGGTTATGGAAGATGCTAACAGTAGGGGAAGGAGGTGAGAGATACAAGGGAACTCCTCCCACTATTTTGGCAGGTTTTCTGCAAGTCTAAAATTAGTTCAAATCAAGTTTTTTTTTTTGGGAGCTGACAATACCTTGCTCCTACTTAGTTGACATGCTAATGTCAAAGACTTCTATAATAACTACAAGGTCAAATACAAAATACAAATTGTTGGACCAAAGGATATAAAATGTTTTGCTGCCTCACAAAGCATTTTAGTAACATATCTAGAAATAGCATAAAGATGCCTAATTTTCTAAGCTATATAATGGTTACTAGGTAGGATGACCCTATAATTTACCATCCAAACCAGGACCATTACAGGAGAAAGGGGATCTTCGGTTACCCTACTAGTAGGTCAAAGTGGTTCATGTTATTAAAGATCTCAAATCAGTTTGAGCTGGCATAAACTTGATGCTTAGGCAAGTCATCCTCATTTCCCTTAGCCTCTGAACAAACGCCCCTGAGGGAGAGGGCCATAAAGTTGGACAGGGGGATCCCCAAAGTAGACTTATGTAATGCGAAAGTAAGCTAATGCATACTTACATGCTTCGATTTTTTAATTATGATTTTTTAAAGGTCAAGAATGAAATCACTGACTTTCCAGAGCAGCATTCAGCTTTCACTGCCTTGCCTAAAATGTACCACATTCAAGTACACTCACCCAGTCACTGCATAAAAGGTAATAAGCTAAGGTTAAGTACTCTGCTGTATGCTTTTGAAACAGCAGTTACCTCAGGAAGTTGGACTGGTTCCAAATTCTATTATTTCTGAAAAAGATCAACAATATTGAAAGTATCAGCTGAATATGACATATTAGCCTCAAAGACTCAACAATATTAACCAGGTATTGATGTCCTTAAAATTCTACATTTAGGTTAATTAAGACCCTCTTCCTTTGCATATATAGTAAGAACTAAGCTAAAGAGATGCATAGTAATTTATAAAACTTAAAAAGTAGACAGACATAATCTTTAAAAATCAGCAACCCCATTCCCACACTGTAATATTTCAAGTCACTGAAGAAGTTTCTTGTGTGTGGCAAATCTTCATCCAAAGCAAATAAACCCTGTTTTTATCAGACCTGAAAGGTTATACAGAGCCTCTTCTTTAATGTGGTCTTTTCCTAAATAGTAAAAAGAATCCTGTTAGAGATTTAGCAGTATTTCTCTACTTTGTTTCTTTATAATAATATAAAGAAACATTAGCGTAGACTGAGGGTATAACCTAATAAATAAAAAAATCAAATTTAACTTGAAAATTACATAAATGCTTTATGCAGAACTAACATTCTATGTGAAATACAATAACCCAAGAATTTGTAACTTACAATTTCAATTCTTCACAGGACAGCAAAGTAGTCAAATGCCCATACCTTACTTCTTACAAAATTATCACTGCCTAATAGGAATTATCTTAATAATAGAAGCAGGCAAAATCTCTTTTGAATAGTTCTAGGCATTATACAAAAGGAAGAAATGGTCAAAGTTTATTTATTCAATAAGTCATAAAAAATTAGCACACCTCACTAAATCTCAAACATTTAATGGATTATAAAACCTTACATAGTTCTGTGATGCCATTCCTACTCTCCTAATCTTTCCTGTTCCTTATTTCAACTTGCACACCTCAACCAAATAAATCTTCAAAACTACTGTTTTCATCACCAGCTTCCCAATTAAAAAAAAAAAAAAAAAAAACGAAACAAAAGAAATGCAATTGATTTTTGACAAAGTGCCAAGACAATTCAATGAGGAAAGAACAGTCTTTTCAACAAATAGTACTGAAACAACTGGATATCCAAATGCAAAATAAACTTGGACCCCCTACTTAACATCATACACAAAAATTAACTCAAAATGGATCAGAGACTTAAATGTACAAACTAAAATTATAAACTCTTAGAAGTAAACAAAGAAGTAAATATTCATGACCTTGAATTAGGCAAAGCCTTCTTAGACACAATATGAAAGCGCAAGTGACAAAAGAAAAACAGATAAATTGGACTTCATCAAAATTAAAAACTTTTGTGCTTCGGAGGGTGAAAAGTGAAAAGATGAACCACTGAATGGGAAAAAATATTTGCAAATGTTATATCTGAAAAGGGACTTGTATCCAGAATATATAAAGAACTCTTACAACTCAATAATAAAAAGACAACCAAGCTAAAAACTGGGCAAAGGATTTGAGCAGACATTTCTCCAAAGATAAATGGCCAATAAGCCCACAAAAAGATGCACAACATCATTAGTCATCAAGGAAAAGCAAATCAAAACCACAATGAGATACTACTTCACACCCACTAGAACGGCCTATAATCGAAAAGACGTATACAATGCCAAGTGTTGGAACCTTCATCTTTTGCTGGTAGGAATGTAAAATGGTAGTCACTTTGGAAAACAGTTTGGCAGTTAATCAAAATGTTAAACATGGAGTTACCTCATAAAACCCAGCAACTGTACTCTTAGGTATATACTCAAGAGAAATGAAAACATACATCCACACAATTATAATTATTCATAATAGTAAATAAGTTTAAACCACCCAAACGCCCATCAACAGATGAATGAAGAAAATGTAATACTTGGAATATTCTCCAACAATTTAAAAAAAAGGTTCTAAAACACGCTACAACATAGATGAACCACAAAAAAATTATGCAAAGTGAGAGAAACCACTCACAAAAGACCACATATTGTATTATTCCTATACGAAATGTCCAGAATAGGCAAATCTCTATAGGCTGAAAGTAGATTAGTACTTGCCTAGGGCAGAGAGAACTGGGGGGGGGGGGGGACCTGGTGAGTCTAATGGGTTTCTTTTGGGAGTGATGAAAATATTCCAAAATTTATTAGGGTGATGGTTGCAGAATTCTGTGAATATACTCAAAACCACTGAACTGTACACTGTAAATGGGTGGCTTGTATGGTATGCAAATTATATCTCAATAAAGCTGTCCAAAAAAAAGAGCAATGGTTTTGCACAAGTGAGGTCTAAGCTCTTCTCTTATTCATTCAAAGTCCTCTAGAATCTGGATCCATTATCTCAAGCATTCAACCTCAAGACTCCTCCACTCCAAGCATACTGCTCAGGACCCTTACAATCCAGCATACACCGTGCTTATTTCAGGCCCAAATCTTTGTTCATGCTGATCACCCATTCACCACAATCCATTCCTCTCTGCCGAACCAAACCCTGACTACAGGGTTAAACTCTTAAGCCTGACTACAGGCTTAAACTCTTCTTTTTAATTTTTTAAAAATTCATCTTTCAGTTCAAATTGTTTCTTATATGCTATTTTCTAGGGCCTAGAAAGAGTCAGGAGTCACTCACCCTTTCTTTCTTACATTCCTCCATTCTATCTTCAAGGTTCAGTCCTTTCCATTCTCAATGTAAAAATACTGTATTCTGGCTCAAAACTGGCTGTACTTATTTCTATTGCCACCTAGTTTCCCCCCTTGTTATTCCAAAATTCTGTTTGTTCCCATGTTTCAATCTTATTTCCCTAACTCCACATGAGACCGCATATGGTCTTTTCCTCCCTCCTCAATCACTCCATATAATACCAACGTTTGTTGAAACAAATTAAAGGAATCAAGGCAATATCACACATGTATACAATTCATAACTAGCAAATACCACCCTGGTCACGTCTTTTTTAAGTATGATTGAATATATGGATGAAGATGGATTCAAAGGAATAATTTTTTAAATGTACATAACTGTAGGGGGGAAAATCTGTGAAGTTAGATCAAGTTTTAATGTCGTAAATAATGCAAAACATTATAGGCACAAGTCAAAAATGTTTGACTTCTTGATAAAGGTTTCAGCCCTTCTCTTTCTAATGTGTAGTGATAACTTCTGAGCTACAAGCCAAAGGTGAAAGAAGACCTTTCCAAAGAAACAAAAATAGTTCATTCCAAATTGATGAAGAATAAAACTATTCAAAAAGTAGTTTCTGCTGGCAGATAGTTAAGTAACAAAATAAGCAAGATACAAAACTATATGTAATTTAACCTTAAGTTATGTTACAAAAAAGGGCAGATTTTAAGTCCATTAAAATTAAAGTCCATAGAAAAAAGGACAAGAAATAAACCAAAATGTTAAACAGTGGTTATCTCTATGTACTAAGATTATGACTGACTTTTTACTTTTCCATATTTTAAAAATTTTCTGAATTGATGATGTGTTACTCATAATTATAAAACAAAAATTTTAATAGTAACATTTGACTATAAATGTTTTTTCTCCTTGGCCTTTATACAAATTCTAATCCTCAGTATCTATACTTCAAATGTAACCCAGCCATTTTAGATGGCTATGTAAACTGGGTCAATGCTTATGCCATCTCAAAGGAAATTATGGAACTATTTTCAATTCAATTACACATCAGTGCAAACAATTTAGGGCAGCTTTGAGTGCGAAAAGTGTGTTGTGATGCCATCTCTATTACCCCAAAACTTATCTTAAACTGATTCCTAGACTCTAACTTAATCAACGTTTCATTCAACAAATATTTATAGACTTCCTACTACCTGCCAAGCACTGTTACGGGTGCTAGCAATTCAATAGTGAACAAAAGCAACAAAAATCTCTGCCTTTATGGAGTTTACATTCTCTACAAATAAAATTTAATGTCTCAGAAGAGTCAGGAAACACACACACAGGGCTCAAAAAAGTACAAAACAACTACTAGTTAATAAAGATCATAAAAACTGACAAATTTCAAATGTACTTTAAATAGTTCAAACTATCTCAAATTTCAGTTAAGAGTATAGGAGACTGAAAAACTTCTGATTGGCAGCAAGCCAAAGAACTAGGAACCAATTGAGAATTCAGAAGTATCTTGGGATCCTGCAATATTTCATCCATGTAAATCTCACCTGCAGTTTACACATTACTTGAAGTCAGGCGCCTACCTAATAATCAGGAAATACTTCATTTCGTATTATATTAGCTCGAAGTATTATTCCTAAAGTAAAAATAGATTGTTTCTCATCACAGGAGTTTACTTCAGAACTTACTTTCCCTCATACGTCATAATGAACTACCTGGATCATCACCCAGAGCAAGGCAGCATCTGACCATGGCGGCAACCTTATTTTACAGCCTCAAGCAATCCCACCACAGACAATACAGTCTTCACTACTAAAGTCACAGAAGTATTTCAGTCTGTTTGGCTAAATCTAACATTAATAAAACAAAAACCAGAGGTTTCTTCTCATATGAGCAAGCTGCCTTCCCTATGATCCACGTCAGAATGCCTCTAGTATCAGTAAGTCACCACAGAAACGTGTCACTGACCATCAGACAAACTAAGAGACCATTAATAGGTCTCTATAAATCCTTCCCGCCTACTTGCAAGAACAAAACAAACCTCAAACCATAATCTTCAGAATTAAAAGCCATTACAACTCAAGAGGATCACTTTGTAAACTATAAACTGGTCTTACCCCGTCATTTTAGAGAAGGGGAAACTGATGCCCAAAGTAGTTATGTGACTAGTCCAAGATAACACATTAAAAGCCAAACTTGAATCCAGATTTTTTTTTTTTACTCCAAATCAGGTGGACTTCTCAATACACCAAGTAAAATCTGTATTTTAAGGCCAGCAGGTACTGCTTCCCAGCCAAAGTTTAATATCAGAAGGGCAAGGGGGTATTATGGGATGAGTGTGAAGGAGACCAGGAAAGAACCAACCACAGAGATCAGATCTGATACATATCTTCTCATACTCTAATTCCTCATATTATGATGCAGAAGATATTTTGAATCTACAGCAATTGTGTTTTGATTACCATGTTCTCTGGTACCTCCTTCTAGCTTCTCTGCTCCTGAAAAAAACCTGAAACATGCCTGAAATCCATTTAGTACTAAAATTCTATGCAGCAGCAACAGCAAAGGAATTGTGAAAAGTCAGCCGGCAGAAGGTGAAAGCTCTGTAAACCTTGGGTAATTCTTACTCATCCTTCTAATTTAGCTCAGATTTCTTCTAGGAAGCCCTAATTCCTCCTTCCCCCAGGCTAGGCTCTTATAGCAGAGTTATTGTACTTGCCTCATGGTATTCTGTCCGTTTACCTGTCTGGACCAAGTTCTTTGAGGGCAAAGATTTCAACCCCAGACCTAGCACTGAGTATGGCACACAGTAGGTGCTGGATAAATGAACAATTTTAAAACCTGCCACTTAGATTAAAGCTCCAATACAAATAGCAACCCTATTATGATTTAAAACACGGGTTTCAAACATTTTTTAGCAGACGTTTTGTAAAAATCTTATCAGAAACCCCAATGTGGAAAAGCACCATATCAGTCCTTAGGTAATTTAAATTCTCAGTTTGACAGAAAATACCCATAAGCCTAGGACAGGGAGTAGCAGCAGTATGTGACTGATGTGAGCTGATGTGACTCAGGCATCTAACTTTCTTCCTTCTTTATCTCCATCTTGCATTGGTCTCCCTCTCTCCCGTGCTAGAAGAGGATGATGAGGATCTGCTCTCTCGAAGCACAGATCCATCTTTGTTGATGATGGGGCTTAGGAGTAAACAGACTGCTGGCCACTGCGTAAGCTACAGAGTTCTAGTTGCTAGTTATAAAGGTATTTTGCTGGAGGCCTTGCTAACATCTGAACAAGCAGAAACATGCACTGAATCAAATGTGGCAGGTCTATTCCTATGCTTTAAGGCTCAATGAGGTAAAGATAACCTACTTGTCTAGCAGTGTGTGGCTATGAGCTAATTAAAACAAGGTGCAGCATCACTGAATTCTAGATTACTCCACAGAGCTCCTTTACTTTATACAGATTCCCCTAGCTATCAAACATGGGAGGGTATCCTTCCTTCCACTTCCACATGCAGACTTGGTAAGAAGTAGCACAGCATACTACAAAGGACATTCATAAGCTTTGGAACCACGGTCTGAACTGCAGTCCACTACTTACTAGAGAGACAACTGTGGGAACGTTACTTAACTTCTCTGAACTTTAGTTTCCTCATCTGTAAAATACAGACAGTATTTTACAGATGAGGAATATATACAGATTCACTACAGTCCTTGTGAGAATTAAATAAAACCATGTATGTATGGCTCCTAGAATAGTAGGCACTCAATAAATGAACACTATTGTTATTATTCAGATTTAGCTTTGGTAGAGGCAAAAAAGAAGAAAGCAAACATTATTAGCTTCAGCCTACAAAACTGAAAATCAACACAGAACACAAAAAAAGGAAAACCGTAATACCAAAAAAAAAAAAAAAGGGAATATTTGCTTTTAATGTATGTCCTATCTAAGACAAAATAGCTGAGGACACAAGTCATTTTTGGGTCACCACAGGCCAAATTTAGTTCCTTTAAAGAACCCACTGCTCTGATTTCTTAACCAAACCAACTCCCCCCAAACAGTAACTAGACTCCCCAGAAGTGTCAGCAGCCCTGAGAGAAATTACACCCTGAAGTCTTTCCATATAAATAGAACACCATGTATTCATAACAGACTGCAAAATTGTTCTGTTTAAGTCAGAACTACTTGGGGACCTGAATTCAAACTCATTTATCTTTAATTATCTCAAGGGTGAGCAATTTCCATCTAAAGAACTAGGCTTTTAATGGGGACCCAAGAACTCCCTGAAAATGTAAGCAAGATTTTCTATGCATGTACAATTTTCTGTGGAGAGGATCTACAAGCTTTCATCAAAATGTCAAAGT
The DNA here is from genome assembly GCF_965194825.1 of Balaenoptera physalus. NCBI lineage: Eukaryota > Metazoa > Chordata > Mammalia > Artiodactyla > Balaenopteridae > Balaenoptera > Balaenoptera physalus. Next base: position 179,962,136 of record NC_138882.1, on the reverse strand, counting down.
TGTTTGTTACCCAGAAAAGGTTAAGAATCACTATTGAGATTCTCAGTAGAGCCTCTTGGAACCTCATACTGGGAAGCTGAGGTGAGCAAATCTCAAGGCAAGTATCCTAAGGTGCCAATTTCATAAACTATTCATATTGGATTATGTTATAAAACTCCAAGCATATTTCTCCCTTGCCATTAGCACTTTTTATATCAGGGTTTATCTTCTTCTTTCATCCCCACCATTCCTGCCCACCCTCTGCCATGCCCCATCCCTTGCCTCTCAGCAGTCAAAGGCGTCTTTCCATGAAATGGCCTTATGAGCCTGCCACGCCATGCCAATGCTTACTTAAGCAGGTTCCGTTTAAATTCAAATTCACTATCATTTCTGATTTGTCACTTGAACACTAAGTACAAATGAAGGACATCTTGTTACATGAATCTCTAATATTTTTACAAATTTAAAATACTATCTGAACTTATTAATTCAATTCAAACACAACTGCACCCGTATATTTTGAGGAACTGGAGAGTTAATCAAGCCATAGAAAGAGCAGCTCCAAATTTGCACTCCAGTCTCAATGCTTCAATGTGTATCAACTTATACGATAACCACTTTCATCAAACAAATACAAATTCCCACACTCAGTGTACAAAAGCAGAATTGCTCTATTTCAATCCATTTTTAACCAATTCCCCATTACCACTGATAACATTTCACCATTGGTATGTTGTAATGAAATCTGTAATCTACACTTCATTTACTATACAAGCTTTTAGATTTTAGCAATTTGTAACCTTTCAATGTATAAAGCAAAGAGAAGATAATAGAATTGTGAAATACATCAAGAAGAAAATTTAATCTTACTTCGAGGACATGAGGCAAAGTAAAAACTTAAAGCCACATAAAACCAAGTATCCTATATTACTACGTATAGGTATAAAAGTTATTTCCACTAGAAATTACATCTTAAATCCCCTTTAACAACTGTTGAAGTAGTAGTAACTACTTTTATGTTGCAACCAACTCACAGCTTTTATAAGTCCTTCCTTTGTGAAATGCGCTGAGAAAAAGTACACTTGAAACACTTAAGTCACAGCTCTTTGTGTCCAAATAACACCACCAAACTCACCAAGCACTGTCATATTCAACACTCAGGTCCTTACTTATCACTCTGTAGTCAAGAAAACATACTGTGGACCTCCTTTCATTTAATTTCCAAAACAGCTCCAAGACGCAGGTAAGGAATAATTTACTTGGTGGCGCAGTATAGAAACTTAGAGCCCTAACCAAATATGGGCAATCAAGACCAAAAAAAAAACAAAAAAAAAACAAACTGAAATTAAAAAGGAATTTAAACTCACAAAGCATTAAGTCAAGATATGTTTAAGAGATCCAGCACTGAATTCCACCTCGAAGTAGGCATATCAGCCAAACTTCTTCCCCCAGAGTAAAGCAACTAGGGATACTGATCAAAACTAACCAGGTTTTGGAGGAGCAACAAACACTCAGGTATCACTAACCATTCTCATTGGTGAACAATTCTTAATTGAACAGAATCTTGCAGTTCAACCTTATGAAATCAGTACACACATGACACTGGAATGGAATTTATCTTACTCTGCGCCACCACTGCTTGGATTGAAAAAATGTGGACTAATAATATTCAAAGAATAGAGAAAATGGCACTTGACAGAAACCAAAACGATGACCTGGAATGACTCTAGAAGGGAGATACCTTCCCCTTCTCAAAGCAATGGACACAGACAAGAATCAAACTACAGACTGTGAAATAATCTGTGGCCCTCACAGCAGTTAGCTTCTCACTTACTCAAATACCCTACTCTCTCTAAAAGTCAAACACACGATGACACAAATACAAAAACACAACACATCTAACATCCAATGATTATTTATTGATTTACACAAATACAATGGATTGGGGGGAGGGATGCATGATGAAATGTTATTCTAAGGTAGCTAATAATACCTTTCTAAGTCTCCGTGGAATTCATGAACTCAATGTTTTACCTTCACCGGCTGGTTTTTAACTAAAATACCTCGTCACCAAGTCTTTTTAATCAAAGCTGTCCAAAAATTCTACAATCAAGCAAATAACATGAAATTAGACACATTCAATACTAGACTTTCCTCCAGGGGCCCTGGTACCCTCTAGACATCAGGCCTATGAAGAGTAAATGAAAGCCCTTTAAAAATATTCAGCATAACACAAGCCTTCCAAGAAGTGAGACTTTTGGGGGTGATGGGTAATGTCTGTTAATTTCCTCTTCCTTTAAAAAGGTCAAACGCAGGGAAGCGTCCGGTTTAACATTTCCTCCCTAGATCGCGTTCCACCACAAACCACAACTCCCCCAATCGCTAAAAAACACTAGCCAGAGGGAGTGCTTTCTGCAAAATTTCACCGTAGATTTAAAATCCAACTTACCTCAGGAACGAGCTGAGTTTAGTTTCATACAGGAAATTTACCAATAAAGTTTATTATGTATTAATAATAATAATTAGAGAAGCCCACCATGCCCCGCTGCAGGGGGAGCTGAAGGGAGATGAGGAGGGTGTAGTCCTCACAACAATCAGAGAAAAGCCTTCCCTGCAGGGCTGGTCACAGGCACCAGCAAATTCGGCCTAATAAAGGGGGGGGGGGGGGGGGGGTAGGGTTTACGGGAGGAGAGGCGAGGAGGGGAAGGGTCCCCCAGCTCCAAAAGGGAAGGGCTCCAGAAGCAAGGCCGGTGGAGCTAGTTTTCGCAGTAGTGCAGAGGGTCCCGGGGTGCCCCGCAGTGCTGCTGCCGGGGGACCCCAAAAGCTCCGGCCAAGCCGGGTGCGTGGGCTGGAGGAGCAGCCCCTTCCCTGGCTGGGCAGTGGCTGCCGGCAGGAGAGTCCCCGGAGGGGCCACAGCCCCCCTGGTCTGCAGCGAAGAAAGCCAAAGGGCCGGCAGGAAGGTGAAAAGGATACTGTTGGGGCGCCTGGGTCTGGAGGGCCCTGATGTTCGGGTGAGGAGGGGCCGCTGCCGCCGCTGCCGCCGCCGCCGCCGCCGCCGCCGCCGGGTGAGGAGGCGGTACCGCTGCCGCCGCCGCCGCCGCCGCCGCTCCGGTGCCGGGTCCGGTTCCTGCTGCAGCCGCTGAGCCTGATTTCAGAGCCGGTTTCTGCGGTAAACTCATGGCAAAGCGAAGCCACCAACCCCCCCAGAGCGGGACCGGGCGCGCCGGGGTGCAGGGGCCGGGGGCAGCGGGGGGGCGGGATGGGGGCAGACCCGGGGAGGCGGCGGGAGCAGGGGGCCGGGGGGAGGCTGGGAGGAGGAGGAGGAGGGAGCCGGGGCCGGTCACACACGCCCGCCGCCGCCGCCGCCGCCGCCGCCGCCGCCGCCGCCGGCAGCAGCAGCCGCCCCGCGGGCCAGCACCACCGGCTGCCGGTCTCCGTGACAACGCGACCCCAGGGGGGGGGCCGGACCCGGCGGGGGCAGGAGGCGGAGAGACCGGACCTTTCACGGCAATATCCTCATGGGCCGGCGGCAGGGGGTCTTTATCCCCCTCCCCGGGGGAAGCGGCGCCCTTCTCGGTAGCGGGGCTCAGGCGATGCCGGCGGATTTTCTTCACTCAACGAGCAGAGCATCCAACATGGCGCTGCGGCCGCCTCCAGCAGTCCGGCAGGACGGCCGCTCGGAAAACTTCGGGCCTTTTCGGAGTAGCTCGGGAGGCCGAGGGTGAGAAGCTCCTTCGGCTCTTTCCGGAGACTGCGAGAGGTCGGGGTTCTTCGGAAACACTCGGGGGCGCCTTCGGCCGCCGTTCGGCAGTTCTCCGGGGCTGACTCGCTTCCTCGGGAAAGATCGGCGAGAGGGGCTTCCAGGCTCGCTGCGGCTGGGGTGCGGGGCGGAGGGAGAGACCAAAGGCAAGGTCTGGTCTGCGAGAGCCCTCCTCTGCCGCCCAGCCTCGAAGAACAATGGTAACGGCCCTGGACCCTGTGGTCCGCAGAGCCCTGTCCGCAGGGGCGGGAGGCGGTGAGGCGAGAAACCTCGGTTACGGTGGGAGGAACCGCTTAACCGGAGTGAAACCGCTGGATAGGAGCCCGCCGCGTGCACCTATTAGCATAACAAATAACACTCGCCGGCCCTTAACGCAGTTCCCGTCCATTGTGTCTACATTTCGCCCTCGTCCACTCAGAGAGGTGAGCGGGATGAGGAGCCCCATTTCCAGAGCACGCCGAGTCTGAGAGAGGAAAAGTGACCGGCCCAAGGTCATCCAGCCAGGAAAGGACAGAGACAAACCTGGATCTGAAATCCAAGTTCATTCGTCCGAATGAACCTTGCCGCTTCCCAAGTTGCCTGGGGACCTGATCCGACCCTCCTTATCTAATCAGCAGCCTTAACTTAGGGATCTGTGGATGGATTCTTCCAAGGCCTGCCCGGAGACTGGAGCGCCTTTTGACCAGCAGCCAGTGGTCGGCTCCCCGGTGTCCTATGCCGGCATAACACTTGGTGATAAGCTCCTTTTCTCCCCAGCAGGGCCAGCCAACACCCCCCCCCACCCCCTGCCCACACACTCCACCCCCAACTGGGGTCTTGTGCAAGCACAGGAGCATTGAGGGGAAAGGAATTGCAGAGATGAGGGAGCAAGCCAGGGAGTAACTGTAACCAGGCACTGAGCAGTTCATTATCTCACAAAGTCCTGTGAAAGAGGTGGTAATCATTTCACAAATGTAGCGACTGAGGCACAGGGAGGCTCAATACCATCACACAACAGAAGAAGCTGAGAAAATTGAGGCTCGAAACGGACAAGAGACTTTCCCAAGGTCACATGGAGAGTGTAGCTGGCAGAGACAAAATTAGAGCTGGGTTCTGCCTCCTGCTGTACTGCCTCACACTGCCTTCCTTTTTTTTTTTTTTTTTTCAATTCACATTAAGCTCTACATATAGTGGGTGCTTAATTCTTGACAGTCCCTGGGACCTCCAAAAGCTCCCTCTGGGAAAAAGCATCTGGAAGAGGGTGATACCACAACTGCATCTTTCTGGAGAGGGTTTCACAGCTCCTAGTGTAGAAAAGGAAGCATCATCCCCCCATCTACAGGCTGGAAGGCAGGAGCTACTTCATACTCTGGAATCCTAAACCATTTGGATTTGTAACACCTGTTTAACTGGGATTGGATTTTCTGCTCTTCTCTAGACGTGACTGGCTCCAGGAAAAATTCCCAAATGGTCCTGCAGTTCCCCAGATTCTCCTTCTATGTTCCAGATCTCAGACTTCCTTATCCCAATGGAAACCTGTTCCTGGGAAAGAATTTGGCTTCCCATTTATACTAGGTTGATAACAGACTGATAATTGCTTAATTGTTATTCTTTTCTGAGCTAGTTTCATTTCCTAACTTAATAGCTACAAGCATCTGGCGATTACTGTGTGTCTGGTCTCTGCTAAGCACTTTATGAGCATTATCTCTCTTGAAACAGATAGACCTTGGGCAAAATAATGTAAAAGTCCCTGATAAGATTCTGGCCCCAGGCAATCAATGTGGAAGGCTTATAGGGAGCAAAGTCAGAAAGGTAGAGCACTCTCCTTTCATCCAAAGCATAGCCCTGCTCAACACCTCCCGTCTGGCACAGAGAAGCTAATATTTATTGAACACGTCCTGGGTGCCAGGGTACAACTCTGCTAAACATTCTGCTTAGATTCACTCTTATTCACCTCAACAACTCTGCAAGGTATTATTATATCCCATTCACAAATAAAGAAACTGAGGCTTAAAGATGTGAAGAAGCAACTTGTATAACTTTCAAGTAGAAATGCTGGCATTCAAACCCAGGCACCTGACTCCAGTTCTGATTTGCCACCATTGCCTTCCACAGACCAACCTCCCCACGCTGGCCAGAGGCACTGTCAACAAGCGAAGCTGATTTTGTGAACTTGCCTGCTGAGAGCCCTCCATGGCTCCCCTATTGCCTTCAGGATCCAGTCTAAATTCAAGGCCCTTCAGGATCTGGACTCTGCTTCCATCCTGCCACTCTCCACCTCAGATCCAGAACTGCAGCCACCTTGCTCCACTGCAGACAAAGCCATTCTCTTCCTCGCCCTGGGGTCTGTGTGTGGACTACGAACCCAAACCATCCTCTCCCTTCTCAGCCCGTTGGCTAATGCCTGCTCCTGCCTCAAGGCTTGGCTTAAGCCTCACCTCCTCTAGGCAGCCTTTCCTCACTCCCCAGGCTGAGCTAGGCTCCCAAATAGATGCTTAAAGCTCAGTGTTGAGCAATAAAGAGTACAGCTGTTGGAATCAAATTACCTGAATTTGATTCTCAGCCCTGCCATTGATTAATTGTATGACCTTGGAGAAATCACATAACCTCTCAAGCCTCAGTTTTCTCATCTGTAAAATGGAGACTCCACCTCTTATCATGAGAAATAAAACAACAAAGTCTGGTCCCTTGCTCATAGTAATAGTTGGATACATTTTAGCTACTATTATTCATTTACATAGGAACATTACCTAGTCATTTAAAATATCCTTGTATCTAGCACTCAGTAAAAAGGTTGTGAAGCTTGCTAAAGGACAGAATAATTGTGAACTGCCAGAGGATTTTCAGGTTACCCTGGAGAAGCCCTGGGTACTGCAGAGCCTAGGCTGGGCCTCACTGCACAGGGAACGGAAAGGGTGAGAGCTTCCTGGAGAAGGCAGTGCTGGCTCACAGGAGGAGTCTTGAATTTTTGACCAGCCAGCCACTGTTCCCAGAGCCCACCACGCTACCCACAACAGAGACCTGCATTCCCTCCCGGAATCAAAATACCTCTCCATCCTCATTCAAAGAGCCAGCAGACAGGTGAAGACTTGGTTTACACATCTCCTCGTGGTTGGGTGATGGTGCTTTGCTTATTTGTTATCATGTGGGGTCACTGTGCTGTTTCTCTAAGTGAACTGAAGATTGGGCTCAGGGGGACCCCTTAATTTCTTAATTGAAAACTTTTGAAAATATTGTCGCAAGCTGGAGTTCTCTGGTCCTTTCATTTTTTTTTTCTCCTGGAAGGGACTAGCCTTTTAGCACAACAGAAGCCATCTTTAGTAGCCACAGAAGGTTTGTATGGTATTAGGTGCTCCTCTCTGAGACATGCAAACCTCCACCAAGGCCTGACGAGATAGAGCTGGGCATGGAACTTGCTGACCCAAGATCTAGACCCTAGGCAGTTAAGACATAGAGATGGGAGTGCAAGAACATTTAAAAAAGAAGAAGAAGGAGGAGGTGGAGGAGGAGGAGGAAGAAAGACCAAAGAAGGAGCAACTACATGGCACCCATTTGAAATGGACATGGATGGAAGGAGAGAAAGCCCAATGGGAATAGTAAAGAAATATTTTGTCCCATTCCCTATACTGCAGGCCCGTTCATAATTGGCCACGAAATGTTCTTCAGTAAAGAGCTGTGCCAGCAGGCCCTGCCCAGCGTCAAAGGGCCCAGTGGTAGGGTGCCATGTAAGGGTGGTAGTTCCTTTCAAAGGTTGTAAACTTTCAGATAGATCTGGATTCTAACCTTACAGACTAGCTGATCAACCTTAAGCAAGTTTCCTAACTTCTCTGGGCCATTTGCAAAATAAAAACAGGAGGTCTGCCTCTAAAGGATTGAAAGCAAGACGGTAAAGGAGCTGGTCTGTAGAGAGCATCGCCAGGGCCTAGGGCATGGTAGGTACCTCAACAAAGCTTCATTCCTTCCCTCTTGCCTCCAAGGCAAAGTTTGCTGCCACTCCCACTCCCACTTCTGGGGCCAAGTCGTCCTACCCCTTTGCCCACGGTGTGTGTAATGGTCTTCATTTCTCAGCTATTCCTGGAGGGGACCACAGCCCCCACCAGCACTGTGGCAGCAGATGCTTCAGCTTCACCAGGATGCAAGAGGAAACAAAAAATATTATCATAGAATGGTTAAGACAGTAAATTTTATGTTATTTGTATTTACCACAATTTTCTTGAAGTATTGTAATAGAGTCTAGTCAGGACTGAAGGTGCCTTAGGGATCACCTTACCCAGTGTTTTAGGGGTAGAGCCCAGATATAAGAAAGGCTTTTTCTCAAGGTCAAACAGCAAGTAAGCCGCACAACCTGGACTGAAACTCATGGCCTCTTTTCACTGCTGGACCAAGGTGTTTCTCAAATCTGATACCATCCTCTCATTTAGAAGTCGGATCCCCCTATCCCCCCACCCCCAGTCTTTTCCCACTTCAGGTGTTGGTCATTCCTCCCTGTGTGCCTCTGGAATCACAACCAATCTTCAGGACTTATTAAACAAGCATTTACTGAGTGACAACTATGTACCAGGCACTGTTCTGGGCCCCTAGCAAGGACTGTGAGGCCACGTCTTAATAGGGAAGAGAGACAGGTAACTGGACCTACAAGTTAAATAATCCCCATAATTATTTACATTAAAAAGTTAAAGACTTCCCTGGTGGTGCAGTGGTAAGGATCCGCCTGTCAATGCAGGGGACACGGGTTCGATCCCTGGCCCAGGAAGATCCCACATGCCATGGAGCAACTAAGCCCGTGCGCCACAACTTCTGAAGCCCGGCGCCTAGAGCCTGTGCTCCGCAACAAAAGAAGCCACCACGAGAAGCCCGTGCACTGCAACATAGAGTAGCCTCCGCTCGCTGCAACTAGAGAAAGCCTGCGCGCAGCAACGAAGACCCAATGCAGCCAAAAATAAATTAAATCTTAAAAAAAAAAAGAAAAGTTGAGGTCATGTCACTTTCTCTGCTCAGAGCCCTCCACTGTCCTCACTTCTGAGTTGGAATAAAAGCCAAAATCTGTTCAATGACCTACGAGGCCCTACGTGATCTCCATCTCCCACCCCCACCTTTACATCTCAGAGCTTCTCTCCTACTCTTCTCTTTTAGTGCACTGGCCTTTACAATGTTCCTTTTTATGTACTCCCCGCCTCAGGGCCTTTGCACTTTCTGTTTCCTGTCCTTGGGGTATCTGCACTGCTCATTCCCTCACTTCCTTCACGTCCCTGCTCAAATGCCACCTTATCAGAGAGGCCTTCCCTGATCATCCCTTATAAGTTAACAACCCACCCCCAACCCCAGCCTACCCTAACCTACTTTAATTTCCTTCATTACACTCATCACCATCTAACCAGTGACATATTTACATATTCATGAGTTTACTATCTATCCCTCCCCATTAGAATGTTAGCCCTACAGGAGTAGGGATTCTGTCTGTTTTGTTCATTGCGGTATCTCCAGGCCCTAGAATGGTGCCTGACATGTATTGTGTGCTTGTGATATTGTGATTTATAATAAGAAATATATATTTGGTCTTATCCCATTCCTGGTGTAGAGCTCCTAAAACCCTTAGAATTTCCTAAGCAAGGAAAGCAATAAGGTGTCACTTGTTACGTTAATGAAGTGACTTTTGGAAAGCCCTAGGTCACCTAAGTAGGAGGGGCTGGTTGCCAGGGGAAACAACCTTGTGATTAGAGGGTTGGAAATTTCATTCCCACCCCCTGACCCCTGGGAAGGGGAGAGGGCTGGAGACTGAGCTCAATCACCAGTGGCCAATGATTTAATCAGTTAAGCCTATGTGGTGAGGCCTCCATAAAGACCCAGAAGGACAAGGTTCCGAGTGCTTCCAGGTTGGTGAACGCATGGAGGTGCTGAGAGAGGGCATGGAAGGGTCACACCCCTTTCCCCATTCTTTGCCCTATGCTGTTCCTGAGTTATATCTTTTCATAATAAACTGGTGATCCAGTAAGTAAAATGTTTGTCTTGGTTCTGTGCTCTGCCCTAGCAAATTAATTGAACCCAAGGAGGGGGGTCATGGGAACCTCCAATCTCTAGCCAGTGGATCCGAAGCACAGGTAGCAGCCTGGGCTTGCGACTGTCACCTGAAGCAGGGGGGCGGGGGCGGGGGCGGGGTGCCCCTGTAGGACGGAGCCCTTAACCTCACCTTATCAGAGAGGCCTTCCCTGACCATCCCTTATAAATGAGCTGTGGGATGTGAAGCTCTCTCCAGGTAGACGGTGTCAGAGTTGAGTTGAATTGTAGGATACTCAGCTGGTGGCTGAGAGTTGTCTCGTGGTGTACCGGCGGGCCCAGGAGATACTTGTGGACTGACTGACACAAAATGATGGCCGCTGTGCGGGCGCAGGTGGTGGAGGTGGGAGGAGAACGAGAGGACGGCGCACGGGCACCGCCTCTGACTCTTCAGTCTTCTGCTCTCTGACCCAGCTCGTACAGAGTTCAGAATTAGCCTGTCCTTCAAGTTGAACATCACTTGCAAATGCCTTGAACTAATTCCGATGGGGTGTGCCCGTCATCCTCAAGACACTGCTTTTCTCTCTACCGGTCAGTTTTGAACAAAACTGGAGTGCATTTTCCTAGAAAGGAGAAAGTGGGCCCAGGGAACCATCCCAAGGAGCCTGGGAAACAAAGAGACCTGGTCCTGATCCCAATTCTGCCACTTATCTTTCTTTCAACTCTTTATTATTATTATTATTATTGTAAGATACAACCTAAAATTCTTTTTAAGTGTACATACAATTCAGGGCAATCACACTGTTGTGCAGTCATTACATTGTGCATCTCCAGAACTTTTTCGACGTCCCAAACTAAAAACTCTATACCCATTAAACAATAACTCCCCATTCTCCCCTCCCTCCAGCCCCTAGCAACCACCATTCTACTTTCTGTCTCTATGAATTTGACTACTCTCAGTACCACATATAAATGGAATCATACAATACTTATGTGTCTGGCTACTTAGTATTTTTAAGGTTCATCTTGTGTAGCATGTGTCAAAAATGTAATTCCTTTTCAAGGCTGAATAATAACCCATTGAATGGATATACCACATTTTGTTTATCCATTCATGTATCAGTGGACATTTGAGTTGTTTCCACCTTTTGGCTATTGTGACTAATGGTACTGTGAACAGGGGTGGGATACTTGTACAGTATCTGTTCACAAGTACCAGCTTTCAATTCTTTGGGGTACATGCTTAGAAGTGGAATTGCTGGATCATATGGTAATTCTATGTTTAATTTTTTGCAGAACCATCATACTGTTTATCCACAATGGCTGCACCACTTTATATCCCACCAGCAATGCACAAGGGTTCCAATTTCCCCACATTCTCACCAACACTTGTTTTCTTTTTCTTTCTTTCTTTTTTTATAATAACCCACCTAATATGTGTGACGTGGAATTGCATTGTGGTTTTGATTTGTATTTCCCTAGTGATTAGTGATACTGAGCATCTTTTCAGGTGCTTACTGACCATTTGATACCTTCTTCAGAGAAATGTCTATTCAAGTCCTTTGCCCATGTTTGAATTGGGTTTTTTTTTTTTTTATTGTTGTTGAGTTGTAGAGGTTCCCTTCAGCTCTGCCACTTTTAACTATGTGTCCTTGAGTGAGTTACATAACCCCCCATTGTACCTCAGTTTTCTCAACTGTAAAAAGCAAACTTTTTTTTAACCTATTAATTCCTACTTCCTAGAGCTGTTGTGAGGATTAAGTAAGGTAGCAAGTGGAAAAAAACCATTAGTGTGTCTAGAAGATAAAAACAATAACAGCTAACATTTACTGAACACTCACTGTGTGCCAGGCATTGGGCAAAGCTCTTTACATGTATTAACTCATTTAATTTTCATTACACCCCAGTGGAGATCTGGGTACCAATACTACCCGCACATAGGAGGTGAATCATAACAGGGCCTTCCTTCCTCCCTTGTCTGGCTGTCACCCAACATGTTCAGGAGGTGGCTGCTTGGCCTGGGGCAAGGCAGCATGTGATCTTACTGCTTCCACACCTTATTAGCAGAACCCCCTACACACCAGATCTGCTGAGCTGCCCTGTTACTGAGATCAACCTGCATGGCCACTGGGTCTGGCCCAGTGAAAGGTCTCTAATACCTGCCCAGCAGGCCTCCAGTGCTCTCTAAACCAAGGGACTTCGCACAGTCACCCTCATATCCCATCTTGAATCTGGAAACCACATCCTTCTACCCTGGGTGGTCCAGCCTTGCCCTGGCCCTTGTCAAGCCTAATGCCATTTAATCATCCTGCCAAGTTTACTGCCTTGGGAAAATCCTGGATTCTGATTGCCCCCCATCTAATGACTAGAAGAGGAAGCTGGATTTCCAGATGCCCACAGCTGGCTCCAAGCATCAGGCTGGCTCCAGTGATCTCCGTGGGAGCCGGTCTGCCAGCCTGGCCTGGCCTGGCCTGCCAGCACTCCAGACACCTGGAAAAAGGCTGAGGAGTGTTGCTATGCTCTGCCTTTCCCACCAGCATGAGAATGAAAATAGCAGCGATTTAGAATTAATTCTGCAGATGAACACTTTTCAGCTTCCCAAATTTGGCAATCATGCTTTTTCCCCTCCACCCTTGTCGCACGCCTTTTCTTCCACTTGAACAGAGAAGTTGAAGAAGGTTTTTGGATCTCACCCTTATGCAGGGAAAGTGGGGATTAGATAGAGGCCAGGTTCCTCAGCCAGGTGCCTAAGGCCCTTTTGCATCTGGCTCTTAGCAATCTCTGCAACCTCAGTTCCCACCACATGCCCCCTGAATGGTCACACACTTTCATGTCTCCCAATCTTTCCAGACGCTGTTTCCTCCACCTGAAGTGTCTCCTGCTCCTGGATTGCCTGGCGAGCTCCTATTTGTCCTTCAAAACCCAGCTCAAGTATCATCTTTTTTTTTTTTTCAAGTATCATCTTATGGGACAAATTTTCCGTGATCCCCCTCCTTCCCAGACAAATTTAATCCATCCCCACCTTCTGCTACTTTTGTGCTGGGATATTTTCTTGTGATTCTATCACACTGTGTGCATAAGGGACTTAAATGTAGCCTAGTACCTGGCACATAATAAATACTCAACAGACGTTAGCTTATTTATCTTTTCTATGAAGCTGGAAATGGCTTGAGGATAAGTATCACAGCCTGATTTCTGAACATGAAGAAAATAGAAGCCTCTTTCATTTCATGCTGCAGTGTGGCCGGCTTTCAGCTTTGGCCAAAAGCACTAAGTGATATCTTTGACCTTCTCAAGCCAAAGTGTTGGGAAGGTACCTCTTAAATAAACATAAATCACCCACATCAGTTATCAACCCAGGCCCAGTAGTCTCTTATTCACACCCACAGCTCCCTGCACTTCTCACGCAGGTACTTACTTGTATCATGGCTGTTCCCTGCTAGAAAGTAAGCTCCCGATGGCAGGGACTCGCTTTCATTGCCACACGCCCAGAGCCTGGCACTAGGGGGCGTTCCATAAATAGTTGTGGGATGGATGCTGGTTGAGCTACTGAGTGTAACCCTACTCTGGCAGATTTGGGGGAGCACCTCGATTTGGGCAGGTCAGGGTCCTCTGCCGTACAAGGGTTTCTAAAGGGGCCTTCCCTGCTCTCAGGAGAACACCTGAACACCTCTTTGGCACCATAGCTGAGAAACGTGGGAGAAGGGCCCAGAGCAGTGCTGTTTTATTTCTACAGCGTAGGGCTTGGGTTTTGGAAAATGTAGGTCTTCGCTTGAATCCCAGTTCTAAGACCTTAGCCCATCACTTCACCTTGCTGGACCTTGATTCCTCTCATCTGTATGAAGGGGATTATAGTAGTTCTAATGTTCCAGCAAAGTTGTGAGGTGGAAAGGCCTAGCTCAGTACTGGACACATAGGAGATCATCAATAAAAGAGTATCCTCTTCCCTCTCCCTTTAACTCTTCTTATCTCTCAAATAGGTGAAGCTCTTTGGGGAGGGGAGAGTCCACATGGCTCCGTTAGAACTGCATACACACAGAACCCTAACTCATGGACCAGAAAGGCACGGCAGTTAAGAGCTCAGGCGCGGGAACCAGGTTGCCTGGGATCAAATCTCAGCTCATTAACTGTGTGATCTTGGGCAAGACATTTAACCTCTCTGTACCTCACTCTCTTTATCTGTAATAGAGTAATGATGAGATAGCATCGGTCTCACAGACTTTAATAATAAAGAAGTGAAACAATGCCTCGTACACGGGAAGCTCTCACGACACCAAAACACAAGCCAGATCCTATATTTAGAGTGAAGGTAATATGTGTGTAGATTTGATTTGTTCATCTCATGGCTGCCCATGATTGGATCTGCTGCTGTGACTTGGGGTTTGTGAGGATTTGAATCTCTGGGCTGCCATTCCTGGCTGCCCTTCCCCCCAGTTCCTGGCCTGGAAGTGAGGGGAACCTGGCTGCAGAGTGGTCCAGTGGCCCAAGTAGTGGGTAGAACCCTGGCACTGGACTCAGCCTGCAGCCTGAGTTTGAATCTCGCACCTTTGCCACTTCCTGGCTAGGCCCCTTTTCCTCTCCATCCCAGTTTCCTGCTAAGAGCCACAGTGTCTATCTCACAGGCTGGATTCGAGGATTACAGGAGATAACGTATGCAAAGCACCCAGGATGGGGCCAGGCTGCGTGGTGAATAGTGAGTCCCTTCTCTCCCTCTTGCTGGCACTCCTCCCCTCCCGGCTCTGGCACTGCCTACCAAGTTCAAAAGCGGCTGCTGCAGCTGTCGTTTCTGAAAATACATTGCCTGGCTGCTTTTGCCTTTTCATCCAAGTCTTCCCCGAAGCCTTAAACATTCCCAAATCAAGGGTTTAAAAAGACAAAAAGCCCAAGCTGACCTATCCACACCACTCATTGTCAGACGTCCGGGAGGATCTTGATCTGCCAGTCACTGAGCTTGACATTCAACTCCCCCAGTCAATTTCACTCACATCTGACAACATCAATGAGAAAAATAGGCAGCAATGATCAAAAGGGCCGACAAAGGCTCTTGGGGAACTCTCGCAGCAGGATTTCTCGCCACACAAAAGTGCATGCAGGGGGTGCTTCATAAAAGCTCCTCCACTCACAGGCAGCCCTCATGCCCAGAGACACCAAAAAACGGTTCCCATGACAACGCTGCTGCAAATGTTATATATAAATGTGTGTGTGTACACAGCCACACAGGGATGCACAGAAATAAACTCTTGGCACAATTTTTTCCTGTTCTAAATACGAAATAACCTGCAAGATTGATTGCTGGAAGAGAGGACAAAGAAGGTTTACAACAAACATGCTTCCAACAGACTAGCTCTCAGTGATGGACACCTGTTTTGATGTCGGTCTGTTTTGTTTCCTGCACCTGGAATATAGTAGATACTCAATAAATAATTGTTGAATGAATGAATAAATGATGGATAGATGGAAGAAAGGAAGGAAGCGGGGAGAGGTAGGAGGGAGAGAAATAGAAACAGCCTGGAGTGTCAGGGCTGGAATGGCTCCTACTGAGAATCCACTCTGATCTAACCCTCTGTTCTTCTGTTGGAGAAACTGAGGCTCAGGAAAAGGAAGGAATCTTGCCAAAAGCCACAAAAAGAATTACTAGTAAAGCCCCAGTCCTGGATATTAAGTAAGCACTTAATGAATGTGAGTCACATTTCCACCTGAATAATAAACATATATTGAGCAATTATTATGTGCCAGCCACTGTGCTAAGTACTTACAGACATTATCTCATAATTTGCAACCATGCAAGGGATGTGTCGGGATTCCCACTTAACAGAGATGGAAACTGGGGCTTTGACAGGTGAAATCACTTGACCAAGGTTATTTAGCTAGTTTGTGGTTGGAATGGGGATTAAGCCCAGGTGGCTCAAACACCAGGCTCTGAACCCCTACATTTCTCTCTGAAATGAGGGCTGGGGACCTGGGCCAAATGAGGGGGCAGAAGGGAAAACAGGGGCAAGTTGCCCAAGTTGGGGAGCTGTGGGGAAGGATTGAACTCACATTTTCAGGCTCCCAGTCCAGGATTCCTTCAGTTTATTCACTGCTTTCTAACAAAGGAACTGGAGGCTGCCTCCTGTGGGCCCCAGAGTCAGCCATCTAACTGGGCGAGGGGAGGGGACGCCCTCGGGCTGCCTTTGAATCCCAGGACTCAGCCTGAGGAGGTGGATCAGGGCTGATCCCGAGTCTCTTTAGTGTTTTTGCGCCCTCTGGTGGTCATATCTTAAAACTAGCAAGAATCAGCTCACTTGCACTTCCTAGCAAACTCTCTCTCTAGAACCAGGTTTTTGTCTTGGTGCTCTGGAAGGAAAAGGAAATGGTACACAAGGTCCAAGTGCAGACTCCCTGCTGCCTTAGATGTGTCATGTCCCCCTTTTTCTCTGCTTCCTGACTGGTCTCCTTGCTTCGACTCCAACTCTTCTCCAATCTATTCTCTGCACAGCTGGCAGAACCGCTTTTAAAAACCCAAAGCTGATCGTGTCACTCCCCTGCTTATACTCTCCAATAGCTTCCCATTGATCTTAAGATAAAGCCCAATCCTGAGGATGAGGCCAATGGCCATTCCCTCCCCCTGCCCCCTCCGATCTCCAGCCTCACTGGCCTTCTTCCAGGTGCTTGAGTCTTCCTAATTCAGTCTTTACACCTGCTGTTCCCTTTGCCTGGCACACTCTTCTCCGCTACCCACCCCCCCTTTATTGACCACAGCACACGGCTTTCGTTATCTTAGTTCCCCGACCAGGGATCAAACCTGGGCCCCGGCAGTGAAAGCAAGGAGTCCTAACCACTGGACCACCAGGGAATTCCCACTCTTCCCTGCCCTTTATCTAGCAAATTCCTGCTTGTTCTTCAAGCCTCAGCTCAAAGGTTACTTCCTCAGAGATACACTTTAATATTTCCCAGCGCTTTCTTTTTCTTTTTTAAATTTTCTTTGTTTTATTATTATTATATTTTTGGCTGTGTCAGGTCTTAGTCGCGGCAGGCGGGGTCTTCGTTGAGGCACACGGGATCTTTCGTTGCAGTGCGGGCTCTTCGTTTTGGCACGCAGGCTTCTCTCTAGTTGTGGCGTGCAGGTTTTTCTCTCTCTAGTTGTGTCGCCGGGGTTCCAGAGCACGTGGGCTCTGTAGCTTGCAGCACGCGGGCTCTCTAGTTGAGGCGCGTGAGCTCAGTAGTTGAGGCGCGCGGGCTTAGTTGCCCTGCGGCATGTGGGATCTTAGTTCCCCAACCAGGGATCGAACCCCCATCCCCTGCATTGGAAGGAGGATTCTTTACCACTGGACCACCAGGAAAGTCCCTCCCCAGCACTTTCAAGTTTAGAGAGCTCTTTACAATGGAGATTTCTTGTCCAGTGACTGCTTCTCTTGATAGCTAACAACAAGAACCCTATCTCATTCAATGCTGTATTTCCAGCACCTAGCACAATGCCTAGCACATAGTAGGTTCCAAGTATTTGTTGAATGGATGAATGAATTAATAAAACAAAACAAACAAAAAAAACCCCTTGATATTTATTAAGTACTTTATGCCAGGCACTATTCTAAACACTTGACAAGTATTAATTAATCGAATTACCACAAATCTCAAAACCCATATAACAGATGAGGCAGCTGAGCCTCAAAGTGGTTATTCAACTTGCCCCAGGTGACGTAGGGATTTACTGTGGGAGCCAGAATTTAAATCCAGACAGTCTGAACTGGAGCTTACCTTTCGGTTTGCATCCTCTCTTCCCACCAGTATCCTCACCACACCCACCACCCACACCCTGCTCACGCTCCGTCCTGGTCTCACAGCACTTCTCAGCCTTCTCTGCCTCCAAGCCTTTGCACAGCTAAGGAAGCAGAGACCCCAGGATCAATCATCCTGTCTATGTGCTTGTTACTCTCCACTTAAAAGCCCTTTCATAACCATTACCTCATATGAACTCTATGTGAGGTGGGCCTTCTCAGCCCCATTTTATAGGTGCAGAAACAGACTCAGAAAAGTTCAATGATTTCCTCCGAATATACAATAAGTATGCATTGTGCATTTACTAAGTGCCAAGCATGTAAGGGATTCAGGAAAATTTGTAACAAGTTGCTACAGGCCATCTATGGACCCCCAGAAATCTCAGACACAACATGAGTTTGTACCCTCTTGCAGGTTTCTCTCCACAGACCTCCATCAGGCCTGCAGGAGGGAAGTGGCTGCAGCTGCAGGGAAGGTGGGAAGTCTCAGCCTCACCAGGACCCTTCCCCTCTGTAGAATGAAGCTGCTGGGGACAGGCAGCAAACCCTCCCCTGCAGGGCACATATGACGACCTATTATAGCTGAGGAAAGTGGGAGGGGCAGGAAACCATCTTGTACCAGGATCCTATGCCAATACCATTACAAGGCTCCTATCACTGGGGAGGGGCAGGAAACTCTCCCATATGGATCTGCCAAAGGTAACAAGGCAGAGTTTTGCTGCCATGGGGAGGAGGAGCAGGATCACTGAGGAAGCCCCACCCCCAAGCCCAGGGATTCAGTTTGCCAAAGACTGAGGCTGGACCAGGATAAGATACACACCCTACCCCCCTCCACCAGGCTAGCAAGCACCAAGTAACAAGCAACAGCAACGCAACCAAGGGATGGAAAATTGAGGGGTGGAGCAGGAGCATTGATTAAAAACCCTCCAGCAAACCAGTCCCCATCCTGTTTGAGATGATGCTAGACGAACTGGAAGCCAGTAGTGCAATGAAGGTAACCATAGCAACAACAAAGTCCAAACCAGCTCCTGACTACACTGACTTAAGCTCTTACACTAATTGTCTAGCAGAAGATACATGCCCGTTTCCAGGAATTAATACCATTTAATTTAGTCTCTACCATTCTACACACAATGTCAGGAATTTGGTCAAAAATTATAAAACACTAAAAAGCAAGAAAACCACTGTCAAGAGACAAAGAGTCAACCAAACCAGACTCAGAAATGATGCAGTTGTTGAAACTATTAGACAGGGACTTTTAAACAATCATGATTTATATGTTAGAAACACTAGTAGAAAAGAGGGACCACATGCATAAACAGATGGGGAATTTCAGCAGAGGTGGAAGTTATGGGTCAAATAGAAAATCTAGAAATAAAAAACAACCATGGTAGCAGAAATGAAGAATACCTTCTATGGACTCATCACCAGACTCAACAAAACTGAGGAAAAAATTGGTAAACTTGAAGACAGTTCAATAGAAATTATCCAAACTGAAACACAAAGAGAAAAATAAGTGAAAAAACAAAGAAACAGAACAGAGCATCCAAGAGCTGTGGAACAAAATCAAATTATTTAATATATGTGTAACTGGAATCCCAGAAGGAAGAAAGAGAGAGAATGGGCAGGAGAAACACTTGAAGAGATAGTGGATGAGACTTTTCCAAAAATGATGAAAGACATCAAACCATAGATGTAAGAATCACAGAGAACACCAAGTGGGATAAATAATGCCCCCGCCAATAAGGACACAAAAGAAAAAACACCTAGAAACATCATAGTCAAATTGCTGAAAAACAAAGATAAAGAGAAAATCCTGAAGGCAGACAGAGCGAAAAAAAGATACGTTAATACACACAAAGGAACAAAGATAAGAATTACAGGGCTTCCCTGGTGGCGCAGTGGTTGAGAGTCTGCCTGCCAATGCAGGGGACACGGGTTCGAGCCCTGGTCTGGGAGGATCCCACATGCCGCGGAGCAGCTAGGCCCGTGAGCCACAACTACTGAGCCTGCGCGTCTGGAGCCTGTGCTCCGCAACAAGAGAGGCCGCGATAGTGAGAGGCCTGCGCACTGCGATGAAGAGGGGTCCCCGCTCGCCGCAACTGGAGAAAGCCCTCGCACAGAAACGAAAGACCCAACACAGCCAAAAATAAATAAATAAATAAATAAGAAAAAGAACCCCCCCCCAAAAAAATAGAATGTTGTTTCCTAAATACAGAAAGATTATTTAAAAAAAAAAAAAGAATTACTGCAGACGTCTTATCAGAAACTGCGTTGGAGGACAGAGGGAGCAAAAAGTGCTCACTGAACTGAAAAGGTATCTTTTTTTAAAAAATTAATTAATTAATTAATTTTTTATTTATTTATTTTTGGCTGTGTTGGGTCTTCGTTTCTGTGCGAGGGCTTTCTCGTGGCTTTCTTGCGGCGAGCGGGGGCCACTCTTCATCGCGGTGCGCGGGCCTCTCACTATCACGGCCTCTCTTGTTGTGGAGCACAGGTTCCAGACGCGCAGGCTCAGTAGTTGTGGCTCACGGGCCCAGTTGCTCCACGGCATGTGGGATCTTCCCAGACCAGGGCTCGAACCCGTGTCCCCTGCATGGGCAGGCAGATTCTCAACCACTGCGCCACCAGGGAAGCCCCCGAAAAGGTATCTTGAGATTGAAAAATGAGGGAAGCAGCTTCATGTAATCAATGGATCAGTTTGTTAAAGGATAACTTACAGGGCAGGCAGCGACCCATAAGCACTCACAGCTGCACTGCGCACCACCGAGGGGCCATTTTATAGTTAACCTAGGGTACGGGGCTACGTGCTTGGAAACACAGAATGCATTCCTAAGTCAAGATTTATGAATAGGTAGCTAGTCTTCTGGGCGCTGGGAATACGTCAGCAAACGTCTTCATCATTGTTTGGGAACTAACAGACCATAGAGGCCACCTGGACCTAACGATCATTAAACATTATCTATTAACTACAAAGCCCTTGATGACAGAGAGGAGAGTTACTACCCAGTACAGCCCAAGGTAGTGTCAGTGGAAGGACAGGAGGAACTGAATGGGCCCAAGATGGAGTCAGTGATGCTAACAGCCACACAAACTATACAAACAGAAGACAATGAACTGACATCTTTAAAGTGCTGAAGAAACATCAACCCAGAATTCTATTTGCAGCAAGAATATCTTTCAAAGATGAAGGTGCTAGTGACATGAATCCATACATGGCATAAAATTGCATACAGCTACACACACACACACACACACACACACACACACACACACACACAGATAAATGAGTGCATATAAAAGCTGGTGAAGTGTAAATAAGGTGTTAATAAGTCTGATTAACAGACTTGTATTAATGTCATTTTCTTGAATTGACAATGTTAGGTTTTGATGTTGTACAATAGTTATGTAAGATGTTAACACTGAGGAAATCTAGGTGAAGGGTACACAGGACTCTCTATGCTATTTTTTTGCAACCTCCTATGAGTCTATAATTATTTCAAAATAAAAAGCTTTTTTTTTCTTTTTTAATGAAAGCACAACTATTCTGTATCCTGACTGTGGTGGTTAGAGAATCCTATACTTATCTCAAAACTCACGGAACTGTATGCAAAAAAGTCAGTTTTACTGTATATAATTTTTAAAACATGAGGTGAGGTAAAGACTTCCTCAGATAAACAAAAGCTGAGAGATCTCATCACCAGCAGACCTATACTATAAGAAATCGTAAAGGAGTTCTTCATGTGGAAGACTGTGATACCAGAATAGACATTTGAACCTACACAAAGAGATGAAGATCTCCAGAAATGGTTAAAATAAAAGTAAATATAAAAAGCATGTTTAGACTCTTTTAATCAACTTGAAAGATAATTGACTATCTAAAGCAAAAATAATAGTGATGTGGATTTATAGCATATACAAAAATAAAATAGATGACAATAATATACAAAAGATGGGAGGGAGGAATTGTGAGTATACTGTTGTAAGTTTCTTTCCCTATATGTGAAGTAGCATAATGTTATTTGAAATCAGATGGAGATTAATTAAAGATGTATATTCTAACCCCCAAGGCAAGGATTGGCAAACTGTGTCTATGGGCCAAATCCACCCCTCTGCTGTTTTTGTACAACTTGCAAGCTAAGAATTTTTTTTTTTTTTTTTTTGGCCACACTGTGTGGCACGTGGGATCTTAGTTCCCTGACCAGGGAT
The DNA here is from genome assembly GCF_965194825.1 of Balaenoptera physalus. Classification (NCBI taxonomy): domain Eukaryota; kingdom Metazoa; phylum Chordata; class Mammalia; order Artiodactyla; family Balaenopteridae; genus Balaenoptera; species Balaenoptera physalus. The sequence goes on along the minus strand of NC_138882.1, from coordinate 179,940,458 downwards.
CGAACCCGCCTGGACTGCGGCAGTGAAAGCGCTGAATCCTAACCACTGGACCACCAGGGAATTCCCTGCTGCCGAAAGGGACCTGTGGCTGTTTACCAGAGTGACTGTGCACTGGGGAAAAGGAAATAATCAGATTTTCCAGGGATTACTGGATGCTAGCTCTGAACTGATCCAAAACACCACTGTGGTCCATTGGTCAGAGTAGGGGCTTATGGAGGTGAGGAGATCAATGAAGTTTTAGCTCAGGTCCAACTCATAGTTTGCCCAGTGGTGGCTGAAATCCGACCTGGGGCTGTTTCTGCAGTTCTGGAATGCATAATTGGAATAGACATACTCAGCTACTGGAAGAATCCCCACATTGTTTCCTGACCTGTGGAGTGAGGGCTACTATGGTAGGAAAGGCCAAATGGAAGCCACTAGCACCATTTGTATCTGCAAAATTAGTAAACCAAGAGCAATTCCACTTTCCCAGAGGGACTGTAGGCATTACTGCCACCATGAAGGACTTGAAAAGTGCTGGAATAGTGATTCCCACCACATCTTCATTCAACTTGTCCGTTTGTCCTGTGCAGAAAATAGGTGGATCTTGGAGAGTGACAGTGGATTATCATAAACTTATTCAGATGCTGACTCCATTGCTGCTGCTGTTCCAGATATGGTCTCATTGCTTGAGACCCCCCCTGTGTCTTAGTCCAGTCAGGCTGCTATAACAAAAATACCACAGCCTGGGTAGCTTAAACAACAAACACCTATTTCTCATAGTTATGGAGGCTGGAAAGTCCAAGATCAAGCAGATTCAGCATCTGGTGAGAGCCCACTTCCTTGTTCGTGGATGGGTCATCTTGCTGTGTCCTCAGATGGGTCTCTCTCTCTCTCTCTTTTTTTTTGGCCACGCTGCACGGCATGTGGGATCTTAGTTCCCTGACCAGGGATTGAACCTGTGCCTCCTGCAGTGGAAGTGCGGAGTCCTAACCACTGGACCGCCAGTGAATTCCCACATGGGTCTCTTATTATTTTTTAAATGTTTTTTTTTAAATGTTTATTTATTTGACTGCACCAGGTCTTAGTTGCAGTAGGTTCTAGTTCCCTGAAACTAGCAGGGATCTAGTTCCCTGACCAGGGATCAAACCCGGGCCCCCTGAATTGGGAGCACACAGTCTTAGCCACTGGACCCCCAGGGAAGTCCCATGGGTCTCTTTAATAAGGGCATTAATCCCATTCATGAGGGCTCCACAATCATGACCTAAAGTACCCTCTTCCTAATACCATCACATTGGGGGTTAGAATTTCAACATATGAATTTGAGAGGGACACAAGCATTCAGCCCATAACATCCTGGAACCTAGTGTGCAACTATCAGCCTGGCAAATGCTTTTCTTTCAATACATCTTAGTAAAGACCTCAAGAAGTGGTATTCTTTCAGCTGGACAGGCAAGCAATATACCTGATCATCCCTCCTCAGGTGTGTATCAACTCTCCAGCCCTATGTCATAATTTAGTCCCCAGGAGCCTTGATTGCCTTTTCCTTCCACAAGACATCATGCGGGTCCATTATGGATATTGTACTGATTGGACTTGGTGAGCAGAAAGTAACAAATACTCTAGGGACTTCCCTGGTGGTCCAGTGGTTAAGAATCTGCCTTCCAATGCAGGGGACGCGGGTTCGATCCCTGGTCAGGGAACTAAGATCCCACATGCCATGGGGCAACTAAGCCCCCGGGCCGCAACTACTGAGCCTGCATGCCACAACTAGAGAGCCCTCGTGCTCTGGAGCCCACACGCCACAACTAGAGAGAAGCCCACGCGCCACAACAAAGAGCCCGTGCCACAACTAAGACCCGCCACAGCTATAAGTAAATAAATAAATAAATAAATAAATAAATAAAAGAAAGTAGCAAATACTCTAGACATTGATAAGACAATTGTGTGTCAGAGGGTAGGAAATAAACCCCACAAAAATTCAGCAGTCTCCCACCTTAGTGACATCTCCAGGGGTCCAGTGGTGTGGGACATGTCAAGATATGTCTTCTAGGGTAAAGGACAAATTGTTGCTTTTGTCACCTCCTACACCCAAAAGAGAGGCACAATGTCTAGTGAGTCTTTTTGGATTTTGGAGGCAACATATTCCACAGTTAGGTGTGCTACGAGGGCCCACTTACCAATTAACCTTCAAAGCTGCTAGTTTGAGTAGCACCAGAACAAGAGAAGGCTCTGCAACAGGTCCAGGCTGCTGTGTAAGCTGCTCCGCCACTTGGGCTACACGATCCAGCAGATCCAACGGCACTTGGAGTGTCACTGGCAGTTGGAGATGTTTGGAGCCTTTGGCAGGTTCCCACAGGTAAATCATAGAACAGACCCTTAGGATTTTGTGGGTGACTACTCTTTTTGGGAAACAGCTTTTGGCTTGCTACTGGCCACTTGACCATAGGCTACCCCATTACCATGTGATCTGAGCTGCCCTTCATGAACTAGGTACTGTCTGACCTACCAAGCCATAAGAGTGGGCAGTACCACAGTGCTCATTATGAAATGCAGGTGGTATCGTCGAGACTGTACTTGAAGAGGCCCAGAAGGCACAAGTAAATTTCATGAGGAAGTGGTCCAAATGCTCATGACTCCTATTCCCACTACATTACCTTCTCTCTCCCATCCCACACTTACGGCCTCCTGCAGAGTTGCTGGCAACCAGCTGACTGAGGAAGAGAAAACTCAGGCTTGGTTTACACATGGTTCTGCACCAAGTAAACATCTACAGCACTACAGCCTCTTTCTAGGACATCCCTGAAGGACAGTGATGAAGGGGAATCCTTCCAGTGGGCAGAATTTCAAGCAGTGCACCTGATTATTCATCTTGCTTAGAAGATGAAATGGCCAGAGGTATGAGTCTATATTGATTCATAGGCTATGCTCAGTGGTTAGCTGGGTCATAAGGGACTCGGAAGGAACATGATGGGAAAATTGATGGCAAGGAGGTCCCTGAACACAGTCTTTCTGTCAAATTTACCATCCGTGGACTTATAGTATCGCTTCTGATCAAGGAACTCACTTCACAGCAAACGAAATCTGGCAATTGACCTGTGCTCATGGAATTCACTAGTTTTATCATGTTCCCCATTATCCTGGAGCAGTTGGCTTTATAGAATGGTGTACTGGCCCTTTTTTTTCTTTTTAATAAATTTATTTATTTATTTTTGGTTGTGTCGGGTCTTCGTTGCTGCACGCAGGCTTTCTCTAGTTGCAGCAAGCGGGGGCTACTCTTCGTTGCGGTGCGAGGGCTTCTCACTGCGGTGGCTTCTCTTGCTGTGGATTATGGGCCCTAGGCGCGTGGGCTTCAGTAGTTGTTGCGCATGGGCTTAGCTGCTCTGCGGTATGTGGGATCTTCTCGGACCAGGGCTCGAAGCTGTGTCTCCTGTATTGGCAGGCGAATTCTTAACCATTGTGCCACCAGGGAAGTCCCTGTACTGGCCTTTTGAAGACTCAATTACAGGGCCATCTAGGTGGCAATACCTTGCAGGGCTGCATCAATGTCCTCCATGCTGTATATGCTCTAAATCAGCATCCAATGGATGGTGCTGTTTTTCTCGTAGCCAGGATTCACAGGGCCAGGAATCAAAGGGTGGAAATAAGAGTGGGTCCTCTCCCTATTATGCCTAGTGATCTACTAGCAACATTTTTGCTCCCTGTCCCCTGTGACCTTAGGATCTGCTGATCTAGAGGTCTTAGTTCTAAAGGGAGGAATGAATGATTCCACTACGCAATGTGGCAATGAGTATATTGAAGCTCCACTTTGGGCTCCTCATGCCTCAGAATTAACAGGCAAATAAGGAGGTTTCTATAGTGGCTGGGGCAATTGATCCTGACTACCAAGGGCAAGTTGGATTGCTACTCTACAATGGTAACAAGGAAGAGTATGTCTGGAATACAGGAGCTGCCTTATCTCTACCATGTCCTGTGAATACCATGTCCTGTGAATAAAGCCAAAGAAAAACTACAACAACCCAACATAAGCAGGACTGTTAATGGCTCAGACCTTTCAAGAATGAAGGTTTGGGTCACTCCATCAGGCAAAGAGTCATGACCAACTAAGAGGCTTGTTGAGGGCAAAGGAAATATGGAATGAGTAATGGAAGAAGGGAGTTATAAAGACCAGCTCTGACCACATTGCAGAAACGAGGATTCAAATAGTTATGAATAGCTCTTCCTTATTTTGTTATGAATATGTTTGTATGTATATTATCCAAATATTTTTGTTTTCTTCCCTCTCCTATTCTCTTATCATCTAATATAAGATCTATCAATAAGAGTTCAGCTTATTTTCAGAATTTAGGTTACAGAATATCAAAGGAGAAAAGTGAACATCACCCAAAGACTCGGCATCCTCTTTTTGAGAAGGGTTGGTGTGTTTCGGTTGTAGGCAGGATAGTTGTATCATGTTTAGGTGGAAGTATGATTTCATTATTGTCTTTATTTGAAAACTAAGTGTGATTTAAATGAGCTAAATAGGGGGAAATTAAAACTGTTCCGTAACCTTAAAAATTTTTTTTTGTCAAAACATTAACAACTCCTTCTAGTCTCAGTCTAGTCTTCCAACTAGATAAGATTTATTAAGCTACCATTCATACATGGAAAACAGTATGGAGGTTCCTCAAAAAACTAAAAACAGAGTTGCCATATGATCCAGCAATCCCACTCCTGGGCATATATCCAGAGGAAACTATGATTCTATAAGAGTGCTTGCTTCAGCAGCACATATACTAAAATTGGAACGATACAGAGAAGATTAGCATGGCCCCTGCGCAGTGCTTTGTGACCACCTAGAGGGGTGGGATAGAGAGGATGGGAGGGAGTGCAAGAGGGAGGAGATATGGGGATATATGTATATGTATAGCTGATTCACTTTGTTATAAAGCAGAAACTAACACACCATTGTAAAGCAATTATACTCCAGTAAAGATGTTAAAAAAAAAAGATACATGTACCGCTATGTTCATAGCAGCACTATTCACAATAGCCAAGACATGGAGGCAACCTAAATGTCCATCGACAGATGAATGGATAAAGAAGATGTGGTACATGTATACAATGGAATATTACTCGGCCATAAAAAAGAATGAAATAATGCCACTTGCAGCAACATGGATGGACCTAGAGATAATCATACTAAGTGAAGTAAGTCAGAAAGAGAAAGACAAATACCATATGAGATCACTTACATGTGGAATCTAAAATACAACACAAATAAACATCTACAAAACAGAAACAGACTCACAGACATAGAGAACAGACTCGTGGTTGCCAAGGGGGAGGAGTGGTGGGGGAGGGATGGATTGGGAGTTTGGGATTAGCGGATGCAAACTATTATACATAGAATGGATAAACAACAAGGTCCTACTGTATAGCACAGGGAACTATATTCAATATCCTGTGATAAACCATAATGGAAAAGAGTAGGAAAAAGAATATATATGTATAACTGAATCACTTTATTGTACAGCAGAAATTAATACAACATTGTAAATCAAATATACTTCAATAAAATTGAAAAAAAAAGATACCATTTATAGAAGTACTTTCATTTCCTGACAGCATCCAAACTAAAGCCCCACTTCATTAAACCCTCCTCAAGATCACCTACCACAAGACCAAATTCTATAATAAGTATTTTCCAACACCCACTTACTGAGATACCCTATGATTCCCATAGTGTGTGTGCTCTCTGATGCAACAAGCAATAATCCCAATTTGTCCAACCACCAGTGTGTTCCTGGGGGTCTTTGCCTAAAGGGCACTGACACTTGTTTATTCTAAGCATCTTATTTTCTGTTGTTGCTACTGTAAATGAGTTTTCCTCATCCATCATATCTTCTAATTGGTAAGTATTTGTGTGTATGAGTGCTATTTATTGTTACATGTTAATTTTATAACCTGCTTCTTTGATGAATTCTTTTATTAAGTCAATTTTATCATTTATTCTCTAAGGTTTTTCAGGTACACAATCATGTCATCTGCAAGTAGAGATCATTTTATTTTTGCTTTTCCGATTCCTGGCTAATTACATTGGCTAATCCATCTGGAACCAGGGTAAATAGTGGGGGAGATACTGGGAGACTGTCTTTTCCTGACCATATATTCCATATTTGGGCTACTGTAAATAATGCCACAATGAACATTGGAGTGCATATATCTTTTCAAATTAGAGTTTTTGTTGTCTTCTAAAAAATACCCAGAAGTGGAATTACTGGATCATATGGTAGTTCAATTTTTTTTTTTTAAAGATTTATTTATTTATTTATTGGCTGTGTTGCGTCTTGTTGCTGTGCGCGGGCTTTCTCTAGTTGGGGCGAGCAGGGGCTACTCTTCGTTGTGGTGCGCGGGCTTCTCATTGCGGTGGCTTCTCTTGTTGTGGAGCACGGGCTCTAGGCTTGCGGGCTTCAGTAGCTGCAGCACGTAGGTTTCAGTAGTTGTGGCTCGTGGGCTCTAGAGCACAGGCTCAGTAGTTCTGGTGCACGGGCTTAGTTGCTCTGCGGCATGTGGGATCTTCCCAGACCAGGGCTCGAACCCGTGTCCCCTGCATTGTCAGGCAGATTCTTAACCACTGCGCCACCAGGGAAGCCCTCAATTTTTAATTTTTTGAGGAACCTCCATACGGTTCCATAGGCTGTACCAATTTACATTCCCACCAACAGTGCACAGGGCTCCCTTTCCTCCACATCCTTGCCAAGACTTGTTATTTATTGTCTTTTTGATAATAGCCATTCTGACAGGTGCGAGGTCGTATCTCATTGTGGTTTTAATTTGCATTTCCCTGATGATTAATGATGTGGAGCATCTTTTCATGTGTCTGTTAGCCCGTATATCTTTTTTGGAAAAGTGTCTATTCAGATTTTCTGCCCATTTTTTTTAATTGGGTTTTTTTTGGATGTTGAGTTGTATGAATTCCTTGTATACTTGGATATTAACCCCTTACCAGATATATCTTCCCCCATTTGCAAATAGCTTCCCCTATTCAATTGGCTACCTTTCCATTTGTTGATAGTTCCCTTCGCTGGGCAGATGTTTTTCTGTAGTTTTGCTATTTGTCGAATCTGAATGAGATCCCTGCTGGGTAGAGTAATCTTGGTTGTAGGTTTTTCCCTTTCATCACTTTAAATGTGTCCTGCCACTCCCTTCTGGCTTGCAGAGTTTCTGCTGAAAGATCAGCTGTTAACCTTATGGGGATTCCCTTGTATGTTATTTGTTGTTTTGTAGTTTTGCTATTTGAAGGACAGTTGGGTTCAATGTAACATCCTTGGATTGCTTCCTTAAGTTTCTTGAGAATGCTGCTCCACTATTGCTTTGCTTTGCATCTTATTTATTTGTTATTGCGTCAAAATATATATAAATATGTATAACATTTATCACTTTAACCATTCATAAGTGTACAATTCAGTGGCATTAAATACATTTACAATGTTGTGTAACCACCACCACTATCTATACCTAAAACTTTTTCATCATCTCCAGCAAAAACTCTGTACCTATTGAACTATAACTTCCCCTTCCCTCGCTCCCTCCAGCCTCTGGTAATCTCTATTCTATTTTCTGTCTCTATGAATTTGTTTATTCTAGGTACCTCATATAATGTATGTTATTTTTTAAAAAGTCTGCCTAAGTTATTTCATATTTTTGCCTGGAGGCCCTGCTTTCTATCTTTAAAGTCCAATAGCTTTACAAGGATCTATCTTAGAGTTGATTGCTCAATGTCAATTTACATAGTACCCAGTGAACCCTTTTGATGTGTAGATGCAGGTCTTTTATTTCTAGAAAGTCTTCCTGGATTATAGTTTTAAATGTTAGCTCTTTGCCTGTCTTTCATTTCCATCATTTTCTCTCTGACTGTTTTAACTTTATCTAATTTTTGTTCTCTTGGTTGTGTTCCTGCTTTTCTTCAATGTCCTTTAGTAAGTTTTCATTTGAATCTATTGTCCCTTGGACACCTTTTAGTTTAATCTTCATTTATGATATGATTTTGTTATTTTCTTCTCCAAGATCAATATCAATTCTCATTTCATTTCTTCCTCTTTTTTTGGCCTATTTCTGCTGTCAGTTTTTGTATTCCTGATTTGAGGTATTTTTCCGTATCCCTAAAGGCTTATTTGAGGATATTTAATTCAGTTTGGAGTGTCGTGTTAGTTTTCTTCTGCTGAGATGCTCTGATTTGCATTTATTTTCTCTTTTTTTTTTAACAGTAGTTTTGAATGTATGTGATCTGCCTTTTTACAGTCCTAGTCATTCATGGACAGGACTTCTTATTCAAGCTTGCCCTCTGCTGTACGTCCTGCAGTCCCTGTTCAACATCCTTTATAAACAGTGTGGAGGAGGAGGTGGTGGTGTGGTGGGGGAATTGGCTTTTCTTAGGCCTCACTTTTTTTAATTCAAGTATAATTGACTTACACTATCATATTAGCTTTCTTGTTTGTTTTTTAGGATTCTTACTTTTCCCTTCTTAATCCCTTCTTTCCTTCACTATCACATCTACAAGGGAACCAGCCCTACTCTATATATCTGCTTCTCTCCAAGAAGCAGTGCTTCTACAAAGCTACCCTTTCTATTCTTTCCAGATTCCTCCTGGTTGCTGGTGCTGCTGGTGGCTATTATGCCCCAACTGTGTTCAGTGTTTTGGCATTTGGTGTTGGACATCCTGAGAGTGATTTTGTCTGTGGGTCACCTAAGACTGCCACGCCCCTCTACTGTTTTTCACAACGTCTCTGAAACCTTCTCTCCATCACTCTTGGCACCCACAGGCTTGCAGCTGTATGTGGTGGGACTTCTGTTGGAATTTGGATTATTTCTCTACTTCAAGTAATTCAAGGTTCCTGTGTGGTTTTATTTCCTTTCTTTGTTGATTTACCTTCCTTTGGGGGTTGGGTGAGTGGGTACACTTGAAACTAGGGCGCCACCTTTGTCCTCCAAGCCTGGAAGTCCTGGTAAATGCACTTGACATTTAATAAACACTGTCAAATTGGCCCTCACAGTGGGTGGCAGTACCCAGTTCCCTACGTCCTCACCAATGCTTAATATCAAATATCATCACTTTTGTTGAACTGATGGGTGAAAAATGTTACCTCATCATAATTTTAAATGCATTTCTCATATTATTAGTGGGATTATTGTTTCAAAAAAATTTTTTCTTTTTGTATTTTTTTCTTCTCTGAATGATCTCTTTAAATCTTTTGCTCTCTTTTTCACCTGATTGGGTTTTTTTTTTATTTTATGAGTTGTTTATATATATTCTGGGTCATTAGCTATGCATGTTGCAAATTTTTTCTTCCAGTCTGTCACTTAAAAAATATATATATATTTATTTATTTGTCTGCATCGGGTGCTTGTTGCAGTGTGCAGGCTCTTCGTTGTGGCGTGCGGGCTTCTCTCTAGTTGTGGTGTGCAGGTTTTCTCTTCTCTAGTTGTGGCGCGGGTTCCAGAGCTCGTGGGCTCTGTAGTTTGCGGCATGCAGGCTCTCTAGTTGAGGCGCACAAGCTCAGCAGTTGTGGCGTGTGGGCTTAGTTGTCCTGCGGCATGTGGGTTCTTAGTTCCCTGACCAGGGATCGAACCCGTGTCCCCTGCATAGGAAGGCAGATCTTTACCACTGGGCCCGTCACTTGTTTTTTAATTCAAAAAATTTTAAATTGAAGTATAGTTGATTTACAATGTTGTGTTAGTTTCAGATGTACAGCAAAGTGATGCAGTTTTTATATATATGTATGTATATATATATTTTTTCAGATTCTTTTCCATTATAGGGTATTACAAGATATTGAATATAGTTCCCTGTGCTATATAGTAGATCCGTGTTGTTTATCTAATCTTTTAATTTTATTTATTGTATCTTGTTTATAAATGAATTATCTTCATGTTGCCAAATGTATTAGTCTTTTCCTTTTATGTTTTTTTTTCTTTATTCACTTGTATCTTTGTGTATGTGTCTTTAAAGGGCTTTTTAAAAAATTTAATTTATTTATCTATCTTTGGCTGCGTTGGGTCTTCGTTGCTGCACGTGGGCTTTCTCTAGTTGTGGTGAGCGGGGGCCACTCTTCGTTGCGGGGCTCGGGCCTCTCATTGCGGTGGCCTCTCTTGCTGTGGAGCACAGGCTCCAGGCGTGCAGGCTTCAGTAGTTGTGGCACGTGGGCTCAGTAATTATGGCACACGGGCTTAGTTGCTCTGTGGCATGTGGGATCTTTCTGGACCAGGGCTCGAACCTGTGTCCTCTGCATTGGCAGGCGGATTCTTAACTGCGCCACCAGGGAATTCCAAGGGTGTGTGTGTGTGTGTGTGTGTGTGTGTGTGTGTGTGTGTGTGTGTGTGTGTGTGTGTGTCTTTGGATGATAGGATTATGGTAGATTTTCATTTCTTTAGAGTTTTTTTTCAATATTTTTAGAAATTCTACAATTACTTTCATATTTGTGAATAGCTGTGTCTTTTCAAAGATGACTTTGCCTACCCAAAGTCATGAACATCTTCTGTAATATTTCATCTAATACTTTTATAGTTACTGCATGTTTAGGTCTCCAGTATGTGTAGAATTTATCGCTGTGATCACTGTGTGTGAAAACTGTGTGAGAGAGGCAAGATCTAGATTCATTTTTTTCCCAAGTGGATATCCTAACACGATTTATTAAATGGTTCATCATTTCCCAACTGATTTAAAGGGCTTCCTTTATCCTATACTAGTTCCCACATATACATAGAATTGTTTGTCTCCCTAATCTATTCAAGTTGTTTCATTTCTCTAATCCTACACCAACACCACATCATACTACTTACTAAAGCTTTATAACATATTCTGAGAGAACCAGCTCCCTCATTATTCTTTTTCAAAATTGTCTTGGTCATGTGCATTTTCTATTCCATGTGAATCAGCTTATCAAATTCCATGAAAATTATCTTGGAAGTTTGGTTGAAAGTACATGGAAATTATAGATTAACGTGGGGGAGAACTTTTCCATTCATGATAAGGGTATTCATCTGCATTTATTCAGGTCTTCTTTTATGGTCTTCTGGAAAGTTTTAGTTTTCTTTGTAAAGGTCTCACCCATTTTTCATTATTATTGTAGTAGATTCTTTAAACTTTAGAATATTGTCTCATCCCTCCCTCTGCAGTTCCTCAACCCTTATGGAGAGTCTCTGCTGAATCCTTTTACTTTCACAATTAATTATTATTACAGGTTGTATACATTTTCTAGTTGTTCTCAATCGCATCTTGCATGTGTTTCTATCTCCTTAACTGTAGGATAAACTCCTAGAGGGTCGAGCTGGGGTTTTAATTCCTGCTTGGGGAGGGGGGCATGCTTTGGAAGTGGAGGATCTGCTGCTAACAAAAAAGGGAGGCAGTTCGGGAAGGGAGAAGCAGGGGGCCCCAGGACTCAGAGTGGGGAAGAGAAAGGAGCCTGTTCACTTGGTCATTGGGAAAGGGAGAGTGTCGGTAAGATGGGCCTCTGCAGGAAAAAATGTCTCCCTTCTGCACCTTCAGCCTGTGTGTGTGTGTGTGTGTGTGTGTGTGTGTGTGTGTGTGTGTGTGTGTGTGTGCGCTTCCCGAGGCCGTACTGTTTTTAGCAGCCTCTCATATTTTCATGTGAGATGCAGGCAGACGTGAGTGATGCTTCTACAAGTAGGGGGCACTAAAGACTGACAGCAAATCACCAGAAACCAGGCTTCTAGCCTAGATTCTCCCTCACATTCCTCAGCAGGAATCAACTCTGCCAACACCTCAGTCTCAGACTTCTAGCCTCCAGAACTGTGAGACAATAAATTTCTGTTGTATTAGCCACCACGTTGTCATAGTTCGTTATGGCAGCCCTGGCACTAAGACACTCTGGTAGGAGCGGGAAGCCTGTATGAGCCACCTGCTCGGGACTGGAGGTCAGAAATGGCTTCCTAGAGGTGATGCTGAGCTGGGCATTGAAGGATGGGTAGGAGTTTATCAGCCAAAAGAAGTCAGCGAAAAGTATTCCAGGCAGAGGGAAGAATACATGCAAAACCCAGGAGGAGGCATGAGTGTATGTCAGAGACTCTTCCTTGAACTTCTTCGAATTCCCCTTCTCCTGCCTGCCCTGCCCAAGCACCTGAGGCCTGGAAACCCACTGCTGACATCCTTTGCTCCAAGATAATGGAAAAATTATTTTTACCAGGAGGTCCCTTGAGCCCATGTGGTGACATGCATCATTCTCACCAGCAGGGGGCCCTTACACAATCATATGGATGAAGGAAGTGTGGGCAGGTGGGCATAGGCACTGCGTAACCATCTGGCATTTGTCAGGGTCCAAGGCCTCTGCTCTGGAGAGGAGGTGCAGTAGGCCCTGGGGGTGCTAGCAGCTCTGTGCTGGCCGGGCGCCTTCCCTCAGCTCCACAGGACACACACCGCCCCAGAAGGACACACACTTGGACCAACATGGTCCTCGGTACAAGTACTTTATTTCAGTTACAATAGTGCCACACCAAAACTACAGTAGCACAAAACATGATAATACAAAAAATAGATTCCAAGCTCCAAACCCCATGTCCATGTGCCCACGGAGAAGCCGCCCCTATGGCTCCCCAGGCCTAGGAGGAAGGGGCCTCTCAGAGGGCAGCTGCCCAAGGCTCTGCGGGGGAGGCAGTGGGAGTGCTTCCTTTGCTTCCATCCCCGCTGGTCCCGAGTCCTCCTCGGCCTGCCCCCTGCCACTCCCTGAAGCAATGAGGGCAGAGGACGTTCCCTCCGGCTGGACCCTCAGCCCTAGGACCCCTGCTTCTGGCTGGCAGGTCCCAGTACATGGTGCCGGGACTGCGACCCTCCTCGGGCAAGGCTGGAGGGCAGGAGGGTGGGGGAGGGGAGGGCGCAGGCCCAGGAGAGCCGGTCCCTCCGCGGTGAGGTGCGCATGGCGGACTCCCCACTCCAGCGCCTTCTCTGGCTCCTGTCCTCCCTTTCCTCTGAAGAGACAGCAGGCCCGCCGCTGGTGGGGACCAGGGGCCTCACCTGGAGCCCGCTGCCAACACCCCTGCCCCAGATGCAGGGCCGAGCTGAAGGTGGGCGAGGCAGTGGCCGAGCCTCTGCTCACCGTGGGCGAGGAGAACTCCGGCTCCCTGTGGGAGCGGGGCTGGCCCGGTGGCCTGGCTGCCAGGCAGGAGGGCTGAGGCGGCTCCTGCCTTGGTCATGGGTGCCTGCTTCCTCAGGGCCAGCCTGGGGCTACGCGAGCTCCACCAGGTGGGGAGCCCAGAGAAACTGTGGCCGCAGGGAGGGGACCACATTCCTGGTCCCCTAGCACCTCAGGCCAGACCAACCAGGTTGGGGAGCCTTCCCCTCGCAGCCTCCCGTGGCTAAGTGCATCCCCCAAGAGAAGTGGATCTTGCTACAAGTATCGTCTTGATTCAACCCAAGGGGCTGAGGGTGGGCCGGAGCCCAGGGCAAGTTCAGGGGCTCTTCAGACTCCTGACCTCAGTGCCGCAGACCTGCAGGCCAGAGCCTCTGGGTGGCCATGAGGGGCAGCTGTGTGGCACTGGCAGTAGGGGGTATGGCCTTGTGTTCCAGTCAGGACACTTGGGGGGCTTCATTGAGGAGGCCAAGGGGCCCCTGGGGGCGGAGGGCTGTCTCCTTGCGGGGAGCCCAGGCGCAGCCTTGGATAAGGCACTAGAGAAGGGTGGGCAGGCCTGGCTGCGGTCCTGGGAGCCCAACCCCGGGCCAGTGGTGGAGGACGGAGCTTGAAGGGAGGATTTGGGCCCTTGGGCAATGAGAGCTGCCTTCTCTTTCCTTCTTCCCTGGGAGAAGAGGGTCTGCAAGGCAGAACCCAAAGTGGCTGGGATGGCAGGATGCTGCAGAGAGGCAACAGGCCCCGGGACTGACAGGGGGCAGCCAAAAGAAGGGGGACAGAAAGAGGACATCTATGGCATGGCAGAGTACACCTGATGGGGATGTCTCAGCCTCGCAGGGCTCCTGTGACCCGGATCCAGGGTGCTCGGGCACCTCCAGACAGGGTTTGAGGGCCCTGACCTGGCCTCATGTAGCCATCAGTCCCCTGCTGTGACTTTGGGGTCAGATTTTCCTTGCTGGGGTTCCCACTGTTGGACTCTGGGGACAGAGGCAGGCACACTGAGGGGGCGGTACCAACGAGCTGGCCCCTCCCTCTGCCAGGCCTCTATGCCTCTCCTCTCTGCACCAGGGGACCAAGAACCAAGGGAGGAGGCTGAAACCGCATACCCCAAGGACGGAGGCAGCTCTCCATTGGGGGACCTGCTCAGTGGCTGGGGATCCTGCTTCAGCCCAACCTTGCAGCGAGTGAGGAAGCGAGGGGGGTAAATCAGTGGGGCTTGTCCACAGGTTATTTAGAAAAACAGAACATAATAAATATAATCAATCCTTTCCTTAAAAAAAAAAAAAAAAGTGTTTCAAATGCGTTATTTCCCTGAAGATTTCCAGTGTATTCCACAATGTTTAAAAAATAGTTTCCCCAAAAATACATCTTTAAAGCACTGACACAGTGGTGTTTGTGGTGTATCTGGCGCTGGACGTGGGCAGGAGGCTGTGTCCCGCTGCCCGTGTCGGCGTCGGGCCCAGGCCTGGTGAGCAACCAGCCTGACACCCAAATGCCCATCAGAGTTGACACACGTGTGCCTGGGATGACCGGGTCTTCACAGGGGAGCAAATCTCGGATTAATGTGAGAACCCACATCACAGACTTGGTTCGGGCTGAAAACCCTCCAGCGAGGGGAAGGGGGCCCGAGGTGGCCGAGGGGGCCGGGCGACGCCCTGGACGCCGGATGGCGCGGGCAGCCTTGTCGGCCCCGCCCCGGGGGCTGGTCCTCAGCCACTGCCCTGCTTCCTCCGTCTTGGTTCTTGGTGCTCCACCCCTCTCACCACACTTCACACTTGTGACGAGGGTTCATGGGTGAGCCGGGCGGGCAGTGGAAGTGTTCCGAGAACTCCCTGGAGTTGGAGATGGAGCCGATGACCCGGAAGCGGGACGGGCTGTGGGGATCGGTGATGAGACCTTCGTGCGAGCT
Source organism: Balaenoptera physalus (assembly GCF_965194825.1). Lineage (NCBI taxonomy): Eukaryota > Metazoa > Chordata > Mammalia > Artiodactyla > Balaenopteridae > Balaenoptera > Balaenoptera physalus. Next base: position 179,925,449 of record NC_138882.1, on the reverse strand, counting down.
CTCGGGTGTGCGGACGGAGCACCAGACCTTTGGGGGAGCGACATGGGAGAGGTCGGGGTCACTGCGGGGCCCTGGGGCCGCCAGACTGGCCCCATCACCACAGCAGGGAAATAAGGGCCCCGCCTGGTTCTGAGACCCCCAGGGGGCCAGGAGAGCCTGTCAAGTGGGTTAGGAAGAGACAGGGGCTGGTGGGACCCCATCCCAGCTTCCTCTGCTGCAGCCAGAGCAGCTCTCTGTCTGTTCCGGGCATCTTCGTGACATTTCACCTGAACGAAGGATTCTGCCCCAAAACCAGTTTGAGTCCAGATCACTCACTTCCCGGGCAGAAGGAGCTGTCTAATGGCCTGGTGGCTCCGGGCACCAACAGAAGGCTACATGCTGAATGCCAGCTCAAGGAGCAGCCCGGGACGTCTTGAGTTTTCAAGACATTTCTAGAACCCCAGAAGCAGAAGGGCCCTTAGCAGTCACCTCGTCCTCTCACCTACCTGATGCAAGAATTCCTTTAACAGCATTCTTGGCCCTTCCTTGAATTTCTCTAATGATGAAGCTCACCTCCTTACAGGGTAAATGCCCCGTGGATGGACCAATGAGCTAGGGCTTCCCAGTTTGAGGAAATTTGCCTTTTGATTTTCAGAGCTCCTGGAACTCAAGATGGCAGATTGTGTCTGAGTTTGGCTTTTCTCTAATGAACTCACCTGTGCAAACCCCAGGAAGAAGAGCTGGTTATTGGTGAGACCCAGGGTGGGCAACGTCTGCTCAGCCCCGTACTTCTTCACCCAGTTCTGGTAGGCCTGGGGGGAGAGGACAGAGCTTAGGGTCCCCATGACACAGGAGCAAGCGGGGTGGGGTGGGGGGCTACCATGGGAGATCGGGGAAGGTCTACCCAGTTGGGACAGGGACTAGCTTCTGGTGGTGGTCTCAGCTCAGCCTAGAGGAGCCGTCCTCTTTACCTGCACTCATTCTGAGGGGAGCTCATTCAACCCTATGGCTTTGAATACCATCTACATCTAAATACTGACGGCTCTCAAATGCCCGCTTCTAGCTCCAGCCTCTTCTTGGGTATATTCAACTGCCCCAGCTGGATATCCAAGATGCATCCCAAACTTAACACAAACACACACACACACACACACCACTTTCCCATCACAGTAAATGACATCACCAACCACCCAGTTACTCAGGCCCAAACCCCAGGACTCTTCCTGATTCTTCTCTTTCAATCAACCGAACAACCCAAATCTAACCACTTCTCACCTTTCCCACTGCTCTATCCTATCTCTTGCCTGGACAACCTCACAGCAGCTTTCTAACTAGTCTCCTTGACTCAAACTGGTCCAATTCCAATCCCCTCCCAACTTAGCAACTCAAGTCATCCTCATAAAGCAGGGGTTGGCAAATTTTCTGTAAAGGGCCAGAGAGTAAATATTTTCAGCTTTGAAAGCCAAACACTCTTTTCTGCAGCAACTCAAGGGTGCCAGTGCTGTGTGAAAGCAGACATAGGCACCATGGAGACAAATGGGCATGACAGTGTCCCGCCCCCCAAGTTTTTATTTATTTTTATTGATTTATCCAGCTGAGGGCTGGATGTGGCCCAGGGACTGTAGGTCAGCAGACCCTGTCGTAAAGGATAACTTAGATCATGTCATTCCTCTATTTAAAACCCCTGCAGCAGCTCTCATTGTCGCCAGAATAAAACCCAAGCTCCTTGCTCAGCCAACAGAGGCTGGCAGCCTGGTCCAGCCACGCCTCCGGCCTCCCCTCCTGCACTGGGCCCTGCCCTCCCTCCACGCTGCTCCCGTCCTCCTTCCTGTCCTTGACTACACCAGGCTTGGGTCCATCTCTCATGGCCTCTGTAATTACTCTTCTTTCCCAGCTTTCCCTGCCTCTTCGTCATCATTTAGGTCTCAATTCAAATGTCATCCCCTCCAGAAGGCCTCCCCTGGCCATCCTTCCCCCCATTTTCCTTTATGACTTTGGCCTAGTTTATATTCTTCTTCTTCTTATCAATACCTGAAGTTACCTCATTTATTTGTGTAGGTTCGTATTGCCTTTCTCCCCCTCCCCACCCCGTTAGAATTGTGAGCTTTAGGACGGCAGGATCCCTGTCTGTTTTGTCACAGAATCTCCGGCGCCAACAACAGTACGTGGTGGGTAGAAAGTTCGCGATTCCCTTTCACTGACTAATGGACGTCAGGCAAGTTGCTGAATGTTTCTGGGTTGGTTTCCTCACCTGCAAAATGGGCGTGTGATACCTAATTGTAAAGCTGTCGGGGGCGCTGAGCACAGCGCCTGGCACACAGTAAGGCCTCATTACGGGGCACCTCTCAGGACTTCTGCTCTCACTGCCACAGGGAGCAGGAGGCTCTGCACTGGCCGCTGGGGTCTCCCTTCCAACTCAGCTAACATCTCTGAGTGCCACTCCGGACCAGGCCCTGAGCCCAAGTGGTCACATGCTATCTTTCTAACACCCAGCCATGCATCCTGAGGCTCAAGGAGGCTGAGTGACTTACTCCAGAACCAGGACGTGAGCCGGAAGTGGCTGCAAAACCACTGACCCCTCCCTCCTTTCCCGGGCCCACTGCTGCCTGAGTCAGTGGTGGCTTCCCCTGCAAAGGGAAGAACAGGCAGGCCTTCAGGTGGGTCTAGCCCAAGCCCTTTCTGGTGACCTTCAGTCGGGCTGGACTCAGAGTAGACAGCCTTCTATGTGCCAGTTCTGTGCTAGGTGCTTCATAGACACCCTTTCAATCAGTCCTCACTGCCACCCATTCCACAGATGTGGCAACTGAGGCTCGCAGGGCTGCTGCGCTTGCCCCAGCTTGTCTACAACCACCCTTAACTGAGAAGCAGCTGGACAGTCCCAACCTTGGCCTGGGGTGTGTGAGGAGGGGGCCTCTTACCCGATAGGCCGCCTTGAGGCCCCCATTATCAGCGATGTTCTCCCCGAGGGTGTGCCGGCCGTTCACCGGCTCCCCGTTCACGCTGTAGTTGCCGTACTGCTCCACCATGCACTCGGTCTGCTGCTTGAAAGCCTCCACGGATGAGTTCTTCCACCAGGGCCGAAGGTTCCCGTCCTTGTCATACTCCCGTCCTGCGGGGTCAGACAGAAGTGTCAGGTCGGGGGGAGAAGAGGCAGAGCTGGGACCCGTGCTGCTGGTTGTGCCTCTCCTCCCAGGGAGAAGAGATCCACCCATCTACCCACCCATCTACCACCCAGCACCGGGGAGATGAGGCCGGTCTGGGTGCTAAAGGAGCTGGATGAATTAGCTGGTCTGGGGTGGGGTGGGTAGAGGAACATGATCTCGGCAAAGGACCAGCACGTTCAAAGCTTCGGTGGAGCTGGATTCACTGTCAAGGCTGGTGAAGGGCCTCTGACCCTGAGCCAGGAGGAGGTGAACGCAGCCAGCAGTGCTAGGGTCATGGGACAGGGCCCGGCCTCCAAGGCCTTGCCTCCTCCTTCTTGGCCTTGGGAGTCCCCAAGGCAGGAGGCAATGAGGAGGATTCTGGACATTAGCTGGTGAGGCGCTAACTCTTCCGACTGCGGTTGGACCACAGAAATCTCTGGAGTGGTGGAGAAACGTTCTCTGCCCGCTGACTACTGGCACCCACCCCTGGCACTGCACACCGTCCTGGAGCAGGGTGCTCCGCTGTGAGTCTGCCCAGTCCTCACAATCACCACACGAGCATCATGCCCATTTTACAGAGAAGAAAACAGAGGCCTGCAGAAATGACGGGACTTGCTAAAGTCCACACAATTGGCAGGTGGCCGGGCCAGGATATGAACCCAGATCCTTCTGTCTCTAAGGCTAAGACCCTCAGACGTGAAGGGAGCAAACGCAGAGGCAGTGGGGCAGGAAGCTGGTGGCGGAATCATCTGAAGGGGACCCCAAGGAACCTGTACCTTGATCGTCAAAAGCATGAGTCAGCTCGTGGCCCACGACGACACCGATGCCACCAAAGTTTAAGGCACTGAAGGGGAGGACACGAAGGTGAGAGTGATGCCATGTGGGGAGGGACCACTGCTTTCCCAGCCTGGAGACACAGCAGAGTCCCGCAGGGCTCCAGCCAGGTCCCTGAGCCAGTCAGAGCCTGGTGAGTCTGCCGTGCCCTGCCTGTGCCCGCTGGACGCCAAGCACTGTGCCAGGTGCTCTGTGGCACCGCACGGTCCTCTTTGGTCATCCCAAAGAGTTAGGCCTCGGTAACTAACTCTATAAATGAGCAAACGGAGGCGTGGAATGGTTCAGGCACTTTTCCCAAGGGCCACACAGTCAGCAGAGAACAGGCCTGGGATTCGGACCCAGGCCTGTGTGGATTTCATTTCCGAGACAGTGCCCTCACTCTTCCCAACTTCCCAGCTGAGACTGTTCTAGAACACTGTTAGAGAGGAATTTCCCTATATGTGGCTCCTACCCTCAAGTTCCCACTGTACAGGGGCTTCCCGGTCCCAGAGACCCCGGAGGGAAGCACAGGGAGTAAGGATGTTGTTTCCGTGGCAACATCTCCTGGCCGGTGGGACCAGGAGCTCTCAGTGAGATGGGTTTGCACGTGGGGTCAGCTGTGGGCCACAGGGCTGGGCTGGGCTGGGGGACCCACTGAGGGGTGGTGGGGAGGAGATGGGGCGGGAGCAAGAGGAGCAGCCTACTTGGGTGAAGAGCGGGTGTAGAACGGTGCCTGCAGGATTCCAGCCGGAAACACGATCTCATTCTTGGTGGGCGAGTAGTAAGCGTTCACCATGGGTGGGGTCATGCTCCACCTGCAAGCAAGACACACGGGAAAGCTCAGAGCCTGCCGGGGGAGCGCAGGTGGGGACGGCCCATCTGGAGGGTGTCAAGAGCCCTAAAAGTGTGGATTCCCTTTGACCCCAGGACCCAGGCCACACAAGCACACAGCAGTCCCAGAAACTATTAACTTTAGCCATGTGAGCAAGTGTACAGTGAAATCTTATTTTATGTTTAATTTCATTTCACTGACTATTAAAAATGTTGAGCGTCTCAGGACTTCCCTGGTGGTCCAGTGGTTAAGACTCTGCGCTCCCACCGCAGGGGGCACGGGTTCGATCCCTGGTCGGGGAACTAAGATCCCCCATGCCATGCTGCGTGGTCAAAAAAAAAAAATTAAAAAAATGTTGAGCATCTCAGAAAAAAAAAGAGAACAAAATGGACCATGACATACTAAAAAGTCATTACAATCTAGGCTCAAAATGTATTTGTCAGCAGTTTTCAAAGTGCGCTCTGTGGATACCTGGCGGGATGGGAATCCCTCAATTCCCTTTCAGGGGTTCTGTGAGGTCAAACTATTTTCATAATAATGTTAAGATGTTATTTGCCTTTCCCATCGTGTTGACGTTACACTGATGGTGTAAAAGCAATGCTGGGTAAAACTGCTGGAGTGCTAGCTGAGTCAGGCTGGTGGCACCAGCTGTTCAATTGGTCACCATGTTCTTCACCCGAAAAAAAAGAGTCATTTTCACTTAAGAACATCCTTGATGACGCAGCATAACTATTAACTTCATTAAATCTAGACCCTTGAGTACAAGTCTCTAAATATTATGTGTGACCAGATGGGAACCACTCATAAGCATTTCTGTTTTTTTCATGGAACACCATTTGTACTTGAGAGGATGACTGGTGTTTGACAGGCATATCCTTGAAAATGAATAGAGTGAGCTCATCACCTCAAGGAAAACGACTGACACCATTTGTTGCCAATAATAAAAATTCAAGGTTTCCAAAAACCTGAAGTTTCAAGCAAAAATTTGAAAAACTGGTATCGGCCACCACAAACTTGACAGCTGCGCAATACTTAAAGACTTCTCTCTGGAGGTCAGCAGTGATATTACCAAATGTGGATTTTTTTTGATATTCTAAAATGAAGAAGTTACTGTTTGGAAGATATGTGAAATTCAGTGAAGCATTGTTTTCCAAATGACCAATGCATGGTGTTATAAAATCATACAGGGGTAAAAGATCCATTCAAAGTGCAAGACAGACCGATGGATTTTAGTGTAACAGAGTATGAAAAGTTTATGAATATGGTTTCGGACTCGGCGGTGCAATTAACCTTTAAGAAAGTTACACCTGTCGCGTTTTGGTATAGTATCAATGAAGGATGTGCACATGTATCAAAAAGCCTGTTAAAAGGTTCCTCCCTTTTCTAACTACATGTCTGTGTGAGACTAGAATTTCTTTATTCCTACCTTTTCTTTTTTTTTTTCCGGCCACACCACATGTGGAACTTCCCCAACCAGGAGTTGAACCTGTGTCCCCTGTACTGGAAGCGTGGAGTCTTAAACACTGGACCACTGGGGAAGTCCTAGAATTTCTTTATATATTTCAAAACAATATATTGTAACAGACTGAAGGCAGAAGCAGATGTGAGAATCTGGCTGTCTTCCATTAAGCCAAACATTAAAGAAATTTGCAAAAAGTTAAAACAATACCTCTCTTCTCAATAAATTTTTTAAAAAATTGTTCTTTTTCATAAAATTTTCAGAAAAATAAATATAACTCCCATAGGGCTTCCCTGGTGGTGCTAGTGGTTAAGAATCTGTCTGCCAATGCAGGGGACATGGGTTCGAGACCTGGTCCGGGAAGATCCCACATGCCGCGGAGCAACTAAGCTCGTGCGCCACAACTACTGAGCCTGTGCTCTAGAGCCCGCAAGCCACAACTACTGAGCCCATGTGCCACAACAACTGAAGCCCGCGTGCCTAGAGCCCATGCTCCGCAACAAGAGAAGCCACTGCAATGAGAAGCCTGCACACTGCAACGAAGAGTAGCCTCCGTTCGCCACAACTAGCGAAAGCCCGCGTGCAGCAACGAAGACCCAACGCAGCCAAAAATAAATAAAATAAATTTATTAAAAAAAAAAATATATATATATAACTCCCATAAACAAAAAAGCTTTTGGGGGTTCAATGATTTTTTTAAGAGTGTAGAAGGGGCCCTGATGGTAGATAGTAATGAAACACTTGGCTTCCAAATGGTTTTTCTGGTGGGAAGGGCCAGTGGGGAGTGGAGTGAGACAGAAAGGATATTTTCTCCAAGAGCCTAGACAGTCACTATGTCTCCTCCAGTTAAGTCCCACAGAGATGTATTAAGGGGTGGGTATATCAATGAGTAGGACACTAACTTTAGATGGAAAATTTTAAGCTAAATTAAAAGACTTCAAATAAATTCACAACACTGGGGCAGTGCCTGTGCCTTATTCTGGAGATCAAAGACTGCCTTCTTGTACGGTTAGGGGGAGCCCTGGTTGAAGACAATTCAAACCCCTGTTGTCCACAAGAGGGAGCCAGAGGCAAAGAAGTTGCTTTCTCTTTTCTCTAAGATTTACCCTGCAAAATGTTTTAGGCATGGAGGGAGTTTAGTCTGAGAACTAGTACTAGGCTGATTACATCTGACTTTTCTAGGAGGCTATTAAGCTCCTCCCATCCTATCTACAGATAATGAAGCAAAGGCTCCGAATGCTGAAGTGGTGGAGCTGGGCGGTGATGCCAGGCCCGCTCAACTCCAGGGACAAAGCTCCCTCTGGCAACAGGCTGGGCACTAAGGGCACACAGATTCAGGCTGATCTCAGCTCCCGGCTTCTGAGCCGGGTAACAGCCGCCCCCGCTCCTCACAGGGCCCTCACGACAGTCACATCCCGAACCCGGCTCATGCTGAAGGAGAGCTGGGCCCCCATACCCGCCTGCAGGAGCCAGTGCCCTCCCAGCGAGGCCCGGGGACTCACTGATCTCTGTTGGGCGCTTTCCGGAGCTGGTCGGCAGTGACCCTCCATGAGAAGTTGAAAAACCGCATGGCGTTCTCGAAGTAGAGGTCTGGAACCGAGGTGTACTGGATGGGAGGGAGCAAGCCACAGGGTCAGAGCCCACTCAGGTCCCTGAACGCAAACCGTGTCTTCTAAAACCGAGGAAACTGAGACCCCACGCAGTCAGGGGACTGGTCCGCAGGGCAGAGACTAGAACGGAGGGCTCGGAGCTGCAGGCTTGGGCTCTTCCCTTGGCCCTCACCCTGCTGGGGCCTGGCCCCCTCCCCCCTCCAAGGACACACCAAGAGCTTCACCCAGGGCCGCCCAGCACCCAGCAGTGTCTCAAGGTAGCAGGAAGCCCCTGCAGCCGTGCCAGGGCCTTAGGCGGGAAATATGTCCAGTGGGGTCCAGAACTTTCTGTGATGATAGACATGTTCTATGCCTATGTTGTCAGATACGGTCGACATCAGCCACATGTGGCTTCTGAGTATTTCAAATGTGGCTAGTGCAACCTTTTAACTTAATTATTTAATTTTAATTAATTTTGATTTTAATTAATTAGCCATCTGTGGTTAGTAGCTGCCACGCTGGCCAGCACAGACCTCATAAATCCAGCTGGGAATCTGTGAAACATCAGGGGACAGGCATTACTGCACACCTTCCTCACCACTCAGCCCGGCCTTTCAGCTCTTGCCAGGTGCAAGGTTCTCCCTTAGATCTGCTCTAGAATTTTTTGGCTTTACATCAGGGCTCTGGTAAAATGCTAGGCCCTTGGGGTCATGACTCCAATCCTGTGGGGTCTGCCTGGGCTGTCTCCAGGAGCCCCTCGTCTTATATCATGATACCCTGGAGCATCTAAAATTACTCTCAAGGAAAAAGGCTGCAGAATGAGTCTCATATTCTCAGAAGTAGTTTTAATATTCTTTGGTTTTAAATATAACCACGATGAGCGGTTATTACAATTTCAAAAATGCCTGAATTCACAAATTTCAATTATAAGGTATAAAACTTTATCTTTCGGGGCAGAAGCACAATCCATTTAAAGGAGTGATTTGCCCAAAGCTCTAACCACCAGGGATGTATCAACTACGCTTGTTGCCTAAATTAAGCTTAAACGTGCATTTGGGATTTATGCTTCCTCTTTCCCATTAGCATTTCAAAGTCCGAATGAGAGGTCCAGGTTTCTCTGGGGAGGTTGGGGAGAAGCCTGGGGATAGGAGGCAACTCGGGGGGCTGGGAAGTGTATGAGGGGTTCCACTCTGTACTCCACCCCCTGATGCTGTAGGGACACCGATTCTCCCTACACCTTCTAGGATCTGTTTTCCCCCATTATTTCCCACTCATTCAGTAGAGGTGATTGTGCTGTGCTGGTCATTGACTGCTGGCGGCTCTGGGGAGGCGGGGGTCACCGGCTGGCCCAGGAGAGGAAGGAGCAGATAACGGCTCCTTAGTTCGCGGTCCATGCCCAAACCCCACACCACATCATCTCCAGATGTCTTGACAGTCATGGTGCCTCCAGCGGCCCACCCAGACCCAGCCTCTGCCCTTTCCCAAGTGGGGCCCCACGGGCATTCAGGAATGCAAGGGGGCAGGGTGAGAGCCACTCACATCACTGAACACTTTGTCCAGCTCCTTGGGGTCCATGATAAAGTTGGGGTAGCCTATCATGTTGTAGATCGCATCCGCCTGGGCAGGAGAGACACAGAGGACAGTGAGCGCCCAGCAGTGCTCTGCGGGTGCCGGGCTCAGGGTCTGGGCCAAGGGGAAACGGCCCAGCTCCTCCCACCTCAGAGCTTTCACGTCCCTTTCTCTTGTCTAACTTCCACTTATCCTTGGGGTCTCTGCCTAAATGTCATGTCCCAAGGGAAGCCTTCCCTGGTCACCCCCCCCCACCCCGCTGGGCCGTGTCTCATCCGTGGTCACACCTCCCTTGCACACTTAGCACAGCTTGTTTTCCTACAGTCGTTAATCCGATCATGTGTTCAAGGCTGTCCCTCCACCGGGCTGGACTTCCCACCACCTGAAGGCAGGACAGCAACTGTGCTGCGCTCACTGGATAAAACTAGTCCCTCCTTCATCCACCCTCGTCCCTCTGCGGCTGCTGCCCCCTGTGCGGGACCCCCCCCAGCACCCGTCCAGCCTCACCTTTTCCTTGGCTGATTTCCGAGTGTCTTCATCCATCCACTTCAGGGTGCTCAGGCTCTCTTCAAACGCCTTCTTGATCTCCAGGATGATCTCGCTGGCCTGAGGAGACAGCAGCTGAACCAGTCAGGTCTGGGCACTGGACTTGCCTAAAGGCAGCGGGCATCCCAGGGAGAAGGATGACGCCGGGCCAGAGACTAAACTCAGATCCTGGCTCGAGGCCTTGTGCTCCAAGGTGCTGGGCGAAGGAGGGGGGCCACAGCCACGTTCCCCCAAACTCGCTCCTCTGAACACTAACATCCTGTGAGATGAGACTGGACTTCTGTAAACAGGGCTCCCTGGTCAAATACACTCAGGGGCAAGCTTTGGGAACGCTGGAAAAGTCTCTTTGCTGCGGGACTTTTCAGAGCCTTTACTGGGTACCAGGCACTACAACTCTTTTCAGAGATGCCAGAATATGTAGCTGTTCTCAGATGTACTAGACCACAGAATTCCTTTCTGACGGACCGGGCTTTAAAATCTACAGAGGTCGGGGCTTCCCTGGTGGCACAGTGGTTGAGAATCTGCCTGCCAATGCAGGGGACATGGGTTCGAGCCCTGCTCTGGGAAGATCCCACATGCCACGGAGCAACTGGGCCCGTGAGCCACAATTACTGAGCCTGCGCGTCTGGAGCCTGTGCTCCGCAACAAGAGAGGCCGGGACAGTGAGAGGCCCGCGCACCGCGATGAAGAGTGGCCCCCACTTGCCGCAACTAAAGAAAGCCCTCGCACAGAAACGAAGACCCAACACAGCCAAAAATAAATAAATAAATAAATAAACAAATAAATAAATAAATAAAGGAGTTCCTTTAAAAAAAAAAAAAAAATCTAGAGAGGTCGAGTTCTGAGGAGCGGTTTCAGAAATGCTCTGCTTGGGCTGGAGATGAATGGCTGCTTTTGAGGGTGATAATGTCGAGAGCAGACCCGGAGACTGAAGACTCTAGGGCAGGGGAAGGTGGAGTCCGGGCAGCAGAAAGAGCAGAGGGACTGATGGCATCAGCCACTAACAGGCAGGTCATGGTCGGTCACATAAGAGATTTGAGTCTCAGTTTGCTAACCTCTGACTGCAAATAATATCTATGCAGTTAAAGTTAGAAATAAAAGTGCTACCAACGACGTAACAGCTACCATTTATCGAGCCCTTATTCTGTGCCAGGTGCCCTCCTGCGTGCACTATGTCATTTAGTCTCCACTGGCAGGATGGACACTCCCACTTCCACGTTCACGGAGTGAGACTATTATCGCAAGTCACCCAGCCAGGAAGAGGTAAAGCCAGGATCTGAGCTGGGGCCTGGCTGTCTCCTGGTGCTCAGCCATGAGGTTCCTCTGTCTGTCACCCCTCGAGGTCAGGGTGCTCTGTCAACGTTACCTCTCTGGGTCCTGCCTGCCCCTTGGAGGTGGAGATGGCTGGAATAACCTGGCCGGGCTGCGGTGAGGGTTACATGAGCCACTACAGATAAAGCGCCTGGTACCCGATCATAGTAGCTATTGCGCATAACTCAGATTGTTCAAGGCTTTAGAAAACAGGACCTTGGAGTTAAAGCTGGAGCCCTGGCCTCGGGTAGGGAAGTTCCAGAGCAGACCAGAGCGTGGGCTGTCAGGCTCGTGAGGGGCCATCGCAGGAGTGATGTCACAGCCTGTGTGCACAGGGAGACACTTACTATGTTCTTGCTGTCCTCGGCGAAGGTCGCTTTGACGAACATGGGGCCCAGGGCGAAGCCCAAGGTGTTCTCTGTGTCACTCACGCAAAACTTCCAGCGAGGAAGACAGGTCTGGAAAACATAAGTCAGAGGGGTTACTTGGCCCCCATCCTTCTTCCCAACCCCTGTCTGTCTGGGAGGTAGCACCAGCTAGGCCCGTGCTTCCGTCCAGAACTTGAGGGAGACCTTTTCTGACCCAGTGGAAGTTATTTTAGGCACTGGACCAAGAGGCCACGGGATAGCCCTAATAACCGGCATCTACTACTTCCTGCAGAGCACTTCACAGATGCTGAGGGTATCCTCCGGAGCCATCAAAATGAACCTGGGAGCCTGATGAGGAAACAGATACTGAGCAAGGGGAAGCCGCTGGTCCAGAGTACCCCAGCCACCGGAACTCTCATGTGCCTGATTCCACACCCCACGCCCCTCCTGCCCTCCTGGAAGAGGATGAGGATCCCGGGGGCAGAGATCCTCGGGCAGTTAACTTTCCACCCCCCGGTGAGGCGCTAGGTTCAGCCCCACTTGCTCCCCTGCCCTGGCAGCCTTTGTGGACAGTCCGTATGACCACAAGTGGTGGCCCTGCTCACATAAACCCCTGTGCTGCAGAGGAAGCCGAGTCTTCTTAACCCTGAAGAGCAGGTGGTGGAAACCACCCAGGCTCAGGGTAGCCTGCTTCATAATAGCCATCAACTGAAAACAACCCAAATGCCCATCGACAGGCAGATGGATTAACAAAATGTGGTATTTTTATACAACAGCACACGACTTGGAAACAAAAGGGAGGGAACAACTGAGGTACACAACATGGATGAATTTCACAGCCGTTTTGCCGAGCAAAAGAAGCCTGCACAGTGTGTGGTCCCATCTACGCCCACCTCTGGGGACGCAGGGTCGGGGGGACTGATGGGAATGGGGGGCAAGGGACCCTCCTGTGCAGAGCACGCTGGACAAATGGCTGATGGAAATGTTCTCTGTCTTGATTGGGTTGGTGGTTACAGGAGTGATTTCATTTGTCAAAACTCACTAACCTGTATACTTAATGTATACATTTTATTGTGTGTAAATTACACCTTTTTAAAAATTTTCTTAAAGGCAAGAAGGAAGAAAGGAAGGAAGAAAAAGGCACTTCAGCCTTCTCTAAGTTCTTTTAAACTCTCCCAGCCATGTGTCTACTTGGCCGCCCCTCTCCTCCCCCCAACCCCACCCACTGCTCTTCCTCAGCTTCAAAGCCTACAGCTGGACACGGGCTGTACCTGAATCTGGCGGAGCCTGACCACACAGGAGGTCGGGACCGGGGGGATTCTATCTCCTGGGCTCTGTGGAGGCTCCAGGCTGGGACGGCTGAATCATGGACTGATTCTTATTGTCTTCTCAGGGGATTCTTCGCATAAACCCATTCATTCACACATGCGTTCATTAATTCACACAGCCAGTGTTCTCTGAGCAGTTCTGCTGTGCCCTGACTGTGCTAGGTCTTGCCCTCAAAGGGCTCAGTTGAAATGCCCAGAACATTCAGGGGGAGAGAGACAGATGCATAAAAAGCATAACAGCATCAGCAGTAGTAGTGAATGTTTATTAAGTGTTTACTGGGTGCGGGGCCCTACCCTGTAGAATCCTCGTTATTAACCCTACGAGGCAGGTACTCTCTGTGCTCCTTTCTGCAGACGAAGAACACGGTGTGGAGTATGGTAGCCTTTACAGCAGACTTTGTAGGGATTCCCTCATGTAATCCCAGACAACCATCTGGTAAACAGGGCAGTGATTAGTTACCCCTTTTTACAGATGGGAAGACTGAGCTCCCTGATCCAATGAAGTGATTTGCCCAAGGCTTCATGGTTAGAGGAAGCATTGCAAACTCAGAACTTCTGACCCAAAGCTCTGTGCTATTACCTCCCTACAAGGATGGACACCTGGATGCTCTATAAGGCTTTACAAATTAAAAGTGTTTTCCCAAATGGAGGCCATTCCCAAGGGTCCTGTGAGATGAGGTCAGGGATGATCCCAAACAACAGATGAGAAAACTGAGGCTCAGAGAGCCACAAGGACTACCCAAGGTCACACAGCGGGGCTGTGCTTTGAGTTGTGCGGGACGCAAGCTGGACGGACCTGGCCTGGACCCAGAAGCAGCCATGGTGGGGAGTGGGGAGGGCCAGAGAATGAGAAACAGATGAGCAGTGTCTTCCCCCCTCAGCCCCGGGGCATCTAGTGAGCCCCAGCTCAGAGCCTCCCACGTCCAGGGTCTCCCAGCTGCCCTTGCTTCTGCCAAGGCCTTCCTGTATCCCACCAGCTCTCATCTTGCAAATCTGAAACTCTCCGCCCATTCAACAACTCCCCACTCTCCTCTCCCCACTTGCTGCCCCTGGCAACCACCAGGAAGCTCAATTTTAACTTTTGCTTCCTGCAGAGCAGAGGCTGAGTGGTGCAGAGCTCAGGGGTACGGGCTGTGGAATCAGATGTGCTGGGTTTGAGAGCCACTCCACTTACAAGCTGCATGACTGAACAAGTCCCTTCCCCTCACTGAGCCTCAGTTGCCTCATCTGTCAAATGAGATGATGACAACAGTTTCCAACACACAGAACTGTTGTAGGAGCTTGGTGAGATAATGCCTATAAAAAGTAAACATCCAATAATAATATAGTTTATTTATTATCACTAACAGTGAGTAGCCAAAAGTGCCAAAAGTTGTAGTCATCCAGACCTGGGTTTGAATTTGAGCTTGGCTGCTTCCTTGCTGGGTGACTAGGGAAACCCCTTACCTCACTGAGCCTCAGTCTCTGCATCTGTAACCCGGGGTGGGGGTAAAGTGATGATGGAGGCGTGTGCCCCCCCACACAGAGCTGTCTCTGTAACTACCATCCCGGGTCCTGGTCAGGCCCCTCCTGTATAAAGTCTCCTGGGAGACCACGTGTTCAGGGGACAGAGTCCCTGCCTTGTCGCGTCTGTGACCCAGGCGCTCACCCAGGACTGGTCCAAGATAGGAGCAGGTGGGGCAGGAAGGAGGGCAGGGCAGCCAGCTCTTCCCCTGGCCCTTCCCTGCAGGCCCAGCGTGGCCTTCGTGGCTGAGCAAGCCCCTCTTGCCAGGAGCAGGCATTGTTCCCAGCCTCCCTCTCCCTCAGTCCCCTTCCTGCCAGAGGCGGGTGTACAAGGGGAGGGAGAGACAGAACCTTCCCCAGGACCAACTCCGGGGCCCACACGCTGCCATTCTCCGCCAGCCCTCACCTGGCTCTGCCCACTCCCCTGGACTCTGGGAGGGGCTGCCGGAGCAGAGCCCACCTGGCGCCAGCTCTGCTCGCCCTCTGGGGTCTTGCTAGCTGCGGTGCTGGGCGTGGGCAGGGTGTGCTGGGGTAGGGGGGCTTGGCACTCCAGCCTCCACTGCTCTGTGGCTGGGGCACCTCTAGCTGCCTGCAAGGGTCCCGTCTTGGTGTACCCCCTCAGCACGTGCGGACTGATCGGTTTCTCTCAGCCCCCTCAGCAGACGTGGGGGCCTGGGGCACAGACCCCATCTCAGTGTCTCCATACTGGGCTCAGAGTCTGGCACATGGTGGCAGGGCGTCAGTGAACACGCACTAGCTGGCCGTGTGAACGACACAATGACCTCCACTTCCTTGGGGAGGTGGAAGTAGCTAGAGGGCAGGGGTCACAGTGGGGCATTTAAAGCTGGTGAAGGGACTTCCCTGGTGGTCCAGTGGTTAAGACTCCGGGCTCCCAGTGCAGGGGGCCCGGGTTTGATCCCTGGTCGGGGAACTAGATCCCACATGTGTGCCGCAACTAAGAAGCCCACAGGCCACAACTAAAAAAAAGATCCCGCATGCCTCAACGAAGATCCCACATGCCTCAACTAAGACCTGGCGCAGCCAAATAAAGATAAATAAATAAACACTAAAAGATAAAATAAAATAAAATAAAGCTGGTGGAGACCACCTGGTCTGGGGCTTGGGAGGATAATAATATCAGTGGACAGTCGTGTCGTACTTACCATGAGTCAGGGGCTGCTCCAAGGGTTTTACATTTATGGTGAAGAAGTAGTATTATTGGGGGGGGTCCCTGTGTGAGAGGGGGCTGATGATCATACCCACCTTGCAGGGATGTGACAGTCACATGAGTTATACAAGGAAAGCCTTATCACCATCACCATCAAGAATGAGTCGGAAGGGAGAGACCAGAGGCCGCCTTTTGCTGTAAATTAGCTAAATCACTGAAAGTCCTCTTTACACTTGAAGACGGTGTAATCACCTCTTCCTGGAAACTTCTGCCCACCCCTGGCTGGACTGGATCCCCTCCTGTGCATCCAGGGACACCTTGGTGGGTCCCTTCAGTGGCCCTCTTCATTCTCTGCCTGTCATCTACCTCCCTCGCGAGTTCTAGGGCCTGGCGCACAGCAGGTGCTCACCTTCTTGGTCCCGTACATGACTTCCATGAACTTCTCGTCGGCGTCCTGAAAGCGCTGATCGAGGAAGGAGCTTGTCTTCCGCACCAGGTTCCAGATCATGTAGTTGTTCAGCAGGCTGGGGCAAGAGGATGACAGACAGGCTCAGAAGTGCCCCAGGCTGGATGCACAGGAGCATTCCCCCCACTGGCCTCTAGGGGGCGCTCATGGAGTTGCACCCTGGATGCTGTGTGGTACTGGGTTGAAGAAGGGAAGGAGTGGCCATTTCCAATGCTTGGGGAAGACCCAGCCAGAAGGCCAAAGATGGGAAAGGGGGCCTAAGAATCGGAGGGGCAGGAAAGGAAGCTCTGGCCAGCTGGGCCAAGGTCTCCATGAATGAGAGCTCTCACTGCCCCCACCTCCAGGGCACAGAGAACCATCTGTGGCTGGTGTCACCTTTGCAAGCAAGTCACCTTCACACATAGATATAGTGATCACTATGGTGAACATCCAGCCTCAAACTGGAACCAACCTGAATGTCTGACAACTGGGGAATGGTGAGTAAATAATCATATTTATACTTGATGGAATATTATGTAGCCATGAAAAATGAGACCTGCAGAGGGTCTGGGATGATATGGGGAAGGTGCTTATGATAAAGGTCAAGGGAAAAGCAGACTATACACGTGTTCACAATGATGGGGAAAAAAGGAACCATGTATTAGAAAATCCATCTCTTGCTCTCTCTCTCACATACATGCTTCTCTCTACAAACACACATACACATCCCATAAGATCAACATGAGTGTTTTGGGTAATTTCAATTTTTCTCTGTAGTTAAAAACATTTCTGCAACAAATCTTTACAATTAAAAAACCATAGGAGGAACCAAGATGGCAGAGTAGAAGGACGTGCTCTCACTCCCTCTTGTGAGAACACCAGAATCACAACTAGCGGCTGGACAATCATTGACAGGAAGACACTGGAACTCACCAAAAAAGATACCCCACATCCAAAGACAAAGGAGAAGCCACAATGAGACGGTAGGAGGGGTGCAATCACGGTAAAATCAAATCCCATAACTGCTGGGTGGGTGACTCACAGACTGGTGAACACTTATACCACAGAAGTCCACCCACTGGAGTGAAGGTTCTGAGCCCCCCGTCAGGCTTCCCAACCTGGGGGTCCGGCAATGGGAGGAGGAATTCATAGAGAATCAGACTTTGAAGCCTAGTGGGAATTGATTGCAAGACTTCGACAGGACTGGGGGAAACAGCGACCCCATTCTTGGAGGGCACACACAAAGTAGTGTGCACATCGGGACCCAGGGGAAGGAGCAGTGACCCCGGGGGAGACTAAACCAGACCTACCTGCTAGTGTTGGAAGGTCTCCTGCAGAGGTGGGGGGTGGCTCTGTTTCACCGTGGGGACAAGGACACTGGCAGCAGAAGTTCTGGGAAGTACTCCTTGGCGTGAGCCCTCCCAGAGTCTGTCATCAGCCCCACCAAAGAGCCCAGGTAGGCTCCAGTGTTGGGTTGCCTCAGGCAAAACAACCAACAGGGAGGGAACCCAGCCCCACCCATCAACAGTCAAGTGGATTAAAGTTTTACTGAGCTCTGCCCACCACAGAAACAGTCAGCTCTACGCACCACCAGAGCCTCCCATCAAGCCTCTTAGATAGCCTCAACCACCAGAGGGCAGACAGCAGAAGCAAGAAAAACTACAATCCTGCAGCCTGTGGAACAAAAACCACATTCACAGAAAGACAGACAAGATGAAAAGGCAGAGGGCTATGTACCAGATGAAGGAACAAGATAAAACCCCAGAAAAACAACTAAATGAAGTGGAGATAGGCAACCTTCCAGAAAAAGAATTGAGAATAATGATAGTGAAGATGATCCAGGACCTCGGAATAAGAATGGAGGCAAAGATCGAGAAGATGCGAGAAATGTTTAACAAAGACCTAGAAGAATTAAAGAACAAACAAACAGAAATGAACAATACAATAACTGAAATGAAAACTACACTAGAAGGAATCAATAGCAGAATAACTGAGGCAGAAGAACAGATAAGTGACCTGGAAGACAGAATGGTGGAATTCACTGCTGCGGAAGAGACTAAAGAAAAAAGAATGAAAAGAAATGAGGACAGCCTAAGAGACCTCTGGGACAACATTAAATGCAACAACATTTGCATTATAGGGGTCCCAGAAGGAGAAGAGAGAGAGAAAGGACCAGAGAAAATATTTGAAGAGATTAGAGTCGAAAACTTCCCTAACATGGGGAAGGAAATAGCCACCCAAGTCCAGGAAGCGCAGAGAGTCCCATACAGGATAAACCCAAGGAGAAACACGCTGAGACACATAGTAATCAAACTGGCAAAAATTAAAGACAAAGAAAAATTATTGAAAACGGCAAGGGGAAAACAACAAATAACATACAAGGGAACTCCCATAAGGTTAACAGCTGATTTCTCAGCAGAAACTCTACAAGCCAGAAGGGAGTGGCATGATATACTTAAAGTGATGAAAGGGAAGAACCTACAACCAAGATTACTCTACCCAGCAAGGATCTCATTTAGATTTGATGGAGAAATCAAAAGATTTACAGACAAGAAAAGCTAAGAGAATTCAGCACCACCAAACCAGCTCTACAACAAATGCCAAAGGAACTTCTCTAAGTGGGAAACACAAGAGAAGAAAAGGGCCTACAAAAACAAACCCAAAACAATTAAGAAAATGGTCATAGGAACATACATATCGATAATCACCTTAAACGTGAATGGATTAAATGCTCCAACCAAAAGACACAGGCTCGCTGAATGGATACAAAAACAAGACCCATATATATATAGGCTGTCTACAAGAGACCCGCTTCAGACCTAGGGACACATACAGACTGAAAGTGAGGGGATGGAAAAAGATATTCCATGCAAATGGAAATCAAAAGAAAGCTGGAGTAGCTATACTCATATCAGATAAAATAGACTTTAAAATAAAGAATGTTACAAGAGACAAGGAAGGACACTACATAATGATCAAGGGATCAATCCAAGAAGAAGATATAACAATTATAAATATATATGCACCCAACATAGGAGCACCTCAATACATAAGGCAACTGTTAACAGCTATAAAAGAGGAAATTGACAGTACCACAATAATAGTGGGGGACTTTAACACCTCCCTTACACCAATGGACAGATCATCCAAAATGAAAATAAATAAGGAAACAGAAGCTTTAAATGACACAATTGACCAGATAGATTTAATTGATATTTATAGGACATTCCATCCAAAAACAGCAGATTACACTTTCTTCTCAAGTGTGCATGGAACATTCTCCAGGATAGATCACATCTTGGGTCACAAATCAAGCCTCAGTAAATTTAAGAAAATTGAAATCATATCAAGCATCTTTTCTGACCACAACGCTATGAGATTAGAAATGAATTACAGGGAAAAAAATGTAAAAAAGACAAACACATGGAGGCTAAACAATGCGTTACTAAATAACCAAGAGATCACTGAAGAAATCAAAGAGGAAATCAAAAAATACCTAGAGACAAATGACAATGAAAACACGATGATCCAAAACCTATGGGATGCAGCAAAAGCAGTTCTAAGAGGGAAGTTTATAGCTATACAAGCCTACCTAAGGAAACAAGAAAAATCTCAAGTAAACAATCTAACCTTACACCTAAAGGAACTAGAGAAAGAAGAACAAACAAAACCCAAAGTTAGCAGAAGGGAAGAAATCATAAAGACCAGAGCAGAAATAAATGAAATAGAAACAAAGAAAACAATAGCAAATATCAATAAAACTAAAAGCTGGTTCTTTGAGAAGATAAACAAAATTGATAAGCCATTAGCCAGACTCATCAAGAAAAAGAGGGAGAGGACTCGATCAACAAAATTAGAAATGAAAAAGGAGAAGTTACAACAGATGCCGCAGAAATACAAAGCATCCAAAGAGACTACTACAAGCAACTCTATGCCAATAAAATGGACAACCTGGAAGAAATGGACAAATTCTTAGAAAGGTATAACCTTCCGAGACTGAACCAGGAAGAAACAGAAAATATGAACAGACCAATCACAAGTAATGAAATTGAAACTGTGATTAAAAATCTTCCAACAAACAAAAGGCCAGGACCAGATGGCTTCACAAGTGAATTCTATCAAACATTTAGAGAAGAGCTAACACCCATCCTTCTCAAACTCTTCCAAAAAATTGCAGAGGAAGGAACACTCCCAAACTCATTCTATGAGGCCACCATCACCCTGATACCAAAACCAGACAAAGATACTACAAAAAAAGAAAATTACAGACCAATATCACTGATGAATAGAGATGCAAAAATCCTCAACAAAATACTAGCAAACAGAATCCAACAACACATTAAAAGGATCATACACCATGATCAAGTGGGATTTATCCCAGGGATGCAAGGATTCTTCAATATACGCAAATCAATCAATGTGATACACCATATTAACAAACTGAAGAATAAAAACCATATGAACGTCTCAATAGATGCAGAAAAAGCTTTTGACAAAATTCAACACCCATTTATGATAAAAACTCTCCAGAAAGTGGGCATAGAGGGAACCTACCTCAACATAATAAAGGCCATATACGACAAACCCACAGCAAACATCATTCTCAATGGTGAAAAACTGAAAGCATTTCCTCCAAGATCAGGAACGAGACAAGGATGTCCACTCTCGCCACTATTATTCAACATAGTTTTGGAAGTCCTAGCCTCGGCAATCAGAGAAGAAAAAGAAATAAAAGGAATACAAATTGGAAAAGAAGACGTAAAACTGTCACTGTTTGCAGATGACATGATACTATACATAGAGAATCCTAAAAATGCCACCAGAAAACTACTAGAGCTAATCAATGAATTTGGTAAAGTAGCAGGATACAAAATTAATGCACAGAAATCTCTTGCATTCCTATACACTAATGATGAAAAATCTGAAAGAGAAATTATGGAAACACTCCCATTTACCATTGCAACAAAAAGAGTAAAATACCTAGGAATAAACCTACCTAGGGAGACAAAAGACTGTATGCAGAATACTATAAGACACTGATGAAAGAAGTTAAAGATGATACCAACAGATGGAGAGATATACCATGTTCTTGGATTGGAAGAATCAATATTGTGAAAATGAATATACCACCCAAAGCAATCTACAGAGTCAATGCAATCCCTATCAAATTACCAATCGCATTTTTACGGAACTAGAACAAATCATCTTAAAATTTGTATGGAGACACAAAAGACCCCGAATAGCCAAAGCAGTCTTCAGGGAAAAAAACGGGGCTGGAGGAATCAGACTCCCTGACTTCAGACTATACTACAAAGCTACAGTAATCAAGACAATATGGTACTGGCACAAAAACAGAAACATATATCAATGGAACAAGGTAGAAAGCCCAGAGATAAACCCACGCACCTATGGTCAACTAATCTATGACAAAGGAGGCAAAGATACACAATGGAGAAAAGACAGTCTCTTCAATAAGTGGTGCTGGGAAAACTGGACAGCTACATGTAAAAGAATGAAATTAGAATACTCCCTAACACCATACACAAAAATAAACTCAAAATGGATTCGAGACCTAAATGTAAGACCGGACACTATAAAACTCTTAGAGGAAAACATAGGAAGAA
Source organism: Balaenoptera physalus (assembly GCF_965194825.1). Taxonomy (NCBI): domain Eukaryota; kingdom Metazoa; phylum Chordata; class Mammalia; order Artiodactyla; family Balaenopteridae; genus Balaenoptera; species Balaenoptera physalus. The sequence goes on along the minus strand of NC_138882.1, from coordinate 179,903,772 downwards.
CACTCTTTGACATAAATCACAGCAAGATCTTTTTTGATCCACCTCCTAGAGTCATGGAAATAAAAACAAAAATAAACAAATGGGACCTAATGAAACTTCAAAGCTTTTGCACAGCAAAGGAAACCATAAACAAGACGAAAAGACAACCCTCAGAATGGGAGAAAATATTTGCAAATGAATCAACAGACAAAGGATTAATCTCCAAAATATATAAACAGCTCATTCAGCTCAATATTAAAGAAACAAACACCCCAATCCAAAAATGGGCAGAAGACCTAAATAGACATTTCTCCAAAGAAGACATACAGATGGCCAAGAAGCACATGAAAATATGCTCAACATCACTAATTATTAGAGAAATGCAAATCAAAACTACAATGAGGTATCACCTCACACCAGTTAGAATGGGCATCATCAGAAAATCTACAAACAACAAATGCTGGAGAGGGTGTGGAGAAAAGGGAACCCTCTTGCACTGTTGGTGGGAATGTAAATTGATACAGCCACTATGGAGAACAATATGGGGGTTCCTTAAAAAACTAAAAATAGAATTACCATATGATCCAGCAATCCCACTACTGGGCATATACCCAGAGAAAACCATAATTCAAAAAGACACATGCACCCCAATGTTCATTGCAGCACTATTTACAATAGCCAGGTCATGGAAGCAACCTAAATGCCCATCGACAGACGAATGGATAAAGAAGTTGTGGTACATATGTACAATGGAATATTACTCAGCCATAAAAAGGAATGAAATTGAGTCATTTGTTGAGACGTGGATGGATCTAGAGACTGTCATATAGAGTGAGGTAAGTCAGAAAGAGAAAAACAAATATCGTATATTAACACATGTATGTGGAACCTAGAAAAATGGTACAGATGAACCGGGTTGCAGGGCAGAAGATGAGACACAGATGTAGAGAACAAACGTATGGACACCAAGGGGGGAAAACTGCGGTGGGGTGGGGATGGTGTTGTGCTGAATTGGGCAATTGGGATTGACATGTATACACTGATGTGTATAAAAGTGATGACTGATAAGAACCTTCAGTACAAACAAACAAAAAAACCCACTAATACTAAACTGTCTTTGGGTTATTTGTATGGAAATATGTTAATATAAATGTTTCAGACATTACATGAAATTTGTAAAAAAAAAAAAAAAAAGATCCTGCATGCCACAAAGATCCCGCGTGCCGCAACTAAGACCTGGCACAGCACAAATTAATTAATTAATTAATTATTTTTAAAAAAGTATTAAGCTTTCAATGTTCCTCACAGTATTCAAAATAAACTTCAGATTTCTTCACTCAAAACAAAACAAAGCAAAACAAAACAAAAACCATAGGACTTCCTTGGTGGTCCAGTGGTTAAGAATCTGCCTTCCAACGCAGGGGACACAGGTTCAATCCCTGGTGGTAGAACTAAGATTCCACATGGCGGGGGGCAACTAAGGCTGCGCGCTCTACAGCCTGCATGCCACAACTAGAGAGCCCATGTGCCGCAACTAAGACCTGACGCAGCCAAATAAATAAATAATTAAGTTAAAAAAATTTATTTATTATTTTTGCCTGCGTCGGGTCTTCATTGCTGCACGTGGGCTTTCTCTAGTTGCGGCGAGTGGGGGCTACTCTTCATTGTGGGGCGTGGGTTTCTCATTGTGGTGGCTTCTCTTGTTGCGGAGCACGGGCTCTAGGTGCACGGGCTTCAAGAGTTGTGGCATGTGGGCTCAGTAGTTGTGGCTCGCGGGCTCTAGAGCTCAGGCTCAGTAGTTGTGGTGCGCAGGCTTGGTTGCTCTGCGGCATGTGGTATCTTCCTGGACCAGGGCTCAAACCCGCGTCCCCTCCACTGGCAGGTGGACTCCTAACCACTGCGCCACCAGGGAAGCCCACTAAATAAATATTTTTTAAAAATCATAAATATTAACTAAATTATTAGCTAACATTTACTGAGTCCCATTCAGTGTCAGGCACTGTGTTAAAATACTTCACACAGATTATTTCACTCAGTTCTCTGTATTTGTATCCCCATTTTATGGATGAGGAAAATGAACCCGAAAAAGGGAAAGAAACATGGCCAAGGCTACCAACCTGGCGGGCGGCGGAGCCTGGGTACCCTGCAGCCTCTCACAAAAGCCAGCCCAGGGTCCATGTTCCTAGTCAGTGTGGCCCCTGTCCTGGCTGAGGAGAGGGGCCATGTGTGACCAAGAGGCTGCCCATGAGAGGCCCATCCCAGGCGGCCGGGTGCCCTTACCATTTGTCTGTGTTGTTGATGAGGGTGGAGACCTGACTCAGGTACTCTTTGTCATAGACGACTATAGGCTCGGATTCGTTGATCTCCACGGGGTAGAAGATGGTGTTGAGGAAGGGCAGCCAGTTGATGGCGGGCGCCAAGGCCTGGAAGGGAAGCAGACAGCGTGACTCTGGCTGGGCTCTTCTCCTCAGAGCCCAGGACTCTAGGTCGTTCTTCTGAAGAAGGCGCCATCGAGTCCTCACCGCGGACAAAGCAAAGAGCTGGGCGCTGGCTGACGGTGCACTGGGCAGATGTCAAACCCAGGCTGGCTGACTGTTGTCAGAGACGCTGTACATAAAACTGTAAGGCACCAAATACCAAACTGTAACTTGAAATGGAATAAGAGGAGACACAGTGACAGCAGCGGCAGCCACTGTTGGTCAAGCCCCTCCAGTGCCAGGGGCCACCATGAGTGAAACACATCTTCTCTCAGTTGGACCTCATGACAAGCCTAGGCGGTAGGTACCATTATCCCCATTTTACTGATGAAGAAACTGAGCCTCAGAGGGGTCTGTAATGGATGTGTGTAGAATCTGGAGCCAACTGCCTGGGTTCATACGCTCACTAGCTGTGTGACCTGGAGTAAGTGGATGAGCCCCTCTGTGCCTCGGGATCTCATCTGAAAAGTGAGGCTCATCATCATCATAAAACCCACCCCACAGGGTTAGTGTGAGAATTAAACAAGTAATCCTGTCTGTTCTACTCAACATGTGGTCCTGTAACATCAACTAGATTCTATATGATCAGTCTTCTGTATGATTGGTAACTACAAGAATAACAGCAGTAGAGTGCATAGAATTCTCTGGTCCACAGCAGGTCTTTCTCAGCCATGGGATCTGGAAAAGCAAGCACAGGATGATAACCTCAGCAAGAGTAAAAACCCTCAGCTCAGCCGATGCCCACACAGGAAGCCAGTCAGCTCTATTTTAAGATAATTTAAAAGGAGCACCTGCACACAACCCTCCCCACAGAGGCACATGCCACTTTGCATAACTCTCAGCTCCCAGAGGGCTGCACTTGCCCTTGGCCCGCCTAACGGCAGCCCCACTGCATAGAGCTCCCATCTGTCTGTCTTCGGGGTCTCCGCGTCCACAGCCAGGAGTTCCATTTCCCACCAGGCAGCCTCCAGCCACACGAGCTATTTCTCAAGGTTCCAATTACTGTCTTGTGAGTGTTTTGATGACCAAGTGGCACAACTTTTAAAAAAAAACTGTGGTAACATAAAATTTACCACCTTAGCCATGTTTAAGTGTACAGTTCAGTGGCATTAAGTATAATATATTCATGTTGTGCAACCATCACCACAATCCATCCACAGATTTCATCTTGCAAAACTGAAACTCTGAATCTATTAAACAATAACTCCCCCATCCCCCTCCCTCACCCTAGGCAACCACCATTCTACTTTCTGTCTGTGAACCTGACTACTCTATATACCTCATCTGAGTGGATCCGTGCAGTATTTGTCCTTGTGTGACTGGCTTATTTAACTTAGCATAATGTCCTCAAGTTATACAGCTTCTGAATGGACTGCTCTAGTCCTATTTTCCCCATATGTTCTGTTCTTTTCAGTTCTTTTCAGTCCTGTAGCTTTAAAGGATGCAAGGTTTTTCAGGACTGCATATACTGTTACAGCAAAAATGCCTGTAATGTCAATGGTATCTGGTATTTAGCAAGCACTCAATCAATGTTAGCTATTATAATCATTGATTAGCTATTATAATCATTGCTCAAAGCCTCCCAAGAGTGGTCCTGGGACTGATTCCAAATTCTGTTCTTTGTTCCCTTGAAAATGGGCAAAATGCAAGACAAATAAAGGAAGGGAGAAATGCCTTATAAATGGCCTTCATACGGGAAGATCAATTAAGAATGTAAAATCAATCTGTGACATCGATGAATCTATAACCTGTTGGTAAATACTTATAATGTTCTCAGTGACAGAGGCAGCCATAAAAACCTCCCACTTGACAGTCTCTCTGGTTTTAAAGGGCAGCTCAGCTGCTGGGGAACAAGGACCTCAAAGGACTGAGGAGGGCAGGTCCCGTGGGCAGTGGTGTGCTGGTAAACATTTAACAACTGGCTCTCAGTGATGGCGGATAATTTGCATTCCCACCATGACCTATTGCAAACTACCCACAGAGTTGGGAAGAGCTGTGCCCACCTGCCTGGCACCAAGATGAGCTGGGAAGAGCCCTGTTTTGGAGAAGACCTAGATTGGGGTCCCCACCATGAACCAGCTCTGGACCTCAAGTCACTTTGCAGCCTTTCTCTCAAATGGAGACAAAAATCCCTGCCAAGGGTGGGCTGCTCTGTGCCTCTCGGGACAGCTTATGCAATAAACCGAGCTTCTTTTTTCCCCTAGCTTGTCCATTCCGCCCTCTCTTCCTGGCAGGAGCTCCTTAAGCAGGTGACCTCTGGGGCTCCCCATCAAATTTCTGTGGCTGCAAAGCTTGAAGGTGTCCAGGTGAGATGGTCAAACAGGGCTCAACACTTAGAGCCACCTGACAGTGTGACCTGCTGGCAAAGCCCCTGGGAAAATCGCCAAGTTTACAAAATGTCGTTGTTTATACAATTAACAAGAGCTTCATAAACTGCAGGTGATTGGAACTCTCTGATCAGGGTACAGATATAGGTGATGATAAATCCCCGTGTACGTAACACAAGCCTGTTCCTTTAGGGAGAGCAGGTGTTCTGTGCAGGTAAATTCCCACAACTCTGAAAACAGGGTGCATGTTGATTACCAAGATTTTCACATTTTCAATCTTTACTGCTTTAGTGAACACCTAACTTAAACCCGAGTGCCTGGGTCCATCTCCATGGAGACGGCTGTTTTAACCAACCAGGACATTCCACTTGTGACTCAAAGCCTTTGGGGCACACAGATGAGCTCTATTTTCCACACCCGCAGCCAAAGAGTACCGCTGGTCACCAAGCACCCAGCTCAAGTAGGCTTGCAAAGTGGGAGAGGAAAGAGGATGCCCCCAGGCTCTATCTCAGCTGAAGAATTTAGAGCAGAGGATGGGGCTCATTCCCAATCAACTTTTGGTGTGGAAAGTCCTAGAAAGGAACAGGAAGGTCCTCAAGCCTCTAGAGAAGCAACAGAAGGATGTTTGATTCATGGGTCTGAATTCAGACTCTGCTGCTGGGAGCTTGCCTGGAACCGCCGTGTATTCCTAGAACCACACTGTGAAAGGCTGGGGAGCCTTCCCTGAGCCTCCTGGAGTCTGGGAAGAAAACCAAATTTCCAGATACCAGGGAACAGAAAGACATTCTCTGTCCAAGGGTGGAATGAATCAAATTGGTTTAGGGCTGGCGACGTGGGCTGTCATTACTGATGACACAGGAATAATACTAAGATCGATTACTGTAATATGTTCAAATTGCATGTCAGTTTACAAGATGAGATCTCATCCTTTGCCTTATCTCACCGTCATGCAACCCCATGGGCAGGGCAGGCCAATTCTCATCCAGGACACCAGGCTTCAGGGGTCCAGGAATTCTTTAAACACTAGACATAATTTTTTTTTTTTTAGACATAATTTTTTTATATGTAACCATGTCCATTTCTTCTGGGAGACGCGCCACAGTTTTCAACCTGTCCTCAAAGAATTCTATGACTTAAAGTTAAGAACCACTGCCCCTTATGAGGGCAGGGGCTGTCCCTCATTTGTCTCTGTGTTCTGCAATGGAGCAGGTGTAAATGAGCAAGCAAAGCCCATTTTACAAGGAAGGAAACCAAGGCTCAAAGAGGGGGTTATGTGACTTGCCCAAGGCTCGCGGTGGGGCTGGGCCAGAGCAGTCTTCTGACTCCAAGCCCAGGACTCACACAACTCCAGGCTGCCGCCTCTGCTGAAATCCTCCCGACCCTGGCAGCTCTGTAGCTGGGAGGGAGGAAAAGCCTTTCCTTGCTTGCTTGGAAGAATAGAGCAAAAGCAATGGTGAAAAGACATCTGGGGGCAGAGCCTGGAAGCCACGCTGGGGCAGATGTGCCCAGGGCTACTGTGCTTTCTTGGCCACTCTCGGGCTGTCAGTTGGCTTCGTGGCCACTGCAGGGGGGAGAGGGACTGCTGGAGCCCTTCTGGGCTGAGAACTGGGCAGCTGGAGCAAACCAAATCATGTTGCACAAACAGCATCTCCCTCGACTTCCTGGCCTCGGAGCGGAAAAACAGTGCCAGATGGTGCCCAGCACAGGCTGCTGATCTCCATAACAATCCACTCAGCACCACTCCCCCTGATGCCAGCTTCTCTGGGGACCTAAAGGGCAGCTGGCACCCAAAAGGAGGCCAGGCTCTCTTGCCGTCATCCCCAGCCTTTGTGTGGGCTGCACCTCTGCCTGGGACACTCAGCCTGGCTCTTGCTCACTTATTCATTAGACTCAACCTCCTTGACGTAGCTCTGCCCCTGGCCCCAGTGCCCTGCTTCTTTTGCCCAAAGCACTCGGCAATGAGATTGAGCTTGTTTCCTCGTTGGTGTCCCTTACTCGCCTGGAAGCACGTCAAGAGCAAGGCCCCAAGGTAGCCCCACAGACACTTGTTGGAGCGAGGGATGGAGAGAGAAAAAGGGGTAGGGACCTAGGTGTTCTTCCCTAAAGCAGCAGAAATGAGCCAAACTCTAACGGATGGGCAGGACTCGGCTGGGCAGAGGAAGAGTGAAGCCTCAACACAGGTGGCCTGGACATCCTTCCGAGCAGGGAAGCATGGCCTAGCCAAGCATTCCTGGGAGATGGCAGGAAACAGGAATATTGACTAAGGCCGTTCTGCTGATTCCTCTGCGACCCCAGAGCCTGGGGGAAGGCTGGACACCAACATGCCACGAACTGGAAAGAAGGAACTGGCAGGCAATCAACTCACTACCTGCAAGTCCCAAGCAGCCACCAGGGGGCAGGCTTTGGTAGAGGCTGACCTACAGAAGAGACATCGACTTCTCAGAAGGGTACACCCAGTGCAGAGAGCGTCACAGTTCTGACCCCAACCCTGTTACAGCTCCAGGAGGTCACCAGGGGTCGTGGTCAGAAGCAGAGCTCCAGTAAGCCAAGCCTGAGTCCCGGTCCCAGCTCCCCTGTCACTTAGGAGCCTAGAGGCCTTGAGCACATCACCTAACCTCCTGGCTCGGAAAAGGGAGATGACATCAGAACCCAACCTTCACGTTTACTGGCTGTGCATCAGGCTTGATGTACTTGAGCTTGAGAGACTGGAAATGCCCAATCAATGTGAGCCAGTATTTTCACGACCACAGAGTCTCCCCAGGTAGCTGCGGTTTCAGAAAAGCAGCCTGGCATAGGGCAAGAGACTGGCTTTGGCTGGTCCCTGGCTGTGTGGCCTTCAGCAGGCAACTCTAATTCTCTAAGCCTCAGTTCCGTCTGTGAACTGGGGACAGCAACCATCCCTGCTTCATGGGGTTGCTCTGAGGGTCTGGTGAAGGGGGTGTAAACACCCCAGTCCAGTGCCCTCCATCCTGAATTCTGTGCTGTCTCAGCCTCCGCGTCAGCAGAGCTCAGCTACCTGCAGTTCGGCTGCCGTCACTTTGTGGTAGATGAGCTCCTCGTCCCGGCGCTTCTCCTGGGGGATGGTGATGTTGGCCAGCTCTGTCTCAAAGTCCAGGATCTGCTGCATCTGGGGCCGGATGGTGTCCTCGTCCCCTCCGCCCAGCAGCTTTCCCAGCTGGACCATGTAGTTCAGGTATCCCATCAGCACCTGTGGGACCCAGCACCCCCATCCGTCAGTGGCTGCTACCCACTGCCCACTGGACAAGGGGGGCAGGGCGGGGCAGGCCAGCTGCAGCCCCGCGCAGGGAGCCAGGGGGCTGGGGGGTTTCACCCAGGACACCCGCTGGAAACCAGCTTCAAGAATGGTTTTGGCAGTGCACCCCTTCTCTGGTTCCCCATGGCCCTCAGGATAAAGCCCACAAAGGTCCCCAAGTGGGTTGGTCCCTGCTGTCCCAGCCCATACTCTCTCCTGGACGCTCATCACATGGAAGCCACCAATGGGGCCATCGCTCAGTTCCTGGAACGCACTTCTGATCCACCCTTGCTCTACCAGGCCCCCAGATTTGAATTAGGTCCCCAGGTTACTTTCTCAGCTCACCCTTCCCTTCTCACAATTTATCATCATGCCTCTAATCGGGTGGTTAGTTACTTAACATCTGCCTCCCCTCCCAGACTCGAAGCCCCATGGGGCAGGGACCAAGCTGGTCTTGTTCACCACTATCTCCCTAGCATCAGCCACTTAGTAGGCACTTGCTCAATACAAGTGGGTGGAATCATGAATGGACAGTCGACGAACCTCAGGCCAGGTCTCCCTGGGACATCACGGGAGGCAGCCAGGGGGAGGGAAAGGTGTGGGCTTTGGAGTTATCGGATCTGGATGAGAATCTCAGCCTCACCACTGACGACTGGCTGTGTGACCTTGATAAAGTCACTTAGCATCTCTGAGCCTTATTTCCTCCTCTGTAACAGGCCAGGTAAAAATAATACCCATGTGACACATGAGGCGAATGAAGTTCAGAGATGTTCAGTATCTGCAGGGTTACTGGGAAGGCCAGAGGTGATGTGTATATAAGGTGGTGGGCGTTATCACTGCCTCGCTCTAGAATGGGGACAAATGACACCTGTCCCCTGTGCCCACGGTGCCTGAATATGCAAGAGCCTTACTCTAGAATGGGGACAAATGATACCCCTCCCCTGCCTGGGACTGCCAGGTAAGGGACACCTCTATGCTCCTCTAGCTTCAAAGACCCGCAGAGGTGTGTATACTGAGGGAACACCAAGGGGGATGAACTATGGAGAGAGGTGGTCTGGGCGGGAGCCACTATCTCTGAAGAGGCACACCTACCTTCTCATTCTCGGTTTTGTTCAGGTAATAATCCCTCGAGGGTAAGCCCAGGCCAGATTGGTCCACCTGAAGAGAAAGGTGGGGGTGAGAGAGGATCTCCCGTTGCGCACGCACACCTGCGCACGCACACCTGCATGCGGTCTCCGTCCGCTCCAGGGACAGCAGGCACATGGCAATGGAGGAGCAGCTCAGGCCCCAGGAGGAGCACAGGCTGGTAGCCGAGGCCACCCCTGGGATGGGCCCCCCAGCAAGGGGACAGACACATGTCGGGCTACATTCCTTCCCACACATGTGGTCAGCCGCAGGGATTTGGGGCCCTTCTGAAGGTCAGACGGAACCACCCTCCTCTTTAAACTCCTTCTAGCCTCGGCAGAGCACTTCTGCTTCATTAAACACTTCCCAAGGTGGTGAGCAGTCCAGAGCCACTCACGGCTGTGTCACCTTGGTCAAGTTGCCGAACCTTTCTGATCCTCAGGTTCTTTACCTGGAAAATAGGGGAACTATCTAACCCGCAGAGCTGGAATGAGGATTCAAGGAGAGAGTGCCAGTGAGGGCCTTGTTGGGTGCTGGGCAGGTAGGGAGGGTCAATCCCTGATAACTCCTATCAGACCCTTGGGCCACACCTTGACATACCTAGAGTAGGTGTTGCTATAGTTCATTTGACTGATAAGGAAATTTCATCTCAGAGAGGTTGAGGCACTTGCCCATGGTCACGCAGCGAGTGAGTGGCAGAGGTGGGTGGGAACTTAGCCTTCAGGACCCCCAACCCGGGTTTCTCGCTTCTGCATCTGAGGGTGGGCAGACCAGGGCTGGGGTCCCCTGGGTGTGCTGATACTCAGTCTGGGGCAGGCTCTGGCAGGAAGAGGTGGACTCAAAGCTATTCCGAGCAGAGCCACAAAGGCCAGAGACTGAGCTGGGGTGACCGGGAGGTGACTCCAGCTGTGCCCAGGACTTGACATCACTCCTGGGACCCACAGTAACCAATCAGAACCCCAAAGATTCACCTGTGCTGCAGTGACCCCACCTACCCAAGGAAGGCAAGCCTGCCCTTTCACAACTTTCCTGCAAAAATCTCACAGTTGGGAGCCCCCAGAAATAACCAAGCTCAGAAACCAGAAGCCTGTCGCCCAAGGGCAGCTCTGCCCTCACGGTCAGGCCCGGCCCTCTCCCCGGGCCTCCAGGCCCCTCACCTGGATCACATTGCTGCTGGAGTTCTTAGAGTCGGCGCTGACATAGACGGAGAAGAAGGGCGAGGTGCGGTAGTGGGATGTCACCACCTGCAGCGTGCCCTGGAAGTTGTCCTTGTCCCAGGGCCCCGTGATGTTCCAGCCCCCGAGCTGTGGGGAGGGAGGGGGGCCGGGGAGGGGATGAGGCGGTGTCGGGGGAGACCGGGTGTAGATTCTGACTCTGCGGCTGACTTGCTCTGTGACCCTCTGCAGTCCTCTGACCTCTCTGAGCCTCAGGAGTAAATGAAAGGGCTGGTCTGTCTTCCTTTTTTTCTTTCTCTCTCTCTTCCTCCCTCCCTCCCCCTCCCCCTCCCCCTCCCTTCCTCCTTCCCTCCCCCTCCCCCTCCCTTCCTTCCCCCTCCCTCCCTTCCTTCCTTCCTTCCTTCCTCCCTCTCTCTCTCTCTCTCTCTCTCTCTTCTTCTGGCCGTGCCATGTTGTGCAGCTTGTGGGATCTTAGTTCTCTGACCAGGGATTGAACCCACGCCCCCTGCAGTGGAAGGGCAGAGTCCTAACCACTGGACCGCCAGGGAAGTCCCTGGTCTGTCTTCATTAGGGGTTTCTGACCAGTCATGAAAACATACGGCGGCTGCTCCCTAGGTAGCTGGGGATGGGGATGGGAAGGAGACTTTTCCTGTACTCTGTTCACTTTTGCATACTCAATCACATGAATGTAATTCCTGTTAAAGCAGAAATTCAATTGTGCCTATAAAAGAAGGGTCCTTATTCTTTAAAAGTTTGGTGAGTTAAGGTCTACCAGAGTTTCTCTCTGAGTTGGGATGCTTTTCATCTCCTCAGTCTTCCCTGGTTGGGCACGTGCTGGCACGTGGGGCCTGTGCCAGCGGGGAGGGGCTGTCCTGTCCCAGATGCCCACAGCTCCCCACCCTGCTGCAGTGCCTCCCCTGAGCCCACCTAGGAGGCGGGCCTCCGGGGAGCAGGAGTTCCCCCGAAAACACCCATGGCCACCCTTCTGTGTGCACTGGGCAGCGCGGCCAGCCTCGGGCATCCCCCCGACCCCCAAGTCCATCCAAGGCTGACTGGAAGGTGCCCAGGAAGAAGAAGCCTCATTCTGCTCAGGGTGAGGGGGGGCCCGGGTCAGCGTGGCCCCCCTCACAGGGAGGGCTCTGCTTCTGATCCCAGACTTTCTGTTGGTCCTTCCAGAACACATCCCCCTCACACACAAACATGCCAGCTGAGGAAATGGAAGCAGCAACGTAGAGAAACATCTTCCCTGTAAATAGGGCCCTTGTCCCACTCACAGACACCCAGAGACACATGCATGTGACAGACAGCCCCATACAAATACATCCAGACATTCCCACCTACACAGAGATGTGCATGCACACACACACACACACACACACACACACACACACTCACTCAGACAACCTGACACACGCCAGCAGACAGACTCCATGATCCAGCTGGGTGAGGTGGCTGGAGGTGTGAGGTGGCTGGGCCCTGGTGGCAGCTAAGAGCTGGGGCAGAAGCCAGGGGGACAGGCTGGTGGCAGGGGCAGGAGGAGATGGGGGAAGGGGGAAGGGAGCAGGGGGCAGGGGTAGGAGATGCGGGGCAGGGGGCAGGGGTAGGAGATGGGGGACAGGGGGCAGGGGTAGGAGATGGGGGACAGGGGCAGGAGGAGATGGGGGGCAGAGGCAGGAGGAGACGGGGGAAGGGGGAAGGGGGAAGGGGGCAAGGGCAGGAGATGGGGAAGGGGGTAGGGACAGGAGGAGATGTGGCATAGGGGTTCACCTTCTCGATCAGCTCCATCAGGGGTTTGGCCTTGAGCTCCTCAATCCTGGTTTCGTTCATACATGCACGGTAGTATACCTGGGCCTTCCTTTCTGCTTCGCTCACACTGGCCGTGGAGTTTTCTGGAATGACAAGGGACAGCAGTTTGCAACACGCCCCCATTTGCACACTGGGTGGCCCTGGGCGAGTCCCTCTTGGAGCCTCGGTGTTCTGAGCTGCGACAAGAGCTGGGACTTGGGCCCGTGAGCGCAGGTGAGGCCGCCGCGGTGGGCATCTGACCGCCGTGGGCAGACTGGAGGGCTCCTCATTCGCTGAGCACAGGTAAGGAGACTGTGCTTCTCCCCCTCTGCTGGATGGGTTCTCAGACGTGCCCCTGGCCTGGCAGCACGGGCCACCCAACGGGAGGACAGTCTGCTTTCCCTGCCGGCCAGCGCGTGACCCAGACACCCCCGGCCGGTACGTGCGACAGAGACCTGTCTGGTTTTTTTTTCAGATCCCAGAGAACCTTTCTTGTGGTAAAGACAGGGCTTGGACGGAAGCTTTAAGGCCCCGTTCATTACAAACTGACTCTCCGCTTCTTCCTCAGAGGGGCCGGGCATGTTCATCAGACTGACAGCTGACTCAGAGGCCCTTCGCCGTGTCCCTTCCCGTCCCCCACAAGCGGCATCTCAGTCCCTGACACCGGGACACCGGGAGCCTCTGTCCCTCCTCCTTGTCCTTGGTGCCCTGGCCGGGATGCCACCCGCTGAGGCCACGCTCCTGCACGGGCACAAGTGGGGGCAGTGTCCCGTCTGCAGCCAGCGAAGGTGATGGTCTCCTGCTGTCCAGGGCACAGAGGATCTGCCTTTCTCTCAGAGCCCTGCTCCAGACCCCCACCCCGCCGGGCCCCCGGTGCCCTCCGCTCCCGCCGTTCATTTTGCCGCCCCGCCCCGCTTGGGGAACTCCTCACTGCTCTGGCCACTTTTCCTCATTTCATTCTCATCCCTTCTGGACCCCGAAACCCCTTCCTTTGCTTCTTTTTCCGGCAGAGCTTTATCCATTCATTCATTAAGCGGGTACTAGCTGCGCACTCTGTGTTAGGCTCTGTGCCAGCTTTGGGGACACAAAAGACAACGTCCCTGTCTCCATGGAGCTTCCTTTCCAGTGTGAGGACACAAGTAACAAACAAGTAAACACATAAAGAAAAAGCTCCCCCTGGCCTTCTGCATAGGATACTGTCAAACCCCACCCAGCCTTCAAGGCCTCTCAGAGGCCATCTTGCCTATGAAGCTTCTCCAGAGAGGTTCATTCACGAAGGGCCTCAACACTGAGCACCTACTGGGTGCCAGGCACTGGGCTGGCCACTAGGTTTCATGGACACGAGGAAGACCCGCTCCTGCCTCCAGGGAGCTCATGGTCAAATGGTGACACATACATGCCAAGATATGACCTCAAGACAACATAGTGCTTTGACTAACGCAAATGGTTCTGGAACCCAGAGAAAAGTCACGCCCTTTGGTGGAGTGGGGAGGGGCGGGGGGGGGGGCGTTTCTCCAGAGGATGTTCTACGATTTGAGCTGGTTCTGAAAGATGAAAAGTTACTCACCAGGTAGAAATGAGGGGAAAGGGTACTGGGTTTGGGGGGAGTGGACAGTATGAGGAAAAGCAAGGAAGCATAAAAGGGCACGGGAGAAAAGAATTGTTTGGTGTAGCCTGGTTCAAAAGGGCTGGAGTCATTTCCTGACCAGCCTAATTAGCTTTCCCAGCCCCTCTCCCGAGAGCTCCTCTGCCCCCCAGTTCTTACCATGAACAGCATCACGGGTGTCAATGGTCAGAGAGCATCAGCCCCCGTCTTGCTGCAGTCAGGGTGACAGCCCTCAACAGGGGATGGGACAAGCCTGGGGCTAGTTGAAGGGAGATACAGAGACAGAGGTCCAGGGGCCTGCGTGCCGAGGGTCTGTGGAGGGTACACACAGCCCTGGAGACCACAGGCAACCACTGCTGAGCCCTGGAAACACCCGAGTGTCCGCCAGGCCCTACTGGAGCATGAGAAGAGCCTTCTGGAGGGGGAGCGCAGACGTGGGGAGAGCTGACTTCGCCCTGCTCCTCAGACTCACGAAGCAGAACATGAGGGAAAGCAGAGCCCCTCCCAGGGGCCTCGTTTCTGTGACAACACCCGCCCCCAGGAGCTAGGCTTTATTTATTTATTTATTTTCCACATCTTTATTGGAGTATAATCGCTTTACGATGGTGTGTTAGTTTCTGCTGTATAACAAAGTGAATCAGCTATATCACCTAGGCTTTTGAAGAATCATCACTGCTCACCAGACTCCAGAAGCAGCATCTGACTCTCGCCATGACCCTGAAATGCCAGGCCAGTGTCGGGGGAGGCGTGTTCTGTGTGCTCTGGCCCACGAAAGGGCCTGGCATCTCCCTCTTCCATGGCCCCAAGGCCACCGAGATAAGAGGCCCAAAGAAAGACTCCCAAGGAACAGCCTGGCTGTGCCGATTACAGCGAGTTCCAGGCGGAACCCCCGTTCCCCGACACCTGTACACAAGCCCCATATGATCGCTGAGAGGAGGGGGAATGCATCGCCTCCCTCTCTCCTTCACTGTCAAGGTCAAACTTCCTTCCTCTCAGCTCCACACCCTGGCTGTTACCTCCGCTTGTTTCCCCACAAATGTTTAGTAAGTTCTGAAGGTTTGGAGGCTGCCGGGCTGGGTGTGGGGAGGCAGCAGGCAACATGGCCACGGGTCTGCCCGCACGGGGCCAGCCTGGCGGGCCAGGCAGACAGCAGTGCAAGCATCGCAAGGCATCTGATTGTACGTGGGGCGACTGCCATAAGGAGAAAGTGCAGAGGGCCTGGAGAGGATGGCAGGGGGCGGCCTGGGAACTCCCTGCCGGAGCCCTGGGGATGAAGGATGAGTTGCACGTGGAGCGGCAGTGGGGGCTGTGCTGGGGCTGCCTCACCCACTAGTGCCCGTCCTAGTCGCCCCTGTTCCCCCAGCACCGGCGGGCACACGGCGGCCCTCAGCCACGCCTGATGAAAGAACAGAGCTCAGGGTCTGCTTCTGATGAGGAAGGATGCCCTATCTGGGGGATGAGCCCGGTACCGCTAGAGGCTTGCACAGGGAGGAAATGAGGCAGGCCGGGCAGGAAGGGACAGGAGTGTGAGCCCCACCAGGGGTTAGCATGTGTCCTCCCCCTCCCTCACCCCGGCTTCCCACACTGACGCCGGCTGGGGCAGGAGCCCCAGGAGCAGGTAAAGCTCCTCCCCTGCCCCACCGCCGCCCTCTGGCTCCTGTGCCCATCGGGACAACCCATGGCACATTCTCCACCTCCTCTCCTTCCTCCTCACTCACAGGGCACCTACGACCTGGCAGGCTCCTTGGGGGACAGGAGCCGAAGCGAGATGGCCAGGTAAGAGGCCGCTGCAACAGACCAGGTGAGCGATGGAGCGATGGTGGGGCTTGGGCCAGGGTGACAGCAGAGAAGGGGTGAGAAGCAGGGGAAACGTGAGAGAAATAGGAGTCAAGATGCTGACAGGCTTCCTCGGCCTGAGCAAGGGGGTGCTAAGATGCGGAAACTGGGGATGGAGGGTAGGCTCGGGGACTGGAATAAGCGCTTCGGTTTTAGATGTTTTAAGTTTGAGATGTCTATGAAACATCCAAGTGGAACCCTGGGGGGAGTTTACAGAGCTGCTGTCTTGAATACTTTCAGTTCAAATAGGCACTGGAGTATACACATTCCTTAAAATTGCCTAGAAGGCCCTATAGCATGCATTCTCAACTGGGGCAATATTGCTCCTAACGGCGGGGAGAGAATTAGTTCTTGGATGGCAGAAACATCTTACTCTTTTTTTTTTTTTTTTTTTTTTTTTTGGCCGCACCGCACGGCATGCAGGATCTTAGTTCCCCAACCAGGGACTGAACCCATGCCCACTGCAGTGGAAGTGTGGGGTCTTAACCACTGGACCACCAGGGAAGTCCCCAGAAACATCTTATTGTTTTTATGCATACATACAGTCCAGAAACAAGCATACAGTAGTATATCTGTGGTATTAAAATTTTAGGGAGGGAACAGTCATTAAAAAAGGTTGAGAGACACTGTCCTGGATGATCTGGGCCCTGCCACCTCCTGGCCGCCAGCTCTAGCCTGTCTTCTGTTCCTTCCCTCTCGATTCCATGCTCCTACCCCAGGGCCACCGTGCTCACTGTTCCTCCTGCCGGCCACACTCTTCCCCTCACATCCTTGTGGTCTGTTCTCTCCCTTAATTCAAGCTTCTGCTCAAATGTCCCCTTCTCTGCAGGCCCATCCTTCCTGATCACCGTGGCTACCATGACCTCCCCCTTCTCTGGCCCTGCATCCTACTTGATTTTTTTCAAGGCCCTAACTGTTCACAACCATGTTATCTATTAACTCATTTATTTGTTTATTGTCTGTCTCCCCTGTGAGAATGTAAGTTCCACACACAAAAAAGACTGTCATTCCTCACAGGATCCTAGGCACCTAGGGATGCTGGCACACAGTTAGTGGACAGTATGTAACTGTTGAGTGAATGAATGAAGGCGTGTCTGGGAGTGCCACAGAGAAAGACATCCATCACTTCAGCCTGAGGGAGGAGGCTGGGTTTCAGAGTGAAGTCAGGCACGGTTAATTTTCTCCTGAGGAAAAGCTTGGTTTCCTTTAAGACACCCCCCGACCGTGTTTACTTCTCAGAAGTAGGGAGCAGCCTAGGAGGAATGGATAGGGCAGCATCAAGGACCCAGCAGCGGGCCACATTTTTGAGATGGTGGCACTTCCAGAGCCCCAGTGGTCTGGAAACAATCTGGCAGCCCAGGACCAGATAATAGGACTCCCAACTGCCTGGGTACTTCCTTTTAGGGACCCCAAATTCCAGAAACTTCCTCAGTCACTTCCCCAAAGTCCCCGAGAGGAAAGATAGCATACCATTTAATCGGCCCGCTTCTTCCTCTGGGAGTTTTTATTGGAACACCATTTCCCACATCACTCCTGGGGAGGAAACAAATGCTCCAGCAGCTGGGAGGCTACAGAGATGGGGGTTCCTGGGATTCTGTGGCCCTGCCCCCCCTCTGTGCTGCAGCCAGACCGGCTGGCCAGGAGCCTGTGGGGCCCCAACTCCACATCAGGGCAGGACGAGCATTTGTTTTAGATAAAACCACAGACACAATTCAGACAGTCACAGGGCTCAGGAGCCCCATCCGGTGAGGGTAAGAGGGGGCGCTGATAAGGCAGTGCCTTTTTCTGTAGAAGAACAAAAATCATGATAAGACCATTCCCATTTACTGGTGACTACTGCTCGTTAGGCTGTGTGCTGGGATCTTTTCATCACCACACTGACACCATGAGGTGGATACGGTCACCCCGTTTCATACAGAAGGAAAATGAGGTCCAGGGAGACGAAGGAACTTGCCTATGGAGGCAGAGCTAATGGGCGGCACGCCGGAATTTGAACCCACGCATTTTTAAGCCTCCCGGAGAAAATGAGCTACTTCCTGTGTGTGTGGGTATGGCTGCATGTGTGTATCTTGTCACAGCCGTTTCCACCAGTGGGTGCCAATTTATAGGCAAGAGGCTGGGTGACCGGTCCAAGGTCACACCAGTGAGTGGCTGAGGCCAGAGCAGAGGCCTAAGCTCTCTCTGCTTCCCTTTCCTCTTCTGCAGGTTGGCTTGGAAAACCAGAGGTAGATCTGAAGCAGTCCAGCCACCCCTAAGAAGCCCCGGATACCCACTCCCATCCTTGGATCAATTTATCAATCAGCCCATCTCACCACTCCCCAAACATGAAAGAAAAAGAAAGGCCTGCTGCTGCAGGCGTGATATTGGATAGAAAGCATTTCAGATGCAGAGCTTGTCCGTAGAATTTCCAATGTGTACAGGAAGATGAAACTACATTAGACAGTAAATATTGGAAAAACAGATCAAAATGAAAATAGAAGAGATGTCACAGGGTGACATGATTAACTGCCAAGTCACTGACATGGACAAATTTAATGCTACTGGAATGATTCTGTTTGTATTTCTCAGGGAGACCGGTGTCAGGAGTGGAAGAAAGGGAAACCACTAACTTTTTCTTTATGGAATCTGTGTTACTTGAATTGTTACAACAAGCAGGCATCAATTTTTTTTTGCGTGATTAATCTTAGAATATAAAATGTAGTAAATATGACAAGTACACAAAATATAACTGTAGCTCAAGCCCGGAGAGGCCCTTGGGTATCCATAGAAGGCATAACGGGAGAAGCAGGTTTGACAAAAGTCTTGAAGGACTGGGAGGGGTTGAGGTAGGTATTCTAGATGGCAGAATAGTCTGTGCTAAAAGCAGAATCTGCAAAGCCTAAGGCAAGGCCCAGCCAGAGGGGTGACGGGTCCAGCGGTATCTTTCCTCTGATGAAGTGAGGACACTCTTGTCTCCCCAGAGCCTACGAGGACAGCCCAAGCTGGCAGCTTGGGTGGATGGCAGAGTGTCTCTTGGGAGAGGCATCTGTGCCTCATGCAGCTGAGGTCACCCCCCTCCAGCCAGCAGGCAGCCAGAACACGCCACGGTGGCCCTTGGCCCAGTTCAACCCACCTGCTACAGATCTGCCTGGATTTCCTCTGAGGGCGCCAGTGTAAACTCACTGTTCACAGAAAGAAGTGGCTTGCCCAAGGTCACACGGCAAGCTGATGGTAATAGCTGTCCTGCCTGGCCAGCTGACACAATCCTTACTGGCCTCTGAATTGTCCTTCTTCTCCTAGAGAAGCCGCCCCCCAGGCCAGCCTGGACAGCGGGGCGCCCCTGTGTGCTCCAATCCCCGCCAGCTCCAGCTCCCTCCTGAGGCCTGCTGGCTGACCCCTTTGTCTTGGGGGAGCTGAAACCAGCCTGGCCTTAAGCCCAAGAATGCACTGGCCCACATTCCTGCATATTTTGGTCACCCACTCACCTACTTCCTGCCTCTTCGGGAGTTTCCAGGTATCAAAGTCCCAGGTATCAAGGCCCATAAGTGAGGCGCCGTATCCAGACCGGTTTCCGGGACTGAGCCCGGGGAGAGGGGTTGCCAGGATATGCCTTGTGGGGAAGCTCTCGGTCACTACGACATGAGGTGACCCCAACTACTGTGTTCATGAGGTCTCGGCCAGGTCTTGCCTGGCCTGGAGAACGAAATCAAGCAGCCTTGGGGGAAAGGAGGTTGGCCAACCATACTTGTGGGCTGCTCTGTGACCTCTGTGTGCACAGCAGAATCAGTAAAGAAAGAATACAGGTCTGAGGCCTCACAGATCTGGGGCTGAATCCCAGCTCCACCATTTCCTAGGAAATATGTTTCCTCTGTATTTGTGAGTCTCATCTGTAAAATGGGCACATACTCCATGGCGTGAATAAAATAATACAAGTAAACAACCCAGCATGGTCATGGATACACCCTATCCCTCCTTTCCTGATAAGAGGCTCTATCAGTGCTTCTATAAGAAATAAAATAAGCAATAATTACTCTCTTCAACCACCCAATTAATCCTTAGAACACTCCTGCCAATGCTCGCAGTTAGTTCCCACTTCATAGGTGAAGGGCTGAGGCAGGCTGAGCAGCCTCTCTGTAGTCACACAGCTTGTAGGGAGATGTCTGGGCTGGAGCTCACCCACCACCACTGAGAAGGGCAGTCCTACTCTGCCGAGCACCTACTAGGTGCCAGACTCTGTGCTAAGCACTCTGACCCATCACAGTGAGACAATACCCAGAGTAACCTTGAGTGTTAGGTGGCACCGTTATTCCCATTTCACAGATAGTGAAACTAAGTTGTAGAGAAGCCGGGTCACTCGTCCAAGGCCACACGTGATAAGCTAGCATGCTAGGGCTCGCTCCTGATACCACCAGGCCCCGGCCCCGGGGTCAGGGTTCTGGCTGCTCCGTGCCCAGCTCAGTGCACTCCCCCACCCCTACCTTGACCCTCAGGGACAGGGGGGATGTAAGGCCAGAGCCCAGGACTGCTGCCAGCGGGGTAGGGGAGGAGGATGGGCTCGGTCCTGGCCTAGACCCAAGGTCTTCCTGATAAGACCCAAGATCCTCCTAGAACCAGCAGGATCAGGACCCACGGGGGTCCTACACAAGGGCCAGTTCTGGACCTGACTGGGGAGTTGGAGGGCCCGTCCGCCTTTCTCCCCCATCCCCTCTGGGTGCTAACTGCTTCCCCTGGCTGGAGTCCCTCTTCATCCTGGACGGCAGGGTGTCCTTGGCAAGTTTAACTTTTCTCAGGTTCCTCATCCATAAAATGGGAACCGCAGTTCCTAAGTCCCAGGGTAGCTGTGAGGATTACGGAGGCAGTGGATATGACGAGACTGGTACAGAGCACGGCACATAGCAGACACTCAGCAAGTGCCAGCCTCTTTCCTTCTTTCCTTCAGACTCTCAGAGCTCCGTGCTTCCTGCAGGCTCTCCCCAACAAGAAGGGCAGGGAGCCGTACTGCCCCTGGCACCTGGTGGAGGTGGTGTGGGACAGGGAAAGGACACGTGACCAGGAGTCAGGCAGTCCCAGCTCTGCCACCTGCTAGCCTGTCTTGAGGAGCTCTCTGGACTTCAGTTTCCTCGTCTATCAAGCGGGGTGAGCAACAGTTTCCTAGCTCCTACCCTACAGGGTCACATAGGGTGATACCTACAAAAGAGTTCTATAAACTGAAAAGTACTGGGCAAAGGTCAAGGGTAAATAATAATGGTAACACCAACACAGACAGCAGCCACCACAATACACCTGGCCCAGGTAAAGCGCTTTAAAGATATTTTCCCATTTAATTTTTCCAAACCTGGAGGAGGCATGGTTCCCATTGTACTGATGAGACAAGAGCCCAGAGAGGTTATGTAACTGACCCAAGATCACACAGTAAGCGGCAGAACCAGGACTTGAACCCAGGTCCTGGTGATTGAAGCAGAGGCACTAGCCCATCTCATTATCCTATCTGGACTGTTCTGCTTTGGTTGATGGTCCCTGCCCAGTCCCTGGCTGTGTCTTTAGGTGCTGGGGAAGCGACATCCCTGAGTTCCAGTCTGGCTACCACAGGCATGTTTGCCTTTAGTTCTGAAACAAAAGGCTGGGTCCCCTTGCAAAGGCACCCGGGTAGCATAAAGCACACAGGGGGCTTTGCTGTTCCTGACATATGGGGTTCCCTCAGCCCCGCCTTCACACACCACCTGGCTCTGTCCCTCAGGGAGACAAGCAGGCGGCTGCCAGGGGGCCCTGCCCAGCAGCTGCTGGGGGCCAAGAAGTGGTGGGTGGGTTTTACCCTGCAGCAGCCACGCCCCCTGGAGCTGAGGTGGGGAAAACAAGCAAAGGTCTCCTTAACCTAGTTTGCTTATTTCCACTTTCGTCTTAAAGACACAGTTGCCTGAAATTCATAATCATCAAATTAGACTCTTTTCCTATCTCATGGGAAGGTTTCTGTCCCTTTGGGAAGATCTGCCCCCTTTTAGGTATCTTTTTCAATTTACCTACTTTTGAGTATCAAGATGCTTTTTTTTTTTTTTTTAAACTGAATAAGTATTTGTCAAATCTAAGTTCTGTCATTGGTGGATTAATTGACTGGCTTTTCATGACCTAGCCTCTGTCAGCATTTAGTCCCAGGATGGGGCAGGGGCCAGCGGGAGACAGGTATGGTGAAGGTCTCGGCCCTGAAGGGTTTAAGTCGGGACCTCTATAAGTTACAGCACAGGGTGTTTTGATTCCACATGGAGAAGCACCCAACAGGCAGATGTTAATTCAACAGACATTAACTAAGGATACAACTTCAAACAAGACCAACATAGGATTCTAACCTGAGGATGAAACAAACAACCAACAACAAGGTCAACTAGAGGTGCTGAAGGCCTAACAAGGTATAAAGAGAAGAACTTTGGTTAGACGGCTTGTCACACAAGCTCGATTACCATGAGGCCAAGGAAGACTTCTGCCTACAATGAATAACTCTCAGATAAAACCGTTGTTAGAACTCTGATCAGCTCACAACCTTAAAATCTGATCTAGTGTGCTCAGCCTTCATTCCTTTTGCTCATAACTTGCAAAACTCACAGTCAGTACTAGTCAAAAACTAAGGCACAGCTTAAAGCCAGAAGAGCAATGACCACAGCTACCAGTTCTTATGCGCCTACTACATGTCACACATACCACGTTAATGCTTCAACACATGTGCTCTCTAGTTCTCGAACCTCTGCAGTTTGGGTATTATTCATCCTGTTCTCATAGATGAAGAAAGTAAGGCTCAGAGAGAAGTAACTTGCTCAGGATCACACACCGAATGATGGGGCAGACATTTAACCCAGTCTCACCCACTCCGCAGCCCTTCGTCTCCCCATCCTGCCAAGCTCTTCCTTCAACCGGGCCTGGCCAGGTAGGTCCAGCGGACAGCCGTCCTCTGCAGCCCGTCCACTGGTCCCGCTGCTGGGTGCTTACCGAGGGGGTGCTTACCGAGGAGGTGCTTGATGATGGCTTGGTTGTGTTCCCAGAGGTTGCTGAAGGTCCCCCAGCGTGAGTGGCCGTCAGGCACGGGGTTGGCTTTGATCCAGCCGCCACAGGCATAGGTGAAGAAGTCCTGGCAGGGGTCCACCGTAGGGTCCATGGAGCTCAAGATGGAGCTGGTCACCGAGATGCAGGCCTCACTTAGGCACACCGAGGGGGTTCCTGGCAGGGGTCAAGGACAAGAGGCCAGTGAAGGGCAGGCAGGGAAGAGGCTATGGGAATATAGTACAGGTGGCCTGGGGCTCTGGGGTGCCATGCCCCACCCCAGCCCTGACCAAACAGATTTGGAACTGGACAGTCACTAGACCACTACGGAGAAAAGATTTCAGTAGATTTACGATCTCCTGACGTGTAAAACAAGACTTCTGTCTAGCTGCCTAAAATCCCTTCTATGGCTTTAAAAATTACCCAGAACCAAGGTGCTTCTTTTAGTCAGTCCTTCCTTCCACAAATATTCATTTATTTCTTTATTATTCCCTGATGTTCAACAAATTTATTTGCTCATTCATGCATTCATTTATTCAACAAAACAATTACTATCTTCCAGGTTCTTTGCAGAATGTGTGTGTGTGTGTATGTGGTGTGTGGTGTGTGTGGTGTGTGTGTGGTGTGTGGTGTGCGTGTGGTGTGGTGTGTGTGTGTGTGTGGTGTGTGTGTGGTATGTGTGTCTGTGTGTGTGGTATGTGTGTGTGTGGTGTGTGTGTGGTGTGTGTGTGTGGTATGTGTGTGTGTGTGGTGTGGTGTGTGTGTGTGTGGTGTGTGTGGTGCGTGTGTGTATGTGTGGTGTGTGTGTGGTGTGTGTGTGGGTGTGGTGTGTGTGGTGTTTGTGTGTGTGTGGTGCGTGTGGTGTTTGTGTTGTGGTGTTTGTGTTGTGGTGTGTGTGTGTGTGGTGTGTGTGGTGCGTGTGTGTATGTGTGGTGTGTGTGTGGTGTGTGTGTGGGTGTGGTGTGTGTGGTGTTTGTGTGTGTGTGGTGCGTGTGGTGTTTGTGTTGTGGTGTTTGTGTTGTGGTGTGGGTGTGTGTGGTGCGTGTGGTGCGTGTGTGTGTGGTGTGTGTGGTGTGTGTGGTGTGTGTGTGTGGTGTTTGTGTGTGTGTGGTGTGTGTGTGTGGTGCGTGTGGTGTGTGTGGTGTTTGTGTTGTGGTGTGGGTGTGTGTGGTGCGTGTGGTGTGTGTGTGGTGCGTGTGGTGTGTGTGTGGTGTGTGTGGTGTGTGTGTGGGTGTGTGTGGTGGGTGTGTGTGGTGTGTGCGTGGTGTGTGTGGTGTTTGTGTGTGTGGTGTGTGTGTGTGTGTGTGTGTGTGGTGGGGAGGATATAAAAGGCATAGTCCTTTCCTCCAAGAGTTAATAATTTAGTTGGGGATACCCACATTATACAAGAAAAGTAAAAAGACAACAGTAGGAGAAATGTCTGTTATTTATTCTACCAACATAGACGGAGGATATTTAGTCCACGCCAAATGGGTGATGCAGACAATACGGTGCCAGGACTCAGGAAGAAGGAAAGAGTCTTAGGAACAGAAGCAACTATGAAAAATCATTCCCACTGAGTACAAGGCAGCAGAGTTATCTCACTGAATCTTCAAAAAAACAAAAATGAAACAACCCTAAGAGATCACTTTGCTTAAGGCCATCTTTACATATGAGGAAACTGGGGCACAGAGAGACTAAGTACCCTGCTCAGTGGCCACTGGGGTTTGAACCCCAGCCTCTCTGCTATGCCTGCCATGGGCCTGGAAGGGAGCCCTCCCGGTGATGACTGGCCCAGGAGGCAGGGCAGCCGCATCTGTCAGGTGCTGCCATGAGGAGGGATGGGAGTTGGCGCAGGTGGGCAGTGTGGAGGGCTGCCAAATCCTCCAAGTGCCCCCAAAACACAGTGAGCAGAGGAACCAGCTTCCTTTGAGCCGGTTCTCCCAGGACGTGGGGCAGAGGCAAGAGGAGGGGGCCGGACTCCCGCAGCGAGGTTGGTCGGTGGGCTCAAGCAAAGGAAGCAAACGGTGGGCAGCCTTAGCCGTGGCCCAGCCCCAGGTGACGAGATGAAGCTGACTGCAGGAGACAGAGGCTTGTGACGAAGCACGCAGGCCCAGCCGCACCGCCTGCTGACCCAAGCTGACCGGCAACAAGAGGGACTGTTTCCTGATACGGGGGCGACACCCCCGTTGGAGGATGAGGACGCCGAGGCTCTGAGCAAGTGAACGGAGCAAGGTCGCTCTGTGGTGTGGGAGCGCCCGGACTGACCCCACTCCAGGCTGCTGCGGCAACGCCAAGGCCGGGGTTTTCCCACTCTCCCTCACCACCCCTTGGCCAGTCATGCCAGGGGCTGCTGCAGCCCTTCTGGCGCGTTCGGTTCCCCACTGCACAGGGAGGAAGGCAGCAGGGCAGGCGTCGGGGGCTGTTTCTTAGACCTGGGTTCAAATCCCAGCTTTCTGCTTCTGGCCTCGTGCAAGTGGCCTCGCCTCTCTGAGGGTCGGTTTCTCCGTCTGGAGATGAGGAAGAACAGTAGAACCAGTTTCATGGTGATGATGATCTCATGGCTGGGCGGGGGACTCAACTCCCTGGAGTCTTAGGGTCCAGTGTTCCCAGGCCAATCCTCAGAGAGCAGAAGAGAATGCATGGGCTGGCAGGGTGGTCTTCCTCTCACTCGGAGACACAATGCCAGCTGGGGCTGGGCAGCCTGTGTGCTTATTAACATCTGATGACAAACCCAAAGTCCTGAAGGCTGACAAAGGGCTCAGAACGGTCGCACAACAGCACAAAAATCAGGATGACTCTATGTCGAGGTAATTACTTGTTTTGAGATGACCGTACAACAATTAAAGATTATTGAGCCCTTAGGCATGAAAATAGAGAAAGGAAATGGTAGGGGACATGGCACCATTTAAAATATCTCTAAATGAGATCTTTGAGTCGCATGCCCCACTTCCCGACCAAGGGAATGTACCAGAATCTTTATGGGGGCAGGGGGTGGGGGGAAAGAATTTCTGTGTAGTTTGAAAAAGCCTATTCACTATTATAACTTCATATTTGGAAAAGGAAAAGAATACCTATTGTTTTTATACAACAAACTGCAGGAAGTAAAGCTTGACAAATACTTTGCTGGTGGGAAAACACAGAAGCCAGCTGTTAAGAGAGTGATCCTCAGGGAGCAAGACACATCAGAATGTGTGTGTGTGTGTGTGTGTGTGTGTGTGTCAGAGAGAGAGAGAGGTATTTGTAGTTATCACAGGGGGACTTGGTTTTAAAACAAAATAAGCCGGCCCCCAGGAATCAGTCTGAGAGGCCTGAGCTCTTCACTAAGCACCTAATCTGCTAGGCACACTGCAAGGTACCCAGGTGGTACTTAAGCAATAATCACTTGATTATTTAACTATTACTGGTTTGTAGATGCTTTACCAACTATCCTTGGCCTAGCAGGTGCTTAATGTACATTTGATTAATTAATTCATGATTTCCAGGCCCCCCTAATCTCCTGTCAACACCTTCAAAAACTCAGCTCAGGCTCCCTCTCCTCGGGGAAACCTTCCCAGACCCTCATCCTTCTCTGCGCCCCTTGGCTGCCTGTGTGTCCGCTATCTGAGAACAGACCATGCTATGTCATGGCCGACTCCTTGTCTACATCCCCCACTAGAATGGGAGCCTGAGGGTAGAGCCAGCATCTTACTTGCATTTATAGTTCCTTTGCCAGGCATTGAACTTGGCACCTAGCAGCTGTCCAATACATGTTTGTTGAATGAATGAATGGCTGAGTGAATAAAAGAGCTTTGTCCAGCCCTTGGTCACCACCTGTGGATGCAGAAAATATTTCTTCCCTTTAGGACGTGCATGATCCGTCGAGCAGGTCCCAGATCCAGCTCACAGACACTCGTCTGCATGGTGCCTGGCCTCGGCACTAAGTAAGACACTTCAGAATATTTTCCAGAGAATTTATCGTTTGTTTTGCTGCCACTGCTTGCAAAGCATCTGTAAGTTTCTGGAAAGGATGGTGCAGCAGGAAGGTGGATAAATATGTATTTAAGTGCCCAGACATAACTTAAAGGTGAGTCTTTCAGAATCATCAGAATTTGCATTGACTGATGTTTGCACAGATGTGGCTGATGCCAGCCAGCACCTGCTGCTGGGTAATGAAGTTATTGTCAATATCTGGGGTGGCCGCTGCTTTCCCAGGCCCAGGCAGCTGATAAAGACACATGAATTGGCTCAAGGGTCACCGGATCCCCGGCCCAGCTCCACCCTGGGGGAAGAATTCCCCTCACCCAGGTCCAGCCTGGGGAAAACCCTTCTGCAGCCCTGAGGTGGAAGGGACCGACAGAAGCAGGATTCCTCCCTGTGGGCCCCACCTGGCAATGACAGAAGTGTTTGGGGCCCAATCACTAGAAGCCAGGCCTTGGGGGCTCCCTTCTGGTTTCTGATGGAGAAACAGCCTGGGAACTCCTAGGGGCAATCTCAGGGCAATACTGCCTGCTGGAGCCTAGCCTGCTCCCCATTCACAGGGCCAAGAGCTGGGCAGACGAGGCTGGCTAGGGCCTATACTTCCCGGCAGGGTGTTCTGAACTAAACCTGATTTAGGATGAAGCAAGATGGCGGCTGCAGCAGGACTTCCCTGGCGGTCCAGTGGTTAAGGCTCCACGCTTCCAATGCAGTGGGCGCGTGTTCGATCCCTGGTCGGGGAACTAAGATCCCACATGCCTTGTGGTGTGGCCAAAAAAAAAAAAAACGAGGAAGATGGCAGCTGCAGGACAAGAGTGATCAGTAGAGAAAGGCTGTTCCCACTTAGTCCTCCTTCTTGCTCTTTGTTCATTCAATCATTTACTTATTCATTTTGCAAAGTATTTGCACATCTATGGCATGCAGGCACTATGCTAAGCACATATGGTTAAGAAATCATGAATTAATTAATCAGATATGCATTAATCACCTGCTGTGCTAGGCGCATTTGGTAAAACATCTACAAATCATTAAATAGTCAGTTAAACAAGCGATTATTTCTTAGGTACCACTTAGGCACCTGACATAGATTAAGTACTCATTAAATGTTTGTGGAAGGAATAATGAATGAATGAATGAATGAATGAGTGCTTGATCCAGGAGGGATGTAAGGATGACTCGGATGAAGTCCTGCCCTCCCTCCAGGCCCCCAAATCCCTTCCTCATCCCAGTGTAGCATGGCCACCCACGCAGGCCAATAAATTCACAGTGGAGAAGGCTCAACAAAACCTGCAGTTGATGTTCCCCGATCCTGTGAAGGTTCACCATCGCTCTGATGGGATGAGTACCAGGTGACCAAGTTGATGGGGTTAAACTCTTGGCAAAGCCCCAGAGGCTACTCGACCAGGTGGGCTACTGTCATCAGAAAGCTGGATCTTGGGGCCCAGGGGAGAGATCCTGGAATTGACTGGACTCCCATCCTTATTTTTAACTTGGATCTGCCCTTTCCAGGTCCATAAGAGCTTATGGATCATTGATTCTGTGTAAGGCACTTGCTACATCTACTCAGCCAGACACAGAGAACCAGCCTCAGGCCCCTGACAGTGGGATCGAAGTGGGGTCTGATCATACTGCTATACAAGGTAGGACAGAGAAATGAGATGACAGAGGTACACAAAGGTCCCTGGTTCACAGAAGGACAGCTTTTCTGGGAGTACTAACCCACCCTGGGGTGCACCATGAACTACAAAGCCTGAGCTCTGGGGCCCGCCAGCGCACGGTTGAATTCCAGCTGCCCCACTCCCTCTCGCACTAGCCACATGACCTTGGGCAAGTCACTTAGTGCCACTGCCTCAGTTTCCTTGTGCGGAAAACAGGGCCAGAAGCAACCACACCTCACAGGGCTGCTGTGAGGAGGCAATGAGATTACATCCGTAAAGGAGAGGCCTGGTATTTGGTACATGGAAAGTATTCAGCAAACGGAAGCCATTATTGCTATTTTGTTGGAACTAAGGATGGAGGACAGGGCCAGCCCATGTGTCGAACCAGCCCACATCCTAACAATAATAGTACCTGAAGCTAAGGCTAGAGAAAGCCTATTGGGCACCAGGTACGTGACAGACATCATCTCGAATCCTCAGAGACATCCCCAAACTGAGCACTATTTTCTCCATTTAAAGTAGAGAAGACACAGGCTCTGAGAGATTGAGTGACTTGTCCAAGGTCACATGGACAATAAGTTGCCAGGCCAGGATTTGAACTCATGTCCTTCTGACCCCAAACCCTTCACATCACCCATCTGCCCAGCTCCCAGGTCTTGGTCTGTTGCAGCAACCCCAGCCTCCAGACCCAGCTCTTTCCTTGGCCTCGGAGGCCAGGCCTGGCTAGACTGGGGAAGCCCCCTTACACAAGTGGACAGAGCCTGGGGCAGGAGTGAGTGAAGCCCATCACGCAACACGGGGGCACCTACTTGTCCGGTACTGGATGCCTAGAGCTGCCAAGCAGGCCACCATTCCTGCCGCCAGAAGTGCCACCAGCACCACCAGCCGCTTCTCCAGCTGGGTCCGTGCAGCCCAGCACCTCTGGCCACTCCGGGGGCTTCGGAAGTTCACCTGTAGGGAAGGAGACAGGTGGGGCGAGGAGAACGTGAGCCCAGGGCCCCCACTACCCAGGAGGAGGGGGCTCCACGGCAGGACCCAGCCCTGGGGAGACATCAGGGCTGCCTGATGTCCCCTCCTGCCTCAGGGGTGGTCTGGTTCCCATGGAATCAGTCCTAATCCAGGAAAGGAACCACCACCCTGCTCGGCAGCTCAGATTCGCTGCTAAACATCAGAGTCAAGCAGTCAACCCAGCTGGGCTTGTGTTTTTTGTGTCACCTGATACGGGTAGAAGAAAAAAAAAAAAAGATCAGCTTTTCCCTGTTTCTCCAGTAAGGAGTTAAAAAAAAAACAGGATGTTTGGACTCGCAGGCATCCAGCAGGCATCCAGCCGGGCTCTCTTCAGAGCTCCAGCTTCAACAGGCCGGGGGTGACGCAACCCCCATGATGACACCACCACGGTGCACACTTCCCAGGGGCACAGCCAGCCTTAGCTGTCGAAACTCTCATAATCCCATGAGGGCTGTGTTCTTAGTTTCTTTTTACAAATGAGGAAACCGAAGTCCGGAGAGGTGAGACCCTTGCCTCTCATCACTCAGCTAGATGGGTAGAGCTCGGATTTGAGCCCAAGTGTATTGATTCTAGAGCCCGCCTGTGGGTCAGAGATTAGAGTCTTGGGAGATGTCAGGGGAGATGCAATGGAGAAATAGCTCCATTGGAGCAGGTCCTCAAAGGGAGGAAAAAATGTCCTCAGCCCAACAGTCCAGCTAAACAGGAAAGGAGGCACAATGGGAGGAAGTGGAGGGCGTGACAGGGCCTTCCAGGCTGAGGAGGAACCCACCAGTCTATAGCACTCAGAGTCCTCGGCCCGGCCCTCAGACCCGAGGCCAGCTGGGGGCTCCCCTCTGTTCTACAAGGCGCTTCCTGCAAAAGCCAGGGCCACGGGACAGGAAGGGTCCCCTGAAGGTGGGGTTCAGTTTAGTGACATTGTGGCCAACAGTCGAGCACCAACTCAGGGCCACACTGGAAGGACCGAGGGGAAAGATAGACTCCCTTGTTTTCAGCTGCTCACTGCCCAGCAGAGAGGCAGATAAAGAAATAGACTGGGGTGGGCAGAGGTTCAGTCTGGGAAGGCTTCCTAGAGGTGGGGATGCCTGGGCTGGGTCTTAAAGAATAACTAGAAGCTGGCCAGGTGAATGGGGAGGGGAAGGGAAAAGGGGGGCCTGGATCCTAAGGGGTGCCGTAAGCCAGGTGAAAGACCGGGGACTTCTTCCTGAGGGCTGGAGTGATACGATTGGATTTACCCTTTGGAAAAGCCAAGGTGGAAGGAGCAAGGCTTGGGGGGGAGCAGGCATGTAGGCAGGGAGACCCACAGCCTGCCAGGCGGTGAAGGGGGTGATGTCAGGGGAGAGGAGGAGACCCAGCCTCTGACCTGTCAGTGCCCCCCAGCAGCTGAGGGGACAGGTGCCCCTAGGAGCAGGTCACAGCCTTCAGGGAGCCTCACACTGGTGCCTGGGGAATCTGAGGCTGGTCACCTTAGGGAAGGGCATTGAACAGCCTCGTGGTCATCACTGGCTATTCTGTGAACAGAAAATGACTGGGGGTTGCTGCTCTAGAGAAAGAGGAAGACAAGAACTTTCTGTGGAAAAAAAAAAAAAACAGATGGGTTCTACAACCGAGAAAAGGAACTTGAGGCTTGGTGACAATTCTGTGGAGGTCCGGGAGGCTCGGACACAGAAGCAGCTGTGTCAGGTGGGGGTCGGGGTGGGCCGCCTCCTGAAATCTCTTAAGAACCTTTTTTAAAAACGTGAGACATGAAGATTCTGACCACGCTACTGGTGCAGACACAGCCTGGGACGATGCTGACATGCTCACAGCAATCGACGTCTATAAAGTGCTTTTTCAGAGGCATCAATTCTCTCATGCAGTTTACCCTGGGCACCGGTATTTCAGAGGCCCCCCCAAAGGATTTGCCTTGTCTGGGGATGCTGACATTTACTTTTCCTGGGCCCCTGAGCTGGTCTCACCTTCTGCCTCCCACTCTGGGCTTCTCAGTGCCCCCATTACCAAGGCTCAGCTCGTTGGCGGAGAGGGGTGAAAAGCTAAGAGATGGAGCGACCTTGGTGTAACAGGTACCCCATCCCCTCGGAGGCCAAGGATCACAGCCGTCAGGGCTGGGGAAGCAGAAAATCCTCTCTTATGTGGACAGAGCAATATCGAGGTGCAGGGAAGCTGAGGAGGTGAAAGGGAGAGAAAGAAGAAATAAAAGGGAGAGGATGAAAGACAAAGGGAGGGAAGGAAAAAAAGAGTAATCATGGCAGGTATTGTTTGAGGGCTTTCTGTGCTCCTGGCATCACGTTCATTCTATTTTGTTGCTAGATGATGCTATTCTATCTTCACAACATCCCTAAGAGTAGGTATGAGTACTAGCTCCAGAAGAAACACAGGAAGTGGGGCGAGGAGACAGCGTGAGAAAACCCACGTCCCTCCCGAACCCACAGCCTCAGCCGAGTGGCCACGCTGCCCCCCAGGAGCAGCAAGCCGAGCTGAGCCTCATTGTTTAACGTCAAACAAACAGATGGTGTTCACTGCAGAACTTAAATAGAATTAAGTCAGAATTAAATTAAAAATTCATAGTTCTAGGCAGAAATGGCAAACGGAATTTGAAAATAGGGTTTTTAGCCTCTGTACTATTCTTTGCTCGACTTGAACTACCAGGTTGACGGGCCTCTTGGTTTCTGCACAAGCCTCGTGTCTGAGGGCAGAAGAAATCAAGAGGCATCCTCCTGCGGCAGGAGAAGTCACCGGGAGACCGTGCCGGGCTCAAGAGGCCTCTCCAGGAGAGCCTGTCCAACTCCTGGGTGCAACGGACAGGGCTGGGGCTGTGGGTCTCAGCCGCTGTCTGGCTCCGTGCTGTCTCCTCCCTGAGCGCCTCTTGTCCCCGCCTCGCCTCCTTCAGAGCCGGCCTTTTGTAAATGAGGGCGTGCTGATCACGAGAGGAGGGTCTGCAGGGACGCGGAGGGTCGGGGGATTAGTGACGGGCAGCCCTCTTGGTCTCTGGAGAGGTAACAGGTAAGGGGCATCAGCTAAGGTGCAGAGCTGACGCCTGGAAGATGGGGTAAGGATGACGGTGAATGCTCAGCTCACTGGCAGGCTTAGCATCTTAGCGACTGTCGTGTGAGGCAGAGAGAGAATGAAACAGAAAGGAAAGGAGGTGCTGGCAAGACAGGTGGAGAGGGAGACCGAGAAGGAAACAGAGCTGGAGAACGAGAAAGAGGCAGGAACCGTCTAGCTGTCTAGCCCAGGAGTTCCCAGGGTTTCCACGGCCAAGGGAACAAAGCCCTGATGAGGGATAAATATTCGGTTACAGAAGTGAGGGCCTGGTTCAGCAAAGTTCTGCAAGAACGAGTTCTGCAGGCGAGGATGGGACACCACACCGGGGCCCAGGAGACAAGCCAGCAGAAGGGGCGGGGAGCCCAGCTTTCAGAGGAAGCAGGGGCTCCAGAGGGAAGGCAGAGTCTTTTCCTGAGTCGCCGCCTGGCCCCCCAGCGACCTGGGCTGAGTGGAGCAGCGAACAGGAGTCAGTCTGGCCAAAGGTTTGGCAGGGAGCACACACGCTGCAGCCCAAAGGCCAGACCACTCCATGAGGGCTGGCAGGGAGGCCTGGCTGCCTGCCTCGAAGTCAGCCTTTCAGAGCAGACAGACCAGGACAGCCTGGCCCTGTGTGATATCCTGCCTCCGTAGGGTGTTAGGTTGGGGAAGTTTCTTCTAGCACAGTTTCTATATGGTGAGCTTCTGGCTGAGGCCACTGGGGCCAGGCCAGAGTGAAACTGTAATGCCCTCCTGTCCTCCCCATTTCCTTCCTGAGCCCTACCTGCCCCTCTGCCCCTGTGCCTGACTCTCTTCCAATGACTGAGAACAGCTTATAGTAGTACCTGTGGGGAGGGAGGGGACTCCTTATATCTAAACAGGATCAAAGTCTAGTATTTAGAAGAAGCACTTTCCAGCTCTCTTGGCTTCCCAGAGAAACACCCAGCTGCTGATGACACGATGGCACGGGAGAAAGGGCACAAATCCGAGAAGTCAAAGGTCAGCCTTGACTTTATCAAGATCCCTCGTGCAACCCTGGGCAGCCTCTGGACCTCAGTCACCTATTTTTAAAATGAGGAAGTTGGATGAGGTGCCAGGTCTGACCAGCTCAGATCCTAGAACAACTCGAAGGCCAGGAGTATAAAGATCTAACAGGCAGGTAGAGCTGAAAGGGTTTCCTGGTAAAGCCAAGAGGTCTCTGTAAAGTACTCAGTGGGACTGTCTCTGAAATCACCTGCGAAAGACAGCTCTGTGCATGGCGGGGGTGGGGGTGGGGCGGGTAGAAAAATGAGAAAACCACCACTAAGAATTAAATATCTCGGCTTTCCTTTTTCTTGAAAAAATGGATTTTTAGGATTAACTGGATGAGTTTCAAAGGTTTTGGTAAACAGTTGTGGCCCTCTGCTCCCCAGTTTAGGCTGCAAGTGTATCTTTAGCTATTTCTCTTTGAGCCACTGGGGTGTGAGGAGACCAGGCAGCCAGTTTGAGCAGAACAGAGGCAAAGCTATTATATTTAGGGCATCACTGAGATATCATGCCTAGTGAGTTTTGATAATGATCCCGATAACAACCAAATGCATTTCCTGTGCATTATACATGGTGCTTTCACTTATATTGTCTCATTTCAATCTCTGCAACAGCTCTGAGAGGTGGATTAATATTAACCCCATCTTGCCAAAAAAAGCGGTTTAAGTGAGTAGTTTTCAGGTCTCAGAGCCCATGAGAGGCGAAGCTGGGGCTCCGTGTTAGAGATGGGGCTTTCAATTCTGTACTCAGTCCACAGTGACTAATTTTAGTTGACTGTAATTAACTTGTACCTCAAATATGAGATCAAGGAAAAGAAAAATCCTTTCAGGTGAGGTACAGGTAGAAATTTGCTCCAGCTAAATACAGCACTTTGTCAGCATGTTCAGGCAAAAAGGTGGCAAGTTTGGCTGAAAGATGCAAGTTTTCATTTACTAGTGTTGGTATCGACGACTTTGAAGTTCCGAGAACCAATGGGCTTCCAAACTTCGAAAAATCAAGTAGCTGATTTTTATAGCTGCCCATCAAGAGAGGGAGATTTTGGGGGACTGGGTCCATTTTAAAAAGCCTAAAATTGAGGGAGCAGTTGCGTTTCTAGCAATCACTCACAGGAAATTATTCGGAAGTCTAGAAAATGGTCACCCACAGTTTTACAGATATTGGGCCTACTGTCCAACTGTAGCAGATTGAGTAAATATACTTTTATATATTGGTACCATGAAGTATTATGATTTTTAATGGCAGCATGTTTTGGAAGTATTTTTTTATTGTATTTTATTTTTTTGGTCCCACCACATGGCTTGCGGGATGTTAGCTCCCCAGCCAGGGATCAAACTTGGGCACTCAGCAGTGAAAGCGCCAAGTCCTAACCACTGGACCACCAGGGAATTAGTGGAAGTATTTTTAAAATTGAGGTACAGTTGATGTTTACAAAGTTTTTAACAACATAGAAAAATGCTTATGAAGTGGCATTAAATAAAAAAAGCAGGACAAAATATTGTGTACTTAGAGTGAGCTCAACTATATTCTAAAATATATATAAGCAAATGTGAAAAACCAGAAGTGGTTATCTCTGAGTGGTGGGGTTACTGTTTCTTTGTAAATCTTTTTTTATACTTGACTCTTTTTTTTTTTTCCCACAAATGAGCATGCAAAGTTTTTATATTGGAAAAAAAATCCCTATGATTAAAAACATAAAATTAATAGAAAACTCTGCTTTGTAAGATGAGATAAACAGGTTCTCGACTCTTAGAAGAACAATTGTTAGCTAGTTCACGTTTGCTTTAGGGAAGTCGGGGAGTCTCAAGGAAAGCCAGGCTGGGTACCCACAGAAATGCCTCCAAATCCTTGGGGCAAGCTTTTTGCCTTTTCCTGTAGTAAAAGTGGGCGATTTACCCAGTTTGGCAGTTTGGTGTACTGCCAACCAGTGGCAGTATGCACTCCAACCACATGATAGCTCTGTGACCACAGGAATGTCCCCAACCTCTCTGAGAGTCAGCTTTGTCATGTGTAACATAGCCACAGGGGCCCTTACCTCATGATCAGAAAAAAAAACAAGAATCCTAGCAGGCCCAGAAATATGCATTACATCCATTTTCTCTAACTCCATTTTACAGATGAGGGAATTGCGACTTAAAGAGATTAAGCTGCTCACCCAAGATCACAAGTGGTGTCAAATTCAAAGCTGGGCCCCCGGCTTCAGAGACTGGGCTGCCTCCACTCTGCCAGGCAGCCTCAGGCGGATGAATGTACTTTGTGGCCTGAAAAAAGGCTATACCCACGTGGGTTGCTGTTATGATGACAACACAGCATATTATTTTGTTGTGAATCCCGAAATGCTTCTGTGCTGATATATTTAGAACCTTCTGTGAAAGATGAGACTGAAAAAGATTGCTGATTAGATTCTGTTTTGATTTGGGAAGGGAAAAGTGCCTGCCACAGAAATCTAATTTCCTGCTGGATTTAGCCTCTTAAGAAGGGTCTATGGGGAAGAGGGTCTAGACAGACTGGGTTTGATTTCTCACTCCCAGATTTCTAGCTCTGTGACCTAAGGCAAATTGTCTCCCCTTTCGGAGCCTCAGTTTCCTCATCTGTAAGTGGGAACAGTAATCCCTATAGCTCATGGGGGTGGTCCTGAAGTTAAGTGGGATGATGTAGGTAAAGGTGCTCTATTCCAGCGGGCAGACCACTTGGGATCATGAGTTTGGATCTCCCTGGGCCTATTTAACCAGACTGGAGGAGGGACTCAATCAACGCTGTTTCCCTTTACTAATATTATTATCCCAGCTTCTAAGAGCCTGAGTAGGGTTGGGCCTGGCAGCCTAAGTTTCCACACACCCTAAGCTTGCCCTTCGGAGGAGCTGTGATTTGTTGTCAGTTCACTGGGCAGCCCCAAGACTCTCCTCAATGCCCCCCTTGGTCAACCTGGCAGAAGTCCTCCTGGACTGAGCTGCTCCAGCCCCTCTTTAAGCCGGTTTTTCGGAAGTCAGGTCACAGGGCCCCCTTGGGCATCCTTCATATTTCCAACTCACTCCCTCCCATCCACCTGCTTGAGTCCAAACCCAACCAGGGCTGAGGTCCTGGTCAGGACTGTCCCAGCTCAGCCCCACAGGGGAAGAAGAGCAGAAAGAAGCCACACTCACTGGTCTGCTACCAGTCAGGGAGGTGGTGGGCATATTGGAATCCCACAGGGGCAGACCCTGGGTGGGGGAGGAATTGGGCTTCCTGAGTAGGCTGAAAGGGGCAGGGAAAGGGGGAGCAGAGGATGGGCTCCAACCCCCAGCAAACTCAGGGACTGGGGGGAAAGAGGAAGAATGGGGTAATGCCCACCAGACAGGGTGACCAACCACCCCAGCTGGCCGAGGACTGATGGGATTCCAGGGCTTTCCATGCTACAACTGGGACAGTTTTAGACTCTGCTGGTAAAGGGCTGTGTGACCCTGGGCAGGTCTCTCAGTACTCAGGGAACGGCCTCTTCTGTGAAAAGAGAACTGGACCAGCTCACCTCTACAGGATGCTTCAACTCTGCCACCTGGCCTGTAGCCCCAGTAGCAGGTGGTTGGGAGGGTTTGGGGAGGTGCAGAGCTGGGGAGGGGAGGCCGGTGGGGGGAGTCCAGCGTCTCAGGGGCACTTCTAACCCAGAAAGACTTTTTCAACAAGGAGCCCAGAGCTGCCGGTCTGGCACTGGCCCCCTCCCTCCCGGCTGGCAGGATTGGGGCGGGGTGGGGGCGACACCAGCGCGACTGCCTGGTGGGCCTGGGCTGGGGGCTCACAGAGGGCCCGGGTTCCTACCTGCAGGTGGTTTGGGTACACGTCACCCTCGGAGAGCGAGTCCACCAGGTCCTCCTCGTCCAGCGTAGCCCGCTTGTAGGTCGACATCTGCAAGGCCAAGTGCAGCACGGATTCTCTTAGCGCCTCCATGGCTCGCACGCCCGAATGGGGAAGCGGCCACCCGCCGCCTCCAATGCCGCGCCCCGCCCCGGCCGGGACACCGAGACCGGCCCACGGACCGGCCCGCGGCGGGGGAGGGGGGTTCCCGCCTCCCTCCGCCACCCCCCTCCCCGCTTATGCAACACCGCGCCTCACCCCCAGCGCCGACAGCGCGGCGGCCACCGGCCACGGCGGCCACAGGCTCCGCATGGTGCCCCCAGCGACGCCCGGATCCCCGCCGCCGCCGCGCGCGCCCGCGGGTCTGGCCCGGGCGGGACCGGCTGTGAGGCTGGGCCGGGCTTCGCACCACCTTCGCGGGCGGGGCCTGATCGGCGCGGCTCCGGTTCCCTCCCTGGCCGCGCGGGGGAGACCACCCCAGGGCCGGAGTCCCCGGGGAGATGGAGGCTGCTCCCTTTCCCAGAGGTCGGGGTGGAGGGGCCTTACCCCAGCAGGCAGGAAGGGGGCTCGCAGCAACCCCTCCTTCGAAGAAACATTAAGCTCCCCTTCAAATAAACCTCTACGGCAGATACCAAAAGTCAGGTATTAGGAAAGTACCCCTAATTTGGCCTACAACAGTCAGGAGAGAGGTTCCTCTCACCATTGTCCCTTACGGGCCCCAAGAGCAGTCTTGCCCATTGGAGCTAGAAAGATTAGGGGGAAAAAAAGAGGTGGTGTAAAAAAAGGCATGTGCCTCCCCTCTCATTTCCGCCTTCCTCTAGCTCAGGGGTCTTTAAGTCAGAGTTCATGATGATCTCAGAAAATTCCAGAGAACTCTCCTGACCGAGAATGAAAAATGTTATGTGTGTGCGTTTGGGTGGCCGGAGGGGAATCCCACGCTTGTCTCCAGGCTCACAGGTGTGACCTTACCCTCAAAACATTAACAGCTTGGGGCCTAGTTGAAAATCAGGAAGGTGACCCTTCCCTCAGATGTGGGGTGCTCAGGCACTCTCCCTCCCACCCGAGACCCCAGACAACCCTAACCCAGCAGTTGCCCAAAGGACCCTCCGTGTCCAGTGAGAGCTGGAATCCCCTGCATTTATACGTTTTTCTCAGCTTTCCAAAGTGCACCTCTGTTCACTCCCATATTTGACTCTCACAGTCACACGTGTGTGAAGGAGCAGGCACAGAGGGCTGAGGTGACAGCCAGGGTCACAGCCACAGTGACAGCTCCTGAGGTCTCCTGGCTTCGCCTTCTGCCTTCTTATAGCCTTCTCTGCAGCCAGAGCGAGGCTTTAACAGCAAATTCTGATCTTGTTACCCTTGCTTCAAACTCTGCAGGGGCAGTCCCTTTACCAGTCCCCCATGGCCCCTGCTCACCCTGACCCTCATCTCGTGCTGCTCCCCACCTCATCTCACTCAGGCCCCAGCTTCTCTGGCCCTTCCTCTGTTCCTCAGATTCTCCAAGTTTCTCCTTCCCTCAAGACCTTTATAGCGCTGCTCCCTCTATCTGGAACATTCTTTCCTCATCTCTACTCCTCCCATGGCCGGCTCCTGCTTCAGATGTCAGCTTAAATGTCACCTCCTCAAATATCCCAACCATCCTAAGTAGACACCCAAATTCTCGATTACGGCACCCCATTTTCCCCTTTATAGTATTTACTGCAGTCTGTTATTTATTTATTTATGTTGGTTTTTACATCTATCTCCTTCCCCCTCCCCAGAATTGTGAGTTTTATTAGGGCTGGGACCTTGTCTGGCACAGAGAATCCCCATCACCTGGCATACCATAGGTGCTCAATAAACTTAAAATGAATGGTAGAACAATTAGAGGGGAAGTGAAAATTACTCTGGGGAAGTGCCTTTGAATCCTTGTGCATCTAATTTTTCAATGCCCAAAGACAAAGGAAACATGTCTAAGCACCCTGGGAGAGGCAGGGTGCGTGGGAAGAATTTGAATTCTGGGGTCTTCTGCTCCACTCCCACTGGGTGCAGGACTTCCCATTACCCACCCGAGAGAGAGAAAGGGCTCCCAGGCTGCTTCATTTCATGCTGGGCTACAGCTGGGCTTTTTCTGAAATCAGGACTCTCAGCTACACTAAGCAACAGGTGTTAACCACTCCAGGAAAAGACCGTTGAAAAAGAAATTCAAGTCACCAAACATCTCTACTGCCTGGCACAGCAGCTACTATTTCCTAGGCATCTAGGGGTATGAGGTGTTTGTCAGTTCTTCTACATCCATCATCTCATTTAAGCTCTTGGCTCTGAAGCAGGTATTCTTGGCCCCTTTTACAGAACCTGAAACTGAGGCTCGGGGAAGTAACTTGCCCAGGTGTAGTGAAGCAACGGCTCCTTCTCCTTCCGCCTCAGCTCAGAGGTCAGCCCTTCCGGAAAGCTCTCCTGACCATTCTTCTCTGACCCCAAGCAGCATCTGGCCCCCTGCTCTGTGTCCTCCGCCTCCCCAAGCCCCCCATCCCATGCTTCCTTCTATTGAAAGCACACAGCACCTTAAGTAGGAGAACCTTGAAGGCAGGGGTTGGGTCTCGTCAGGCCTTACATCCCCAAAGTCCTAGTCGGGGGCTGGAGCCTCCACAGGCGTCTGAGCGAAGGTGAGAAGCGAAGCAGGAGGCTGGCAGCCCATCCCGGGGCCGAGGCCAGCCTGTCCGTGGAGGGATGACGAGGGAAGCTCACATACCTCCCAAGCAGAAATCCGCGGAGACCGAGAGCTGTTTATTTTTCAGCACACAAAAGATGAGGGGCCCTTCCTGAAACGCTGCCTGCCGGCCCCGGGCTGGGGAGTGAAACTGAACCCACCTCCGACGTGGGAATGGCTTAGCTGGCTCCGCTCCACGGGGAGCACAGTGGGCCCCAGTCAGCGAGTGACATTCCAACGACAGGGCAGCCCTATCTCTTACCCGCCAGGCTCTGGGCAGGGCCTTCCACACAATGTCTTGCTGGATCCCCACACCCACCAAGAGCCCCAACCTCAGCAGGTATCACTTCCCTTTTAGGAGAAGTGGGAGGGGACAAGGCAGGGAGAGGGGCTGGGCAGACCAGACACCTAGAATGAGCCACTGGGCCCAAGGTATCTCTCCCGACCCCGTGAAGCCCTGTGAGGTGGGGATCACCACCTCCACTTTACAGAGGAGAAGACTAAGGATTGGGGAGGTGGCGGCACACACCGTCCCCCGCCCCTACTGCCCCCCTCCCCTGCCCCAAGTCACCTGCCTAGAGAGTGAGATGCCAGGATGTGAATCCTCGCTGCCTGACCTCACCACGCGGCCTTCAGAGAACCCCAGGCACTCAGCTAGTGAGGGGCAGCGCTGGGCCTGGAACCTGGGTCCTGGCCTCCTGGTCCCGTGCTCTTTGTGGAGGGGGAGCTGCTTCTTCAGGTGGGACCTCGTGGAGTCCAGAGGCGCTGAGTGGCAGGGCAGCCAGCGCTGTTCTCCCTAATTGCCTCATTTGCGGTTGTGGGGATGCCCGCAGCCAGGGAGCTTCAGGGAAGGGGAAGAACCTCTGCTGCTCTGGGGGGGGAGTCTCTGCCTTGCTCTGCTCCCTCCTCTCCCAGCTCCGCTGAGCCCCTGGATGCGAAATGTGGGCCTGGTGTTCATGAGAAGGGCTTGGCGGAGACCAAGAATGGAGGAGTGGGAACCACGGTCCCCAGTTCCCCTGCGGCACAGAGAAGGTGAGGAAAGCCAGATGGAGGGTGTGATGGTGCCTGGCTCTGGAAACCCCACCTTGTGGAAATCAAAGGTCTGGGGTGAACAGAAATGAGAAGTATTATAAACGCTCATGTGTTTCTGATGACAAAGGCCTCTGGCCCAGGGGCAATGGGTGTGATCCCACCGGGCATTTGCCCCGACTGTGTTAGTCACTCAGATGGCTCTCAGGGTTGGTTTGCCCAAGGGTGGTAGGATCTTCCAAGAAATCTAGGAGCCCGTCAGAGGCAGCTGTAAGTGAAATTCAGTGAAATTCGGAGGCTTGCGACTCCTTGACCACATCCTCTGAGCCATTT
Source organism: Balaenoptera physalus (assembly GCF_965194825.1). NCBI lineage: Eukaryota > Metazoa > Chordata > Mammalia > Artiodactyla > Balaenopteridae > Balaenoptera > Balaenoptera physalus. The sequence continues at coordinate 179,862,679 of NC_138882.1, read as the reverse complement.
TCACATTCTGTTTCTAAGCCTCAGCTCCTTAGGGATGCTGCCCTTTGTGGCCAAAGCCCCCATCAGTTCTTGCCTCTCGTGCCAGTAATTAGTTGAGATCTGTTGAATCTTTACATGTCATCTAATACACACTCAGGTTATATGTTAGTTAGATACTTACATTTAACAAACACAATGATAGAGTAAAAGCTCTAGTTCCAAACCTCAGTTCAGATCCCCACTATGCCACTTCCCAGTTGCATGAGCCCGGGCAAGTGACTCAGCCTCTCTGTGCCTCAGCTGTCTCATCTGTAAAACGGGGATGAAAATAATAGCACCTCCCTCGTAGGACTGTTGTGATACTTAAATGGTTAATATAAAGTGTTTAGAACAGTGCTGGGCACACAGCATGTGTTAGCTCTTATTATTTGTACCATCAATTCTTATAAAACACAAGGCTCAAAAGCCTCCAATTGATCCCCACCACCTAAAAAACAAAATCCAAACTCCTTAGCTTGGCATTCAAGGCCGTCCGGCAATTGGCCCAAACCTACCTCTCCAGACTCACCCTTCCCACATACCTCTCAGGTGTGTGGCCATCACCCTGACCCCTGATCTATCCCTCACTCAAAAGGAGTTTGCTGAGTCCTTGATGTTTGTCAGGCCCTGTGCGGCAAGCTGAGGGGGCAGCCCTGAGTAGGACTTGGTCCCTACCCTCAAGGGACCTATGTCTCCCAAGACTGTGCCCCCTCCACCCCAACTACCGCTCTCCATGACTGGCCTACCTCCTCCTCCATGAAGCCCCCCCCTCCTCCTCAGTCAGAGGGAATTATGCCCTTCCCTCTGGTGTAATCCCGGCATAGCACCTGCATTTTGTTCAGGCCTTTGTCTCGGTGTCTTTATCCCAGGGATGGACCTGGTGGGGATGGGCAGCAATCATTTTATTTCCTTCCATCCCCAGTGTCCAGCACAGAACCTGGTATATAGATAACTGGTTAATTTGTATCCAAGATTTTCACCAAGGCAAAGGCATCTGTGACTTCAGCAAAGAAGAAACAGTAGAGTTTAGTTACTTGATGACAATGTAAAATTCAAATACGACAACTGTGGGCAAGGGGCATATAGTAAAAATATAGTCATCACTCCTGAAGATGATACCATGTAACATCTATTACTACTATTACATTATCTATGACATTGCTCAGTGTCTTTTACATGAGAAATTTCCATGTGATTAACTTCTTTTTAAATTTACCACAAAGTTCTTGGAGGAGTGAACTGCTTCTTAGCTCTCTGATTATAGGAATCACAGGAATTGGCTGAGGAAGCTCACAGCCAAATGAGAAGCTCACCTATGGGCACTTTTCTGGTCTTTATGTTCTCAGCTTTGTCCTTGTCCACATTTTCCACTCTATTTTCTCTGCTCCTGATTTTTCATTTCTATTGCATATCATTATATTGGATGTGTTTCAGTTATAACCCATCAGGAATCCTTTGTGGAATAAAGTGAATTAGAAACAACCTGTATCAGGAACATACCTTCCCTATTCCACTCTCCTGGGAATGCAGCTTCAAAGTATTTATTCAACAGTGGGAGTGAGGCAATAAAGACAGACCTGGACCCAACTCCAGGTTCTCTGGCTCATGTGACCATGTCACTTCCCTTCTAAGGCCTCAGTTTCCTCATTTATAAAGAGGTTCAGTGTAAAGATGAAATGAGCTGAAACAAACTGCCTGGCATAGAGCGTCCCATTCCCAAGTGACCTGGCACCTGGGGGACACACTACAGCACCCACCTCATAAATTGCTTTTCTTTATTTTCCTTCATCACCTTTCCCATTTGCTTCTGCTCTCATCCAGGTTTTCTGATCTTGGCCTTAGTTCAGCTGACATTTGGCGTGAATTTAGCTCTGTTGCTGTACTCCAGGCAAAACCAACTGACTTCCTGGGTGTCGAGGCTAACATCAACAATAAGTCTAACTACCGAAAGATAGTGTGTACTCTTGATATGATGTGATAAAAATGGTACTTTACCTCTGTGGCTTTCCTCCCCTAAGCATATTACCCCAGTCTAACCCTAAGAAAGATGTCAGACAAATCCCAATTGAGGGACAGCCCACAGAATACCTGCTGAGGACTTCTCAAAACTGTCAAGGTCATCGAAACAAGACAAGTCTGAGAAACGGCCACAGCCAAGAGGAGGCCAAGGAGACATGACAACTAAATGTAATGGGGTATCCTCAGTGGGATCCTAGAACACAAAAAGGACATTAGGCAGAAACTTAAAGAAAACTGAATCAAGTATAGACTTTAGTTAGTAATAACGTATCAATGTCAGTTCATTAATTGTGACAAATGTACCATATAATATATTAATAATAGGGGAACTGGGTGTGGGGCATAAAGAAACTCTCTGTTCTATCTTCCCAATAACGCTATAAATCTGAAACTATTCCAAAATAAAACATTTGTTAAAAAAAATAACTGGCTGCCCCCTAAAACAGAAAACAAAGTTGTCGACACTGACACAAGCGCCCAGCACTGCCCAGTTCTCAAGGTTCTTTTATACCCTCATCTTATTTGTGTCTCATGATCAATCACCCTGTGGAATAAGCCCAGGGATCCCCATTTTACAGATGAGGAGACTGAGGCCAGAGAAAGGAAGCGGCTTGCCTGTTAGTGGCAGAGCTGAGACTCAAACCCATATCTTCCTGACCCTCTCAGGGCCTCTTCCTCTTTTCTAGGTTGACCTCTTCTGGAGACTGTAGGCTGCCCATTCGGGATGTGGGAAATAGGGAGGGATATAATGGGGGGGGGGTTGGGGTTGGGAAGGGAGATTCCACTTTGTGCCAGATGGAGCTGGAGGCCTGAGCATGGAAAGCGGGAAGGTGGGCAGGAGCTAGGGCGCAGTTAGGAGAGGTTAGTTAGGAGTTAAGGGAGGCCTAAAGGTGAGAAAGATTGGAAGGCCAGGGGCACAGAGCATACATGGGAGGTCAAGGCTGCTAACCACCTCCTTGGAGAAGGCAGCAACCCTGCCGGCCAATGAGTCAATCACCCTAGTCTGGACCAGAGTCCCAGGCTGGGCTCCCCTTAACGTGCTGGCAGTGGGAGACTTGCCCACACATGCCGGGAGCTGAAAAACATTCACCTACTTGGCCTGGTGTTGACTCACCTGCCTGGGGACCCTGGAGGCACTGAGAGCCTTACCTAGTGCTGCCGACGGACTGTGCCTCAGCGCCTGCCGAGAAGGCCCGCCCACACCCAAGCCCCAAACCTGGCTAGCAACCTCTTCCTTCTTCCCCACGTAGGCCCTCCACCACACCACTGACCGTTCAGGCCCCCTGCAAGGCTCCTACCATGCCTCTCTCCACCCCACCATCCTGATGGTCTCCATCTGTCATCTCTGCCCCTCTGTACAGGCCCACTTGGCTCTGCCCCGCCTCTGCCTGGAAGCCTTCCCTGATTAGACCCCCAGTCCGCCATCTCCCAGCTGGCTCCAGCAGAACCTTCTAAACTAACTGATATGATCCAGTCACTCTCCTTCTCACGCAGGCTTCCTGGAACTGGCAGAAGAGAGCATGAGCCTTGGCTGGGCTTCCAGCACTGCCCCCCCACCTACCCCAGGCCCTGATCGGCTCCTGGCGCCTCTCCAGCCTCTCTCATATGCTCGAACCTCAGTAAAATATGAACAGTCAGCCCCCTAAACACACCGTGCTTCCTCTTCCAGGCCTTTGCATGTCCACTAGCCTCTGCCTGGGAGGCCTTTGCTCTCCTCCCTCCCCTGGCTAACCCCTCAGCTCCCAGGCATCTTCCTGCAGGCAGCCTTCCTGGACTTTACTGTGACCCTTGCTCTATGCTCCCCAAAGGCAGCTACACAGCCTTCTAGAATCTCATCCCACCAGAGTGACCAGCAGCCAAGTGCAGCTGTGTGACCTTGACAAAGCTTTCTGTGCTTTGGTTTCCTCATCTATCAAATGATTATGGTATCCACTCCATAGGGTCTTTATACATATTCAACAAGATGCATAAAGTCCTCAGTCCAGTGCCTCACAGAGAAGCAGCGCTCAGTAGATGTTAGTGTGTGTGGCGGTGGGTTCAGAAAGGGCTGGCTCTTCAGGTCACACTGAAGATGATGGAAGATGGGAAGGGGAGGAACTGGGAGGACCTATGACACGCCAGGCACCGCGCCTGATCTCCTTGACTCTTCCCCGTTAGATAGTGTAAAACAACTGTAATGCAAGGAAGGTCAGTAACTTGCCTCAAGTCACACTTCTGGTAACTAACAAAGCCTGGGTTGGAGCCCAGGTGTATCTATTCCCAAAACTTGTGGTTTTGCCATTATGACAAATAAGATGGCAGCCCCAACCTGCTCCATCCCTACCACTTCAGGCGCCACCTCTTGGCCAGGTTAAAGAGGCTGGGTTGTCCATTCTTATAGCCAAGCACCAAGTTCAAGACAGACCAGAAACCTGCAGCAGGCCATAAGCTGTGCAGGATGACCAGGCTGGGTAAGTCCCAGGCGGGGAAGACCAAGCATGCCCAAGCATTTGTCGATCTAATCACATAAAACTTCGGACAAAGCTAATCTGTCTTCCTTAGTGATATTTATAATGGTGATGACAGAGCTGCCCAGTAATTAGGCTCAGCCAGGAAGCAGTTCATGGAAATGGTTATAATTAGTGTTTGTGTTACACGGGTGGGGGGGTGAGGACTGGGATGAGGGGGAGGAAGCAGGCGGGGCAGGAAGCCTTGGGGACTCCTTGGATCCTTGAAGAGAGGTGGCCAGGGCCCTCACACTTTGTGCCAGGCCCTGTGCCAACCGACTCATGTGGATAATCCTGTTTAGCTTTCATGATAACTCCGTGATGTGGGCCCCATTATCCATTTTCTAGGGTGAGGGAACAGGTTCAGAGAGGTCCATTCACTTGCGCAAAGTCACACAGCCAGTGAAGAACAGATCCAGGGTCCATACCGGCCTGCTCATCTTCCCCTCCAGCCCAGTGATGTCCTAGACAGCAGGAGGTAATCAGGACTTGGGCTGGGAGGCAGGAGATCTGTATTCTGGACTGAGTTCCAACACTGCCTTACCCTGGGCCTCAGCTAGTGACTTCCCCTCTCCAGGACAAAAAGAGAAGGTGTGCCTGTCAGGCTGGGAGTGGCTGAGAGTGTGAACTTGGGAGGTAGGCTCCTGGGATTCTAAGCTCTGGGCAAGCCACTTAACCATCTGAGCCTCAGTGTCCTCATCTGTAAAATGGAGACCAGTATTGCCCTCATAGGGTTGTGAGGGTTAAGTTAAAAAACTCAGAACAATGCCTGAATATTATCATCATTTATGGGAAAGGCACGTGCTTTGGAGTCAGTTTTCCCATCTGTAAAATGGGGAGGTAGTTACTGGATTCAAACAGTGGTTTGAAAGCATATGTTTTTTAACCCCATAAAGCCCTCTATTTAATTTATTATTATTATTTTTAGTTAACACATCCAGTTTTTATTTTATTTTAATTTTATTTATTTTTGAAGTATAACTGACCTAAACACTATGTTAGTTCCAGGTGTACAATATAGTGATTTGATATTTCTATACATTACAAAAGGATCACCACAGTAAGTCCAGCTAGCATCAGTCACCATACAAAATTATTATAATATTATTGACTATATTCCTCATGTTGTACATTTCATCCCTGTGACTCTTTTATTTTGCCACTGGAAGTCTGTACCTCTTAATCTCCTTCACTTATTTCACTCATCCCCCTACTTGCCTTCTCTCAGTCAACAACCTGTTTGCTCTCTGCATCTATGACTCTGTTTCTGTTTTGTTACATTTGTTCATTTGTTTTGTTTTTTAGATTCCACATGTAAGTAAAATCACACTGTATTTGTCTTTCTCTGTCTGACTTACTTTACTTAGCATAATACCCTCTAGATCTATCCATGTTGTCGCAAATGGCAAGATTTCATTCTTTTTTATGGCTTAGTAATATTCCATTTTATATACACACACACACACACACACACACCACATCTTCTTTATCCATTCAACTATCAATGGGCACTTAGGTTGCTTCCATATCTTGACTATTTTGAATAATGCTGCAATGAACATTGGAGTGCATATATCTTTTCAAATTAGTGTTTTCGTTTTCTTCAGAAAAATACCCAGAAGTGAAATTGCTGGATAATATGGTAGTTCTATTTTTGATTTTTTGAGGAACCTTCGTATTATTTTCCATAGTGGCTATACCAATTTATATTCCTACTAATGGTGCATGAAGTTCTCTTTTCTTCACATCCTTGCCAACACTTGTTCTTTGTTTTGATTACTGTAGCTTTGTATTATAGTTTGAAATCAGGGAGCATGATATCTTTAGTTTTGTGCTTTTTCAAGATTGTTTTGGCTATTTGGGGATCTTTTGTGTTTCCATACAAATTTTAGAATTATTTGTTCTAGTTCTGTGAAAAATGTCATTGGTATTTTGATATGGATTTCATTGAACCTGTATATTCAGTATGCAGTATGGTCATTTTAACAACAGTAACTCTTCCAATCCATAAGCATGGTATATCTTTCCATTTTTTGTGTGTCTTCTTCAGTTTATTTCATCAGTGTCTTACAGTTTTTAGTGTGTAGGTCTTTTACCTCCCTGGTTAAACTTATTCCTAGGTATTTTACTCTTTTGGATGCAACTGTAAACAGGACTGTCTTCTTAATTTCTTCTTCTGATAATTCATTGTTAGTGCATAGAAACACAATAGTTTACTGAATATTAATTTTGTATCATGCAACTTTACTAACTTCATTGATTAGTTCTAATAGTTTTTTATAAGATCTTTAGGATTTTCTATATATGGTGTCATGTCATCTGCAAACAGTGACAGCTTTACTTCTTCCTTTCCAGTTTGGATTCCTTTTATTTCTTTTTCTTGCCTGATTGCTGCAGCTAGGACTCCCAATACTATGTTGAATAAAAGTGGTGAGAGTGGGCATCCTGTCTTGCTCCTGATCTTAGAGGAAATGCTTTCAGCTTTTCAGCTTTTCAACATTCAGTATGATGTTAGCTGTGGGCTTGTCATATATGGCTTTTATTATGTTGAGATATGTTCCCTCTACACCCACTTTATTGAGAGTTTTTATCATAAATGGATGTTGAATTTTGTCAAAAGCTTTTTCTGCATCTATTGAGATTATCATATGATTTTTATTCTTCAATTTGTTAATTTGATGTATCACATTGATTGATTTGCAAATATTGAACCATCCTTGCATCCCTGGGATAAATCCCACTTGATCATTGTGTATGATCCTTTTGATGTATTGTTGAATTTGGTTTGCTAATACTTTGCTGAGGATCTTTGCTTCTATGTTCATCAGTGATATTGGTCTATAATTTTTTTCTTTTCTTTCTTTCCTTCCTCCCTTCCTCCCTCCCACTCCCTCCCTCCCTCCCTCCATTCCTTCCTTTGTGCGGTGCCTTTGTCTGCTTTTGGTAACAAGGTGATACTTGCCTCTAAAATGAGTTTGGAAGCATTCCTTCCTCTTCAAGTTTTTGTAATAGTTTGAGAAGAATAAGTGTTCACTCTTCTTTAAATGTTTTGTAGAATTCACTTGTGAAGCCATCTGGTCCTGGAGTTTTGTTTGTTGGGAGGTTTTTTTTTTTTAAATTATTACTACTGATTCAATTTCATTACTGGTAATTGGTCTTCATATTATCTATTTCTTCCTGATTCAGCCTTCGGAGATTGTAGGAATCTATTCATTTCTTCTAGGTTGTCCATCTTATTGACATATAATTGTTCATAGTAATCTCTTAAGATCCTTTCATTTCTGCGGTGTTGGTTGTAACTTTTCCTCTTTCATTCCCGACTTTATGTATTTGGGCTCTCTTCTCTTTTTTGGGGATGAGTCTGGCTAAATATTTATCAGTTTCATTTATGTTTTCAAAACCATCTTGTATTCATTGATCTTTTCTATTGTTTTTTAGTCTCTCTTTATTTCTGCTCTGATCTCTGTGATTTATCTCCTTCTATTAACTTTGGGTTCTGTTTGTCTTTTTTCTAGTTCCCTTAGGTGTAAGGTTAAGATTTTTCCTTGTTTCCTGATGTAGGCTTGTATCATTATAAACTTCTCTCTTAGAACTGCTTTTGCTGCATCCCATAGATTTTGCATCATTGTGTTTCCATTTTAATTTGTCTCCATGTATTTTTTAATTTTTGATTTCTTCAGTGACTCATTGGTTGTTTAGTAGCATATTGTTTAGCCTCCATTGTTTGTGATTTTGCAGTTTTTTTTCCTTGTAATTGATTTCTAGTCTCATAGCATTGTGATCAGAAAAGATGCTTGATATGATTTCAGTCTTTTTAAATTTATTGAGACTGGTTTTGTGGCCTAGTATGTGATCTGTTCTAGAGAATGTTCCATGAGCACTTGAAAGAAATGTATATTGTGCTGCTTTTGCATAGAATGTTCTATATATATCTATTAAGTCCACCTGCTCTAATGTGTCATTTAAGGCCAGTGTTTCCCTATTTATTTTCTGTCTGGATAATCTGTCCACTGATGTAAGTGGAGTGTTAAAGTCCCTACTATTATTGTGTTACTGTCAATTTCTCCTTTTATGTCTGTTAGTATTTGCCTTATATATTTAGGTACTCCTATGTTGGGTGCATATATATTTACAATTGTTATATCTTCTTGATGAATTGATCCCTTTATCATTATGTAATGTCCTTCTTCGCCTCTTTAATTTTTACAGTCTCTGTTTTAAAGTCTATTTTGTTTGATATTAGTATTGCCACCTCAGCTTTCTTGTTTGTTTGTTTTGGGCCACCCTGCATGGTTTGTGGGATTTTAGTTCCCTGACCAGGGATTGAACCTAGGCCCTTAGCAGTGAAAGCACAGAGTCCTAACCACTGGACCACCACGGAATTCCCCACCCCAGCTTTCTTTCCATTTCCATTTGCATGGGATATCTTTTCTATCCCCTCACTTTCAGTCTGTGTGTCTTTAGATCTGAAGTGAGTCTCTTGTAGGAAGCATATATATGGGTCTTTTTTTCTAAAAAAAAAACATTCAGCCACTCTATGTCTTTTGATTGGAGCATTTAGTCATTTACATTTAAAGTAATTATTGACAGATGTGTACTTATTGCCATTTTGTTGTGTACTGGTTGTTTTTGTAGTTCTTTTTTGTTTCTTTCTTCTTCTTTTGCTCTCTTCCTTTATGATTTGATGACTGTCTTTAGAGTTAATGTTTAGATTCCTTTATCTTCTTTTGTGTCTACGTATTCCAGATTTTTGGTTTGTGGTTATCATGAGGTTTATATATAACAACATATACACACACACACACACACACACACACACACATATATGAATATGATATTTATATGATTATTTTAAGTTGATGATCTCTGAAGTTCGAATGCATTCTAAAAACCTTGCATTTTTACTTCCCTTCCCCACATGTAATGTTCTTGACTTCATATTTTACATCTTTTTGCTTTGTGTATCCCTTATTGTGGGTATAGATGATTTTTACTACTTTTGTCTGTTAACCTCCCTACTGGGAGGTTGATCTACTACCTTTATGTATATTTGCTTTTACCAGTGAGATTTTTCCTCTTGGAATTTTCATATTTCTGGTTGTGGTCTTTTACCAATTAGAGAAGTTCCTTTCACATTTCTTGTAAAGCTGGTTTAGTAGTGCTGAACTCCTTTAGCGTTTGCTTACCTGTAAAACCCTGTATCTCTCCTTCAAATCTGAATGATAACCTTGCCAGGTAGAGTATTCTTGGTTGTATGTTTTTCTTTTCATTACTTTAAATATATCATGCCACTCCCTTCTGGCCTGCAAAGTTTCTGCTGAAAAGTCAGCTGATCATCTTATGGGAGTTCCCTTAAATAGTTGCTTTTCTCTTGCTGCTTTTAAGATTCTCTCTTTATCTTTAATTTTTGCCATTTTAATTACAGTGTCTTTGTGTGGACCTCTTTGGGTTCATCTTGTTTGGGACTCTGTACTCCTGGACCTGGATATCTGTTTCCTTTCCCAGGTTAGGGGAGTTTTCAGCTATTATCTTTTCAAATAAGTTCTCTGCCCCTTTCTCTCTCTCTTCTCCTTTTGGGACCCCTATAATGTGAATCTTAGTATGCTTAATGTTGTTCCAGAGGTTACTTAAACTATCCTCATTTTTAAAAAATTCTTCTTTTTTTTCCATTCAGCTTGGGTGATTTCCACTATTCTGTCTTCCAGTTCACTGATCCATTCCCCTGATTCATCTAATCTATTGCTGATTCCTTCTAGTGCATTTTAAATTTCAGTTATTGTATTCTTCAGCTGTTTGGTTCCTCTTTATATTTTCTAACTCTTTCTTAAACTTCTCACTGTGTACATCCATTCTTTTTTTTAAAAAATTAATTAATTATTTATTTAATTTAATTTAATTTAATTTAATTTAATTTTTATTTTTGTGTGCGTTGGGTCTTCGTTGCTGCGCATGGGCTTTTCTCTAGTTGCGGGGGGCTACTCTTCATTGTGCTGCATGGGCTTCTCATTGCAGTGGCTTCTCTTGTTGTGGAGCACAGGCCCTAGGTGCACGGGCTTCAGTAGTTGCAGCACGTGGGCTCAGTAGTTATGGCTCGCGGGCTCTAGAGCGCAGGCTCAGTAGTTGTGGTGCACGGGCTTAGTTGCTCCGTGGCATGTGGCATCTTCCTGGACCAGGGCTCAAACCCGTGTCCCCTGCATTGGCAGGCAGATTCTTAACCACTGCGCCACCAGGGAAGCCCTGTGTACATCCATTCTTCTCCCAGATTCATTGAGCATCTTTATGATCATTCCCTTGAATTTTTTATTGGGTAGACTGCTTATCTCCATTCCACTTAGTTCTTCCTCTGGGGTTTTATCTTGTTCCTTTGTTTGGAACATATTCCTCTGTTGCCTCATTTTGCATAATTCTGTTTTTATTTCCATGTATAAGGTAGGTTTATTACATTTCCCAATCTTGGAGAAGTGGCCTTTTGTAGGAGATGTCCTATGAAGCCAGCAGAACACTCCCACTGGTCATCAGAGCTGTATACTCTAGGGGTGCCCCCTATGTGGGCTGTGTGAGCCCTTCTGTTGTGGTAGGGCCAACTACTGTGGGTGGGGTAGGTGGGGACCCAGTTGGCTACCAGGCCCTGCCTTGTGCAGGGGCTGCTGGCCTGCTGGTGGGTGGGTCTGGGTCCTGTAGAGCCCTTTGTTTTTTGTTTTGTTTTTGTTTTTTTTGGCTGCACCACATGGCTTGCAGGATCTTAGTTCCCCGACCAGGGATCAAACCCGGGTCCCCTGCAGTGGAAGTGTGGAGTCCTAACTACTGGACCACCAGGGAATTCCCAGAGCCCTTTGTTTTTAAAAACTTAACACTGCAACCCAAAATACAAAAGAGATATAAGTGGAGCTGCCACTTACGCATTCAATGACCCCATATCCTGACCCTGAGCCTGGTTTCCTCAGAGGTTCCAAGGAAGAGAGTTTGAAAAATCCCTCATCTATATTTCTTTCTGAGAATTAATGGCTCTAAAGCTCTGATATCAAAGTGAGGTGGATGCAGGCAATGGTGGTCTGGGGCTGGGATGGTGTCACCCAGTGTGGGTGGGACAGACTGGGCCACACCTATGGCAGAGTTCACTGGGGCCTGTTGGCTGTCACCATTCAAGCTAGATAGCTGTTTCCCCAAGAGGTGACTGAGAAGCAGGGGAAAGAGCACTGGACTTGGAATCAGGTGGATGGACCCACATTCCAGCCCAGCCACATGGCCTCGGTCAAGTCGCATCACCTCTCTGGGCCTCACTGTCCTCAACTATAAGATGGGCATGATAACATCGTTCTCCTCTAGCGACATCAGGACCAAACTGAACCACATGCATGTAAAGGCTTTGCAACTGTGAAAGACTGCCCCAAAACAATATTTTCACTTATTTCTGGTAGATTATTTTCCCTTCCTAAGAGCACAGAGTCTGGAGCCAGACTGTGTAGGTTCAAATCTCGATGCCACCATGTACTGGCTGAGGGCCCAGGGTCCAATTACCGAGCCTGTTTCCTCCTGTGTAAAATGACAACATAAAGGAAGGGCTTAGCATAGTGCCTGGCCCACAGTAAGTGCTCAATAAGTGTCTGCTGCTCTTGGTGGGGGGAACAATAACTAATGGCAAACTTGCTCCCTAGTGCCCTCATCCAGTGTAGACGTAGTTGAAGAGGGGTGAGTGGCTCCTCTTGACCCTCTAAAGCATGCAAGTTCAAAAGCTGTAGTTGAGATTTTTTGGTTCTGCACTGAAGTGTGGAGCAAGCTTTCCCGGGCTATACTGGGGATATGCCTGTCCTCTGTCCTTAAAAGTCCAATTCAATTCAATAGCTGTTTCCTAGAGGTTCTGTGATGCCTGGGTATTGAGCACCTATCATATGCCAGGCCCTCACCATAACCCTGCATGGTAGGTAGCACTGTACCCATTTGACAGATGAGGAAACTGAGGTTCAGAGAGGTGACATGAGCACCTCAAGGCCAGGCTGCCCCTTCACGATGCACAGGATCTGGAGCCAGGCCCAGGGGGCTCCCCTGGTGTGGAGGCTGCTGGAAGGCTTGTGAGGGCCCTGGGGTACCAGCCCATGTTACTTGGTGTTTTGGTGGGTAGTGGTGTTCTGGGCTCCCCCTGTCATGTCTCTCAGGCTTCCGAAACACTTCCCTGCCAGTGACCACAGCCCAGCCCTGCCATGTCATCCGTCCTACAGCCCACGGCCCACGACCCTTTGCTGTGCACCAGAACAGTTGTGAGCACTCTGCATTCATCACTCATTCAATCCCACCAACGACTTTCTGGAAGTAATCTCTACCTCTCTGAGCCTCGGCTTTCTCATTGGTAATATGGGTAATAATAAGAGTACATTTCTCAAAAGTGGGTGTGAAGACCTAATTGGAAAAAAAAATAATGGCAAACACTTATTTAGCACTTACTTCAGGACAGGTCCTGGCTCAGTGACACAGGCAAGGGCCAGAGGGGAGGGTCTGGCCTCTCCCTGTCATGTCCTTCAGGCTTCTGGAACACTTCCCTGCCAGTGACCACAGACCTTCTTTCCCCACAACTCCGGGTCCTGAGGAATGCGGCCAAATGGAGCAGCAAAAGCACGGGAGTGGGAGCTAGAAGTCCAGGTCTGGTCCTGGCTGCGCCCTCTCTGGGCCTCAGTTTCCTCTCCCGCGGATGTGCTAGAGGACAAGGGAAATGCAGCACTGTTGGGCCTGGTTATCCTTATCTTCCCCTTTCCAACCTCCCCAGGTGACAGGCTTGTCTGAACGAAGCACCAGTGGGTGGAGATGCCCCAGCCACCAGCTCTCCGCAGCGGCAGCCTGGCCTGGCCCTGGGCCGGCTGGCTGACTCTTCTGCCGTCACCTCCTCCTCTCCCCTGCCACCCTCTGGGCCTGGGCCCTCTCCCTGCCAGGTTCCTGCTGCTTCTGTCCTCACTTGCCCAGTGCTCCCTGACACCCTCATCAAGCATCAACCATGCTTCCATCCTCCCAACCCCACCCCTGGCTGCTTTCCCAGCACATCCTAAAATTGGGGCTCCATCAACTGACAGCCAAGGTGCCTGGACCTGAAAACGACCTGTGCCAGGGCCGTCCCAGCGGGTGGGGCCGAGCCTCTCTCATCGCTCGTTCAGGGTGATAGCACCCTTGGCTGGCAAAGCTGCACCCCAAATGGTATAACCGTCCCAGGCAGCTTTGCCCTCCACCCCCGCTCCTGGAGTGGTTAAGAGCGGGGACTCAGGAAGCAGACAGTCGGGGTTCAAATGCCAGCCAAGTACTCTGTAACCTTGGGCAAGTCACTTAATCCCTCTCTGCGTCTCAGCTTACTCATCTGTATAGTGGATGCATTAATAAACTGTTAGGAAGATTAGATGACTTAATAACATCGAGTACTTAGAACAGGACCTGAAGCAAAGGAACCAGTCCACAAATATCAGCTACTATTGTAACTAACATTCTGATCAGCCCAAGGCAGAACGCACATCCTGGCGGTCCACAGGTCAAGTCTGGCCCACACATGTGAAGTATCTGGCCTGTAGTGTTGTAATAGGTTTTGAAATGCCAACATTAAGGAGATTTTACATGAAAATCCGTATTTTCAGCTTTCCTTGAAAAAAGACTTGGCAGAAGAAAAAAAAAGAAAAACAGACTTGGCAGTGCTGGGCCCACATTCTCAAGTGGCAACAGCCAGCTGGAGCTGAGGAGCGGCTGCCCCCTTTGGACCGACCAGGAATCCCCAGGGTCCTCCAGCCCCCCACCGCTCCCCATTTCTTGTCTCCTCCTCACGGTAGCCCAGGCTCAGCTGCCACTTTTCATCATGCTGGTACTCTACTTCTTCACCAAAGAGAAAAGAAATATTTCTTATAATCTTGCCTCAGTCAAAAGTGGGAAAATGGGGCTTCCCTGGTGGCGCAGTGGTTGAGAATCTGCCTGCCAATGCAGGGGACACGGTTTCGAGCCCTGGTCTGGGAAGATCCCACATGCCGCGGAGCAACTAGGTCCGTGAGCCACAATTACTGAGCCTGCGTGTCTGGAGCCTGTGCTCCGCAACGAGAGAGGCCGCGATAGTGAGAGGCCCGCGCAACGCGATGAAGAGTGGCCCCCGCTCGCCGCAACTAGAGAAAGCCCTCGCACAGAAACGAAGACCCAACACAGCCAAAAATAAATAAATAAATAAATAAATTTAATTAAAAAAAAAAAAAGTGGGAAAATGATTTCTGTGAGGCTTAAAAACAGGCAAAACTAATCCATGGTGACAGACATTAGAACAGCAGTTGCCTCTGAGGACAGGACTGACTGGAAAGGGGCATGAGGGAACTTTCTGGGGGACTGCAAATGTCCTGGAAATGTCCTGTATCTTGATTCCACTGTGGTTACACGGGTGTCTACAGTTGTCAAAACTCATCAAACTGTTTGCTTCTGGCCTGTGCCTTTTACTCCATACAAGTTACACCTCAGTAAGAAAAAAAAACAAAGTGCAAGACTTAGAATGGGTTAGAAGGGTCTCGTGTTTCAAAGAAAACATTGTCTGACACCTTTGTGGGTGTGAAGCAAACACCTGTGAGTTTAATATACTGACAACTGGGAAAGAAGGCAGAACGTAAGGTGCCCCCCTGGGAAATCAACGCCGTGCCCCTGCTCACATCTGAGTTTGAGACCTACCGTCCAAGGCCACGATCGACTGCTCTCAAAGGACTCTCAGACCCATAATGTCCAGCCCAGTAGCCATTAGCTGCATGTGGCTACTGAAATTAAAATAAAATTAAAATGAAGAATTCAATTCCGCATTTGCACTAGCCACAGCTCAAGTGCCCGATAGTCAGACATGGTTAATAGCACAGATACGGAACGTTTCCATATCACAGAGAGCTCTATTGGACAGCGCTGGTGCACACGCTGGCTATGTAGCTGGGCTAACTTCTGGGCCCTAGACCAGGGCAGACACTGTGATCACTGCTGCACAGCGCCTGACACACAGTAGCTGTTCAGTAACTGAGCTGAATGAATGAATGAGAATAGAAGCAGCAAATGGTGAGACCTCAGCTTGAACCCTGACCCTGGCCCTCGCCAACTGCGGGGCCTCCAGCAAACCTGCCCTCTGAGCCTCGGTGTTGTCTGTACAGATGGCAGTAGCGATCTCTCCCTCTCTCTCAGGACTGGGCACTTAAACCGATGTTCTCGGGGTGCTCAGAGGACCGGGAGCCAAGAAAAGGCCTGCAGGGGAACTGATGTGCCAGCGGTCCCACTCTGAATTCTAGAACAAGTAGGAGGCATGGGAGTGGTAGGAGGGGCAGTTGGGGGCATTTCTGTTTGTTAGGGTTGTTTCTGAAAATGCTCTGGGGTGGGGTGGGTGGGCACGGGCAGTGGTAAAGATAAAGCAGGCTGGGCCCAGCTCTGTGGGTCTGAGAGGGAGGGCTGCTGAGCACAGGGGAACATCTACATTAGCCCCCATGCCTGGCTGCCAGAATGTGAGCTGGAAACAGCATCGGACACCCACAGACATGGCTGTGGTCAGGGTGTCTGGGACAGGGAGCCACCTCCATTCCCAGAGACCCCTCTGTCCCCTCAGGAGGTGGACTCCCATCAGGGCAGGCCGGGATGGGGGGCTTGCTGGGCCCTGAGCCGGGGCTGGCCCAGGGTCGCCTTCCCTGCATCCATCCTTCTCTACATCCAGCTATACAGAGCCCCATAAAAGCTGGGAATGTCAGCGCTCATCTGTCCATTCATTCATTCAACAAATATTTATTAGGCACCTACTGTGTGCTAGGAAACGGCTCCACGCTTGACATACATCATTGAACAAGACAAAGTCCTTGCTCTCACGAGCTTGAAGTTTAATAGAAGGGACCCTAAACAATGTTGCTAAGAGTTATTATAATAATAGCATCTAACATGTACTGAGTGCTTACTGTGTGCTGAGCACTGTAAGTGCTTTTTAATGCATTTCTTATTTAATCCTTACAAAAATAATAATATATATTATTATTGACCCTGTTTTATAGGTGAGGAAATTGAGGCACAGAGAGGTTACAGCCAAGATCATCCAGCTGTAAGTGGTGAACTTTGGGATTTGAACCCAGGCAGTTTGATTCTGGAGTCCCCAACCCTAACCAGTACCTTGACTGCCTCATTGCAGAGAGTGACTTGTGTTACAGAGAAAGGACAGCAGGGCGGTGTGGTGGGGAACTCTGAGGAGGAGTGGAGGAGCCCTCTGGGAGCAGGTGACACGTCAAGTGAAACCAGAATGATGGGGCGTCAGCGGTGAGGGGGCCACTTCAGGCAGAGGCAACAGCCAGAGCAAAGGCCCGGAGGTAGGACCAAGCAGAGATCAAGGAGCAGGAAGAAGGGCAGTGTGGCTGGAGGGGTGAGCCTTGTCTGACCCCCACGCCCACCCCATCCCATTCTACAGATGAACTAGCTGAGGTCCAGAGGGAGGAAGTCTCCTGAGTAAGCTGCACCAGGGGCACAGCCAGGACCAGAAGACAGGCCTCTGGACACTCCTTCCAAAGCCCTGCATGCCTGTGCCATGGCTGCTAAGAGCTCGGTGGTGGTGAAGGAGCCAACCTGGGCTTAGGATGACTGAGGGCCGCTGATGGGTCCTCGTCTCCCCGCACCCAGATCCCCGCCTTCCTTCTAGGTCCAGTGTGTCAGCTCCTGGACTCGCTGCTCAGGACACTTGTCTACGTTTGTCCAGCCCAGGCTGCACAACCCTGGACTCCCTGCTTTATCACTCCTCTAAATCTGCTTCTGCTGTGCACAGCAACCCTGAGGGTTCGGAGTTAGGATCGCCACGTCATGGACGGGAAAACAGACTTTGATGTCAGACACACTTGGCTTAGCTGTTTAGTGACGGTGATGTTGAGCAAGTTATGCCACCTCTCGGAGCTGCAGTTTCCCCCACCCCACAAGGAGGAGAGCAGTGGCTTCCTGGCAGGGTTGTCCTGAGTGTCAAATGAGACCCTGGGTGGAAAGTGCCAAGCGCAGGGACAGGCACAGAGTACGTGTTTCATAAAGGGCATCTCTCATCGTCATAGTCACTGATGGGAGGACGTCAGGGGCACGAGGACAGGCAGGAGAGCTTTCCTTGCACCCCAGGAGCCATTCTGGTTACCTGTCCCCACCAGGTCTGCAGCTCTGGTTCTAGAGCAAAGAGTTTGGGGTTCTTTGCACCGCTGAGGAAAACAAGCGAGGGCTGGAGGTGGAAGCTCTCTCTGCCTTACCGGCCGGTACCAGACCTGCTGTGATGGCCAGGATGTGCCCACAAGGGGGCTGCTGCTCTGGGGTGCCAGGCTCGACAGGAAATGGGAACGAATAGATAAGCCTTTGGGAAAGGCAGCCAGGCCCAGGGGAGAGGCCCCTGACCACTTGGGGGCCTGAGCTGACCTTAAGCATCCTTGTGGGGCAGAGATCTGGGCCAGGACAGGAGAGGAGCCCATTCTCCTAAGACCCCAGTGGGTCACATACCTTCTGGATCCCTCTAGAAACGTGCCTGCCCCGCTCTTGCCTGGTGCCATAATCCAGCCCCTCCACCCACGTGGGAACTGCCACCCTCCCCCTAGAGCACACCTACTTCTCCACCTCTGGACCTTTGTTTACGCTGTTTCCTCCACCTGGAGAGCCTTGCTCCTTGCTCTACTCTCTAAGGACTAACTTGAGGCTCAGCCTAAAGGGTCTTTCCTTTGTCCCCAGTTGAAGTCATCCTTCCTTGGAGCTTTAGTCTAACAAGCAAGATTGGCTCCCTTTCACATATCCTGCCAGGGCCCGGACACAGGGGCACAGTTGGAAGCCTTAGTCCCCAGCCCCTGCCCCAGAGGCCACCTGTGTAGGAATCCCAGGGGCTGCTGGGCTCCTCCCTTGGAGGAATGGAAAAAGTACTCTCTCATGGGGGAAAAATCCCTTCTGCAGAATTGGTGGTAAGAAGAAGGAAGGTGTCTTGTGGGAAGGGCCAGGAGACCTGAGGGAGCTCTGGCATGTATTCCAGAAACCCTTGAGTTCAGGGATGAGGCCGAAGAGGCAGGAGTGAGGCTGTCCAGGAAATCTGGACATAGACCAGACCTAGGAACTCCGGCTGTGTGATCCTGGGCAAGTCGCTTAGCCTTGCTGAGCCTCAACCTCCTCACCTGTGAAATGGGGCTGATGCTCCTTAACTCTCTAAGTGTAAGGTAAAAGCTGTTGACACATGGGAGACGCCTGACCCTGGGGCAAACTGGAGCTGTGGACTGATGCTGGGATCCCCAGGGCTCCACTCTCAAAGACCGCAGCTTGGAGTACTTCTTCCCTTCCTGCCCGCCCAGGGCCTCCCCTGCTGGGAGTGGTTTTAAAACTCTCCAGCGTCTTGGCTAGAAGCCAGAGCTTCTTAAAGTTACTGACCTCCTGCTGAGGGCTTAGCCGGACACAGCCAGAGCCCATCATTCACTGTTTCTGGAGATTATCACAGCTCGAAGAACGGCAGGGCGCCTGGCGGGAACCTAGCCCCAGCTCCTCGCTAGCCTGGGGTGGAACTGGGCCAGAAGAGCACCCCACATCCTCCGAAAGAATCCACAGGGCCTTCCCTCCCTCTCTTCCCCATTGCCCAGGCCACACTGGGGCTCCGGGGTGCTGGGGCCGCATCCCAAGATGGGCACTGCAGTTCCATCCCCACTGGGCCATGAGATGTGGAGTTCCACGGAAAGAACTCTGCAGTCAGGGCGTTGCAGTCAGGGGGTGGTCACTTCCACTCCCTGATTAAGAAAATAACGCTGGAGCCAGACTGCTTGGGTTCAAATCCAAGCTCTGTCATTTACCAGCTATGTGACCTTAAACAAGTTACTTAACTTCTCTGTGCCTTCGTTTCCCCATCTGTAAAGTGGTAAAATAATAGTACGTACCTCATTGGGTTGTTAGGAGGATGTAACTGGGCACTGCCCAGACCTCACCCTCTGCCATCACCCAGGCAAGTCACGACTGGGCCCTTCCCACCAGCTTCCATTGCCTGGCACAACCTCACTATTGCTGTTTATCCCAAGAACTCCTTCGACACGTGGCTCAAATGCCATCTCCTCTGTGAAGCCTCCTCAGTCAGGCCCCTCAGGGTTGTAAGTGACAGAAACCCAGCTTGAACTGAGTTTTGTAACTCAGTTCAAGCAAACGCCTGGGCTTGCAATGCCTGGGAGGGAGGGAGGATCAGGCATCAGGCAGGAGGAGATCCAGTTCAGATGTTGCTGCTGGGGTCTCTCCCTCCGTCTGACCCCATCCCTCAAGTTCCCTCTGTGTGTTACCCTCGTTCTTATCTCCTGAGTTTAGACATCCTTCAGGCCCAGAGAATTGGGCCAGGCTTACTTACTGGCAGCTAAGAGCCCTAGAGAAAAGAACCCTTCTCTCTCCCTGTGTTGAAATATAAAGTCTCAGGGAAGAACTCTGATTGGCCAGGCCTGGTTCATGTGCCCTCCCTGGGAAGAGGTGGGGCAAGATCCTGTGATTGGCACCCAATTGATAGCACAAGGAGTGGGGGAGGAGCAGTTTCCAAAGGAAGGGGCTGCTGTTAGCAGACGGAGTGGGTAGGGAAGCTGACAGATACAACCGGTGTCCATGCCGTCACCCCTGACACCCTGGCCCTGCAAGTTTTCCTTGCTCTGTGCTCCCCTGGCACTCTGCACACCCCTCCACCAGATCCCACCTGCTACCGGATGACAGGACGCCATGGGGACTGGGTATGTGGCTGTCCCACCCACTGAGTCATGAAATCTTAAAGGGCCAAGGCTCTGGTCATCTGGGCCCTCTAGCACTCAACTCTGCCCCCTAACTGTAAACAACTTTCAACAAATGAGGGAAAAGAGGCTCAAGAAGTAAAAGGGGTCGCCCAAGGGGCCAACCTGGATGTGAATCGTCGTCTAGGCTCTTCTGACCCCACCCTGCAGCCTCCTCCCTCCACCCACAATCATCAAAAATCGTCTTCAAAAAAACCCTCCTTGACAAGGAGACTGTAACCCATCCCTCAGAAAGAAGGAGATGGGCCCCAGACTGGTGCCCTGTAGGGAAAGGGCTCTGGCTTTGCAGTCAGCTGGACTTATGTTCAAAACCAGCTTCTTCCGAAGACACACGTTACGATCTTGGGCAAGACGACAGACGAAGAGAATGCGGACAAAGTATGTGGAGTGAAGCCGGGACCTGAGGGATGGGGGCTGCTGCTTTCAGAGTTGGGTTCCCTGTTCCTCTCAGGGTAACCAGTGGGTCTAACTGGCTGCCCAGACCGCAGGGTACTGAGAGTCACAGCGCCGGTGCCTCCTCTCGCCCAACGTGCAGGGATGTTCCCAGCGTCCACCCACTCCTCTGTTCACCCACTTATGAGCTCAGCAGGCCTGTCCCACAGGCCACCAAAGGCACCGGCTTCTGGGGCAAGCAGGAAAAAGAGCATGTGGCATCGCCCGCCGAAACGGCACTTTTCTCTTATGTCGTCACACACATCACCAAGAGGCAGGACAATGGAGCAGTAGCAGCGTGGTGGACCTGGGACCCAGGCAGCCTGGATTCAGACACCAGCTCTGCCTCCTATTACCAGTCTGACTTGGGCAAGTGGCATGACCCCCTGTGCCTCGGTGTATCAGTAAAACAGAGATCATCACAGCACCACTCTCACGGGTGGCTATGAGAATGAAAGGAATTAAAATATACAAAGCATTCTGACCCTGGTGCTATTTATTTGATTCCCTCATGCATCCATGGGGTAAGTACTACCACTGTCTCCCATTCTGCAGAAGATAAAACTGCAGCCCAGAGACAGGCAGTGACTTGCTTGGGTTACAGTGACAGAAAGTGACAGAGCCAGGACTGGGCGCCAGGTCTGACTCTGAACTCCTTGTTGTTCTCACTCTGCCCCCTCTGCCCCCTGTTATTCCCTCCTGGACTCTGAAATCCTGTCTCAGCAGGAAGTGCTCGTCCCCACCTGCCACCACACCAAGGCCTCACGGGAGGGCAACTCCCCAAGTCCAGCCCCAGCCAATCGGGGTGGACCCTCGGCCAAACCAGATGCTACTGAGCTGGCGTTGCCTCAGTGACCAGGAATGTCCGCCTAACAAAGCCCACCCCAGGCTCAGCCTCCCATCTGGTCCCCGTTACCCCCCTCACCACACATGTGTCACGCTTCCCGGGGAGCCCGGGAGGAAATGCCTGGTGGGGAGAGGAGGCCTGGCTCCTGCTGACAGTGGGAGAGCGATGGCTGTATTGGCTCCAGGAGACACAAGCTGCCCCATCTGCAGTCTTGGCCCAGAGAGGTCCCCAGGCGCAGAGCAGAGCTAAGGGGGTGGAGAACCAGGGACAGGGGGACATGACAAAAAAGGGAATGGAGGGTGACTGCAGGAAGGGAGAGTGCCAGGCTCATTTTCTATGGGAACAAGCTGCTCCCCCATCCTGGAGTGGGAAGAGCAAAGGTTTTGGAGCAGAGAGACCTGGGTTTGAATCCTGTAATTTACTGCTGTGTGACCCTGGGCAAGTCACCTCACCTCTCTGAGCATGTTTCTTCATCTATAAAATGCGGACATCTGAACCTACTTCACAGGGTGAGAAATGAGGAGATAATCCATGAAAAGGCACACAGGAACTCAAATTTCACCTCGTCCTAAGAGGGGCACTGCCAAGGGGACGGGCTGTGATGCTGGATGCTAATAAGATGGCACAGGAATGTCCTGGCTCATGGAGAGATGGCAGGGGCGGCTAGGATGACCCCGGGCTTCACCCTGAGCAACAGCCTGGCCTGGGTCACAGAGGCGTGATGGCGGGTATTGGCCACAAGGGTGCTGCTGTTACTGCTGCTAAATCACAACAACTACGACAGCAGCAGCAACAAAACCAATTCCTTGAGCAATGACTTCATCCAGGCCCTGTGCTAATAAGCACTTTACATGTGTTTCCTGGTTTAACCATCACAGCAACCGCAGGTGAGAGATTTGAAAGTAGAGGCACAGAGAGGTTAAGTAACTGGTTCAAGGTCACATAGCTGGGGAGAGGATATAATTCAAACCCAGGTCTACCCAACTCCTGGGCACCACAGGATCCTGCAGAATGGAGTGGGAGTTCTGGGCAGGGAGGCCTGACTAGGCCAGGCGGGCGTCCCTGCCTGGGACACTCACACAGCAGCATTCCCAAACCCCCTCCTGGGCCCCCAAACCCCTGGCTCTGTAGCCATCCAGCTTGGGCTCTTCCTCCTTCCCCCTGGGGCTTGGCTTCTGCTCAGCCTGGCTCAGGAGCCAATTCGCAATTGCACAATTAACAATTAGGCACAACTTTTCTTCTCTTCCAAAGGAGAAAACAGCAGAAGCCTTGGTGAGACGGACACAGCAGAGCTTCTGCCGGAACCCATGAGATCTGTCTCTAGTCCCCTGCCAGGCTGGGGAGGCCCCTTTCCTGACCCAGCCCAGCCAGGAAACCAAGAATCAGGCAGCCCCTCTCCTTCTTGTCTTCCTTTCTCATTCAAGCCCTACCCCTCACCCCCAGGACTTCCTGACTGCCCTAGCCCACAGTTTTCACATGTTCCTCTGATCCCAATACCACTGATTCCTGATTCTTTGTCTATGTAGTCAGCACTTGGTCTATACCACTGTCACAGGATCATGTATCTCTGTCAAATTGTAAGCAATTTGCATTTGTTTTGTTTTGGTTTTTTTCCCAAGCAACACTATGATGTTCCTCTCAACACCAAGTCTCGTCAGGACACATAGAAGTTGCTTGACTCACAGTATACTCCTTGGCTTGGAGAACTCCTATTCACCCTTCAGAACCCAGATCAAATGTCATCTCCTCCATGAAGTCCTCCTCTGTGTCCTAAACTGCCCCATCTCTGTGCACCTGTAGTGATTTGTATGTATTGCTAACAGAATGTCCTTCCCTCCTGGACTGTAGTTTCTATGCAGGTACTGTGCCAAGATTGTTACACTCAATTCTAAATGTACCAATAATTCTGCAAGAGAAAGTTAATATCCCCATTTAACAGATGGAGATGATAAGGCTCAGAGAGACTGAGAGACTTACCTAAAGTCACACAGCTAATAAGTGGCAGGCCTGGGATTTGAATCCAGGTCTGCTCAAGCCCCACGCAAATGATTCTTTGGTGGGGTCAGACTGCCTCCGCCATGATGGGTCTTTCCCACTGACTGCACTGGAATCCTGAGCCTAGCATGGTCCCAACCTTTGTAGTTCCCCCATGGATCAGCCCCAGAGGTGAGATGTTACTCACCCCGACTCCACTGTGGCATTCCATGCCAAAGGGGACCAACCAGCTGGGCCCACCTCACTCTACCAGTCTCCGGACCACCTTAAAAGCACGCCTATCCAGGCAACTAGGCTTTAGAAGCAGCTCCTGGCCTCTGAAGCCACTCCTTGGCTACACAGATAATTTCAGGGGATACCTGGGCTTAGGGGAGAGAGCAGGCTCTGGAGCTGACTGACTTGGCTACTGGCTGTGGGACATTGGGACCATGACTCAACCTCTGAAGCCTTAGTCAGCTCATCTGTGAAGTGAGAAGAACCCTTCCTCACGGCAGATTGATTAAGATCAAGGGCCTCACACAGGGCCTGGAACACGCACTTACTCAGTCAACAGATATTTACTGTGCACCTACTATGTGCCAGACACTCTTCTTCGTGCTGTTCACAGCAGCAGACAAAATAGGAACACTCCTGTCATTAAGCGGTTTTTAAACTCTTAGAGCAACCCTCCTCAAATTATTGATCAGTTCTCTCAGCAAAGAGTCCTATGATACAGTGGGCTTATTGGATCCCCCTCTGTAACATAAATAACATATATGCACCTTGGACGCTCTCCCGCGGTCACCAGGAGACATGCACAAGGAAGCTGCACAGCATCATCTAAACAGTGAATGAGCGGGCTTCCCTGGTGGCGCAGTGGTTAAGAATCCACCTGCCAATGCAGGGCACACAGGTTTGAGCCCTGGTCCGGGAAGATCCCACATGCCATGGAGCAACTAAGCCCGTGAGCCGCAACTACTGAGCCTGCGCTCTAGAGCCCACAAGGCACAACTACTGAAGCCCGCACGCCTAGAGCCCGTGCTCCACAACAAGAGAAGCCACCGCAATGAGAAGCCCGCGCACCGCAGCGAAGAGTAGCCCCCGCTCACCACAATTAGAGAAAAAGAAAGCCTGTGCACAGCAACGAAGACCCAATGCAGCCAAAAATAAATACGATAAAATAAATGAGTTTAAAATAAAAAACAGTGAATGAGAAACACCTAAACGGCCACCTCTCGCAGCCTGCATAACTGTGTAGACTCATGTGACACAACACATGACACGGCACTGCAATGACATGGACACAAACTCAATCACGACATGCAGAAAGAAAAGCTGCAGCGGGAAATACATAGCCTTGTACCAATTAAAGTTTTAAAACACATGAGCAATGCTATGTATCATTTGGGGAGGCAGAAGCATCTAGTAAAAGAATCCAGGCAGTCATTTAAGAAAATAGTTTCTTCTGGAAGAAGAATGGGTAGGGAACGGGATCAGGGAGGGACCCGTGTGGGACGTTCAGCTGCATTTGGAATGTTTTAGTTCTTAAGTTGGATGGTGGGTTCACCAGTATTTGTTTTTGCTGAACTCTATGCTTTTTATATGTCTGAAATATTTTGTCCCACACCAAAAAAGGCATGGGCTTTGGAGGCAGACACACTTGGATGGAGAGCCGGAATCGGGCTCTGCTGATGCGTGAGCTGTTTTTTCCTCTGTGAAGTGGGGATCATAAGACCCCTCTGCTAGCTCCCACGACTCTTCTGAGACTCAAACAAGGTTGTGTTTGTACAGGGCCTGGCGCACAGTGCGGGGGCAGGTGGGCTGGCGCACAGTGCGGGGGCAGGATGGCTCACAGCAGGGCCTGGCACGCGGTGGCTTGGCGCATAGCAGCGCTCGGTGCACTGTTGGGGGGCTTGGCGCACAGCAGCTGTTATTGTTCTTACTGCTCTCAGGAGAGTCTCCCACAATGAATGGATGGAGGCGAAGGGCCAGTCCACAGGCCTCAGATCAAGGGGAGAAAAGGGTTTACTCGTCTCAAGGCCAGGCTGGCCTTCAGTGATTCTTAACTGGTGACGCATATGGGGCTCTGGGGATTGGGTAATCTTGGTCCCTTGGCCAGGACACAAAAAGAAAGTCATGGGCCTGGGCTGGCTGGACTCCCTCTAGGGCCCCACCCCTACTCAGACTCTCTGTCTCTGGCCTTCTAGGTGCCCCTCCCTGCTGTGAGTTGGGCAGGAATGCTGGGCTCCCTCCCTGCCCAATTCTCCTCGGCCTCTCCCGAGACCCTACTCCTCATTCTCCAGGTGGAGTCTTAGCCACCCTGTACCCAAACAAACGCTCTGGAGCGACTTCCGCAGGTCCCAGGCTCCAACAGGTGTGGCCGAGGGAGTTGAGCCCGGGCGTCCATCTCCTGGTTCAAATCCAGGCACAGGGTGTGACCTCAATGCTCCCAACCTTCGACTGGGGCCACCGCCACCCCCTCACGGGGTGGGGGGGAACACCTGCGCCGCCCAGGCGCACCCCACAGGTGTTAGATGGACCACTCCGGCTGCCCAGGCTCGGGCTGCTGGCATATTTAAATGATTCCTCTGGCTTTGGCACAACCCAAGTGGCATTTCTGCTGGACGCCAAGATGAACCCGGGCAGGGGAACGTGTGAATATACAGCAGGACAAGACCCGGGGCAGAGAGTGGCAGGAGGTGGGGAGCAGGGGGCCTGGCGTGGGATTTAAGCCACTGGAACCAAGTGAAACCACCCTGCTGGCACAAGCACAGGAATTTATCAGAGTTTCCGAGAGCCCAAGGGCATTTCTGGGGCACAGCTTGGAGAGGGCAGAAGAAGGGAGGGGGTGGCTGTGAAATTATGGAGCATATGGGGAACGTATTTACTTCATCCCTGCCTTTTCCCAACCCTGTCCCACCCCCATTAACAAAGGACTAGGGGCATCCTCCCTGGAGACCTGGGCACCAGTTCTGCCTCGGCCACTCAGTGTGAATCTTTGGGACAAACATTTCTCCTCTCTGGGCTTCTTGCTTCTCCATCTATAAAATGGGTGGGATGATACCCAAGGTCTTATTGATCTATCAGACTCACTCCACAAGGCTGCATAACCAGAGTCAGCAAAATCCCCTTTCCTGGGTGAGAAAGGGGCAAAACCCCTGGGCTGACCTTCCTCAGCCCGGCCAGTCCCACACACGGTGATGCGCTAAAAAGTACTAAACCGGAGGAGGTAATTTACAGCAAGAACTACCGCTCCCAGGTGGGCACAACCCAGCAGGAGAGAAAGTGAATTAGGGTCCCAATAGAGTTTGTATGGGAAGAGCGGTATCAGCAGAGGCAGACGCAAAGGAATATTGTTACGCTTTTACAAACTCACCCTCTCAGCAAACCAAATTTTGTGGGCTTTTGACAGCTGGGGCTGTGCCATTCCCAGGGCTCTGTTTCCTCATCAGTAAGGTAAAAATAATAAGAGACCAAAAAGGGCTGTTATAAAGATGTGATAAGATACGTGTAAATGACATGACACATACTAGGTGCTCAGTCAGTGCTGTCCCATCGGGCACCAGGAGGCCCTGGATGCTGGTTCCCCGGCTGCCTCAGCTCCCTCAGCAGGCCCACAAGCAGACCGGATGTTTACACTGGCTGGCCAGGGCCCCCTGCCTGCCTGGAACAGGCTGAATAAACACACGCGCTCACAGGCTCCTGTCTCCAGCCCCCTACAGGCCGCTCGCCTCCCAGGCTGGTCGTCACTCTCACAGGCGCCTCCAGCCCACTCCGGATCCTGTTTACAGGTTCTCTCCACGGATTATGTTTGGGGTTTGCTGCATCCAGCTGATACCTGGCAAGACACCCTAACCCAGGCCATGATGATCTCCAGAACAGGGGCAAAGTGAGAGAGGGCCAAGCTCTGGGAGTCAAGGGCTGTGTGGGCTTGGACAGGAGGCCCAGCTTCTCAAGAGGCTCAGTTTCCTCATCTACAAAATGGGGATAACAGGTGACAGTGAAGGTTACATGGGGTAACATGATGAAGGCACAGAGTACAGTGCCTGGCTCCTGAAAGGTACTAGAAAAATAAGCTCTTAAAATTACAAAAAATTTTTATGGGTAATTGTTTTATGGATAATTGAGGAGTTTGGCTAAGCAGTTGGTGGGCCCTTGAGAGCACTTCTTAAAAATAAATAATAGGAAATTTTTGGCCAGACCGTGCCAAGCACTTTCCATGCATCATCTCATCACCTCCACACAGCAGCCCCAGGAGACGGGGTGCGTCATTATCCCCCGTTTCACAGGTGGAATGCTGAGGCCCAGAAAAGGTCGAGTCACTTATATGGGGTCACACAGCCCTTGGTAGGTGGAGGAAGTGTGTGCTTGATCCAGAAACTGTGCTCTTAACCTCTACCCTTGCCCACATCCCTGTAGGGGCCGCATCTGTGTCTTCCCTCCCACCCTTCCTCCATTCTGGGAAGGCTTCCTGAGGTCCCAGCCTCCTCTAGGCCATGGGGGTGCCGGGAACTTCCAGCAGCCTCAGGCTCAGCTGTGCAGCCACCCCTGCCCATTGCCTTGGTGGTGACTTGATCATCTGTGATGTTCTTCTCTGGCTCTGGGTCACAGCCTGTAGGATCCCGCTGCTGCTGGGCCCCTGGTTTGGAAAAGAGGGGAATGGGCTATCACTGACTCATCATCTACCCCATGCGATGCGCCGAATGACATTTTCTCATGTAATCTTCATGACCACCCTGTGCTGGAGGGATTATCATCCCCATTTTATGGAAGAGAAAACTGAGGTTCCAACAGGTGAAGGCACTTGCCCAGCATCCCCCAGTTAATCAGTGGCAGAGCTGGGGACTCAAACTCAGGTCACTCTGACTCAGCAGGCTGCCCCTGTCTCCTGGGGGAGATAAGACAGGACACAAACAACCTAACACAAACCAGAAAGCGATAAAGGCCTTCAGGGAAAGCCAGATAAGGGGCTGGGGACATTTACAGAGAGGGGCTCGGCCTTCCTGGGGAAGTCTGTATGAATAACACAAGAGGAATTCCCCATGGGAAGAGCATATCCTGGGGGCGCCCAGCAGCTGTGCCCAGGAAGGGGGTCTGTTGAGGACTTAGGTCTGTGCAGACAGGGCTGACCACAGGAATACCTTGTCCTGAGTGGCTGTGACTGGCCAGTGCCTTCACAGGAAATCAACACTTAATGAGCACCTACTGTATACTGGGCCATTTTCCCAGCAATCCTGTCATACAGGAAGAATTATTATTTATTTGTTTTTTTAAACAAGAACAGCTGTTTTTTTAATAAATTTATTTATTTATTTATTTATCTTTGGCTGTGTTGGGTCTTTGTTTCTGTGCGAGGGCTTTCTCTAGTTGGGGCGAGCGGGGGCCACTCTTCATCGCGTTGCGCGGGCCTCTCACTGTCGTGGCCTCTCCTGTTGCGGAGCACAGGCTCCAGACGCGCAGGCTCAGTAGTTGTGGCTCAGTTGCTCCACGGCATGTGGGATCCTCCCAGACCAGGGCTCGAACCCGTGTCCCCTGCATTGGCAGGCAGATTCTTAACCACTGCGCCACCAGGGAAGCCCAGGAAGAATTATTTTCATTTTAGAGAAAGAGAAACTGAGGCTTGGAGAAGGAAGGGTGTTTCCTCAAGACCATACTGCTTGGAAGGGGCAGATCTGTCTGATTCCCAAGTCCTAATGAAACAGTTGTGTCCCTTTGGTCTGGTCCTGCCTCCCTCCTGCTCTGTCTGAGGCTCCCAGGACAGCTTCCCCAGGCCCACTGACCACAGTCCCCATCTGGCTCACGTACGCAGCTGGAAAGACTTCTGAGATCAGCATTATATCCCCATTTTACAGAGGAGGAAACCGAGGCTGTTCGCACGCAGCTTCCCAGTGAGATGGACTGGGGACGGGGTGTGTGTGGATGAAACCAGAAGACCCCACAACCCACCTGAGCTGAGCACTGCTTCCCTCTCCAAGAATTTGGGGCAGGTCAGTCAGTGCTGCCCACTTCTGGCTTCCTAACAGATGCTTCCGTTCCAGGACTATGGGCACGTGTGGGGAATTTGGTGGCCCTTTGCCCAGCAAGAGCCAAGGGATCCTGGCTGCACGGCTGCCATGGAAACACCAGAGGATGCTCTAAGGGCAGGAGACCAGTCAGCCTTTCTCACCTGGTCAGTGCAAAGGGCAGGCCGAAGGCACAAGCTGGGACTGCCAGGGCCCCTCCTCCCATGCACTCTACCCCAAGACCCCAGGCCCTGTGACAAAAATGACAGTGCCAACCGTTGGCATAGGAGACAGGGAGGTGTGCTGTTTTGGCACTAGGAGTTGGAAACTGGCCTAAATACCTAGCCAGGTGAGGACAGAAAAACTCAGAGGCGAAGAGGAGAGGAAGAAGAACAGACGGAGGGACAGTCGGAGAATGGAGTCGGGAAGGACAATGGGGTTCAGAGTTAGAAAACATTTCCTGAGCCTGTAGGACATGCCTGGCATCAAACTAGCACCTTCTTCACACTAGTTTTGTCACCCGATCCTCTAAACTGTCCCACTCTACGAAAACTGAGGATAAGTTCCAAGAATGAGGAGAGAGAGTGAGGCTAGAGGAGGGCCTTGATGGGCCCAGCCCAAGGGTACAAGGTCAGGGGTGATGGAGGGAGAAAATGGGGATGCAGGCAAACACAACAAAGCTGTCTGGGTGGAGGGGACAGTGGTGGACCCAAGGCATCGAGCTACAGAGGTGGAAACCCTCCCCTGACCGTAGGCCAGTGGCTTCTCTTGCCAGCTGCCAGCCAGTGGGGCTCATCTTGTCCTTCTAAGCATCAGGTGGAATGAAAAGAGCACTGCTCTGAAGTCCTGAGTTCAAACCCATCCCTGATGCTCACTTACTATGTGACACTGAGCAAATCATTTGCCTTCTCTGGGCCTTCTCTTTAAAGCAGAAGCATAAATTCAAATCCTGGCTCTACCATCAACTAGCTGAGTGATCTTTCTTGGGCATATCACTTAACCTTTCTGACCTTCAATTTCCTCATCTGTAAAATGGATCTATTAATGGTACCTATATCTGATAAGATTAAGTGAAAATATGTAGGTTAAGCATTTAGCCCATACTAGGCTCTCAATAATATTAGCTGCTATTAGTATTACCACACTTTTTATTGAATTATCAGCAGGTCTCAATCTGGGGCAGTTCTGCCCCTCTAAGGGGTTTTTGTATATATGTGGGAGCATTTTTGGTTGTCAAATGACTGGGGAGTACTCGTATTTAATCCTGGGGGCCACAGTTGTTAACTTCCTGCTATATGTGGAACAATCCTGCAAAATAATAAAAACTGCCTCTCTCAAAATGCCAAGAGTGCCTGCATTCAGAGGCAATGGCTGCTAACCTCAAAGGACCCTCCCAGTGTCCTTGACTTCCAAGTCTAACAGGAGGCAGTGCACGGTACCGGGTCTCCGGGTCAGGTATACCTGCTTTCAGTCCATCTCTGCCACCAATAAGCTATGAGACCCCGGGGATATCATGTCACCTCCCTGGGCCTCAGTTTCCTCATCTGTGAAAAGGGGACGCTGATTCGTGCCCTGCATGAATGCCTGTGGCTTAAACAGGGTAATGACTCCAGAGCATCTACAGCAGGGGACTTGAGAAATGGTGGCCACAGAGCAGGACAGGTGGTGCTCTGAGGGCAAGTGGGCAGGCGGAAGGGGCTGGGCAGGTTCCCGAGTTATCAGAACAGGAGCAGCCCTTCCACACCCAGACCCCTGAACCCCAGAGTGAGACGAACAGATCGGCTGGCTTTCCTGTAGCTCACTGGTCCCTGCAGGACTCAGGGAGAGGCAAGCAATAGGGATCCTAGCATCTTGCTGCTCAGAGCAGGAGGTGGGTCTGGGTTGGGAGGGACAGTCAGGCATTGCCTTCCTCCCTTCAGGGCAGAGGCTGGAGGTGGCCTGAGATGGGAGGGAAAAGGGGAAGGACCATGAGCAAATAGGATGGCAGGGCTGTGAACAGGGCTTGTTAATGTCTCTTTCACAGCTTGCAGCTGGCGGCGGGGGTGGGGGGGGGGTGGGGGGGTGGGGGGTGGATGCGGTGCATGACAGAGGGAGGGAGGAAATGGGACATTTATCAGGTTCCCAAATATGCACCACAATGTGGTAAAGTGCTTTATATCATTTTATGCACCCAATGACCCTGCAAAGTAGGTGGTTCTGTCCCCATTTTATAGACAAGGAGACTGACACTCAGGCAGATGAAATGATTTGTCCAAGGTCACACAGCCTAGACATAATCATGATTCTTTCTCTCTCCCTGTCTTCTCCCTCTACTTTTCTCTCTCTCTCTTTCATACCCCATTCAAAAGCCTCATATTGCTCCGAGGATAAAGATAAAACTACAAGCACCCCAGGCTCTGGTACCGCCACCCTGTTTAGCCTCATTTCACAATGTGCCCTCCCCCTCCCTACCCCAGACCCCAGTGACTCTGCTTTTCTTGTAGTCCTTCATTCCCTTAAACCGCTGGGCCTTTGCACACACCCTGTACCTGGAATGCTCTTCCCTTCCCTCCTAGTTACACCACCTCTCCTTCGGATTGCAGTTAGAGTGTCACATCTGCAGAGAGGCCCTCTCTAACCTTTACTGGTCAAATCCCCCTATTACAGGTACGTGCAGCATCAGGACCCTTGTCTTCATGGCATTTGTCACTGCTGCAATTTCATGCTTATCTGAGATTATCTGATAAAGAACTTTCTTACCTCCACGCTCTTATCATATTGATTAATAGGTATTTATCAAGCACCTACTATGTGCCAAGTGCTGTCCAAGGTACTGCAGGGAGGCGGAGAACAAGCCAGATAAGATCTCTATACTCATGAAATTCACATTCTAATGGCAGGAAACAGACAAAGATGGCACAGTCTATGCAAAGGGGCAGAGGTGGGAGTGCAGAGTAAGCTGCACTGGGGGGTGGGAGGGGAGACTGTATTTCTGTTTGCCTGAAGCAGGGAGAACAGGGTAGGGAAAGGCCAGAGACGATGCTGGAGAAGCGGGCAAGGACTAGGTCACAAAAAAACCCAGAATTCCTACAGAGGAGTCTGACTTCCTCCAGGACAATGGGGGGCACTGGAAGGGTTTTAAGCAGGATGGTAACAGGGCTTGACATGTGTTTCAGAAAGCTGTCTAAGGCTGCAGTGAGGAGGCAAGGTTGGAGGAGCAAGGCTGGAGGCAGGGAGGGCAAGCAGGAGGCTTTGCCTTAATCCAGGGAAGAGGGTGGCTGGCAGAGGGCGAGGGTGGAAAGAAGTGGAGGGGAGGCAGAATACTGACCGAACTTCGGCAGGAAGGCATCTGGTTGGCACCCGGAACTTCATGCAGGCAACTGTGAACAGAGGTGCCGCTGACTGAGAAAGCAGGGCAGGCAAAGCCGGGTTTGGGAGGCAGGAGGGCGGGTGCAGAGGTGGCCTTCACCATGGAAGGACAGCATCAGTGAAAGAGAGGATGGGAGGAGTCCAGGGCAGAGGAAAAGGCCATGGCTTTGGGGACCACTCCAGCGTGCAGCAGACAGAGAGGAAGGCCACAGTACAGTCTACAAAATACCTGCCCAGTATCCTCAATACTGCCAAGGTCATGAAAAACAAGGAGTGTCTGAGAAACGGTCACAGACCAGAGGAGGCTAAGGAGACATGATGACTAACTGCCATGTGGTGTTCTGGATGGGATCCTGGAACAGAAAAGTATAAAAACTGGTGAAATCCGAACAGAGCGTGGATTTAATTAACTGTAATGAACCAATGATGGCTTCTTGGTTTTGACAAACCTACCATGGTCATGTGAGATGTTACCATTAAGGGCAGCCGGGTGAGGGGTATACAGGCACTCTGTATCATCTTTGCAACTTTTCTGTAAACCTAAAATTATTCCAAAATAAAATGCTTATTTAAAGAAAGGTGGTTTCAGCGGGACTTCCCTGGTGGTGCAGTGGTTAAGAACCCACCTGCCAATGCAAGGGACACAGGTTCGAGCTCTGGTCCAGGAAGATCCCACATGCCGTGGAACAACTAAGCCTGTGCGCCACAACTACTGAGCCTGTGCTTCTAGAGCCTGTGAGCCACAAGTGCTGAAGCCCACGTGCCTAGAGCCCGTGCTCCGCAACAAAGAGAAGCCACTGCAATGAGAAGCCCGGGCACTGCAACAAAGAGCAGCTAACGCTTGCCGCAGCTGGAGCAAGCCCGCGCGCAGCAACGAAGACTCAACGCAGCCACAAATAAATAAATAAATAGATTTATTAAAAAAAATAAAGTCATTCCCAGGGAATGACCAGATGCACTGGGATCTGTGCCCTGTAGAAATTGTGCACATTTGCTGAAATCCCCGACAGGGGCTCAGGAGGGATGGCTTCATGGGGCTTCGAGGCTGGGGTCACTTCCAAAACGAAGTCTCCTCACACCTTCCCAATGGTTCCCAGAGAGTGACCCTGTAGCCAGGGAGGTCTGAGGACACAATAAAAAGCCTTTGTTGAAGTTTCATTTAAAAAAAAAATCTTAAAAATTCATGCCAATTCTGCATTCTACTCCAAAATAGTATCTTTTAATTTCACTATAAATGTCCCCCACTGTACTCCCCAGGGCAATCTCGTGCACTGGTATGAAACGCTCAAATACAAAGTATGAAACCTCAAAAGTGGACAACTGACCTGGAGAGAGTGGGGGAGAAAGGACTCCATCATCTAGAATAACACAGCTGGAGAAGGAGGAAGAGGTACCCGGGCCCTACGACTGGCTACAGACTGTGCCCTGGGCTCAGGTGCCTTCATTCATTATTTCATTCATTTTTTTCACATACTCATTCTTTTTACCAATATTTATGTGCCTCCCATGTAGCAGCACTGTTCTAGGTGGCTAAACCAGGGAACAAGACACACAGAAACCCTTATAGGTTAGTGGGAAGAGATAGAGGAAATAAAATGAATAAATAAAATAGGGAGGGGCTTCCCTAGTGGCGCAGTGGTTAAGAATCCGCCTGCCAATGCAGGGGACACAGGTTCGAGCCCTGGTTCAGGAAGATCCCACATGCCGCGGAGCAACTAAGCCCGTGCGCCACAGCTACTGAGCCTGCGCTCTAGAGCACACGAGCCACAACTACTGAAACTCGTGTGCCTGGAGTCCACGATCCGCAACAAGAGAAGCCACGGCAATGAGAAGCCCGCGCACTGCAATGAAGAGTAGCCCCCACTCACCCCCGCGTGCAGCAATGAAGACCCAACACAGCCAAAAATAAATAAATAAAATAAATTTTAAAAAATAAAATAAAATACGGAGTATGTTGGATTGTAGTGAGTGCTAAAGAGAAAAATCAAGCAGGGAAGGGACAGAAAATGGGGGGAGGGACGATTTTCAGTAGGGTGGCCAGGAAGGTCTCTCTGAGAAAGTGACATCTGGGTAAAGACGCAAAGGAAATGAGGCTGCTTTGTAGATGGTTTCTCATTTATTTTTCACAACTGTGGGTGGTATTATTTGCCCTGTTTTACAGATGAGAAAAGTGTCTCAAAGAGGTAAAACGATTTACTTAAGGTCACCTAGGAAATAACAGGGAAACTGGGGGAGAGCAGTGAACCCAGGCCCATCAGTTCCTCTCCAGGAAAGGTGATCAGGAACACCTGTCTCCACCCTGCAGCCCTGTCCCCAGGCCCTGGCAGACATCACCAACTGATGGAATCCATCACACCTCTCTCCCTTGCTGAAGTCAGATTTCCAAATCCTCAGAATAGTCACTGCTAATTAACACCCCCCACCCCCATATACCTCCTTAACCTGACCAGGTTAAAGACCGGATAAGGGGTAGAAAGGACTGACATGCCCCCCACCCCGAGGGCACTGGGTGGGCAGAGGAAGGGGCGAGGGATCAGCCTTAGTCAAGGGGAGGGAACTTCTATTTGCTCAGCTCAGCACAGTTCCTTCCAGGGTGACCCTGGTCGCTGTCAAAGCTGCGGTTTATTGACTTCACTGGGTCTGGCTGCCCCATCCAACAAGTTGCCCTGGAATCCCTCCCTCCACGGCCAGAGAAACAAGTCTGGAGGGAACCAAGAGGGGCTCTCCCCACCCCCACTTCTTCCCCCTCCTTTCCACATAAAGAGAAACATTTCAGGGTTGAAGAAGTGACTCATTTTCCCCCAGAGAGGGCCAGGGCTGTACCGAGTCAGGCTGGAAGAGCCCTTGGGTCACTGATCTGCCTGCCTGATCCGGCTGAGATGGCTCTGGGCCCCAGGAAGGGGAGACAAATGGAGGTGGAGGTGGCAGAGACAAGTGGCTGGTGGAGTGTGCCTGGCTTTCCTCATCCAGCCTCAAGTGTGTCACTGGGTGTCCCGGCACTGCCCAAATGGAACCTGATGGAGAAGGAAAATTCCTCTGGACTTTCCTGAATGAGCTTTATGGCTGACTCACTGGCACTTGGGGACAGCAAGAAAACTCACAAATCACCAAAGAAGGAAAAATCCCTCTTCAATGGAGGGATCCGAGATCAGCGGCAGAAATGCTCCCTGACATTTTGTTCCAGCTTTTGTTCCTTAAAGAAACACATTACACAATAGATGCGGGTCAGAATTGCTTGCAAAGTGCAATTACATATATTGAATTCTATTTCTCCATTAGCTGGCATTAACACTTAGAGACATGTCCCTAACGACACTATGAACCATGCACTGGCTCCAGGACTGTCGCCCTGGCACAGGAAGGCTGTTCCCCATCCCGACCCCTCCCCTGTTCCAGCCCTGTGGGGTGGCACCCTCCCTCCACTCAGTCTTTCACGGGTGTCTGCTGAGAGCAGGTGGGCCAAGACAGCCAGGGTCTCTGCCCTCCAGGGCTTCCCCTCTGGGGCAGAGAAGTAACAGGCACAATTAAAGGGCGTGAGTGCCCGGAGGACAGAACAGTGCCAGATCCTCATCCAGCTCGAAACCTGCTTCCAGCTGCCTGGCCCCTCCCCGAAGGCGACCACCTGCTTCCCTCCAGAGAGATCCCGAGTAGGAGTTCCAGAGCAACCTTCCTCTCGTCCTCCTCGGCTGGCCCCTCTCTCTTCACTGCTTGAAGCCTTTCTGAGCCACAAGCCCACCCAGTACCTGCCCTGAAGTTAGACGCTCCAGAGGAGCCTGCAAAAAACTCCTGGCTCTGGAGTTACGGCTCTAAGCTGTGTGGCCTTGGCCGAGTCACCTTGCCTCACCAAGCCTCAGCTTCCTCATCTGTTAAATGGGGACATAAGAGGACCCATCTCTTTAGATCTGACTCTGATGAAATGAGTCAGCACATACATCGTTTGCCACAGAGCCTCAAAGTAAACGCTCACCAAACTATGGTTCCTCCCTCCTGCTCTGCGGAGCAGACAGGAAAGAGGACAGAGGACAGAGAGAACAGGTGCCACAAAGAGCTGCACCAACACCAGAGGTCAGAGTACTGTCCTCCTGACGGCGGCCAGAGGCTCGAGGAGCTCCTGGCTTCTTTCTCCAGGAAGCCACCAGTGGCTCTTAGGTCACCCCCCACCTCACTTCTAAACCTGCTGCCCATGTCCTGCCAGCGCAATGATTCCAGTACAATGAGCTCCCGGCTGTGGGAAGGGGACTTCCTCTGACTTGTCCCAATCTTGCCTCATCCCGACCCAAGAAGACATCAGGACCAGGGGGCTGAGCCAGTACCATTGAGCTCTTTCCCTGTCCCTTCTCAGCCCTCATTTTCTTCCACCCGACGTTCTGAGTTAACAGTAGCTGCTTCCCAGGCCCAGCTGCCACACAGCATGCAGCTCCCGGAGCAAAAATACCCATGTGGGGGTGGGGGGGGCCTGGGAAACGGGGCGGCAGGAGGAAGAGAACACATTTCTTGAGCACCTACTGTGTTCCAGTTCTTGGGGTGTGGGTGTGCGTGTGTCTGTGAGCGCATGTGTGCGCGCGCGCGCGCGTGTGTGTGTGTGTGTAGGTGTCTCATCTCTAGGAGAGCAGGGGACCAAGTCCCCAGAGAGAGATCAGGCCTGGGTCCAAGGTCCAGGGGCAATTCCCAGGGAAAAGGGTCCTGAAGGGAAAATGGGCTCTGGAACCTGGAGAGAAAAAGGGGGAGCCTGAGCCCCAAAGAGGAAAATGGGGGCTCCGATACAGAGGGAATGAGGTCCATGACAGGGGAGTTATGGCTATCTTGGATCCCAAGAGGGGATACTTTAGACCAGGATGGGGAGGTGGGGAGAGGCCTGCAGAGCTAGAAATTCATTTAACTGAATATCTCAGAGATTTTATTTGCCAGAGAGTTAATGGGGGGGGCAGGAGGGGGACAGAAATCTTAAATGGCAGCCAGCAGTTTCCAGTACAAGAGGTTTGGATGAGGGGGCATCTCCTACTTCTGGGGAAACCTCACCGGCTGAGGCGCAGGCTGAGGCCCTTGTGTTTCCTTTCTCTCCACGGCAGGGAGCCTCCTCAGGTCCTTGGAAGGCCCCCACCCCTGCCCAGTGAGGGGCTGTGTGGGCACAGCGACTCCAGTCCCCACCCCAGCCCCACTTCTGCGGACTCCTTCAAAGCCTGGGGAGGGCGGCAGCTGAGTGCAGAGGTCACGGAGAAAGAATCCGGAGGGCAGAGAGCTGCTCCTCCCCCATTAGATGCTTCAAAGACAGAATCTGTGCCCATAAAGCCTCCCCCTTCTCTGAAGGCAGCAGACTCCACAGAGGGGGAGTTGGGGGGCACAGGGAGCGGGTGCAGCCACCAGAAGGCCTGGAAGAAGGACTGCAAAAGCAGCTACCAGGAATCTGGGCCTTGAGTCAGAGTTTTGCTGGAAGGCCCGCTAACGAGCTGTGTGACCCTGACCCAGAGCAGCTCACACATCTTTCTGGGCTCAGTTCTCACCTGTCAAGGCAATGGGCTGGATCCCCTGTCCCACCCCAATCAATCACCAAGACTGTCAACTCTACCCCTCAGTGTCTCTGTCTGCCTCTCCCTCACCACTACCACGGGCTTGGGCTGGACCACCATCTCCCACCTCCATTCCTGCCCCCTCACCCAAGTCCATCTCCACTCGGCAGCCAGAGAGTTTAAAAAAAGGCAATTCAGGTCCTGCCATCTCCCTGCTGGCACCCTTTCCAGGGCCAGGTGGACCCTCCACCCTTCCAGTTATAGATGTTTGCCTTTTCTTCCTTTGCAGGCTTAAGTGGGGTCTTTCCGTGTAGAAGAAAATTAAGCCTAAACTTTATTGATTTGAAACACACACACACACACACACACACACACACACGCACACACACTCTGTGGCTTTCCATTTTCCACTGCTCTTGGGATGAAGTCCAAGTCTCTCACCTGGTCTACATAACCCCATGGGGCCCAGGCCCTGGTGACCCCTCAGCCTCACCTTGGGTCACTTTCGCTTTCTACTCCAGCTGCGCTGAACATGCTATACGTCACCCACCTCAGGACCTTTGCACATGCCATTCTCTTAGCCTAGAATCCTTTTCTATCTTTTTACCTGGTTAATACTTAACCCACCCTTCAGATTTCTTCTCAAATGTTTCTTCCTGAGAGATGTCTTCCCTGCTACTGCTCTACCCCCAGCCCCTGCCTGGGACGGGCTCCTCAGACATAAGGTCACACAGTATCCTGCTCAAAATCAGAAATCTATGCAATTACCTAAGACCATTTCTGTGTGCTTACCATTCTATACCCTGTGCCTGGCACAGAGCAGTTGCTCAATAAATGGTAGTTACCACCACCACCAATCTTCTCATATTTACCTATATTCCATGCCTCTAAGAATCTACGTGGGGGAGTGTGCAAAAGAGGCCATGTGGGGGCCTGAGAAGAACACAGGCATCAGCAGCTGAGGGATCTGGGTTCTAATTCCAGCTCTGCTTCGATGAGATTTTTGGCTTTGGGTAAGTCACCGAACCTCTCTGAGCCTCAGTTTCCTCAGCCAATTAATCTGAAGATTAAATTAACACTTACGGCACATTGATTACAAATGTCTTTATTATGACTGGTAGAGGTCTCTTTCAAGACTCCCCACCTCCTTTTGCATCAATTTCCCCCACCAAGCAATGTTCTGATGGCTGAAGTGACAAAACAAAAGGCCCAGGACAGGGCTGGGCCCAGAGCATACGTGTAATAAGTCAGGATTTCCAAAGTGCGATCATTCACCCACCAGCGTCAGAATCAGGAAGTTTGCTGGAAATGTAGGTTCCTGTACCCAACTCCAAACGTACTGAATCAGAATGTCTGTGACAAGGGCAATGAAATATGCATTTGTCACCGGAATTCCTGGTGATTCTCATGTACACTTGGGCTTGAGAAGCACTGCAGTCAATGCAGTCTTACTGTTACCACTAACCTGCAATTCCTG
The DNA here is from genome assembly GCF_965194825.1 of Balaenoptera physalus. Classification (NCBI taxonomy): domain Eukaryota; kingdom Metazoa; phylum Chordata; class Mammalia; order Artiodactyla; family Balaenopteridae; genus Balaenoptera; species Balaenoptera physalus. The sequence goes on along the minus strand of NC_138882.1, from coordinate 179,822,817 downwards.
GGGCCCTGATTAGAAGCCCATAGGTTATGTGGAATGGGGGTGAGAGCATCTGTCACCAGAAAGGCACAGGCCTATCATGAACTGTTCTGCTTCCTCATGGCTTAAAAACATGAGCACAGGCCTTGGAGTTAGACAAGGTGAGGAACAAATTCTGGACTCTACTTGCTTAGCTGTGTGACCCTGGACATGCCGCTCAACCTCTCTTTGTTGCCTTCTGCAGATGTAAAATGTAACAACCAACCTCTACCTGCCGGGGTTGTTGGAAATGATCTGAGGAAGTGCCTTATGCAAAGCTCATTTCAGGTGCTGGGGTGGGGGGAGATGGGGAGAGCTGCAAAACAAAACAGGAAATCCTTCACCGAGTCCTCATGCCTCTTCTGCTGCCACAGGTGCACCGGAGGTGGAAACTGTGTGTCCTTCTCAGGACACAAGTCCTGGCCATCTAGAGAGGGCAGAGACTCTCCATGCAAGAATGGTCAACCACCCACCACCCTTGCAGAAGGGGTGGGCAGCAGGGTTTGCGAGGACAGAAGCAGGGGTTGGATGGGAAATGGCTGGACAGTTGCCCAGGGCCCGCACTGAGTGGCCCAGGACCAGAAGAATCACTCTCCCAAGGCCAGGCCTCGCAGGGCAGTGGAGCCAAGCATGCCACGGTAGGTGACAACACAGACTCTGGAGACAGACTCTTCAGGTTTAAATTTTGGCTCTGCCACTACTGGCTCTGCCTGGCTGGTGAACTCCTAATCATCCTTCAAGACCCAACTCAAAATATCACCTCCCTGGGCCAAGTTAGTCATCCATTCCTCCATCCTTTAAAGGCTGTTGCCTTTCACTTGTGGCCAGTCGACTTGTCTACCTCTCCCACAGGCCTAGGAGTTCCTTGAGGGCAGAGATACCCCCATACCTGGCACAGAAGATGCATTCGGCAAATATTGGTTCAGTCTGAATTCCAACTTTTTCAGCCTTCTGAGTTCCCTTCCTCGCCCCACTAAATGCCTCTATTCTAATCCCTGTTCCTCTCTCAGATACAAGCCCTTTGTTTTCCAGGGTTTCAACTTCCAGATCCCTTTCTCCTGAAGGGACATCAGCTCAAGCCAGAGCTGATGCTTTAGGGAGGATATACAGAAAGACCTCATATTAACTTCTTAACCTTTGCTGGCTGCAAAGGACTCCCATGGAAGGGGAAGCAGTCAGGGTCTGCGAGACTGCCTAGTCATAGGACTGTGGGGGACAGTCAATTACAGACAAAGCACTCTAGTGTAGTGGTTAAGAACTTGGGCTCTGGGCTTCCCTGGTGGTGCCGTGGTTGGGAATCCGCCTGCCAATGCAGGGGACACGAGTTCGAACCCTGGTCCGGGAAAATCCCACAGGCCGCAGAGCAACTAAGCCCGTGAGCCACAACTACTGAAGCCCGCGTGCCTGGAGCCCGTGCTCCGCAACAGGTATGCCACCGCAATGAGAAGCCCGTCCACAACTAGAGAAAGCCCACGCGCATCAACGAAGACCCAACTCAGCCAAAAATAATACATAAATAAATTTTTTAAAAAAGAATAGATACCTAAAACACCTAAAAAAAAAAAAGAACTTGGGCTCTGTGGCCAAACTGTCTGGGGTTCAAATCTTGCTCTACCACTTATTGGCTCAGAGATACATTACTCTCTGTGATTCGGTTTCCCCACCTCTAAAATGGGGATAATAATAAATACTTCATAGGGCTGATGTTATCAGTTAAGAGAAATGATAACATAAAACACTTAGCACTGTGCCTGGCACACAGTAAATACTCAAAAAACATGATTATCTTTTTTTTTTAAACTTTTATATTGGAGTATAGCCAATTAACAATGTTGTGAGAGTTTCAGATGCACAGCAAAGTGACTCAACCATACATATACATGTATCCATTCTCCCCCAGACTCCCCTCCCATCCAGGCTGCCACATAACATTGAGCATAGTTCCCTGTGCTATACAGTAGGTCCTTGTTGGTTATCCTTTTTAAATATAGCAGTGTGTACATGTCAATCCCAAACTCCCTAACTATCCCTTCCCCCCACCCTTCCTCCGCTCCCCCCCACCCCGTAACCATAAGTTCATTCTCTAGTCTGTGAGTCCGTTTCTGTTTCGTAAACAGGTTCATTTGTATTATTTCTTTTTAGATTCCGTATATAAGTGATATCATATGGTATTTCTCTTTCTCTGCCTGACTTACTTCACTCAGTATGATGATCCCTAGGTCCATCCATATTGGTGCAAATGGCATTATTTCATTCTTTTTCATGGCTGAGTAATATTCCATTGTAGATATGTACCACATCTTCTTTATCTATTCCTCTGTCAAGGGACATTTAGGTTGCTTCCATGTCTTGGCTATTGTAAACAGTGCCGCAAGGAACACTGGGGTGCATGTATCCTTTCGGACCATGTTTTTCTCCAGATATATGCCCAGGAGTGGGATTGCAGGATCATATGGTAGCTCTATTTTTAGTTTTTTAAGGAACCTCCATACTGTTCTCCATAGTGGCTGTATCGATTTACATTCCCACCAACAGTGCAGGAGGGTTCCCTTCTCTCCACACCCTCTCCAGCATTTATTGTTTGCGGATTTTTTGATGATAGCCTGATTATCTTTATGTAATAGCTGAGACCAGTAAACGCTATGGCAGGAAAGAACAAAAGGATTATGGAAGAAAAATCAAAGGTAGGCAGAAGTTAATACACCATTTCTCCCAAGGCATCAAGTGTCATCAACCCCAGGAAGTCTTCTCTGAAGCAACCTGCCCGGCCAGTGCCGATCATGCTCGAATTGGACCAGAGCCACGGTGCCTAGCTTCCCCTGTGGACTGTGAGCTCACCACGGCAGCCCTACGCCTGCACCTTCTCCCACACCCTCTCGAGCACGGGGTGACACGGAGCAGGGCTGCGGGAAATGTCTGCCCACAACATGGGCATAAACAAGCTCACAATATGGCCCGAGTCCCTGACAAAGGTCTTTCCGGGGAGACCCCATTCACTGGTAAGGCAATACAACTCTCTGCTGCCCATGGGGCACATCCCTACAGAACCCAAATCCCTTCCAAGCCCATCCTTGCCAGGTGCTGGGAATACAGATCTACAGAGGCAGGGGCTCTGCTCCTGCAGAACTCCATCCAATAATAAAATCAGTTAACATTTACTAGGCACTTATGGTATGGATCCCAGATTATGATAGGTACAGACTCTGGCTCTTTACAAGAATTATACTGCTTGTTTAAACGGCTGTATGAGTTTCGTACTATTATTCTTCCCATTTCACTCAGGCAGAAAGAGAGGCTAAGAACTAAAGGGATTTGCCTAAAGTTGCTCAAGTAAATGCAGAGCTGGGATTCAAACCCAGGCAGGCTTGTCCCGGCGTTTGATCTGCATTGGTGCAGGAGACAAGAAAGAGCAGGAAATTCTGTCCAAGGTGACTTGTAGCCTGACAGAAGGCAGTCGGGGGTGGGGAATGAAGGGGGCTAAGGGACAGTCTCCTTCGTCCCTCAAAGGGGATGGGTGGGCCAGGGGCGGTCAAGAAAGTTTCTGAGAACAGCTGTGGAAAGAGGAACAGGCTAATGGGTTTGGGACATACATATGTCAGTGTTGTAATTAGTGACGCCCACCTCTCAGAGTCAAGTGCTGAATATGCACCACACGTGCTCTGAGCACATCTTTCCTCGTTTAATGTTTGCAAACACCCTGGAGCAGCTTGTTATCCCCACTCCACAGATAGGAAACCCAAGGCTCAGAGAGGAAAACTTAACTGCTCAAAGGTCCTTTACAACAAATAAGTGGTGGAGCCAGGGTTCAAGTTCAAATTGATACCTCAACCCCTGCTCTTGGCCCCAAGGCCATGCTGCACAAACAGGAATCAGTGAGTGTGTGGTAGGGACCTGGCGCAGAAAGTGGGAGCTGCCTAGGGTTCCATCCCGGGCCTGCATTTAATGCCTGTCTGCTCCCTATTCAGGCTGCAGGCAGACAGAATAGCTCCAGCCCACCTAAGCCTTTCACGCATGCACGTGTGTGTGTGTGTGTGTGTGTGTATGTGTATGTGTTGGGGTGGTGGTGATAATTAAGGGCCTTGTTAAAGGGTCTCCCAACTATATGGGGAAGTAAAATAAACCAGCAGTGAGATAGGCTGATGATGGGAATTTCCTCACCTCCCCAGCCTAACTGCGTTCACCAGAACTAGAAAACAGCATAAGCGAAACCTAGCATGCAGCAGGTCTCTGCAGCTCTTCGCGAGGCTCAGAATGACAGAACTGCAATAGCAATGTTATTCAATCCTACTATCATTGCATTATTGACAGCTCCCGTTACCGAGGACCCACTATGTGCACATCCTATGAGCTTTACATGAATCATTTCAATCACTCTTTAAAACACCATGAGCGGGCTTCCCTGGTGGCGCAGTGGTTGAGAATCCACCTGCCAATGCAGGGGACGCGGGTTCGAGCCCTGGTCCGGGAAGATCCCACATGCCGCGGAGCAACTAAGCCTGTGCGCCACAACTCCTGAGCCTGTGCTCTAGAGCCCATGAGCCACAGCTACTGATCCCGCGTGCCACAACTACTGAAGCCCATGCGCCTAGACCCCGTGCTGCACAATGAGAGAAGCCACCGCAATGAGAAGCCCGCGCACCGCAGCGAAGAGCAGCCCCCGCTCACCGCAACTAGAGAAAGCCCGCGAGCAGCAACGAAGACCCAACACAGCCAAAAATAAATAAAGTAAATAAATAAATTACCAAAAAAACCCCCCAAAAAACAAAAAACACCATGAGAAAGGAATTACTATCATCCCATTCCACAGGGGAGAAAACCGAGGCTCAGAAACAGTCCCTGGCCCAAGATCACCCAGCTAGGATTAAACGGCAGAGCTGGGACTAGAGCCCAGGTCTATCTGGCTCTGAAACCCACATCTTAACAGAAAGAGCACCAAATTAGGAGTCCCGGAAGTCAGGGTCTAAGTCCTGCTTCTCACTCGTGTGGCCTCAGGCAAAGCCTCTTTCCCTTTCTGAGCCTTTGCCTCCCCTCGAAGAGGTTGTTGTAGATGATATCTACATCTCACTTCCACTAGATCTTCTGAGACTCTGTGAACCCCCATGCCCTCCCCTCCCTCCTCCTTCCCTCCACCCGCGGAAGCCCAGCAGGATACCAAGTAACCACCCACACAGCGGCAGAGAAGTACTGCTTTCTCGTGGCTGCCTCCTGCCTCAGACCAGCCTGGGACACCCAGGAACCACCAAGCCACAGGGTTTCCTCGAGCCAGGCCGTGGGAGCAGCAGCCCGAGGGCAGAGGGGCTAGGCGTGCCTTTGAGGCCATCACTTCCTCCGCCTCACTTCTCGGCAGGGTGTGCGGAAGCGGGGGAGGCAGGCCCTGGCTCTGTGCCCTTCTGGCTCCATGTCCCTGGGTCCCCAGGGCCTGGGGTGGTGGGAAAGGGGTCACTTTGGGAGAATCCCAAGCTCCCCCTGGAAGGCTGAGTTCAAAGGGAGGTTTTAAGACAGGTCTATCTGGCTCCAAAGGCAAATTTTGCCCACCATGCTCTGCTGCCAGGAACATCCTGCAGCACCTGGGATGCCCCCACTACCGCTCTCCTGTCCTCTGAAGTAGCTGCTAAAATCCCACATCCTAGAGTAACACAAGCCTCCTTGACCTCAGGAGAGGAGAAAGTACTGAGGCCCACTCTCACCAGACACTGGCCTCCCTGCCTCACTCCTGCCCCCTACAGGCCATTCCCCCACACAGCAGCCAGGGCCTTTCTAAAACATAAACCAAACGAGTCATCCCCTACTTGGAGCCCTGCAGTGGCTTCCCATCACTCTAAAAATGAAATGCCAGCCTCCCCCCACACTTGACAAGGCCCTGAAGGACCTGGCCCCTCCATGCCCACCTCTTCCTACCCACTTCCCCCTTGCTTCCTCTGCCCAGCCACATCGGCCTTCCTGCCACTCATAACGTGCCAAATCCCTCGTCCCTGCCTCAGGCTCTTTGCACCTGCTGCTCCTTCTGTTTGGAACTCTCCTCTCCCGCATCTTTGCCTGGCTGCCCCCTCCTCATCCTTCCCCGGCCATCTAGAGTATCCCACCCCCCCACCTCACAGCCACATCATTGTTTTCTTTTCTTTCCTTTCTCTGAAGTGATCTTTCTGGTTGGTTGGTTGGTCTGTTTAGTCTCTGGCTCCCTCCGCTAGAATGTAGCTCCTTTAAGGGCAGGGATTTTGCTGCCCCATCCACCTCTGTCCCCACAATGATGCACGACCTCATTTCATCCTTATAACCCTGCAGATGAGGATACAGGAGCTCAGAGAGGTGGAGAGACTTGCCCAAGGTCACAAAGCCCAGAAGTGGCAGGATACAGACCCAGGTTTGCTCCATCGCCTTTACAAAGCCTCCATGGGCGGGGCTCCCATGGCCAGAGGCCTGCTCTGGGGGGCTCTCACCCAGGGAGGACTGATTCACAGTGAGGTGCGTAGGGAGGGTACCAAGATGAAGAGCCTACCCACTTTCCCAAATGGTCCTTTCTCAGAGATACGGGACACCTGGGGTTCACAGGTGGCACAAGCGCAACCCTGGAGGTGGAAAAGCACAGAGCAATTGGAGGCAAATGGCTCCCAAATGAGGGGAGCCCACCAGAAACTGGGGAGCTGCGGAAACCTCAATCCACACAGTGTTTTGCAGAAGGGGAAACTGAGGACCAGAGAGGGGAAGGGACTTGCCTAAGGTCACACAGCCCATCAGTGGTAGAGCCTCATGGCCTGGGGTCTCCAGGGCCAGGACCCCCTCCCTGCCCTGAGAAATGACAGACGCCTAGATAAAGCTCAGGCAGGGTCTAGGCAGAGCCCCTGCCTGGAGCTGCCAGGCCCTGACAGCAGAGGCAGGGCCGACAGTGTGGATCTGAAGCATTAAGACAAAGAAAGGACTCAAATTCCATCCTTCTTCTAAAAACATTCATGAAGAAAGTACTCTAGGTTAGGCCATGGGGCCCTGGGCAAAGAGGTGAACAGTATCCTCCTTGGAGAATTGTGTGGCAGTTTCTAGGAAACTTAAATACGCATTGACCCTACGGCCCGGCAGTTCCACTCCTAAGACCCACCCAAGAGACACGCACGGGAATGTCACAGCTGCCCAAACTGGAATCAGTTCAAATCTCATCCATGGACATTCACATGCACATCTACCCAGTGGGATGCAATAGAGCCTAAAAAGGCACAGATACTGGCAACAGCATGGAAGAACTACAAACGGTCAGTATTGACTGAAGCTGAAGGAAACCAGACCCAAGTGTACATACATATGAATTCATGCAGATGAAGTTCAAAATCAGGTAAAACAGAGTAATAGAAAGTAGGTCAGCAGCCCCCTGTAGCAGGGGGATTGACAGAAGGGGGCACATGGGAACTTTCTGGGGCAGTGGAAAGGTTCTATATTTTGATCTAGGGGGTGATTATGTAGGTGTGTACATTTGTAAAAATTGAGCTGTACAAGATGTGTGCATCTTATGCAAATTATACCACAATTTTAAAAAACCGTACAACCTTGTCCTCAAGAAGCACCCAGACAAGCAGCACCAGGGCTGGCGTGTGGTTCTCATGAGGCTGATCCGGGCTGAGCCCCTGTAAGTGCCAGGACTGAGCTGGGTTCTTCTGAAGCAGCACCTGATAAAACCGTTCCAACTACTGTACAAAATAGGCCCCAGCATCTCCATATTAGCGACGAGGAAAACACAGCTCAGAGAGGTGTCATGCTGTCCAAAGTGACAGAGCAAAAAGCGTGGGAGCCAGGCTTGAACCTGGGCCCACTGGTCTGTAGGTCCACTTCTGCTGACCGGCAGCCGCCTCGTCCCATGCCTCCTCCTCTCCAGGGCTGGAGGGAACAGTCCTGTGTGTACTGGACTCGGAGCTTCTGTGAAATAGCTGCTTTGGAAAAGCATCCTTCCTCCCCGCTCTGCCTCCTCCACCTTTCCTTGCTGCTCTCACTGCCACAAGTCTTGGAGGTCAGCCCTGGACCTCCATCCAAAAAAAGGAGCCTCAGGTGTGTGTGTGTGTGTGTGTGTGTGTGTGTGTGTGTGTGTGTGTGTGTGTGTGTGTGTGTGTGTGTGTGTGTGTGTGTGTGTGTGTGTGTGTGTGTGTGTGTGTGTGTGTGTGTGTGTGTGTGTGTGTGTGTGTGTGTGTGTGTGTGTGTGTGTGTGTGTGTTGTTAACCAAGGGGCTTTTCCAGCCCTTGGGTTCCCCCAGCCCAGCCAGTGGCCCCAGAGTACTAGGAGGGCTTGAGGGTAGAGTCCCCACCCTTGGCTCCAGTCCCCAAGTGACGCAACCCTGCGTCTGGATTCAGAGAATCATAAAATGTTTATCTGGAATAACGGCCACCACCACCATCACTCAGTTCTGACCCTGTGCCAAAAGCTATGCGCATTAATGTGTCATCTCGTTAACCCTCACCAATGACCCTCCAAAACAGGTATGTTAGGATCTCATTTTACAGATGGAGAAACCAAAGCTCAAAGGGATGAACTGACTTGCCCACAATCTCACAGTGAGGAAACGGCAGAGCTGGGATTCAAACCTCGTCTGGCCAACTTCACGCCTGTGCTCTGAACCAGAGTATTATGCTTGTGATCCTACATGTCACAGCTGAAAAGGCCCCTTGAATCGGTCTATCCCAGCCATGTCATTTTACAGATGGGAAAACTAAGGCTCAGGAAGGGAGAGTGTCTTGCTCAGGGCCACACGGAAAGTTAGAGGCAGAGCTGGGCTGGAAGCTACATGTATCTCCACCCTTGGCTTTGCCTTCAGTGACCAGAGAGGCCTGGAGCAGGCCACGTGCACCTGGAGGGGCAGCGTGTGGGAGGGGAGGCTCTGGTTCCAGGCAGAGGTAAATATTGACATGACGGTGTTTACACTTGTAACCCTACTCCTCCTGGCTGCCACCCGCCCCGCTGCTGCCTACAGCCAAGGAGGCAAAGGAGCTTGTGGGGAGGAGCCCAGGGAAGGCGAGGCTTATGTGTCAGGCTCACACTCACGGGGGCATGTGGTCAGGAAGCTTGGGACAGCTCCAGTCAGGGGCCACTGGAGACGTGGGCCGGGGCCCCTGGGGCAATGCCGGGAGCTGGGGAGATGGGGAGATGGGGGTCTGGGCTGGGAAGCACAGGCCTGGGTTTATGTCCTAGCTCTGCCACTGACTGGCAGTGGGACTCAAGGACAGTTGGTGAGTGGGGAGGAAAGGACTTCATTAACTGTCAAGTGCTGTGCAAAGGTGAAAGATAATCAGTATTTCAGCCTGGCCAGTGTCCAGCCCCAATCAGCTCCCAATGCCCCTGGCCACTGCCCAGGAGTCCCATCCCTGTCCTCAGGGGGCTTTCCCAGGAAGGAAGTTTCTGCTAAATTGAGTGGTAGTTTGGGACTAACGCCAGAATCTTGAGGAATCAGGAGGCCGCTGCCCAGTTCCAGCTCCTAATTCCCTAAGTGGCCGTTGGGCACCAGCTTTCACAGCTCTGTAATGGGGATAAACCTACTTCCTGTGGTTGGTGTGACAGTCAAAAGGGTTACATTTAAGTGCCAGGCACATGGTAGAGGCTCATTGTATCCCTCAGTCTTCCCTCCTGTAAAATGGGGACGTTGAATTAGACGGTTACAAATCCCCTTTTAACACAAGCATTCGAGGTTTTAAGAAGATCTAGCAGCCAGGCCCACCTCCCTATCTCTGCGCCCTGACATTGGGTCCTCCCTCAGCTAATTTCCTAAATGTTCTCTAGAAACTTGTTCTTCTGTTTCCATCTCCCCGTCAGTAAACCGCCCCCCACCCCGCCCACCTCGCCAGGAGCCCTGTGGGGAGGAGGGAGCCATTCTGAGGCTTGTAAGCGAGCTAAGACAGGCCAGTGGATATCCCAGGCACCCCATCCTCAGGGCCGCTGGGGAAAGGGCAGAACCCTCAGGGCCTAGACCCCCAGCACCTCTCACTGGCAGTGGGGTTCAGTCAGCGTTGCTTGCTCATTAAACTTTGCCCCTCAGACTATAACTCTTTAAGGACAGGAGAGTATCTCCTTGTTGTCATGTCTCCAAAGCTTGGCTCCTAGGAAGCATTCCATTACACTAACTTTTGCCATATGAAGCAGCTCAGATGCCGCCTCCTCTGGCAAGACTTCCCTGATACACCTCCACGGCCAGGGTGACTCTGGAGGTGCATCCCCGTTTTCTACCTTGTTTCAGAGCCATTCAGAAGCTTCGCCTTTCTCTCTTTTAGGTCAAAGTTCTTGGAGGCCAGGAGCCCCACTAGTTATCTGCATGAAAGCATGAGAAGAGGAAGGTCAATGTCCACAGGGCTGGGGGCTCTGTGGGACCTCTGTGGCCACAGCTCCCTCCTCTCCTCACTGCCCATTCTGGGCAGCATGATGGGGATGTGGTGTGGGGTGGATGGGGCAGTGACTGGTGTCCAGACTACTGTCATCTCTCCTAGGGCCACTCTGGCAGCCTCCTAACTGGTCTCCCAGCCTCCAGCCTTACCCCTCCTACCCATTCTCCAGAAAGCAGCCTGTACGATCATCTCAAAATGCAGACCTGACCACATCACTCCTCTCACTGCCCTTAGGATCGAGCCCCGAATTCTTAACCTGGCCCTCCCTGCATGCGCCTGCCCCGGGCCACCTCCCAGACTGCAAATGAATTAACTCCCGAGTGCACCATGTTTTGTCCCATCTCCCACTTACTGCTCCCTCTGCCTAGAATGTTCATTCTTTAGGCTACAACCTTAATGCCACGTCCTCAGGGAGCCTTTGCTGATCCCCAGGCCAGGTTGCCCTATCTGCTCCTCAGCACCCTGCGAGTCTCCTTGGTAACAGAAATCACACTTGTAATTTCCTGCTCCATATCTGCCTGCCCACCAGACTGTGGAAGACAGACCTACCCATCTCGTTCACACCACCCACAGCCCCAGCTCCTGGCATTATGCCACGCATACTTGTTTGGTGAATGAATGAATGAATGAATGCAGTACTTTGACGGGGGCAAGGTGCTTACCTAGTCAACCAAAAAGAAAAAACTGAGGGGAACGAAAAGTCGTAAGCATTTGCTGATGGTTCCTCCCTCACTGTCATTAAAGTGTGGACTTTAGCCAAACTGCTTATGTCTTGGCTGATGCCTGAAACTTTCTGCTGAACCCACCCTGTGGCCCTCTTACTTCTCAAATCCAGCTCCTCTCCTGGTCTCTCCAATTCTGTGTGAGAAACAATGTATTTATTCTTTAACAAAAGTTAACAACATGCTTATCTACCAAAATGTTAGCAATAATCCAGTTATCAGCACAGGCTCTGGCCACACGGGGAAAGGTCCTTCTGTGTTCCGGGAACCCCCTACAGACTGGTTCAGGGGGGACATGGCTGGCCTCCCACCTTTAATTAATAATACTTTTTCCCTCAGGTGCTTAATAGGTAATGAAGCATTTCTACATTGTATCTTACAGAAGGAGCAGATCTGCCCCACTTGGTAGGAAAGGAGGTGTAGAAAGAGGGAATAACTGATCCAAAGTCACGCAGCAAGTTGGTGGTATATCCAGTATTCAAACCTAGGAGCTGGACCTGTCCTCAACTCAGCCACTTACAGTAAAGATGATTCCCAACCCTTAGCTGTGGCTTTGAGCTCAGCCCCTAGTTTGGAATGTAAAGGAACATTCTCAAGGCGCCACAAGAGTGGACTGGCAATGCCGGGTTGGGCCTCCTTCCCCCAACCTGTCCGTCTGGTAACCCTCCAAACATCTGGGAGGTCTGTGCCCGCTCTGGTACTATCTTGCTGTGTGACCCTGGGCAATCTCCTTCACCCCTCTGTGCCTGCTGCTGGGCAGTATGGGGACAGCCAGAGACAGGAGACACAAAAAGCCTCCTGAGAACCTTCATGTCAAGCCTGCACTGGGGGGGGTCTACTTGAGGTCTTTGAGAACAGCGCTGACTCTCTGCCAAGGGGTTAGAGACCTGGGTGGGGAGCTTGGAACCATCAGGGAGATTGAGCCAGGACAACAGGAAACAGCCCACACACTCTCCAAAGGAGCCCCACTAGGAACCCAGGGGCCAGGGGAAACTTGGCAACGATGGAGGGAACGCTGAATTGTTTAAAACCCATGGAGCAGGAGATCCAAGGAATAAACACTCTAGCGGCCCTGAATCACCCCCACCTCAGGAATGAGCACAGGGACTAGTGCTTAGGGGAAACCAAAATGATGGGGGCCAAGGAGGCCTGACATCAGCCTCCTCTGCACCCACATGCAGTGGACCAACAATCCACAGTGGAGCTCCGGCTCCTCGGTCTGCCTAAGCCTCCAGCCATCCAGTCCCATCAACATCCCATGCCCGCTCTCTCTCCTCTCTCCTGCCTCTCTGATGCCCAGGTGTCAGGCAAGCCCCATTCAGGCCTCTCCCGTACTCCCACACCTCTGGTCCTCTGCTCACACAGGTTCCCCTACCTGGGATGTTCTTTCCAACTCAGATGCCACCTGCTCGGTGAAGCTTTCTCTCATCTCTCCATACAGAAGGGAGCCCTCGCCTGGCAGGATCTCTCTACCTCTCCTAAAGATATGCCACCTAGCCTGAGGATTGCGTGGACATTTATGAACTGGTGGAAGCTGTCCTGACACAGTGTTTATGACTGTTTTTCCCTCCCTAGACAGGGCTTGGCATACAGTAAGTGTTCAATAAATCTTTGTTAAAAGATGAGCCAATGACCCATTCTCTAAGTATCACTCTTCCCTTCTTCTCCCCACAACATGATAAATTTTAATCTTTCTTCCAGACTCAGCAAATAGGTTAGATGTCAGGCAGAACTTCCCACCTTGAGCTTAAGGTTGTACAAGAAAGGAAAGTTAGCTGTATTCGAGCAAAGCACTCTCACTGGGTTATCTCACTGAATCTGTACACCATCCCTGTGAGATAAGACCCATCATCTCGTTTCACAGACGAGGAAACTGATACTGGGAGGTGATGATGTAATTTGTCCCTCTGGGGAAGTAGAGGAACCAGAATTCAAACCCAAATCTGTTTGATGCCAAAGCCAGGGGTCTCTCTGACAAGCTGGGAGGCTTCTTAGGTTGTAAAGCTCTGAAAAGTGTCACCAATGCAAGGTGACCTCTCTTTCTTTACTGATTTTTAAGGAGAAAACAGTTCTCTTTCTGAGTAACTTAGGTCAGGGTGGGCTTGGAGGCAAAGTGGATGATATGACCTCAAAGACACCCTTTTTATTTCCCGTATACTGAGACCTTAAATCAAGTGCCGGTCCGCGGGGAGTGAGCGCCCTACCACTGAAAGTGTTCAAGCAGAGCAATCCAGGGGCAGGTTCCTGATCCACGAGGTGGGCTGGATCCAAGATGGTCTCTAAGCACCTTTGGGCGTGGAGTCAAGCCATACCTGCATTACTACTGACTCCGGAGAGGCAGGTGGTGCAGGGGAGGCGGACACTCGTGGAGCGAGAAAAGAGGGGACTGGCTTGGAGGGAAGAGGAAAGGGATGTTGTAAGGGCACTCCAGCCCTGGGCAGAGCAGGGGCTGGACCTGGGGAGCCCCTGGGGGGACTCGTCAGTCTACAGGGGATCCCATCCTGCCCCCACCCGGGCCCCCACAGCCTTGGCAGCATTGCCACGGAGAAGTGGAGGTGGCTGCATCCCCGGGACTGGCAGCCACCATCACTGGCACGTGCCCTCCTCAGGCCCTACGTGGTGACTTGTATCCACTCTGCAGGGTACAGAACTGGACTAGAGAGAGAATCAGAGGGGCCTGTCCTTGGGGAAAGAAGCCACAGAGAAGTAGGTGGCCTTGGCCCCCAAGATGGAGAGGTGATCACTGGGCCCCAGAGAGATATCGAAACGTCTTAGCTTTCCTTCCAGAGACAACCCTCCTCTCTAACACAACCTCAACAGCTCCGGCCCAACCAAATGGGTTTCTCTCCTGAGGCTTCAGAAACCCCCCTGAATTCCCCATGCCCAGCTCCCTTCTCCCCGGTGCCACTGCCCATCCAAGTCAGTGCTTGGTCTCAGCAAGCCCCTCCTCTGAAGACCCATTACTGGGAGATGCTGGGGAGACCAGATCGCTGGGCCTAGCGTCCCCAAGTGGCCCCTGGACTCTGACAGCCGTCAACCTGGCTGCCCAGCCTCCACTCTCAACTCCCTAGGGGAATACTGGATCCACAGTCCCAGGGCGCCCGACCTAGCCTTACGAATGCGCTTGGCGCTGCCACCCACGATGCCCCAAGCCGAGACCTGGAACCACCTCAGAGGCCCGGGACACTCAGGTCCTACCGAATCCAGCCTCTTCAGATTGCCCCCGACCCCCTTACGGAACCAGCCGAGGGTCTCCAAGCCCAGTCGGGTCCAGGGATTTCCGGACGCCCCAGCCCAGAACCGCACCAAGGGATCCCGAACCGAATCGGCCACCCCAAGCCCTCCAAACCCGGCCGGGTCCAGCCGCCCAGAACCAAGCTCGGTGCGGACGCCCCCGACGGGGCAGAGCGCGGCGCCGCCAGGCGAGCCAAGCCCTGCCCGCGCGCCCCTCGACTCCACGCCCTCCCAGGGCTGCTGCCTGAGCCCAGCCCCCGCGAGCCGGGCGGGCCCCGAGTCCCACTCCGGCGCCGTCGCGGGGGACCGTCGAGGCGGGCCGGGCGCAACACTCACCATAGCTCGCGCGCTTCGCTCCGGCCCCGCGCTGCCCCCCGGGCCCCACTCCCGGTTCCCGGCCGCGCTCCTCGGACGCCGCGGCTGCCTGCCGCGGCGGCGCGCTGGGGCCCCGAGGCTGAGCGCGGCACAGGCGCGGAGTCCCAGGAGGCGGGCCCGCCGAGGGGCCAATGGCGGGGCGGGGGGCCCAGGCAGCGCAGCCAATCACGCCCGGGGACCGCCTCCCCCGCCCGCGCCCGCGCCTTAACCCTCTGCGCGCTGGGACCGGGGCCGGGGCCGGGGCCGGGGCCGGGGCCGGGGCCGGGGCCGGGGCCGGGGCCGGGTCGGCGTGCGGACCCCTGAGGGCAGAAACGGCCTGGGTCTCCGGCTTCAGGGTGCGGGGTCCAGACCTCGCCGAGACCGGCTCGGGGCTGGCGGAGCCCGGGGAGCGGCTCAGCTGTGTCAGGTGTGCGGCGCCGGGAGCCTCGGCGACCTTTGTCTCCTGCCTGGCGCCAGCAAGGAGTGTGACCCAGCGCGCTGCAGCTGCGTGTGTGTGTTTATGTGGGCTGTGTGTGTGTGTGTGTGTGTGTGTGTGTGTGTGTATGTGTGTAAGAGGGGAGGAGGAGACAGAAAAAGCGGAGCGGGGGATGGATCCCGCGTGCCTGTGTGTTTATGTGTGACGGAAAGGCAGAGACTATTTTGGGAGTTTGTTACTGCCTGCTTCCGTGTGTGTGTGTGTGTGTGTGTGTGTGTGTGTGTAAGAGTGAGAGAGGGTTGAGAGGAGAAGGTAGAAGGGAAGCAGAGAGAAGGATGGATGTTTCTCCATGCCTCTACGTTTGTATGTCAGAGGAGAAACTGTCTCTACATGTGGTTGTGCAACTGCCTGAGTGAAAGAGGTGTGTGTCTGTGTATTTGTATGAATGTGTGATCTGTACTTTTGGGGCCTGTTTTGCATGCACGTTGGTGTGGTAGAAAGAGACTTTGTGTCCCTGCTGTAAACAAGTAGAGCCCAAACCCCTCTGGTTTTGCGGTGTAGCATGTGCACTTGAGAGGGGCAAGGCTGTTATTTGGTACAACTGTGTGTGTAGCCCAGTTTGCAAAAAAAAGAGAGAGAGAAAGATTGTGGGTGAGGTGAAAGTGTGTGTTTTGTTTATGTGACTTTGTGATTATCTCTATGTTGTGTTGAGAAAGAGAAACTAATATGCAGGAACCATGATAAGTGGATGTTTAGGAGAGACAAAGACATTCCAGAGGAGATAGTGTTTGGGCTTTGAAGGATGTATAGGAGTTCATGAGGCCAGAAGGAAAGACCTGGGGAATCTTGCCTACCAGTCGCAGGTGACAGAGGTGGATTCTGGAAGACAGGGCATCTACTGCCAGGAGGAGGAGTAAGAGCAGCTGGCAGCCACCCCTGGTCAGGAGCTGGCCCACAGTGACTGAGCATGCAGAGGAGGGGTCTGGGCACACAGTGCAAGGTTACAAAGGGACCATCTGCTCCTGGGCAGTGTGTGTGGCCACCTGGAGGGCAGGGAGGGAGCTGTGGAAATAACTCTCCCTGTTTCCATTCAACAGCCCTCTGAATTCTCCAGTGTGGAGGGAAGGAGACAGGGAGGAGGCCACTTGTCAGCATTCACAAAGTTTGTTGAGTGCCACAGACTAGAAAGGAGGGGTGGGCCCTGCCCAAAAGGTGACCAGAACTTCTCTGGACCTGGATGCCCAGACCCTCTTTCCATCCTGGAGGACTGGTAACTTATACCATCAGCTGCCCAGGCCTGGGCTGGTTTCAGATTCCTGACCATTCCTGGTTTCAGATTCGTGACCGTTCCTGATGCCTGGAGGGACATTCTGAAATCCAGGGAGACATGAAAATGGAACCAGTTATCCTGGCTTTCCACTTGCCAGCAGTGTGATTCTGGGGGATTCCCTTCTCCTCTCTGAGCTTCAGTTTTCTCCTCTGTAAAATAGGATTTGTAATTCCTGCATACCCCCCAGTACTGTTGGGAAGATTTAATGAGTTAATGTACACATGGGCCCTCTGTAAGCTATGAACCACTGGAAAATGTTAAGCGTTGCTCCATTTATATGAAGTTCAAAGCACTTCGATGCTGTCAGAAGTCTGGCCAGTGTTGCCTTTGGGGAGGGAATGACTGGAAAGGGGGCAACAGGGGGACTTCCGGCTGCTGGTAAGGTGGTTTGGAGATGGAAGGACTGGGGACAGGGCTGTGCTCAGTTTGTGAAGACGCCTTAGGATCTGTGCATTTTTTTCTGTATATGTTATACTACAACAACATGTTCCAAAAAAAAGAAAAGAAAGGTCAGGCATCCTGACCACATTTTATTCACTCACACGATGGGCATTCTGGAACGCTCTATCAACGAGGCAGGAACTGGTCTGAGTATTGGGGATACAACAGTGAACATGGTGTGATCCTGACTCTATGAAGAAAAGAGGAGAAAGGGCGTGGCTTTCTCACCTCTGAAGGGGGCACATTGGCAGGGGAGGGGCTTGCCCACAGCCACTCCCTGGCTGGCAGCAGAACCAGGACTAGAATGAAGGACTCCTAGTGCTATGGCTGAGTCTCTTCCATTCCACCAGGCTGCCTAGGAGAGACAGGCCCTGGTCTTATGCTGCTCAGGGGAGAACAGTGAGAAGGTTTGCTGCTAACTCTGACCCTAACCCCCACCTCCCTGAGGATCCTCAGAACTCACCTCCACCAAACAGCCTTCTAGGAACAATTCTATTCTATAGATGCTATGATTCCCACCCCAGCCCCATGTTACAGGTGAGGAAAATTAATGTTCAGAGAGGGAAAGTGACTTCCCCAAGGTGGCACAGCCAGTCTAAGAGGATTTGGTCCTTTGCTGGCATCATGCTGCTTCTGTTGACATTTGTGGGCTTGCTGGGCTCTCTGACAGAAACCTGGCTGGTTGTGTGGCAGGAAACATGTTTCCCTTGTCAGGCTCCTATAGACTGGATGGTGAGGGTGCTTCCTGCAAATACTCAGGTTTCTGGGCACAGCAGTCAGAGCATCAGGGCTCAAACTGGCAGAAGAACTCCCTTAAACTGAAAAGTACAGGGGTAGAGCTAGCTTTAGTCATGGCTGCATTGAGGAGCTCAGATGATGTCAGGATTGGTGGTGTCATTCTCTTGGTCTCTCAAGACTGTTTCCCTCTCTGCTGGCCTCGTTCTCTGGCAGGCTCTCTCCTCATGATCACAGGGTGGCTGCCAGCGGCACCAGCCAGGCATCCTAGTCTCTCAGCAGCTGCAACAGAAACAGGGACTCTTTCCTCAACAGTTCCAACAACATTCCTCAAACCAAGTCTCATTGGCTCTTATTGAGACATGTATCCATTCCTTGGCCAATCACTGTGGCCAAGGGTTCTGACTGTCCAGGCCATGGAGAGTGAGGGCCTCAGAGGCACCTGGCATTTGAGTCTAGGTGTGATTTCTAGCCATCCCAGCCTCAGGACTCACCAAGGTCCAAGAAGAATCCTCCCGAATTTGTGGAGAGGCTTACATTTCATAGGCCTTCAATAAATGGCAACAGTTATTATTGGTATTCTTCTTCCTCTGCTTTGCCTCTGTCATCATCTTGCACAGAATAGACATTCGGTAATGTCTAGCATACAGTAGGTACCCAAAGAATCCTTAGTGGTTGACTGAGTTTTTGGGGGAGTGGGGGGTTGCTGATGCCATGTACCAAGTCAGATAGAGTCTGGAAAAATTGGACAGCCCACAGTCCTGCAGACAGGATGAGACTCATTATGAGAATTATTTAATTTTTTATTTTGTCTTGTCTTCCATAACTGAACTGAAGCTATAGTCTAGAGCTCCTGGGGGCATCACCAGACTCTCCAGGGACAGACTCCCCCATCACACACATCCACCCACCAGCCTAGGAGGATATAGTCAGGAAAGCATCAGAAAGAGCCCGTTAGGAGGCTGGTCCAGGAGGAGCAGGCAGAGCTTGTCAGACCCAGTCAGACTATTTCTTGACTGATACAACCCTGCAGAGAGTTTGCCTGGGGTGGGGCTGGGGACCGACATGTCCCAGCCTGACCCTTTTCTCCTTGGACCACCAGCAACTCTGATTCAATTGGGCAGTTTGAGTTTCCATGAGGGATTGGCGGTCCATTAGGTCTTGACTAACAATAGCTGCTATTTATCAAGTGTGTGCTGGGTCCCATAGTTGGCACTTTGCATGATTTAAATACAGGACCAGTGGAATATATTTTGGATACTCACATTATCCCTGCTTTTGCTTTACTCTTTCTGCTTTTTTCCCCCTTTTCCTTGATTTCAAGTGAAATTAATATGTGCTCACTGTAAAATAATGTAAACAATATGGAAATAAATACAATAGGGAAAAAGTCCCCCATAATCCTACTCCTCAAATATCAACCACTGTTAACTCCTTGATGAGATTCTGCATTTAGCTGTATTAACAGGTGTATGTCTGTTTTGTGAGAGGAAGAACATTACATTATTCACCTGTTCATAGCCTCCTTTCCTCCCTGCCTTTGAGGAAGAAAACTCTGTAGTTCAGGTAGCTTCAGCCTGGTTTTATTCTGTGGATCTGAGTAACAGGAGGAGGGAAGGGAAGGAAACAAGCTAAGAGAGAAAGGGCAGAGGTTGCTGGGTGGGAAAAGATGGGAGAGGCTGGAGTAGGGGGCAAGGAGGTAAGAACAGTGCAGCTTGAGCTTTGAGAGAGCATTTGAGGGACTCAGGATACAGATTTGGAGGCTGTCTGCAGAGGGTGGGAGGGAAGACGAGAAAAAGAAACAGAAAGAGGAAAAGGAATGTTAAGAAGTTTTTTTGAGATTATGAATAAAATCACCTTTAACATTTTCAAAAGAATTGAATAAATATTTAAATTGCCTTTTGGACTTCCCTGGTGGCGCAGTGGTTAAGAATCCACCTGTCAATGCAGGGGACACAGGTTCGAGCCCTGGGCTGGGAAGACCCCACATGCCACAGAGCAACTAAGCCCGTGCGCCACAACTACTGAGCCCGTGCACCACAACTACTGAGCTCGTACACCACAACTACTGAGCCTGTGTGCCACAACTACTGAGCCCGTGTGCCACAACTACTGAAGCCTGCTCGCCTAGAGCCCGTGCTCCGCAACAAGAGAAGCCACCGCAATGAGAAGCCCGCGCACCACAATGAAAAGTAGCCCCCGCTTGTCGCAACTAGAGAAAGCCTGCGCGCAGCATCAAAGACCCAACGCAGCCAAAAATAAATTTAAAAAAAAAAGAAAAAAAGCCCTTTAAATCGCCTTTCAATTTTTTGTTGCTGGGGCGGGGGGAGGAACTGGTGTTTCTTTCTAATTCAATAGTGATTTGAGACTGGCCTCAAAGTGGCTCAGCTTTACCCAGGTTACTTTTTTATAAACAAAAAAATGAGATTACATAATATTAATAATTGCTAAAATGTATTGACTATTTACTATATGCCAGGCATTGTGCTAAATATTCTTCCATATTACTTTATTTAATTCTATAATACCCCAGTGGGGGCAGGTACTACTATTATCTCATTTTACAAATGAGGAAGCTGAGGCTCAGAGAGGTGAAACAACTTGCCCAAGGTCACACAACCAGCAAGTGGGGGAGCTGGGATGAGATAATTTTTCCATTATTTTAATCGTCTGGTATGTAGTTGCTTAGTTTTTGTTGTTGTTATTTGTGTGTTTATTTGTTACGGAGCTTCAAACCCCTTTCTGCTTGTGATCGGGCAGGAATACACATAAATAAAAGTTAGGCATGCACTGTCCTTGACCCCACGATTCCCTGCGGTCAGTATTACCCCAGTTTTCTACGTTAAGAACCTGAAGCTGAGTGGGACATGATCACTAATCTAGAGTAAGGCAGCTTTTAAGTTGTGTCATGGGATTTGAACTCAACTGTGTTTTCTCTGAAGGACCATACAGGAGCCGGAGCTGGGGTGGGGATCTGGGCTACATCTCGGTCACCCAGGCACAGAGTCACAGACCCTGAGGGCTGGACCTGAAAGAGATGTGAAAAGTCATCTATTCCAGTCCCTCTTTCCATTTATAAATCTCCTCTGCTGCTTCCCCCACAGAGGTCACATGGCCCAAGTCTGAACACCTCTGCTGATGGGAAACCCACTACTTTTGCGGAGCCCAGAGCCAGGGAAAGTAGGCCAGGCTGGAGCAGTGAAGCAGATGAAATGCCTGAGAATTAGCTGGGACAAGCACGGAGACTGCCAGCAGGGACAGGAGTACAGAGAGAATGGAAAACCACTCCCTCCAAGTAACAGGAGGAGGGAGGGGAAAGAAACAAGCTAGGAGAGAAAGGGCAGAGATTGCTGGGTGGGAAAAATGGGAGAGGCTAGAGCAGGGACCGAGGAGGTAAGAACAGTGCAGCCTGAGCTTTGAAAGAGCATTTGAGGGATATAGGCTCAAAGGCCTTCCCTGCCAATAGCAGCTCTTCTATATACAGCCCCTCTCAGTGGGGGGAGTAAGGATGTGTTTTTTCAAGGGACCAAGTCACCCCAGAACCAGACTACTCTAACCCAGTGTATTTCCCCTTTTGCTTTGGCTGCTAGGAAGCTCTTAGGTAAGTTATATATTGAACCTCAGTTACTAATTTGGTACAGAAGCCTGATAGATTTCTCTCTATCTCTTTCTAGTGGCTTTCAATCTCTCTTTTAAATCCATGTTTTATAATGTTTGCTTTACCACCGAGCAGCGGCTCCACTGAATTTTTGTAAATGGAGGAGATTTTGATCATAAACAAAAACATTCTGTAATGTGAATTTGTTGGTTGACAACTGGAGAGAGTCAGGTCCTAGAGAAATGGGATAGGGCATAGGACTGGACAGGGCCAAGATGGGGGAAGCTGGATCAGGCAGGAGGGAGAGGACGTCAAGACCATCTTAGCAAATATGATTGGTCACTTGAGGAATAGGTGCTTGGTGCTGGAGATATTCCACATGGCGGGGAGGTCAGGGGCACTAGAGAGGGAGTAGCTGAGTGTGAAGGATGGAGTCACACACCCAGAGAGAAGGGAAGAGGGCTCAGGCAGTGGGAGCGACCTGTGCAAAGACCCGGAAGTGGGAAGGGTGCAGGAGGGCAGGAAGAAGACTCCAGTGGCTGGAGTGCTTAGAGCAGTGAGGACAGTGGGTGAGCTGGGGCTGGGAGTGGTAGAGCCAGGCCAGGCCTTGCCACTCAGGGAGGTGTCTTGTATCCTAAGGGCTGAATATTTGTGTTCTCAGGAGCTTTCCCAGGGAGCTGCTGTTTCCCACTCCTGGGTGTCTTTGACTTTGGGCTGGGGGTGCAGGTGAAGGTAGGAGAAAAGCATCGAGCCAGGTGCCCTTGAAGCAGACCAGCTGCTCAGCCCCACTGACTCAGGGGGCAACTCCCCAGGGGCTGTCCAGCCAGTCAGAACCAAGGATGGTGGACTAAGACCCCCCAAAAGACCCCATATGACTAGGGCTGGGGACCATGGGATGAGCTTCCACTCTGGAGTCAGACTCCTTGAGTGGATTCTGACCTCAGCTGAGGGACCTTACCCAAGGTTCCGTACTTCTCTGAAGCTCATCTCTAAAATGCGAGTGATGCTACCTATCCTGAAGGGGTGTTTTGAAGATTAGGTGAGTAGACAAAAGCAAAAGACTTAACATAAAGTAGTTATTTCAATGAACATTCACTTCCCCAAACCCAGGGTACTAGGAAAGAGGCCTTTGATGGAGACACCCCCATACCCTACACCCCTGCCCCATCTCAAGTCTGATTAGGGTTCCCACGTCTGTGCTCCCACAGCCTATGTTACTGCTAACGTAGCCCCTCCACTCTGTCTAGCCCAGCCTGTTTCCTGTATTCCCTCTGTCGGTCTCCCCTGTCTGATCCCAGCTCTGTAGCCCCAGAAACAGGCACCAGCCTATAGCTGGTGCTCAATAAGTGTCTATCGAACTGTACTGAAGGTCTCTTCTAGGGGATGCCACCTGATTAACGAGCACCTCCTCTCTGCATACACTATTTGGTTTAGACTTCACATAACCCCTTTTTCACAGATGATGTTCCTGAGGGTCAGAGAGGTGAAGTGACTTGCCCCAGGTCACACAGTGTGTAGGTAAGTGACAACTTGGAATTGAACCCACCTCTATCTGATTACAAAGCTCCTGTTCTTTACTGACGCTTTATATGTCCTCACTGTAGTTCTTTCACACATAGGGGAGAATTCAAAGACTCCAGCTCAGCTGCAAATGGCTGGAGGACCTTGGGGATGGGCCAGTCACTCAGAATCTCTGGGCATCCGTCACCTCATCTCTAAAATGAAGGGGTTTAAAAAAGGAAAGAAAATGAAGGGGTTGGATCAGTGATTCTCAACCCTGGCAGCCTATTTGTTTGAATTATCTGGAGAGCTTTTAAAATGTACTGGCACCTGGGCCCCACCTCAGGTCAATTAAACCCGATCCCTGAGGGTGGATCCTAAAGTTCATCAAACTCCCCAGTGATCTGATTGCACGGTCAGGGCTGAGAACACCCAACTAGCCCCTCAGTGAGGCCTGTTGCAAGAAGCCATTCCATCTGGCATGGCGGAGAAACCAGGGCTTCAGAACCAAGCGGATGTGGGTTCTAATCCCAGATCTGCTCTTTCCCATACCCCAGCGTCCTCATCCTGCAAAGGAAGGGAGCAAGGCTCAGTGAAGTCCAAGGTCACACAGCTCAGAAGTGCCATTGTGTCAGTTTGAATCCAGGTCTGCCCTCAGGGGCATTGGGTCTGGATATGGAGAGGAGGTGCAGGCAGGCAGGTCCACTTGGAGCCTATAGCTCCCCTGGCCCTCTGGACTGCCTGAGCCTGGGCGGAGTCTGTCAAGGGGGACCCTGCAGTCATCCCTGCCCCGTGACTCACAGTTTGGGAAGCAGGTGCTGGGGCAGCATGAGGTCACACATACCTTGGCTGTCTCCTTGCCTAGCATGTGCCCAGGCACTTCCACTACCCACTGTGCCCCAAGCCCTGGGCAGCGGCAGGCCAGTGTGGACATGCTGGGCAGCTTGTGTGTGACTGGGGCAGTCGCATCGGCTGCAGGAACAAACTGGCAGGAAGACTGATGCCAACTTCAGGCACAAGCAGACCTTGTTTTAAACACCTGCCCCATCACTCATGTGCCATGTGGTTAGCAGGTCGGGGCACCTCTTTGAAGCACTACAAAATATGCATAAAAAGTATAGCTCATGGGCTTCCAACCCTGACTTTGACCATGCCGTTCCCTCTCCTGGAGTGCCCTTCCCATCTCTCCTCCTTGTAGGTCTCCATCCAAATGACACCTCTTCAGATAGGCCTTCCCTGGCCACCTCTCCAAGGAGCTTCCCCTTTTTATTCTCTGTCACCGCACCCACTGTATTTCCTTCCTTCTATTTGACAGACTTTATTATTCTATACTTAGGTGCTTGATTGTTCTCTCCCTAATTAGGTGATAAAACCCATAAACGCAGGGCCTGTGTCTTTTTTGTTTTGTCATGTCTCTTTACAAGACATGCCACAAAACTCACCCATTTTAAGTGTATAATTCCATGATTTTTAGTAAATTCGCAGAATTGCATGACCACCACCACAATCCAGTTTTAGAACTTTCATCACCCCCAAAAGATTCCCTCAGACCTGTTTGCCGTTAATCCCTGCTTTTACCCTCATCGCCAGGCAATCACCGATCTGCTTTCTGTCTCTCCAGTTTTGCCTTTTCTGGGAATGTCACATAAATGGAATCAGTATAATATGAGACCTTCTGTGTCTGGCTTCTTTCACTGAGCATGAAGTCTGAGCTTCATCCGTATTGCGAGTATTGGAAGTTTGTTTCTTTCTTTGCTGAGTAGTATTCCCTAACATGGTTGTGCTACAATTTGTTAATCCATTCACCTTTTCAATTTTGGATTGCTTCCAGTTTTCTCTATAGAATAATGCTGATATGAACATTTGCCTACAAGTCTTTGTGTGGACACACATTTTCATCTTGCTGGAGTAAATACCTGGATACCTATGAATGGAATTGCTGGGTTTTATGGTCAGTGTATGTTCAACTTCCTCAGAGACTGTCAAACTCTTTTCCAAAGTGGCCATATCATTTTACATTCCCACCAGCAGTGTATGAGGTGGCAACATGTCTTTTATCTACCAAAATGTCCCCAGGATTTAGCCTGAATGCCTGACACATAGTAAGCAGTCAGTTAAATAAGTGAGTAAACAAATGCTGGCTGAACTGGCGTGTGGTTAGACCCCTACTAGGCGTCTAACATTGTGCTAATCACCCGGTGGCTGTCCTCCTCTGGGGTTGACATTAAGCCACTTTATACCCAGGCTACATTGGTGGAACCCCGACCCCAACCCCCAGAAGGACCCTTACTGAATGATGTCTTTCTTTTTTTTTTTTAATCTTTATTTATTTTTGGCTGCGTTGTGTCTTCGTTGCTGCACGCAGGCTTTCTCTAGTTGCAGGGAGCCGGGTCTACTCTTCGTTGCAGTGCACAGCCTTCTCATTGCGGTGGCTTCTCTTGTTGTGGAGCACAGGCTCTAGGCGCGCGGGCTTCAGTAGTTGTGGGCTTAGTTGCTCTGCGGCATGTGGGATCTTCCTGGACCAGGGCTCGAACCCGTGTCCCCTGCATTGGCAGGCAGATTCTTAACCACTGCACCACCAGGAAAGCCCCTGAATGATGTCTTAATAGTGTGTCCTTGACTCTCTGACGTATGATGGAGGAATTAAATCCACATGGAGCGGAGCCTCTCTGCGTTGTCTCTAAAAGACTGCTAAAGAGATTGTTCAAAACATAGGTCCATATAGCAGCACTTATGTGAAAAATCCTTCTTGTACTTTAACACCAGGGTAAAGGGTCTTTCACAGATGAAACAGCCTTCATTCTTTAATCATGAGTTGGAGATAATACATCATGTTTCCCCTTTTGCCTTGCATGAGAGGATGCTCAGGGCAACATTTAATTGACTGTGAACTCCTGGAGGACAGGGACCAGGGCCTGTTTGCCTCTGGTTCCCTGGGGCCTGGCACAGCTCCTATTCCGGAGAGCTTTCTCAACAAATGTCAGTTGGGTGGAATGGAATGGAAATGCAGTAACTACACTAACTTAGAATATTTTAATCAAATATTTTCCAGAACTCCATGTATTTTTTAAACAGTCTGCACGTGTAGTTTACTATAGATGTTGTATATGTTACTTGGAGGTGTATAAATTATGAAAGAATAACATTGAAGAAAGTAGAATTCCTGATACTAAAATATTTATATCTGGAGCAAAGATAAATCACACACCAAAATAGCTGTGGAGGAAATGAGAGAGTGATGAATGTTATACAAGAGTTATTAAGGGCTTTGAAAGTCCACAGGCCAGATTTTGGCTGAGGGAAGAGGAGAAGCGGCAGGAGAGGTGAAGGTGTAAGGACAATATTTCCAGAGGCAAAAGCTTTAAGGGTGTGAGTGGGCCAGATTTAGGGGAAACAGGCCCTTGTACCCTTGTAGGAGGTGGGAGCTGATGGAAAGAGCAGTTGGTTAAAGAATTCTCAGGGAAGTTGGTCTTGAAAATACATATCCCTTTTGACCCAGAAGTTCTACCTTTATGCATTCCTCCTACAGAAATAATTAAAGATATGCACAAAAATATAGCTGCAAAGATACTCCCTCACAGAGTAGATTTTAATAGAAACTAATTATGCCTATCTTGATTATGTTGAGAAATTTTTGGCAGAATTTCTATAGCTGTTAAAAATATATTAGGACTTGCCAAGTTGGCGGCGCCCGTCTGCTGTCGGGAGCTCCGGCCGCTGGTGCTGTCCTGGAGCCGGGAGCTGCCGTGCGTGTGGCGCGCCCTGCACACCTCCGCGGTCTGCGCCAAGAACCGGGCGGCTCGAGTCCGAGTGGGCAAGGGGGACAAGCCAGTGACCTACGAGGAGGCGCACGCGCCGCACCACATCGCCCATCGCAAGGGCTGGCTGTCGCTGCACACAGGTAACCTGGCTGGGGAGGACCACGCTGCAGAGAGAACAGTGGAAGATGTTTTCTTTCGTAAATTTATGCTGGGCACCTTCCCAGGCTGCCTGGCCGAGCAGCTTGTTCTAAAGCGCCAGGCCAACCAGGTGGAGATCTGTGCCCTGGTCCTGAGGCAGCTACCTGCACATAAGTTCTACATCCTTGTGGGCTACAGTGAGACTCTGCTGTCCCACTTTTACAAGTGTCCCGTGCATCTGCACCTCCAAACTGTGCCCTCGAAGGTTGTGTATAAGTATATCTAGGGCAACCAGCCTGTTTGCATCAAACTGTAGCCTGCAAAGGACAGAAACTTGTGGAAAAGGACTGAAGTAGAAACAGGGGAAATATATCCCCTCAGACTACTGAGGCTTTGTCTTCAAAGTTGGCTGTTGAATAAATAGACTCTCCATGTTGTCTTGCTTCTTGGTCTGTCTAGAGAACTAGAATAGGGTTTCTTTGAGGATGCTCCAGGGTTCCCAGGAAGGCTGCCAGTTCCTGAGGTTTAGGTAACAGCTATGGTTCAGTGAGTGTCTTGTGCCAATCACTGTGTCAGGAACTTTACCTGAAGTTCTTTGTTTTCTCTTAAAATGGAAAGATCCATTTTTGGAGATTATAAAACAATGTTAATTTTTTCAAAATTAAAACAATATGGACATGTATTAAATCAGCTGTGAAGCTTACTTGTAATTCTACCCCAGAGAAAGCTACTGTGAACAGTTTGTTGTATTTCAGATGTACTTTTATTCCTCCAGAAATAATGTAGCACATAGTCATCTATTGAACAAGCTTAACTGCACCTAGTCTGTGTCAGACACTCTTCTGAGTAGCTTGGAACCCATCAATGACCAAAACATTGCATTCCAAGATCTTTGCCTTCATAATACTTGTATCCCAGTGGAGGTGGAGGGGGACGGGGAGGGTTAGGCCGCACTGAAGACTCCAGGCAGGTGAGGAATATAGATATGCAGGTAAATGGAGGAAGAACATTTCAGAAAGTGGCATCTGCAAAAGCCACACATGGTGCTGGGAAATGGGACAGGGATTGCTCACCTTCAACTTCACTCTGACACTGATGACCTTCACCTTGACCATGATCCTGGTACCCTTAACTTGACCCTGAACTTTAACATACCCACTCTAATCCTAACCCCTGATGTCCATGATCCCACCCACAACTTGACCTTTACCCTCAATCTCACTCTTACCTGAGGGTGCCAACCAGGCCCCACCCCGCCCCCATCCTGTCTCTGATGCTGACTGACTCACCATGACCCTGACCCTGTGTCCCTCACATTTATGTAACCCTGACTCTCAGTCAGAAACTTGACTGAAGACTTCATCCTAACACTGTCTCGACTCCTACGGTGACCCTAACTCATCCTAACTGGTAACACTGATGTTTGCTTTGACAGATTATGCTCCTCATCCAAACTCTTATGACCTTGACTGTGAACCTGAAAGTCATTTAAATCTGACCTTAATCCTGACCCTCACTCATCACTAAACCAGACTATGACCTTGACCTTGAAACTCAGCCATCACCCAGACCCTGTCCCTCACACAGATCTGACTCTACTCTTGACCCTGACCTTGACCTTATTCTAAGACTCAACAATCTTGAAGTTGTCATTCAGGCCCTGAGACTCACCCTGATACCCTGACGACAAACCTCAACCTGAACCTGACTTTGATCCTCACCCTGACCCTTCTGACTTTCACTCTCACACTGACCCTCAAACTCAGTCTGATCCTGGACCTGGCTTTTCATCTGAATTTGACCCTAACCCTGTTCCACGTTTTCATCATAATACTGACTGACCAGAAGGTGTTCTGACCCTCACCCTTACACTGACTGTGACCTTGACTGAACCTCAGCTGGACTCGATTATGTCCCTGACCCTCATGACCCAGATCCACCCACGTACTGAATCTTATTCAAATCCTCAACCTGACACTGGCCCAATCCTGTACCTGACTGTGACCCTTAGGCTCACCCTTGCCTTGATATTGACTCATCCAGACCTTGACCGTGATCCTTTTTTTTTAAATCGAGATACATTGGACAGGTAAAGTTATATAAATTCAAGGTGTACAACATGTTAATTTAAGGACACTGTTATATTTTAATGTGATTGTAGCAATAATTAGCACCTCTATCTCATTACAAAATTATCCTTTCTTTTTAGTAGTTGGAAAAATTGTTATAGTCTCTTAGCAAGTTTGATGATTATAATATTTTTGTCCCTATTGTACGGTACTAAGCATTATATCTCTAGGGCTTATTTACTACTTGTAAATGTGTACTCTTAACATCTGTCCCCCCACCCCCTCATCCCCTGCTAATCACTATTTTATTCTGTTTTTAAAATTTTAGCTTTGTTAAATTGTACATGTAAGTGATGTCATACTCTGTCTTTCTATGTGTGCAAGTCCATCCCTGTTGTCGTAAATGGCAGAATGTCCTCCTTCCTTGAGGCTGAATAATATTCCATTGTGCGTGTGTGTATGTGTGTGTGTGTGTGTGTGTGTGTGTGAGAGAGAGAGAGAGAGACATTATCCATTTGATGAGTACTTATATTGTTTCCATGTCTTGGCTATTGTGAATAATGCTGCAATAAAAATAGGAGTGCAGATGTCTCTTTGAAAAAAAAAAATATATATATATATATATTAGGACTTCCCTGGTGGCGCAGTGGTTAAGAATCTGCCTGCCAGTGCAGGGGACACAGGTTCGAGCCCTGGTCCGGGAAGATCCCACATGCCATGGAGCAACTAAGCCCGTGCGCCACAACTACTAAGCCTGTGCTCTAGAGCCTGTGAGCCACAACTACTGAGCCCACATGCCACAACTACTGAAGCCTGCGAGCCTAGAGCCCGTGCTCCACAACAAGAGAAGCCACCACAATGAGAAGCCCATGCACCGCAATGAAGAGTAGCCCCTGCTCACTGCAACTAGAGAAAAAGCCAGTGCACGGCAATGAAGAGTAGTCCCCGCTCGCCGCAACTAGAGAAAGGTCGCGCATAGCAACAAAGACCCAAAGCAGCCAAAAATAAATAAATAAATTTATAAAAACCAAAACAAAGAAACAAACAAAGTATATTGATGTGGGATAGGTATTGAAATGGAAAAATGTTCATGAATTGTGAGTGAATTAAGAAAAAGGAAAGTTATGATATTGCATGTGCCCTACAACTCAGCAATTCTGTCTTGGGTATTGATCCCAGAGAAATTCATGTTCCCAACACAAGAAGACTGTACGTACTAAGGTGTTCTGTAGCACAGTCTGCACAATCAATTATCAGTGGAATTGGTAAAGAAACTGTGGTCCATTCATTCCACGGAATTGTGAATGGCAGTGTGAATGAACAAACTAGGTGACATGAATCAACACGAACGCACCTGTAGGACATAACGTCAGACTCAAAGGCAGATTGCAGAAGGATATATGCACAACAATGCAATTCATTTGAAGTTTAACAATATCCAGAGCATGGATGGGAAAGCTAAACACCAAATTTGTAAGAGAGATTGACTCTGGTAGGGGGATGCAGGGGAGGGATTGCCAAGGAGCACTAGGTCAGGGGTAGAGGGTGCTTCAGCCACATCTGTCAGGTTTTATTTTTTTTTTTAAGGAGCTGAAGCAAATATGCTAAAAGTGTTAAGATTTCTCAAAACTCGGTTATGAGAAGTACATGTTATAGTACTCTCTCTGTTTTTATTTACTTATGATACTTCATTTGAAAAATCACACTCATTATATTTTGTTAATATAAATATATGCATGTGGAAAACTGAAGTTTAAAGAGCATATATAGCAAATAATCAGTTAATCATGATTATTTCTCTGTGATGAGATCACTGATTATTTTTATTTTTTTATTTTCCTATTTTTATTTTCCTATACCTGTATTTTCTCATTTTCCTATAGTTAACATGTATAACCCGCACAATGTTTTAAAATCTTTAAAAAATAAAATAGTCTGAAAACTGTAAGGGGGTCATTTTGAGCAGAGACAACAGTAGGGTCAAAGGCTGGCTGTGGAGAAGCTCCTATATTTGGTATCGGGTAGGGGAGTGATGAGGAGAAAACCTCTGGAAAGGAGAATTAGCCGTACAATGTGCGGCACTTGGTCCCAGGCCAAGGTGCTGCGACTTGACCTTGAAGGCCAAGGGGCCTCAGGGGTCTCTGACCTCTGAGGAGCCTCAGGCATGTTCCCAGTAATCTGGCTTCACTAGGGTTTTCATAATTTAGGGCTTTCATTTCACTGATAATCTAAAAACAACGAGTATAAGCATAATTCTGACTCCTCTGAATGACCCAGGTCTCATAACCCAGAGCAGCCAACCCCATTTTCATGCCCATGTTGGTCTGTGCTTGGGGTCAGGTTGGCGCCAACTGCCCCACTTTAATTGTCTTGGGCTGATGAGGAAAGAAAGAAGCAGGTCTCGGCTTGGCTGGTTTATCTTCCAGCACCGTGAGCTCAGCCCTTGGGCCTGGGAGAATTCCAAGGGCCCAGACAATGTTTCACATCTGAGAAAAGAATGTTAATGACTCTGAAGTAACAAACAACAACAACTAAAATAACAGACACACCTGCAAACATTGTTCCTTGAAATAATTTCAACTGCAGAATTATAAAAATAAATCCCTTTTAATAGCAAAAAGAAAAAGTATAGTTGATGTGAAGTGTGGGTACATTTTCATATGTTTGACAAGGGGTGAGGTGGAGCCTCCAAAGGTAAGAATTCTGGGGGCCTATGAAGGTCCTTATAATAGTCCTGGGCTTAAAACACAGAGAAACGGACATGCCCACAGCAAGGGAGCCAAATGATGAGGCTATGCGCTCACCCTTTGAGAGGGTTCCCCTCACCCACATGAGAAAAGAAGTGAGCAAATCGATTCAGCCCACACAGTCGTGTAGGAGCTGCAAAGTAAAAACAAACAAACAAAGACAAAACAAACCACCACACTGGCACAGCCAATAAAATTGCAAGGCTCAAAATTGCAAGGGGGTGATTTTGATTCTGCAGAACAACATCATCCAGCACATTAAATGAATAACATTCGTCTGAGTGTTATCAGGTTTGTAGTTGTGTTTGTATTTAATTTATAACTCGGTTTTATGGTTGTATAGGAGCCCTTGAAGTTTGTACCTAGCTTTATATCTTAAGGAACAGTATGATAAAAGCATTTTAAATCAACAGTATCTGGCATGGGAGAATCTTCTTCCTTTTGGAGAGCCTGTCTATACATTACTCAAGTTGGGAAACACGGCTAGGGGCACAGCAACCTACTGAAGGGCTCCGAGTCGGGGATGAGCTGGTGGGAGCACGGTGCCAGGGAGATGAATTGGGCAGCGTGTTCTGGATGACCAGAAGCAGTTAGAGTAGGGTTGGCATGAGGCTTGAACTCCTAAGGGCAAAAATAAGGGTCTTCTTTTGAGCCCTCACAGTGCCAAGGGTAGGACCCAGGATGCCACAGGAGCTTGATGAAGACTGGCCACCAGCCTGCAATTTTCTGGTGGGGGAGAGTCCTGGCTCTCCGGGCTGAAGGCAGAAGATGTACCTCTTCTGGTCCCGGTGGTCCACTGGATCGAATCAGTACACTGAGGCCTCACTGCATGTTTGCCAAATGCGAGGGGCCAGAAGGAACATGCTTCTCCTCTCTTCATCCTTCACATGCAATCCTCCAGTAAATTGTTTAGTTCTACCTCCGAAGCATATCCAGACCCAGGCCTAACCCTCCCAGCCTCCGCCATCCTTCACCTGGACTGTGCGAATGGTGCCCTCATCAGTCTCCCTGCTCTGCCCTTGTCTCCCGAGAGCCACTTCCCCGCACACAGAAAGAGGGAGATTCTGAGAATGTAGATACTCTGCTCTCAAAACTTTAGTGGCTTCTCACCAAGCTCAGAATTAAATTCGGGCTCTTCATGGCAGCCTTCGAAGGCTTGAGTGATCTTCCCCCACCACCCCTGTCACCTCCTCTCCCCACTTTTGCTCACTTAGCTCCCACCACACTGTTCTCCTGCTGTCCCTACAAGACACCACACTCATCAGGTTTCAGGGCCTTTGCCCCTGC
Source organism: Balaenoptera physalus (assembly GCF_965194825.1). Taxonomy (NCBI): domain Eukaryota; kingdom Metazoa; phylum Chordata; class Mammalia; order Artiodactyla; family Balaenopteridae; genus Balaenoptera; species Balaenoptera physalus. The sequence continues at coordinate 179,790,104 of NC_138882.1, read as the reverse complement.
TGTTCCCTGTACTTGGGACCTTGTCCTCCAGGGCTGAGCAGGATGGCTCCTTCTTACCTGTTACGTCTCATCACAAATGTCACCTTCCCAGCAGCGCCGTTTCCCCTGATCCCCTGGATGAGGCAGCTCCGCCACCACTGCCCTTGCCCTGCCACCCATACTCTGCTTCAAGTCATTGTCGCACTTCCTGAACTTGTCTGGTTAGTGTATTCATTACTCCTTGAATATCTAAATCTATAGTAGGTCTTGGGCCCCCATGAGGGCAGGGCCATCTCTGTCCTGTTCACTGCTCATCTCTAGCACCTAGAACGGGCTTGGCACATAGTTCGGTGCTCTGTAAAAGCATACTGAGTAAATGAGATAACATTTCATACCCACGAGAATGGCTAGAATCAAAAGGGCGAGGATGCGGAGAAATTAGAATTTCTATACATTGCTGGTAGGAATGGAAAATGGTGCAGCTGTTTTGTGTTGCCATATGATTGCCTGCAATTCCAATCCGAGGTATATACGCAAGCGAATGAAAACACATGTCTACACAAAAACTTGTTCATGAATATTCATAGCAGCACTATTCATAATTGCCAAAAATTGGAAACAACCCAAATGTCTACCCGCTGACAAATACATAAATAAAATGTAGTATATCATTAGAATGCAATATTATTCAGCAACAAAAAGAATAAAGTAATGATACATGTAACAACATGGACAAACCTCAAAAACATATACTAAGTAAAAAAGGCAGACACAAAAGGCCACATATTGTATGATTTCATTTACATGAAATGTCCAGAATAGACAAATACACAGAGACAGAAAGTAGATTCATGGTTTCCAGGGGCTAGAGGGAAGGGGAAATAGGGAATGACTGCTAATGAATATGGGGTCTTTTGTAGGATGATGAAATGTTCTGGAATTAGGTAGTGGTGATGGTTGCACAACTTTGTGACTATACTAAGAACCACTGAATTGTAGTCTTTAAAAGGATGAAGTTTATGGTATGTGAATTATATCTCAATTTAAAAAACTGGAATGCTAATGTTCATAGCAGTGTTATTCATGATAGTCCGAAAGTAGAAAAAAAACCAAATGTCCATCAACTGATTAATGGATAAAGTGTGGTCTATCCATACAATGGAATATTATTCAGCCATAAAAAGGAAGTAAGTACTGATACAGGCTACAACATGGTTGAACATTGACAACATTACACCAAGTGAAAGAAGCCAGTCGCAAAAGGCTGCATATTCTATGATTCCATTTATAGGAGACATCCAGAATAGGTAAGTCTATAGAGACAGAAAGTAGATTAGTGGTTGCCTAGGGCAGGGAGGGAGAGGAACAGGGGATGGAAAGCTGGGAAGTGATTGCTGATGGGTACAAGGCTTCTTTGGGGGATGAAAATGTCCTGAAATTGGATTATGGTAACAGTTGCACAGTTCTGTAAATATACTAGAAATCATTGTCTTGTCCACTTTAAGGGGGTGAACTTTTATGGGATAGAAATTATCTCAATAAACCTATTTTAAAAGTTTATTAAATGAATGAATGAGGAGACATAAAAGTAGGAGGGAGGGCTTCCCTGGTGGCACAGTGGTTGAGAATCCGCCTGCCAATGCAGGGGACATGGGTTCGAGCCCTGGTCTGGGAAGATCCCATGTGCCGCGGAGCAACTGGGCCCGTGAGCCACAACTACTGAGCCTGCGCGTCTGGAGCCTGTGCTCCGCAACAAGAGAGGCCGTGACAGTGAGAGGCCCGCACAACGCAATGAGGAGTGGCCCCGGCTCGCCGCAACTAGAGAAAGCCCTCGCACAGAAATGAAGACCCAACACAGCTAAAAATAATTTAAAAAAACAAAAAACAAAAAAAAGTAGGAGGGAGACAAGGGAGGAAAAACAAATGAGAAACTTTTCTCTAGATCTGGGCAGAGCCTATTCCCTAAGACACCGGAGCTGGGGAGTCTGGCAACCTTTTAGTTCCCTTCTGTCCCTTAGATATCTGCTTCTCTCCCCTTCTCTCCCCATCCCAAGCTGCGCTGGTGGAGGAACCATCTGAGATGGAACACAACTGCCCCCTGGTGGTAGTCTGAAGTGGGCGTGTGGTGGTGGGGACAGACCTGGGTAAGAGGCCAGCTTTTTTTTTTTTTAATATAAGTTTCAGGTGTACAATATTATCATTTGACATCTGTATACACTACAAAGTGATCACCACCACAAGTCTAGCCACCATCCATCACCATACAGCTGATCCCCCTTCACTCATTTCGTCCACCTCCCAATACCCTTCTTTGCTAACTACTTCTCTGATCTCTGTATCTGTGTTTGTTTGTTTGTTGTTGCTGTTGTTGCCTGGATTCCATACATGAGTGAGATCATATGGTATTTGTCTTTCCCCATCTGACTTATTTCACTTGGTGTAATACCTTCAGGTTCCATCCATGTTGCTGCAAATGGCAGGATTTCACTCTTTTTTATGGCTGAATAGTATTTCATTTTATATATACCACATCTTCTTTACCTATTCATCCATCTATGGACACTTAAGTTGTTTCCATATCTTAGCTATTGTAAATAATGCTTCAATGAACACAGGGTGCATATGTCTTTCTGAATTAGTGTTTTCCTGTTCTTGGCATAAGTACCCAGAAGTGGAATAGCTGGGTCGTATGATAGTTCTATTCTTTTTTTGAGGAATCTCCATACCTTTTCCCATAGTGGCTGCACCAATTTACAGTCTTGCCAACAGTGTGCGAGGGTTTCTAGCCTCTCTGACATTTGTTATTTCTTGTCATTTCAATAATAGCTATTCTATTAGGTGTGAGGTAATATCTCATTGTGGTTTTGATTTGCTTTTCCCTAGTAGTTAGTGATGTTGAACAACTTTTCACGTGCCTGTTGGCCATCTCTATGTCTTTTTTGGAAAAAACTGTGTATTTCAGATCCTCATTTCTTAATAGGGTTGTTTGTTCTTCTATTGTTGAGTCATGTGAGTTCTTTATATATTTTGGATGTTAGTCCCTTTTGGATATATAATTTGCAAATATCTTCTCCCATTCAGTAGGCTGCCTTTTTGATTTGATGATGGTTTCCTTTGCTGTGCAGAAGCTTTTTAGTTTGATGTAGTCTCATATGCTTACTTTTTCTTTTGTTTCCCTTGCTTTTAGAGTCAGATCCACTAAAACATCACTAAAACCAATGTCAGTGAGGTTACTGCCTATGTTTTCTTCCAGGAATTTTATGGTTTCAGGTCTTACATTCAGGTCTTTAATCCATTTTGAGTTAGTTTTTGTGTATGGTGTAAAATAACAGTCCCGTTTCATTCTTTTGCATGTGGCTGTCCAGTTTTACCAACACCATTTATTGAAGAGACTATCCTTTCTCTATTGTATATTCTTTGCTCTTTTGTTGTAACTTAGTTGTCCATATATGTTTGAGTTTATTTCTGGACTCTCAATTCTGTTTCGTTCATCTGTGTGTCTGTTTCTGTGCCAGTACCATACTCTTTTGATTACTATAGCTTTGTAGTATAGTTTGAAGTCAGAGATTGTGATACCTCCAGCTTTGCTCTTCTTTCTCAAGATTGTTTTTGCTATTCAGGGTCTTTTGTGGTTCCTAGAAATTTTAGAATTATTTGTCTAGTTCATGAAATGTTCCATTGGAATTTTGATACAGATTGCATTGAATCTGTGAATTGCTTTGTGTAGTATGGACATTTTAAACAATATTAATTTTTCCAATGCATGAGAATGGACTATCTTTCCATTTTTTGTGTGTGTCTTCTTCAAATTATTTCATCAGTATCTAACAGTTTTCAGTTTACAAGTCTTTCACCTCCTTGGTTAAATCTATTCCCAGGTATTTTATTCTTTTTCATGTAACTGTAAATGGGATCATTTTCTTAATTTCTCTTTCTAATATTTCATTATTAGTGTATAGAAATGTCATGTATTTCTGTATATTGATTTTGTATTCTGCAACTTTACTGAATTCATTTACTAGCTCTAAATATTTTTTGGTGGTCATTAGGGTTTTCTGTACATAGAGTCCTGTCATCTGCAAATTGTGAGTTTTACTTCTTCCTTTCCAATTTGGATGCCTTTTATTTCTTTTTCTTGCCTAATTGCTGTAGCTAGGACTTCCAATACTATGTTGAATACAAGTGGCAAGAGTGGATATCCTTGTCTTGTTCCTGATCTTAGGGGGAAAGTCTCAGCTTTTCACCACTGAGTATGATGTTAACTATGGGTTTGTTACATGTGCCTTTTATTATGGTGAGGTACATTCCTCCATAGTCACTTTGTTGAGAGTTTTATCATAAATGGTTGTTGAATATTGTCAAATGCTCTTTCTGTATCTATTGAGATGATCATAATTTTTACCCTTCATTTTGTGAATGTGATGTATCAAATTGATTGATTTGTGGATACTGAACCATCATTGCACCCCTAGAATAAATCCCACTTGATCATAGTGTATGATCCTTTTAATGTATTGTTGAATTCAGTTTGCTAATATTTTGTTGGGGATTTTTGCATCTATGTTCAACAAGGATATTGGCCTGTAGTTTTCTTTTTTTTTAGTATCTTTGTCTGGTTTGGGTATCAGGATAATGCTGACCTCATAAATGTGTTTGGAAGAATTCCCCTCTCTTCTACTTTGGAAGAGTTTGAAAAGGATTGGTATTAATTTTTCTTTGAGTGTTTGGTAGAATTCACCAGTGAAGCCATATGGTCCGGGGTTTTGTTGTTGTTGCTGTTGGGAGATTTTTGATTACTGTTTCAGTCCCCTTACTAGTAATCAGTCTATTCAGATTTTCTCTTTCTTCATGATTCAGTCTTGAAAGATTGTATGTTTCTAGGAAAATATCTGTTTCTTCCAGTTTGTCCAATTTATTGGTGTATAATTGTTCATAGTAGTCTCTTATGATTCTTTGTATTTCTGAGTTATCAGCTGTACCTTCTCCTCTTTCATTTCTTATCTTATTTATTTGAGTCCTCTCTCTTTTTTCTTGGTTAGTCTGGCTAAAGGTTTGTTGATTTTGTTTATTTTCAAAGAACCAGCTCTGTTCATTGATCTTTTCTAAATTTTTTTTAGTTGTTATTTCATTTATTTCCACTCTGGCCTTTATTATTTCTGGTAAGGGGCCAGCTTTGGCAAGCTAGGGAGGCCCTGGGGAAGGGCTGGGAGCAGAAGAATTTCCAGATGCCCAGAGACAGGGGGCGTGCCAGGGATGATGCCTAAAGCACTTGGCTGGGTTTCCAAGCCAGATATCACAACTCATAATTATTAGTGGGCTTTTCTCTGCGGTGCTTTCCTGCCTCCTTCCACAGTGATGTGAGTGCCAGGAGAGCAGGGCTGTGTCTTCTGGTTCACTCCACTTCCCCAGCTCCCAACACAGTGCCCGGCACTTAGTAGGTACTCAGTAAAAATGTGTGGACTGTAGTTTGTTGTAGGAGAAGGAACAGAGAGAGAACAGACTGGGTGTGAGTACAGCGTCCACTCTCTTAAGCCGGTGACTTTTGGTAAGTCACATGACCTCAGTGGGCCTGAATTTGCAGTTACCTGTGACATGAGGAGACCATCACTTTCCTCTCAGGGTTATGGTGAGTTTAAATGATGGGCAGCCTAAGATGGTAAGGGAGCACTGCATCCAGGGTCTACAGGGTGAGGTCCCTGAGCTCCACTGACTTGCTGTATGACATCAGGTAAGTCCCTTTACATTTCAGGCCTGTATTGTCTCCCCTTTAAAACAGGAAGAATGATACTCTTACCCCCTGTCCTTCAACGTCTTTAATGAACATGTACTTAGAACCTTAAATGTGTCAGGCACTGAGCTAGTGCTGGATTCACGGTGAACAAACAGCCATGTCTCTACTCTCTCAGGGAACTTACGTTCCAGTAAGTGAAGCCAACAATAGCCAATTATCAGACACCTAAACATATCATTGCAATGGAGGCTGAGGGTTATGAAGAAGCAGAAGCAGCTAGAAAGAAGGCGGAGGGGGACTCTACCCTAGATCAGGTCAGAGAAACCCCTGGAGAAGGGCGCTCAAGTTGAGAGCCAAGGGAAGGTGAGGCTTGATCAGAAGAATGTTCCAGACATGTGTGAAGGCATTCAGGTGGGAAGGAGCTTCACCTCCTGTCATGAGGAGTCACTGGAGGCCAGGGCTGTTGCAGCCCAGAGAGAGGTAAGGCAAGAAGAGGTGGGCAAAGGCCAGACCACATGGGGCTGGTAGGTCACCTTCAAGACTTGGATTTCATCCTAAGTACAACAGGAAGTTATCAGAACATCCCGAGTCAGGTTGTCTTGATCTAACTTAGGTTTTGAAAGACCACTCTAGTTACCACGGGTAAAATGGCTTGTTTGGGGGTGAGATGCAGAAGTCCAGCAAGTGATGAAGACAGCTTAGACCAAGATGATGGTGGTGGGGATGGAGAGAACTGGATCAGTGTGAGATGGGAATCTGTAGACAGAGTCCCCAGGGTTTGGGAAGGATGGATATTGGGGGTGAAGGAGAGGGTGCTGAGGGCTCCCTGCTTCTGTCCAAGCAGCTAGGTGAAAGGAGGTGCCATTTACTGTGGAGAAACAGGTTTGAGAGGGGAGAATGAGTTTGGCTCTGTTAATTTTCACATGTGTGTCAATTTTGAGATGTCTGTAAAACAACTAAGGGTCACAAGGAAGCAGCTGGAGAGTAAGGTCAGAGCTCAGCAAAAGAGATCCATCCAGGCGGGAAACTCATTTGACATTTCAGAAAATCTTTTTTTTTTTTTTTTTTAATTGCATAAAGAATACATGCTGGGCTTCCCTGGTGGCGCAGTGGTTAAGAATCCGCCTGCCAATGCAGGGAACACGGGTTCGAGCCCTGGTCCAGGAAGATCCCACATGCCGCAGAGCAACTAAGCCCGTGAGCCACAACTACTGAGCCCACGTGCCACAACTACTGAAGCCTGTGTGCCTAGAGCCCACGCTCCGCAACAGGAGAAGCCACCGCAATGAGAAGCCCATGCACCTCAACAAAGAGCAGCCCCCCGCTCACCACAACTAGAAGAAAGTCCACGGGCAGCAACGAAAACCCAATGTAGCCAAAAATAAATAAATAAAATAAAATAAATAAAACATTTAAAATAAAATAAAATAAAACTCCCAAGTCTTAGTGTAAAAGTAATTAAGAAAAAAAATGAATACATGCCAGTCATCACAAAATCAAACTATTCAGAAGGGTATAAAGTAAAGAAATGAAAATCATGCTTCTCCCACCACTGCTTTACCATTTCCAGATCAAGTCAGTCTTGACTTGACTTGGGAGAAGAGACCCGATGGAGAGAAAGGGGATTGAAAACTCAAAGCGGTTTGGCAGCATGGCCCAGCCAGGCTTACCACTGTGCAAGGCCACCCTGGGAACCAGCTTTCTGAAAGAACTGAGGTCATTTGCTAGTGCAGACCTAAGGATTCTCATTGCTGCACAACTAGGAATAACAAAACGTTGGGTGCTCCCTTTATGGCCCAGAGTAGAGGATTTGTTCAATTAGTGGTTCCCAACCCCGGCAAGCCCAGCAGAATCTCCAGGGGAAATTTTAAAGTAGCAATACCTGGGACCCACCCAAGTCGTCCCAGCTCAGTCTCCTGGGCGTAGAGCTTGAAATCTGTATTTTAAAGAGCTTCCTGGTACTCTAATGCAGCGGGTCCATTGAGAAGGAATCTATACACTGAACATATAATGGGATATTATGCAGGAAAAACAATAATAAAGAAATGTAACTCCTGACGCATCTATACCTATGTTCATGTTTTATTGCTCAGGTTAAAAAGTAGTTTGCGAAATAGTATGTGCAGCAGGATTATATTTTCTTCCTTTTGTTTATTTGTATTTCTGATTTTACCATCACAAGCATGGATTGCTTTTGTGATAAGGAAGGAACAGAAGCAATGCCTTTCAGGGGAAAAGAAAAGGTGATGACTCAGATGCTTCTTCTTGGTGTGATTCACTGTGTTGCCGGCAGGAAAGATCGGATTTCACTCACTCTATCCTTCAGAGATTGTACTGACCCCCTCTGAGTGCCTGGCCTATGCTAGGGACTGGTGAGCAAGCACAGATGTGGTCCCACCTGGTGGGTACAGAATCAAGTCAGGGAGACAGACATTAATCAGGTCATTGCATGGATAAGCAGGGAAATTACATGCTAAACTAAGTTTCGTGAGGAAAGAAACATGGCTCTTTGATAGGGTTTACCATAGAACTTGACCTAGATGCTGGGGTCATGTAACGTCTCCCTGAAGTGGTGACCTCTGAAGTTGTTGATATATCTAAAGGATGAGTAGGAGTCAACTAGGTGAAGGGAATGGAAGCAGAAGGAGAGCAGTCCAGGCAGGGGAACAGCATATGCAAAGGCCCTGGGGTGGGAGGGAGCTCAGTGGATTTGAAGAACTGAAAAATAGAGCAATGGTGACTAGAGTGCAGAGAGGGGGGTGGGCAAGGGCTTTACAAGAGGCTGGAGAATTGCCAGGGTCCAGAACATGTGGCCTTGCAGGCTGTGTTAAGGTTTTGGGTCTTAATCCAAAGAGCAACGGGAAGCCTTCAGTGTTTCAAACAAGGAGGTGTCACAATCAGATCTGCAGTTTGATGTGGACCACTCTGGCTGCTGTGTGGTGAAAAGATTGGAGGGAATCCCCTGAGACGTTGCCAGGAGACCAGACAGGATGCTTTTATAAAAGCCTAGGCAGGAGATGATGGTATCTGGAGTAGGGTGTTGGAGAGATGTTAAGAGAACATGGGCAGTAGCTGGTGACGGACTGGATACTGAGGTGAGGGAGAGGGAGGTTTCCAGGATGACTCCCAGGTTTGTAGCTCACATAACAGGGTGCAACTGAGGTGGGGAAGATTGTTAGAGAATCAGGTTGGGGTAGATCATGAGTTCAACTTGGACAAGTTGAGTTTGAGGTATGTTTGAGACATCCAAGTGGAGATGTGGTACAAGTGGTTGGATGTACCAACCTGGGGTTCAGAGGAAGGGCTAGGCTAGAATGCGGTCCTCAACCTGGGTATTGCTGACATTGGCGGCTTAGACAGTTCTTTGCTGTGGGGGCCGTCCTGTGCACTGTAAGATGTTTAGCAGCACCCCTGGCCTCTGCCCACTAGATGGCAGTAGCATCCCTCCATAGTTGTGACAACCACAAATGTCTTCAGACATTGCTGAGTGTCCCTTGGAGGGCCAAACTGCTCCCAGTTGGGACCCTGGGCTACAGGTATACACTTGGGAGTCATCAGCATCTATATGGGTGTGGATGAGATTACCCAGGGTGAGAGAATGGGATGGAAAGAGGAGAGGGTCCAGGACCGAGTGTTGAGGAGCGCCAGCATCTAATGGCCAGATAATTATAACAGGTCATCAGAGGAGGCTGGGGAGGAGAGGCTTGAGAGGTGGGAAAACCAGAAGCCAGAAACACAGGTGAGGGACTCTTGCCAGAAGGAGGGTGTGGCCAACAGCATTAAGCGCAGCTGAGAGAGAAATCAAATGCCCAGAGCCTGAACAATGTCCCCTGAGTGGTGACCTTAGGATGCTTTGCTGAAGCTGTGGGCCAAAAGCCAAAATGGCCTGGGCTGAAAAATGAGGAGGAAGTGAGGAAATGAGCACAGTGAGTGTAGACAGCCCTTCCAGAACTTTTGCTGTGAGGAGAAATAGGAGGGTGGCTAGAGTTGAAAAGCAGGGGGCGGAGGGGTTGTTTGCTTATATTTTTAAGAGGAGAGAGACGTTAGCATTTTAAATGTCTCCGGGAAAGTTTTGGTTGAGATGGGGGGTGGAAGGAGCTGGAGAAAGAGGGATAATTAGCTGGACACAGGAAGGAATAGGACCCAGAGGACCGAGGCAGACTGGCCTGCGGTGGGTAGTGGGAAGGGAGTTGAGGAGGGATGCAGGTGTGGGGAGTTTCGCATGTGCTGTGGGCAGCTTGAGGGTCCCTAGCTGAGAGCGGGGGAGACCATGCAGGCTGTGTTTGTGGAAGGGGTGGTTGCCGGGTGGGGCCCATGGAGAACCTTTGATACCAGGCTGTGGAAAGTGGGAGAGAAGGTTTAAGGAGACAACACGTTGGAAAGGCCTAATGCGGTTCTGAATCCTAAGGAAGAGCTGGGTTGATGAACTGCTCTCATTCTTATTCCTAGTTGTACTGGGTTCAAAACCAGCTCCATTCATCCCAATCTGTAAAATAGGGGTAATAACGGAACCTTCCTCATGAAGCTGCTGTGAAGATTCAATTAGATAAAGCATATTAAGTGCTTACAACTTGTGGTAAGAGCGCAGCAGGGCAGCTCAGCAAGCCTCCCTGGGCCTGGAAAACTGTTCATGTTTTATAACCAACTGACCAGCAGGGGGCAGCATGTCCATGCAGGGAAGGACTTGGTGCAAACCTTCAGGTTGTAGTACCCAAGGGGGCAATGATGCAGGCTGGAGGGGGCAATGATGCAGGCTGGAGGGGGCCCAGGCCAGCATGGAGCCCCAGTATGGTAGATAATAAGGTTAGGAGTGGCAGAGGAGGGGGAGCTCCAGCTCAGGTGGGGTGGGAGCCAGCGGGTGGACTCACGGATTGTCCCTGGGAATAGCTAGGACAGCTTCATGGGCAGCCTGGATGAGTCAAGAGGGAAATAGATCAATGCTAGATATTTCCCTGGGCCCAAAGCAGACCTGTGTGGGTGACCAGGGACACCTTGGGGAGAATGAGATGAAGAATTCAGGTAAGAATGAGCCTTGCTTAGGTAAGTCTGGGGGAAGGAATTGTACTGGGATTGAAAGGGCAGTGTTTAGGCTGGGATTTGGGGGTTGGGGCTTGAGGTGTGAAATAGGCTTTGCAGTTGGGAGTTGGAAAGCTGAGTTGGCATCCAGGAGCTGGGGCAGGGAATCATGGTGGAGGTGCCAAAGGAGGAGGTCCAGGGAGAACCAATCAGGCCTCCAGGAGAGTCAGGCCCCAGATGCAGCCTTCTGCTGGAGTCCCAGACCCAGCAGCCGGCGCCAGGCTGAGCTGGCCTCCCCTGGCCTCAAGCACTCCTCTACCCAGACGAGGCCTCTGAAGGGTGAGGGAGGGCCTGGGCTGGGGCCAGTGCTCCACCAGGCTTGACTCTGCCGCTAGTCAGTAGTAAGGCAGTCTGTTCTTCTTCCTCCTGCTTCTCCCAGGTTCCTTCACTCCCCTGCCCATGGTCTCAGCAGACACATCACCCAGAGCCCATTCTCTCGGATGTGGAGAACCACACAAGGCTGCAATCAAGGCCAAGCCTGGAATCACAAACAAGGCCCTGGCTGCCTGTGTAGATGATGCTCCCATCAAGTACTTCCCTTTTCACCAGATTCTATTTGTGCCCTGAAGCTTGGCCTAAAACCCCAGGAGGGTGTCTGAGACTGAAAAAGGCCTCAACTGTCAGAGATAGAACAGGCTCAGGGTTGCCTGATCCCGTGTTCCCATTTTAAGGAGGAGGAAACCAACGCACAAGGTTGTAGAGGCAAAGTCCTGTGGCAAAGCAAGCACTTGAACCTGAGACCCCAGTGTTCTACCTGATCGGTCACACAAAGTATAGATAATCACGCAGTGGCTGGAGCACTTCTGCCTGACAAAGGAGCCCAGGTGGCTGACATCTCCAAGAGGGATTTTTTTCAGGGTAGAAAATGTCACAAACTCTCTCCTCTCTCTGTGATCTTTGTTAAATCCATCCCTCTCTCTGGGTATCAAAGTTTCAATTCTCAAGCAGAGGGATCAGAAAAAAGGGGGAGAAGAAATTGTTTAAGACATTCGATGAGGTGGTATAATCTTACTTCCAAAATTGGAAAAATAAACAAGACAAGAAAATTATAGGTCCTTTCACCTATGAACATGAAGATGAAAATCCTAAGCAAAATATTGGCTAACTGGATCCTATGTTGTTGTTGATGTTATAAAATCACAGCCAAATGGGGTTTATCACATATAAGAAATGAGAATTAACCATCAGAAAATTATTTCTTTAAATTTTCCATGTTAATTAGTAGACTGAAGGAGAAAAATCGTATTTGTTTCATTATAGGCACATATACACAAAAAAGGGTTTTGATAAATTTAGCAATAATTTATGATTTAAAAAATTCTTCTTTACAAACTAGAAATAGAAAATAAGCTGCAAATTTTGATAGAAATTATATGCCAAAAATTTAGAACAAATATGTTCTTTCTTTTTTTTAAAATAAATTTATTTATTTATTTTATTTATTTATTTATTTTTGGCTGCGTTAGGTCTTTGTTGCTGCGTGCGGGCTCTCTCTAGTTGCGGCGAGCGGGGGCTACTCTTTGTTGTGGTGTGCGGGCTTCTCACTGTGGTGGCTTCTCTTGTGGTGGAGCACGGGCTCTAGGCGCACGGGATTCAGCAGTTGTGGCTTATGGACTCTCTTAGAGCACAGGCTCAGTAGTTGTGGCACACGAGCTTAGTTGCTCCGCAGCATGTGGGATCTTCCCAGACCAGGGCTCGAACCTGTGTCCCCTGAATTGGCAGGCGGATGCTTAACCACTGCGCCACCAGGGAAGTCCAACAAATATATTCTTAATGGACAAACTTTAGATGCCTCTAAGATCAGAAACAACTCAAAGATGCCTGCTATCACAGCTACTATATAACAGCCGTGAGATTCTAGCTCACATTACAAAGAAAAGCAAAAGAAATGTAAGTATTAGAAGATAACAGGTAAACCTGTCATTACTTGCAGACTATTTACTAATCACCTACACAGAAAAACCAATGCAATAATCACCATATAAAAGACCTACCTATAAAAAGTGAAAGCATTTTTCCATATCAGCAATAGCCAACTGAAAAATATAAAGGAAAATAAAATACTAAAGTAACAAGGAAATTAGCTTCCTCTTCCTTTTTATTCTTTTTCCTGCCCTTCCCCCCAAAATTCAGTCCTAAAGCCATTAGGCGGCACACAGAAAAGTGACATCTGTGCAGAGGGGCAGCTTGTGTGGGGTGTTGGGGCCCAAGTGGGGTGAGGAAGGCATCCAGCATGGGGCAAGCCTGGCATGAGAAGCTGGGGCCTGAGACAGGTGAAGAGAGCAACATATATTCTCTAGCTTTGAGAGGGCCTGGGAGCAGTGATACCCCAGCAGCAATAAGCACACCTATTCTCAGCTCTTAGCTTCTAAATACTATTCTCCACTAAAAGGAACCAGGTGTCTTTGGATGAATCGCTGATCCCAGGTTTCAGGCAGAGAAAGTAGAAAAGGAGCCTAGATCATCTTGTTATAAGAGAAAGAAAGGAAGGGCTCAAAGAATGATGAGGGGGCTTCCCTGGTGGCGCAGTGGTTGAGAATCTGCCTGCCAATGCAGGGGACACGGGTTCGAGCCCTGGTCTGGGAAGATCCCACGTGCCGCGGAACAGCTGGGCCCGTGAGCCACAGTTACTGAGCCTGCGCGTCTGCAGCCTGTGCTCCGCAACAAGAGAGGCCGTGATAGTGAGAGACCTGCGCACCGCGATGAAGAGTGGCTCCCACTTGCCACAACTAGAGAAAGCCCTCGCACAGAAACGAAGACCCAACACAGCCATAAATAAATAAATAAATAAATAAATAAATAAATAAATAAATAAAGAATGATGAGGACATGCCAAAAGGACATGTCCAACTTGGAAGGGCTTCCACTAGACAAAAATAGGACAATCTGAGAGCAAAATAAATAATGATAATAATGGATTGAATAAAATGAAAACCATGAATAAATTGAAAGTTTCATGAAAATAGATTATTTATATAATTTTAAAGTACTCCACAAAGTACTTTTAATTACAAAGGGAAAAAGAGTAACTTTACAATGGCAAAACCTGGCAGATGCCACCTTAATCAAGCGATCAAAGTAAACACCATTAGCAACAGGACAAACTGAAACTGTGTGCCATCTGGTAGGATGCCACAGGAAGAATGCAGCATCACTTCTGTGATGTTCCTGCCAAAGATGCATAATCTGGATCTAATCATGAGGAAATATTAGACAAATCTAAATTGAGGAACATTCTGTAAAATAACTTGCCTGTGATCTTCAAAAGTATCAAGGTCATGTGAGTCAAAGAAAGACTGAGAAACAAGTTCCAAACCAAAGGAGATTAAAGAGACACGAAAAGCAAATGCAAGGTGTGGTCTGAACATGTGATTCCTTTTGCCATCAAGAACATTATTGGGGGGCTTCCCTGGTGGTGCAGTGGTTGAGAATCCACCTGCCAACGCAGGGGACACGGGTTCGATCCCTGGTCCGGGAAGATCCCACATGCCGTGGAGCAACTAAGACCGTGCACCACAACTACTGAGCCTGTGCTCTAGAGCCCGCAAGCCACAACTACTGAGCCCGCGTGCCACAACTACTGAGCCCACGTGCCACAACTACTGAAGCCCACGTGCCGAGAGCCCGTGCTCCACAACGAGAGAAGCCACCGCAATGAGAAACCCACGCAATGCAACGAAGAGTAGCCGCCGCTCACCGCAACTAGAGAAAGCCCCGCGCGCAGCAACAAAGACCCAACACAGCCAAAACTAAATAAATAAAATAAATAAATTTATATTAAAAAAAAAAAGAACATTATTGGGACAACTGTTAAAACTTGAATGAGGTCTGGGGATGAGATGATAGTAATGCATCAGTGTTAACTTCCCAACGTTGATGGTTATATGGTGGCTATGTATGAGAGTGTCCTCGTTTGTATGGAATACCCAATAAAGTATGTGAGGATGATGGGGCATCAGGTTGGCAACAAAAACTCAAATGGTTCAGGAAAAAAGCTCTTTGTATTGTTCTTACAACTCTCCTGTATGTTTAAGATTATTTAAAATTTTTTAAATATCCTATGATTTACATTAAAAGTCTCTAGAAATTAACTTAAGGAATGCAAAAGATCCCTAAGGTGAAATTTTAAAAATTCTATTAAAGAATATAAAAGAAGATATAAATGGATACCTACTCCATACTCATGGTTAGGGTAACTTAACATCATAAACTTGCTGGTTCTTCTCAAATTGAGCTACAAAATCAGTACAATCCCAAGCAAAATTCTAGATGGATTTCATTTTGGAGAAACTCATCAAGCTTGTTCTAAATTATATGTGCAAGAATAAGGTCCACAAAGAGTTAAGTCAACTTTGTAAAAGAAAAACTAAATGGGAGATCTTGTCTTATCATATACACAGATAGATAGATAGACATAGATACAAATATAGATACAGATGATGACAATGATGATGATGATGGTGATGATAGATAGATAGATAAAAATAAATGATAGATAGATAGATCTGATATATAACAAAGATGGCACCATGAATCAAAGAAGGAAGGAACAGACTTTTTAGAACAAAACTGACTCCTTGCCCTTGGCCACCACAAACGTGGATTCCAGCTGTATGAAAGACCTAGCTGTGAAAGAAAAAAAATGTAGAATATTTTGTGATCTAGAAGTGGGGAAAGCACCTCCTAAACTAGACCCAAAAAGCAAAAGCCATGAGAAGAAATGTTGAATTTGCTTATATCAAAGATTTTTGTTCGGCGAAGGACCCTGTAAACAAAATTAACAGATGGAAAACTGATTTGTAAAAGATGTTTTCAATGTCAAAAGCTGACAAGGGATTCATATCCAGACTATACATGGAACTCCTGCAAATCAATAAGAAAAGGAACCAAAATGTGAGGGCAAATGAGTGAAGGATGTGAATAGGCGACTCACAGAAAGGGAATCCAAATGACTAACAAGGTGCAGAGATACTTAGATGCATCCATAATCAGAGACACACAAAGTAAAACATCAGTGAGATGCCATTTCACATCCATCAGGCTGGCAAAAAATGAGAGAAGTGGATAATGCTGAGCATTGGTGAGGATTCAGGGAGACACCCTTGTGCACTGCTGGTGGGAATGTAGACTGGTGCAGCCATTCTGGAGAACAGTCGGGCAGTTTGTAAGTGAAATTAAGCATGCATGTACCCTATGACCCAGAAAGCCCAATGCTGAGTTAGAATCTATGTAGACTGAATTGTGCTCCTAATTATTTATTTTATATCCTTGCCACAATCTCAGGATGGGCAGAGAGAATTTCCCAAGCCCTAGACTTTGGGGTTGGTCATGTGACTTGCTTTGACCAATAGTGTATTGGAAAATGAGTCACATTTAGCTGCCTGAAATACGCTTGTGCCCTTGTTCTCTTGCACTTCTGCCATCACCATGAAAACACCCAAGTAGCTCACTGCCCTTCCAGCCTAGGCTGGAGAGTCTGTCTGAAAATTAAATGAATACAGAAAGATGAGGATAAAAAGCACAAAGAGCCACTCCTGCAGCAGCACTTAAACACCTAGAGCCACCTGTGTGTAGAGCCAGACTTCCTCCTGGACTTTTCAGTTATGCAAACAAATAAAGTCTCTTATTTGCTTAAGTCAATTTGATATGGGCTTCTGTCACCTACAACAGAATCCAGTCTAATTCGTCTCCCTTACAGTATTTCAACTCCAACCTAACTGAATTACTCATCATCCCTTAAACATTGTGTCTCTCTGCCCTTGTTCAAATTCAGTTTAACTAATACTATTGTAAGCATATACCATATAAAAGGTAGAGGGTTCCAAGGATAGGTACTTTCTGGCACATGTTCTGTCATTATGTCTATGGTAGATATGACTTACTCAATTTTTTGTTAATATTGATACTTTCAAAGAACCAACTATTAGCATTGTTGATTTATGCTCTTCTTATCTTTGTTGTTTTCTTCTTTCCTTTGTTCTTTTTTTTTCCCTTTGCTGTTACTTTTCAGCTTCTTGAGATGGACGCTTTAATCACTAATTTCCAAATCTTTCTCCTTTTCTAATATAACCATTTTGAGGCTACAAATTTTCCTTTAATAACTGCATTAGCTGCATCCTGCAAGTTTTATTATGAGATATCTTTATTATCATTCAGTGCAAAAAGTTTTCTGATTTTTCCTTTGATGAGTTTAATGTTTAATTTCCAGGCACTTGGGGTTTTTAATTTTTCTTTTTTGTTATTGATTTATAGTTTAGTTCCTTTGTGGTTAGAGAATACAGTCTGAATAATTTCAATCTTTCGAAATGTGTTGAGTCTTTTTTTATGGGCCAGTATATGGTCAATTTTGATAAATATTGTATGTTCACTTGAAAACGTGAATTTTGAGTTCTCAGGTCAAATTCGTTAAGAAAATATCACTAATTGATCACAGCCCTTCTTACATTATATATCAGAGACAACCTCAGAATCCTTCTCAACATAGGGCTCCAGGCAGCCACTATCAATTGATAGGAGTATGACCTCAATAGGGAACCTATTTCCTGTAGAGTGTAGAGGTTATGGGCCAGGTGTCAGCTTGCCTGCATTCAGATCTCAGCTCTGCCACCTTCTAGCTGTATGATCTTGGGCAAGTTGACCTAACCACTTTGACCCTCAGGTTCTTTGTCTGAAAAAAGTTGCTAATAATAGTTCCCCTGCTGCCTACATTTGTGAGAATTAAGTGTGAATAAAGTGCTGAGCTCAGTGACTGTTATCTAGTAAGCACCCTCCAGCCAGACACGTAAGCCCCTGCCCTGGTCTGAACCCCTCCACCCTTCATACCCCTTCCAGCCTAAGTCTGATCACTCTTCAAGGCGCTGGTAGAATCAATGCCTCCTCTGAGAAACTGTTGCTTGAGCCTTTGCCTGTTCTTGTTTGTTTTGACTGCCTGACATGTGAACCCTCTTTCCTATTCTAGAGGAGTCCCTTCCTTAGGAGTCGTGGGAGGAGGCAGAACTGCCTCCCATTTTAAAAGCAAAAATTTCTAGATGTTTGTTTTCCCAGCTTCCCTTGCAGTCTGGGCATGGTCACGTGACCTGGTTCTGTCAATCAGATGTTCCCACTCTAAACTTTGAATTCAAAGCAGGGACAGAGAGACTGTGCCCAGTGGGGCAGCAGCAGCTAGGCTGGAAGTGGCTGCCCTCATCTGGTGCCAGTTGTGGGTCAGGATTGGCACTGCAGGCTGTGGCTTTGGGGCTCGGCTGTTATTCACCTGACCATTTCTGTGGGTGATTTCGATAGTTTCTTGGCCTTGAGGCCTCTGAGCCTGGTTCTCCCTCCTACCAATACCCTGGAATGAACCCGATACTCTTCCAACAAGTCTCCTTAAATTAGCCAGAGTCAATTTCTGTTGTAACCAAGACCCCCCTCTGCTAGGTCCTTCTTGGTTGTCCTTCTCTCTCACTTCTAAGGCTCCTGCAGCACAAAGGATCTCCCCCTCCCTGCAGCCAGCAAGTCCTGGCTATAACCAGTCATTATTTTATGCCTCTATCATATCTCCCTTACTATAAACTCAATGTCCTCTATCTAAACTCTAGGGGCCTGAGGTGATTCAGAATTCAAAATTTTTCAGATTGTAAAAAGGTGATTTGGTGCATATTCTGGGACCACACCTGGTAATCAACCACATTAACATACAATCAGAGGGTTATTCCATTAAGACTATAAATAGCTTGGCATCAGTTCAGATCAGGTTCTGCCATCAAATGAGTTTTGGTGGCAAACTTACAAAAACACTTGAGTTTTCAGAGCTTTATGAATTTCAAATTGCAGATAAGGGATTGTAGATCTGTAGTAAAAGCTAATGGCCAGCATTAGCAAGCATTTCCCGAGCACTTACTATGTGCCAGGAACTGTGCTAAGTGTTAATCCTCACCTCCATGCTATAAGGTGGGTAAGATTTTTATGCCCATTTTACAGCTGAGGAAATTGAGCCTTAAAATTGAGCATAAAAGCAGAAACTGTCCGACACTGGGAAGAGATGTTATTTTTATTTTATTTTTTAAAATATTTATTTATTTATTTATCTTTGGCTGCATTGGGTCTTCATTGCTGTGCGTGGGCTTTCTCTAGTTGCAGCGAGCAGTGGTTTCTCTTGTTGTGGAGCACGGGCTCAGTAGTTGTGACTCGCGGGCTCTAGAACGCAGGCTCAGTAGTTGTGGCGCACAGATTAGTTGCTCCGCGGCATGTGGGATCTTCCCGGACCAGGGCTCGAACCCGTGTTCCCTGCATTGGCAGGCGGATTCTTAACCACTGCGCCACCAGGGAAGCCCAAGAGATCTTATTTTAATGGATGAGAAAATGGAGGCTCAGGGAGGTGAAGTGAGTTCCCTGGATCACAAAGCAAGAGAGTGGCAGGATATGATTCTGACACCTAGGGGTGCAGCTCAACCCTCTCTCCTGACCTTGCCTCTTTCCTGCTCTGCAGAGCCTCACCTCACCCTTGCCCTTCTCTGTCCCAAACCTGGGTAACAGGGAGCAGGCAGATACAGGAAGGAAATGCCAGCCCCAGAGAAACAATTGCTCAAGCAAAAGATAATAGAAAAAAGCCTTCCTAGGAACTCATTCCCACAGGCAAATGTCTACTACTTCGCTGACTGGTTATAAACATGCAAATACTTGAGTGAATTCAATTTATTGACTCCGAAGTTTGGCTCTCCCTGTCCACTGATCCCCCTTCAAGTGTCCTTTGAGTTAGTGGTTCCCAGACTTGGGGTTTCACAAGCCTGTACAGTGTCAAAAGACACAGGGACTGACGTAGAATTGCCATATAAGGTCATTAAAAACCACAACTCCTGGCAACCTAGCTCCATCTGTCCAGAAATTAAGGTCATTTTAATGCAAGCATAGGGGCATACTTAATGTTATTGAGTAGTCATAACACTTGTTCTTTTATTGCTGACAAAATTATGTCCTCAATTGTCAGCACGGTTATCCTGGTCCCCCGGCAGATGGCTAACCTCTGTTTTAGACTAGAAACTCCTTGGGGTAAGAAGCCATGGCAAATGGATTAAAGGCCTAAATGTAAGACCAGATACTATAAAACTCTTAGAGGAAAACAGGCAGGACACTCTCTGACATAAATCGAAGCAAGATTTTTTTTGACCCACCTCCCAGAGTAATGAGAATAAAAACGGAAATAAACAAATGGGACCTAATTAAACTTAAAAGCTTTTGCACAGCAAAGGAAACCATAAACAAGATGAAAAGACAACCCTCAGAATGGGAGAAAACATTTGCAAATGAAGTAACTGACAAAGGATTAATCTCCAAAATATACAAACAGCTCATGCAGCTCAATATCAAAAAAAACAAACAACCCAATCCAAAAATGGGCAGAAGACCTAAATAGACATTTCTCCAAAGAAGACATACAATGGCCAAAATGCACATGAAAAGATGCTCAACGTCACTAATCATTAGAGAAATGCAAATCAAAACTACAATGAGGTATCACCTCACACCGGTTAGAATGGGCATCATCAGAAAATCTACAAACAATAAATGCTGGAGAGGGTGTGGAGAAAGGGAACCCTCTTGCACTGTTGGTGGGAATGTAAATTGATACAGCCACTATGGAGAACAGTATGGAGGTTCCTTAAAAAACTAAAAATAGAACTACCATATGACCCAGCAATCCCACTACTGGGCACATACCCCAAGAAAACCATAATTCAAAAAGATACATGTACCACCGTGTTCATTGCAGCACTATTTACAATAGCCAGGACAAGGAAACAACTTAAATGTCCATCGACAGATGAATGGATAAAGAAGATGTGGCACATACATACAATGGAATATTACTCAGCCATAAAAAGGAGCGGAATTGAGTTATTTGTGTTGAGGTGGATGGACCTACAGTCTGTCATACAGAGTAAAGTAAGTCAGATAGAGAAAAACAAATACCGTAGGCTAACGCACATATATGGAATCTAAAAAAATGGTACTGATGAACCTAGTGGCAGGGCAGGAATAAAGATGCAGACGTAGAGAATGGACTTGAGGACACAGAGGGGGAAGGGGAAGCTGGGACGAAGTAAGATAGTAGCATTGACATATATACATTACCAAGGTAAAATGGATGGCTAGTGGGAAGCTGCTGCATAGCACAGGGAGATCAGCTCGATACTTTGTGATGACCTAGAGGGATGGGATAGGGAGGGTGGGAGGGAGGCTCAAGAGGGAGGGGATATGGGGATATAGGTATACATATAGCTGATTCATTTTGTTGTACAGCAGAAACGAATACAACATTGTAAAGCAATTATACTCCAATAAAGATACAAAAAATAAAAATAAAAAAATAAATGCTGGAGAGGGTGTGGAGAAAAGGGAACCCTTCTACATTGTTGGTGGGAATGTAAATTGGTACAGCCACTATGGAGAACAGTACAGAGGTTCCTTAAAAAACTAAAAATAGAGCTACCATATGATCCAGCAATCCCACTCCTGGGCACATACCCAGAGAAAACCATAATTCAAAAAGACACATGCACCCCAGTGTTCATTGCAGCACTATTTACAATAGCCAGGACATGGAAGCAACCTAAATATCCATCAACAGAGGAATGGATAAAGAAGATGTGGTACATATATACAATGGAATATTATTCAGCCGTTAAAAAAGAACGAAATAATGCTACTTGCAGCAACCTGGATGGACCTAGAGTTTCTCATACTGAGTAAAGTAAGTCAGCGAAGGACAGATATTGTATGATATGGCTTATATGTGAGATCTAAAAAAAAAAAGGTACAAATGAACTTATCTACAAAACAAAAATAGAGTCACAGATGTAGAAAACAATCTCATGGTTACCAGGGCGGGAAGGGAGGGAGGGATAAATTGGAAGGTTGAGACTGACATATACACACTACTATATATAAAATAGATAACTAATAAGGACCTACTGTATAGCACAGGGAACTCTACTCAATACTCTGTAATGACCTATATGGGAAAAGAATCTAAGAAAGAGTGGATATATATTAGTATAACTGATTCAGTTGGCTACACAGCAGAAACTAACACAACATTGTAAATCAACTATACTCCAATAAAAATTTAAAAAAGAATGCCAAAAAAAAAACCCCAACAAAATGCCAAAACAACAACAAACAAAAAACCAAAGAAGCCATGGCAGTTCAACCTGCAGTCTCAGCCAATCCATCTCTCCATCACCCTAGAACAAGCCTAGCTGCTTGTAATAAACACTTGCTTTGTGCTAGGACCAAAGCTAAGTGTCCTCCATAATGCAAGAGACAATCTCTATCCTCAGCCTCTTTTTACAGGTGAGAGACCTATGACTAAGAGGTTAAGTAATGTGACCAAGGTCACACAGTTAATTAAGTGACAGAGCAGAAATGTAAACCTGAGTCTGTCTAGCTCCAAAACCACTACCCTGTAATTCCTCTCTAAGGAAGTAGATGAACAGGGGCGCAAAGAGCATTGTATACTATGCACATACCTCACTTTAGGGAGAGGATCCTGAGAACAATGTGTTAATAAGCAAACCAGACTGCTGGGACAAGGATCTCGGAATTTCCAAAGAACTTGGATTCACATGGTGCTTGGGCCCATGGAATGAACATTGGAAGTTCTTTGCCATGTTATTATTATCTCTCTGTTGACAGAAATATAAGAAACACCTATATATGCTTCACCAAGATTTCCCATTTGCTAACATTTTACCACACTTGCTTTTTCTCTATGTATATCAACACTGGCCAATAAAAATTTCTGTGATGATAGAAATGTTTTATACCTGAACCATCCTAGTGGGTGTGAAGTGGCATCTCGTGGTTTTTAATTGCATTTCCCTAATGACTAATGATGCTGAGTATCATTTCATGTGGTATTGGCCATTTGTATATCTTCTTTGGAGAAATGTCAATTCAAGTCCTTTGTCCATCTTGTACTTGGGTTGTCTTTTTGTTGTTGCACTGTAAGAATTCTTTACATATTCTGCATACTAGACCTTTATCAGACATGATTTGCAAATATTTTCTCCCATTCTGTGGTTTGTCTTTTCACTTTCCTTTTTTATTGAAATATAGTTGATTTACAATGTTGTGTTAAGTCTTTTCACTTTCTTGATGGTGTCCTTTGGTGCACATATTTTTTTAATGTTGATGAAATCCAATTTATCTTAGTTTTTCTTTTGTTGCTTGTATTTTTGGTGTCATATGTAAGAATCCATTTCCAAACCCATGGTCATGAAGATTTAACTCTATGCTCTCTTCTAGGAATTTATGGTTACAGCTCTGATGTTTAGGTCTTTGATCAATTTTTAGTTAATTTTTGCATATGGTATGAGATAAGGGTTCTACTTCATTTTCGTTCTTTTGCATGTGGATATCCAATTGTCCCAGCACCATTTATTGATAAGACCATTTTTCCCTATTGAAGGTCTTGGCACTCTTGTAGAAAATCAATTGACCACAGATTTATGGGTTTATTTCTGGGCTCTCAGATCTGTTCCATTATGCCAGTTCGACACTGTCTTGAATATTGTAGCTTTGTAGTAAGTTTTGAAATCAGGAATTGTGAATTCTCCAATTCTGTTCTTTTTTTCTTTCGAGATTGTTTTGGCTATTCTGGGTCCCTTGAGTTTCCAGATGAATTTTATGATTATCTTGTCCATTTCTGCAAAAATATCAGGTGGAATTTTGATAGGAAATGCATTGAATCTGTAGATCAATCTGGTATTGCCATCATATAAATATTGTCTTCCAATCCATGAACATGAGATATTTTTCTATTTACTTAAGGGTTATTAAATTTCTATTAACAATGTTTTGTAACTTTTAGTGTACATATATTATATCTCCTTTGTTAAGTTTACTCCTAAATATTTTATTTTTCAATGATAATGTAAACGGAATTTTCTTATTCATTTTTGGATTGTTTATTGCTTAGTACATAGAAATACAATTTATTTTTGTATATTGATTTTGTATTCTCCAACCTTGCTGAACTTGTTTGTTGGTTCTAATAGTTTCTTTAATGGATTCCTTAAGATTTTCCATATATAACATCATGTCATTTGAGAATAGAGATAATTCTACTTCTTTCTTTCCAATCTGTATGCTTTTTATTTCTTTTTCTTGCCTAATTGCTCTGTCTAGAACCCCCAGTACAATGTTGAATAGAAGTGGTGAGAGCAAACATCCTTGTCTCGTTCTTTATCTTAGGGAGAAAGCATCACCAGTCTGATGTTAGCTGTGGGTTTTTCACAGATACCCTTTATCAGGTTGAGGAAAATTTCTTTCCCTTCCTAGTTTGTTGAGTGTTTTTATCATGAAAGGATGTTGGAGCTTTTCAAATTTTTTTTTTTTTTTTGGCATCAATTGGGATGATCATGTGGTTTTCTCCCTTTATTGTATTAATATGGTATATTACATCAATTGATTTTTGCATATTAAACCAATCTTGCATTCCTGGGAAAAGTCCCACTTGGTCACAGTATATTTGGTTTGTATTTGGTTTATTAGTATCTTGTTGAGAATTTCTGCATGTATATTCATAACGGATATTGGTCTGTAGTTTTCTTTTCTTGTAATGTCTTTGGCTTTGGTATCAGAGTAATACTGGGCTCATAGAATGAGCTGGGAAGTGTTCCCTCCTCCTCTGTTTTTTTGGAAGAGTTTTGGAAGGATTGGTGCTAATTCTTCCTTGAAATGTTGATATAATTTAACAGTAAAACCATCTAGTCCTGAACTTTTCTTTGCTGGAAATTTTTTGACTACTGACTCAATCTCCTTACTTACTATATATCTATTCAGATTTTTTTTTTAATTTACAATACTATTGATATATTAATTTCAGGCATATAACATAGGAATACAATATTTCTATAGATTATACTCCATTTAAAATTATTATAAAATAATGGCTATATTTCCCTGTGCTGTACAATATATTCTTGTAACTTATTTTATACATAGCAGTTTGTACCTCTTGATCTACCACCCTTATAATTGCCCCTCCCCCTCCTCTGTCCCCACTGGTAGCCACTAGTTTTTTCTCTATATCTGTGAGTCTGTTTCTGTTTTGTTATATTCGTTTGTTTTATTTTTTACATTCCACATATCAGTGGTAACATACAGTATTTGTCTTTTTCTGTCTGACTTATTTCACTAAGCATAATACTCTCTAGGTCCATCCATATTGCAAATAGCAGAATTTCATTCTTTTTTTATGGCTGAGTAATATTCCATTGTATATATATACCACATCTTCTTTATCTATTAATTTGTTGATGGACACTTAGGTTGCTTCCTATCTTGGCTATTGTAAGTAATTTTGCTATGAATATTGGGGTGCATCTATCTTTTCAAATTAGTGTTTTCGTTTTCTTCGGATGTATAACCAGGAGTGGAGTTGCTGGATCATATAGTGGTGCTACCTTTAGTTTTTTTGGCAGTTTGTGTCTTTCTGGGATTTTTCCATTTCATTTACATTATCTAATTTATTGTCATACAATTGTTGATAGTATTCTCCTATAATCCTTTTTATTTCTATAAGTTTGGTAGTAATGTCCCCACTTTCATTTCTGATTTTTAGTAATTTGAGTCTTCTCTCTTTTTTTTGCTTGATCAGTCTAGCTAAAGCACCTCTTGACAAAAAATTTGATCTTTTCAAAGAACCAACTTCTGGTTTCATTGATCCTCTCTATTGTTATTCTGTTTTTAATTTCATTTATCTCCACTGTGATTTTTTTTTAAATTTTATTTATTTATTTATGGCTGTGTTGGGTCTTCATTTCTGTGCAAGGGCTTTCTCTAGTTGCGGCAAGTGGGGGCCACTCTTCATCGTGGTGCACGGGCCTCTCACTGTCGCGGCCTCTCTTGTTGCGGAGCACAGGCTCCAGACGTGCAGGCTCAGTAATTGTGGCTCACGGGCCTAGGTGCTCCGTGGCCTGTGGGATCTTCCCAGACCAGGGCTCAAACCCATGTCCCCTGCATTGGCAGGCAGATTCTCAACCACTGCGCCACCAGAGAAGCCCCACCACTGTGATCTTTTTAATTTCCTGTCTTATGCTTGCTTTGGGGTTAATTTGCTCCTTTGTTTCTAGTTCTTTAAGGTGGAAGGTTAGGTCATTTATTTGAGATCTTTCTTCTTTTATAGTGTAGGGATATATAGGTATAAATTTCCCTCTGAGCACTGCTTTCACTGCATTTCTTTGTTTCTTTTTATTCCCAAATAATATTCCACTAGACAGATATACCACATTTTTTTTTAACATCTTTATTGGAGTACAATTGCTTTACAATGTTGTGTTAGTTTCTGCTGTATAACAAAGTGAATCAACGTTATGTATACCTATATCCCCATATCCCCTCCCTCTTGCATCTCCCTCCCATCCTCCCTAACCCACCCCTCTAGGTGGTCACAAAGCACCAAGGTGATCTCCCTGTGCTATGCAGCTGCTTCCCACTAGCTATTTATTTTACATTTGGTAGGGTATATATGTCAATGCTACTCTCTCACTTCGTCCCAGCTTACCCTTCCCCCTCCCCATGTCCTCAAGTCCATTCTATACGTCTGTGTCTTTATTCCTGTCCTGCCCCTAGGTTCATTAGAACCATTTTTTATTATTTTAGATTCCAAACACATGTGTTAGCATATGGTATTTGTTTTTCTCTCCTATGAAAAACTTCTCCTTTTTCATTTCTAATTTCATTGATTTGAGCCCTCTCCCTCTTTTTCTTGATGAGTCTGGCTAATGGTTTATCAATTTTGTTTATCTTCTCAAAGAACCAGCTTTTAGTTTTATTGATCTTTGCTATTGTTTTCTTTGTTTCTATTTCATTTATTTCTGCTCTGGTCTTTATGATTTCTTCCCTTCTGCTAACTTTGGGTTTTGCTTGTTCTTCTTTCTCTAGTTCCTTTAGGTGTAAGGTTAGATTGTTTATTTGAGATTTTTCTTGTTTCTTGAGGTAAGCTTGTATTGCTATAAACTTCCCTCTTAGAACTGCCTTTGCTGCATCCCATAGGTTTTGGATCATCGTATTTTCATTGTCATTTGTCTCTAGGTATTTTTTTATTTCCTCTTTGATTTCTTCATTGATCTCTTGGTTATTTAGTAACGTATTGTTTAGCCTCCATGTGTTTGTGTTTTTTACGTTTTTTTCCCTGTAATTGATTTCTAATCTCATAGCATTGTGGTCAGAAAAGATGCTTGATATGATTTCAATTTTCTTAAATTTACTGAGGCTTGATTTGTGACCCAAGATGTGATCTAGCCTGGAGAATGTTCCGTGCGCACTTGAGAAGAACGTGTAATCTGCTGTTTTTGGATGGAATGTCCTATAAATATCAATTAAATCTATCTGGTCTATCGTGTCATTTAAAGCTTGTGTTTCCTTATTAATTTTCTGTTTGGATGATCTGTCCATTGGTGTAAGTGAGGTGTTAAAGTCCCCCACTATTATTGTGGTACTGTCGATTTCCTCTTTTATAGCTGTTAGCAGTTGCCTTATGTATTGAGGTGCTCCTATGTTGTGTGCATAAATATTTACAGTAGTTGTATCTTCTTCTTGGAATGATCCCTTGATCATTATGTAGTGTCCTTCCTTTTCTCTTGTAACATTCTTTATTTTAAAATCTATTTTATCTGATACAAGTATTGCTACCCCAGCTTTCTTTTGATTTCCATTTGCATGGAATATCTTTTTCCATCCCCTCACTTTCAGTCTGTATGTGTCCCTAGGTCTGAAGTGGGTCTCTTGTAGACAGTCTATATATAAATGGGTCTTGGTTTTGTATCCATTCAGTGAGCCTGTGTCTTTTGGTTGGAGCATTTAATCCATTCACGTTTAAGGTAATTATCGATATGTATGTTCCTATGACCATTTTCTTAATTGTTTTGGGTTTGTTTTTTGTAGGTCCTTTTCTTCTCTTGTGTTTCCCACTTAGAGACGTTCCTTTAGCATTTGTTGTAGAGCTGGTTTGGTGGTGCTGTATTCTCTTAGCTTTTGCTTGTCTGTAAAGCTTTTGATTTCTCCATCGAATCTGAATGAGCTCCTTGCCGGGTAGAGTAATCTTGGTTGTAGGTTCTTCCCTTTCATCACTTTAAATATGTCATGCCACTCCCTTCTGGCTTGTAGAGTTTCTGCTGAGAAATCAGCTGTTAACCTTATGGGAGTTCCCTTGTATGTTATTTGTCTATTTTTCCCTTGCTGCTTTCAATAATTTTTCTTTGTCTTTAATTTCTGCCAATTTGATACTCTGTGTCTCGATATGTTTCTCCTTGGGTTTATCCTGCCTGGGACCCTGTGCACTTCCTGGACTTGGTTGGCTATTTCCTTTCCCATGTTTGGGAAGTTTTCCACTATAATCTCTTCAAATATTTTCTCAGGTTTTTTCTCTCTCTCTTCTCCTTCTGGGACTCCTATAATGCAAATGTTGTTGCGTTTTATGTTGTCCCAGAGGTCTCTTAGGCTGTCTTCATTTCTTTTCATACTTTTTTCTTTATTCTGTTCTGCAGCAGTGAATTCCACCATTCTGTCTTCCAGGTCACTTATCTGTTCTTCTGCCTCAGTTATTCTGCTACTGATTCCTTCTAGTGTATTTTTCACCTCAGTTATTGTATTGTTCATCTCTGTTTGTTTGTTCTTTAATTCTTCAAGGTCTTTGTTAAATATTTCTTGCATCTTCTCCATCTTTGCCTCCATTCTTTTTCCGAGGTCCTGGATCATCTTCACTATCATTATTCTGAATTTTTTTTCTGGAAGGTTGCCTATCTCCACTTCATTGAGCTGTTTTTCTGGGGTTTTATCTTGTTCCTTCATCTGGTACATAGCCCTCTGCCTTTTCATCTTGTCTCTCTTTCTGTGAATGTGGTTTTTGTTCCACAGGCTGTAAGATTGTAGTTCTTCTTGCTTCTCTGTGCCACATCTTCTTTATCCATTCATCTGTCAATGGACACTTAGGTTGCTTGCATGTCCTGGCTATTGTAAATAGTGCTGCAATGAACATGGTGGTACATGACTCTTCCTGAATTATGGTTTTCTCTGGGTATATGCCCAGTAGTGGGACTGCTGGGTCATATGATAGTTCTATTTTTAGTTTTTTAAGGAACCTCCGTACTGTTCTCCATAGTGGCTGTATCAATTTACATTCCCACCAACAGTGCAAGAGGGCTCCCTTTTCTCCACACCCTCTCCAGCATTTACTGTTTGTAGATTTTCTGATGATGGCCATTCTGACTGGTGTGAGGTGATACCTCATGGTAGTTTTGATTTGCATTTCTCTAATGATTAGTGATGTTGAGTATCTTTTCATGTGCATTTTGGCCATCTGTATGTCTTCTTTGGAGAAATGTCTATTTAGGTCTTCTGCCCATTTTTGGATTGGGTTGTTTGTTTTTTTGATATTGAGCTGCATGAGCTGCTTGTATATTTTGGAGATTAATCCTTTGTCAGTTGCTTCATTTGCAAATACTTTCTCCCATTCTGAGGGTTGTCTTTTCATCTCGTTTATGGTTTCCTTTGCTGTGGAAATTAAGTTTCATTAGGTCCCATTTGTTTATTTTTGTTTTTATTTCCATTTCTCTAGGAGGTGCGTCAAAAAGGATCTTGCTGTGATTTATGTCAAAGAGTGTTCTTCCTATGTTTTCCTCTGAGAGTTCTATAGTGTCCGGCCTTATGTTTAGGTTTTTAATCCATTTTGAGTTTATTTTTGTGTATGGTGTTAGGAAGTGTTCTAATTTCATTCTTTTATATGTAGCTCACATTTTGTTTTATCTTTATTTTTTTCAGGTTGAGATTTTTTCTTTGAAAATTATTTGTTCATGTTCTTTCTACTTTAAAAAAAAACACGTTTTATTCTTCTATTCATCAGCTGATGGACATTTGTGTTATCTCCACCTTGGGGCTATTCTGAATATGCTGCTATGAACATTTATGTACCAGTTTTCTGTGTGGGTGTATACGTGTTTTCAATTCTCTTAGGTACTAGGAGTGAATTGCTGGGTTACATGGTAACTCTGTGGTTAAACTTTGACAGAATTTAGCATTGATACAATAATATTAGCTAATGGAGACATAGTTAAATTTCCTCAGTAGTACCAACTATTCATAGCTGTGGCATGGAGGTAAAATTTATATATGGTAAAATTTACAGCTCTTAGGTGCACATTTCAATGAGTTACAATAAATATATACATACCTGTGCTACCACCACCCCAAACAGAATACAGACCTTTCCATTACCCCTGAGCGTTTTTCTTTCCAACAGCTCCCCCACCTCCCTCCACATCTATTATGAATATGGTAATGATAGCTCTGGGGATGGTCATAAAAGACTAATATTTATCTCAAGAATTTGCAAAACACATTCTTTCACATTTTTAACTTGGAGGCAGAGTGGGGAAAGGGGGAGATAATGAGCATTGGAGTTAAATAGAATCTGCTCTTATCCTAACTCTACCATTTATTGGCTGTGTACTATGGATGGGTTACCTAATATCTTTAAGTCTCAGTTTTCTCAAATGTAAAATTGGTGGTTTGTGAAAATTAGTTAGAACAATGTATCTGAAACACCTGGCACCATGTGGGCACCTTCCAAACATTAATTTCCTCTCCATTTCCCACTCCCTCTTCCTTATTTGATTCTCAGAACAGCCTTCATACAATCGTTTATTCACTCAACTACTGTGTGTCAGGTGCTAAGCTCTGGGGCAACAATGTGACTTTAAATAGCCACTGTCCCTCCCTTCATGAAGATTACAGTCAAGAAGATGGTTAATCAAATAAACATATTAGAGTAAGGTGAAGAAGTACCCAGTGCTCTGAGAGGGTATAATGAGGCCCTGACTCTATCAGGGCTGCTGATCAGAGAGGGCATCGAGGAGGAGGTGACCCTTTAGCTAAGAACTTAGTAAATAGGACAGAATGAGGCAAGGCTTTGGGGGAGTAAGGGATGGCTTTCCAGGAAGAAGAAACAGGGTGTGCAAATGCCCTGTGGCAGGCAAGAGCATGGTGCATTGAAGGAACCAAAGGAAGGCCCAGGTAGCTACAGCAAGGGCCAGATGTGGCTGAAGGTGGTGAGGGCCAGACCTCACAAGGCTCAGGCAGCCATAGTTAGAAATCAGGTCTTTAGCACAGGAGCATGATATGATCAGATCTGCCCTGAGAAGAGAGAGCAGTGTCACATCCTGAGACCACGGGGAGGACCTGCACTCATCTTGGTGAGGAACTGGTTTCCTGGAGCAGGATGGTGGTGGTGGGCATGAAGGGGAGTGGTCAGAATTTAGAAATATTTAGGGTTGTATCAGGTAAAACAAACAGGATTTGGAGATGGTCTGGACATAAGGAGGGAGAGCCAGGGAGGACACTGGTGTGAGCCATGGATAAAAGGCAATGCCAGTGAGGTAGGAACTCCTAGAGGGGACCAGACCTGAGGGGTCAGGAGACCATTCTGAGCTGAAGAAGCCAAGGTTCTGCGAGGTAAAGGGACTGGTTGTGGCCAGATGGCAGGATGAGGTGGGGATGGGTGGTAATGCTATTCTGAACACCTGCTCCTGAGGAAATTTCCAGCTGGCGTGTAGGGGTGGGGTGGGGAGTGGAGGTGGTAGTTAGAAATGCTCCATTGCTTAAGATCTGGGAGCATTCTTGCCTGGGCATTCTGGAATCAACTTCACACCTCAGATGGACGACAGAGCCAGCGAGAACGAAGCCAAGAAACTGTTTCCTTTCCTAAGAGCACAAGAATATCCTGGCAGTAGCCACCCGGCTGACAGTGCACAGTGCCTGCTACACAGTAGGTGTTCAGTAACCAGTGGCCCTCTGCTGAGGTGGGCCCAGAACCTCCAGGCTGGGGGCCTCGGAGGTGATACTCTACCCAAGGCAGGAACTAGGTATCAGAACAAAGAGGTCAAGGTTGGTTCTGAAGCCCCCAGGGCTCGGAAATTTGAAAAGATGAAATATAATTGCCAAAGTTGAATTTCAAGTTCCAAAACACCTCCCCCACTCCTGGGTGGTGGGGGAAGAGATAAAATTCCCAAGCTGGGACTGTAATTCCATCCTATTCAAACACTTGGCAATTTGCCCCAAATTAGCAGCAAACGCTGAAAATAGGCAGAAAGCAAACATTGGCTGGAGGCCACAGGAAAAGTGGCAACAAATTATTGTTCTTTTAAGAATTACAAATACCAAAAGGCCAATTCATGGATTGTGTTGGGGCGTTGTTCTCCCAGAAAAGAGGTCGGCCTCACCCAGCTCTCCAGACCCTTTTGGGTCAGACCAGGGTGAGGCAAGTGGGGAACTTTCACCCCAGCCCTGCCCTGCTTGTAAGACCCTGGGACCTAATGGCAGTTCAGGATCGTGACGCTCCATCCCCCACTCCTATCCATAGGCTCTTCCACCTCTCACCAAGTTAGAAGTCTGAGGGAGGACCTGGCCCCTGGGTTGTCACAGCCTTGGCAGGCTGCCATTGTGCTCAGGGCACCCAACACGTAGACATATTTACCGTGCACTCAATATATGTCAGACATTCTGCTAACGAGGACATCAACCCATCTCTCTCCACCAGGGAGCTCACAGCCTCATAAAAATGACCCAGGGAGGGAGGGAGACGCAAGAGGGAAGAGATATGAGGATATATGTATATGTATAACTGATTCACTTTGTTATAAAGCAGAAACTAACACACCATTGTAAAGCAATTATACTCCAATAAAGATGTTAAAAAAAAAATGACACAGAATCACATCTGGAGTGGTATCCAGATGTGATCTTAAATAACCTCAAATCACATATTGAGAAAGCTTTCCTTTTTCAATTTTATTTCACTCTCCCTGGGCCAGTACATCATCAACACCTCCCCACCGCTTGTTAAAAGCCCTTGGCAGGCAACAGATTCAAGCTAGAATTCATTGAATCTATGGTCATGGTTAGCTTCTAATTATGGCAAATGAAATTGGTTTCCCATTTTGAATAGTGATTTAATTCTAAAATGAATCTATTGGAATTTAAAAAAGGTAAACGTGCACCCATTTGAAGAAGCGTATCAACCAGTAATAGCCCAGGTGGTGACCCACAGACAGGCCAACAACCACCTGGAGGTAAGCAAAAGGAAACAAACTGTCTCCACCCAGCCCCACAGACTCGAGACTATCCCGCGGAATCCCTGTCCCACCTATTTCCAAAATACCCCAGAGAATGGAGGATTTTCCTTTTGGTCTGGGATCAACTCAACCTGCTTGGGATAAAGAGCAATTAACAACCTTGGTATTATTTTCTGCAGGGACTGTTTTCCTCCCTCCAACCCCTCCTCCTGGGAAAAAAAGTTAATATAAACAAAGCCACTTGGACTCAACTAGTTAAGTGTTGTTTGGGTGAGTTGAGCGTTGTTTTGCAACTAAGGTCTTAAGATATTTTAAGAGATGGTGATAAGAAAACAGACAGGGCCGTCCACCCAGAGAAAGAGAAAAGCGATGACTTGGGGCCACCAGTTCCAAGGTTGCGGACCCGACTTCCAGCACCAGGGCCCGCTTTAGACCTTTAGCTGCCTGAGCACTGTGGTGCCCCTTACTACCCTCTTCCCATGTAATCTGAAATATAAATAACATTAAACCACAAACACCTTTCAGATATGCCAAAGTTAAAATTAGCTTATACTTCCGTATTTTAAACTTACTGATTGCAGAATTTGAATAAGATTGTTGAAATGAACTTCTGTTCTCGGGTATTGTTTGGACTGGGGGTGATTCTTTCACTTTTCTGGCACCCTGGGCACATTTTTTTCACCTAACCACTAGTTGCTAAGGGAGGGTGGGTGTGGAGCGGGATGAGGTGGGAGTGTGACCCGGCCCAGCCCAGGGACTGCCGCTGCCCCTAGGCTCAGAATGTTGACATGTCACCTGTCAGGATCACTCTGTGCTGTTGGTCTGACATCAGCCTTTTAGCCAGCCGAACAGGAACCTGTCTCATCTCACAGGCACTAGCTGGATTCTCAGCAAGCAGTTATCAGTTTACTCCACACAGACTCTCTGTGTTGGGGACACCGAGAGATCAGGAAACAGGTGTAGAAAATGGCCCAAGAATAAAGAATAAAACAGTCTACTATCCACTATCATAACACACGGTAGCAATGAGACACCTCATTTCTAGACCATCAGAGCAAGTCGGGGCCTGAGACCATACCTTGTCCAACCTTGTCATTTTACAAATAAGGAAATAAGATTTCGGTGTTAACAGTGGCTCCTGCCAAGGAGGGATTAACATGTGTGTAATTCAATCATGGGCAGGTCCTAGCACACCATGGGCTCAAAAAAAATAAATCATCACTGAATTCAAATAAATCTTCTGATTTGCTGCAGGAGAGAGGAAGTTGGAACCAGGTCTTGGTTGAGCTACTTACCTGTGGTGGGGACGTGGTGGGAAGAGAGGTGGCCTATAGGGACTTCCGGTGACGCAATGGTTAAGAATCCGCCTGCCACGGCAGATTCTTAACCACGGGTTCGAGCTCTGGTCCGGCAAGATCCCACATGCCGCAAAGCAACTAAGCCCGTGGGCCACAACTACTGAGCCTGCGAGCCACAACTACTGAGCCCGCACGACTAGAGCCTGTGCTCCACAACAAGAGAAGCCACTGCAATGAGAAGCCCACGCACTGCAACGAAGAGTAGCCACTGCTCGCTGCAACTAGAGAAAGCCTGTGCACAGCAATGAAGACCCAACGCAGCCAAAAATAAATAAATAAATAAATTAATTAAATATATATTAAAAAGAGAGAGAGAGAGGTGGCCTCCATGGCAGATTCTAACCCACCTCCCTCCCAGTGAATGGTTGCTTAGTCTACAAACAACTTCTGCATCTAATTAAGTGCAGAAACACTGAGAGTGGTGCTTCAGAGGAGATATTTTCCTCAAAGTCCTACTCTGGCCCCACTTTGACGTGCCATGACCAGCCCAGCTCTGAGGCATGGAGAAGGGCCGTGCACACTGGGGATCTTCCCCTTCTGCCCCCAGGGATGCCATGCCCACAATCTGGAGTTGGCAGTCATAACGATTGTTTCTACCGGCCATTTTGGGAAAGTTGCTTTCTGTCCCCTCTCTCCTGGGGGAGGTCAGGTGGCATTGGGACAAGGAGAGTATTGTGGTGCCAACCATTGTTCTAAGTGTCCTTAAATGGGTGTTTCTGGTACACGCTCTATGCACACATGTCCATGGGGCTTTAAGTAGGAGAAATAAGGGCGTGGGTTGGTTGTGGGGTCTTCTCTCCTCGGAGAAATAAGGAAGTTGGATTATTTGTTTCAGGGAGAAATAAGGAAGTGAATTTTTTCTGGGCAGGGCATGTTTGGTGACATGAAACAAAACTTTGGGTGGAGGGAATTGTGAGGCCATATTGGAATTTCCAGGGAGCTCCATGGGCCCAGGAAAGCTAAACGCAGCCAGGTCCCTCTGGTGCTGGACGTGGGGACTGGAGAGTTGGAGACTGAAGCTACCTGCCCGGTGCCTTGGGCTGCAGGTCTCTCTTACCTCAGTTCCTTTTTGAGCAACTGCTCGCTTCTCCTCTCATCCAGCGGACACAGTCCACTGCCTCAGACTCCACGTAGCTCCACGTGGCCCCTGGCACCCAGGAGAACCTGGCCTTTCCTTTCTCGTGGTCAGCAACCGCCCTCCCATTAGTGCTTCTTGGTTCAGATTCTGATTGATTGTGGAGTCAGGGGACAAGTCTAGGGATTGGCTGAACCTGAGCTGATCAGCTATGTCCAGAGGGGTGTGTGCGTGTGTGTGTGTGTGTGTGTGTGTGTGTGTGTGTGTGAAGGGGTGTGTTGTGATGGCTACCTAGAGTAACAGATGCTGTGGTAGGGTCTCCCCTGGGATGAGGGACGCTGCAAGCAGGCCCTCTAAGTAAGTGTGGTAGAGTGGGAATGAGAGTTTGTTCTCTCAGTTTGAGAACCAAGGAGCAAATGTGGTTTGTAACAGAAGGAAGTGGGATGATGGCCTCTCATCATCTGAGTGTCCAGACCCCTTCACAGGCCAGTCCCCAATTCTTTAAGAGCTGCCATGTTGGCACTGCCTGACCCCGACCCCATCCATAGTTGATTGGACCAGGAGTGGACATGTGACCCAGAGGGGACAATCCAATTCTCTCTGCTGGGCACTGGCACTGCAATGCCTCAGTGCACTTGCCAGATAGCCCTGGGGGGCCAGGTCCTGCCACAACAACTGGCAAGAAGAGAAAGCGGGTCTGCAGGGAGGGCAGAGTGAAGCAGGTACAGAGAGAAGAAACTAAGTTTGAAAATGGTCTGAATTGGTGACTGAGCAAATCCCTGCTTCTAGTCACTGTGGAAAACATATGGAGGTTTCTCAAAAAACTAAAAACAGAACTACAATATGACCCAGCAATTCCACTCCTGAGTATATAGCTGAAAAAAAATGAAAACACTAATTCAAAAAGACACATGCACCCAATGTTTATAGCAGCACTATTTATGATAGCCAAGATATGGAAGCAACCTAAGTGTCCATCGACAGATGAATGGATAATGATGTGGTACGTATATATACAATGGAATACTACTCAGCCATTAAAAAAAATGAAATTTTGCCATTTGCAACAACATGGATGGACTTGGAAGGTATTATGCCAGGTGAAACAAGTCAGACAGAGAAAGACAAATACTGTTTGATCTCCCTTACATATGGAATCTAAATAATAAAACAAACTAATGCATATAACAAAAAAAGAAACAGACTCACACATATAGAGAACAAACTAGTGGTTACCAGTGGGGAGAGGGAAGCAGGGAGGGGCAAGATAGGGGTAGTGGATTAAGAGGTGCAAACTACTATGTATAAAATAAATAAGCTACAAGGTTATATTGTACAGCACACGGAATATAGCCAATATTTTACAATATAAATGTAGTAAAACATTAAAAAATTGTGAACCACTATGTTGTACACCTAAAACTTATATAATATTGTACATCAGCTATATCGCAATTAAAAAAAGAATTGGGGCTTCCCTGGTGGCGCAGTGGTTGAGAATCCGCCTGCCAATGCCGGGGACATGGGTCCGAGCCCTGGTCTGGGAGGATCCCACATGCCGCGGAGCAACTAGGCCCGTGAGCCACAACTACTGAGCCTGCGCGTCTGGAGCCTGTGCTCCGCAACAAGAGAGGCCGCGACAGTGAGAGGCCCGCACACCGCGATGAAGAGTGGCCCCCGCTTGCCACAACTAGAGAAAGCCCTCTCACAGAAACGAAGACACAACACAGCCAAAAATAAATAAATAAATTTTTTTAAAAAAAGAATTGAATACAAAGGCTTTTGAATGTTTCCCCCAGCCAAAAAAAAAAAAAAAAAAATCCCTGCTTCCAGTCGCTTCTGGAACCCTGGCTGCCTCCCTTCATGACAAACTTCCCTTTAATAAATTCCTCTTTTCTGTTAGTCCAGCAGGAGTGGTTTTCTATTGCCTGCAGCTAGAATACTCATTAACACATATATTTAATAAAATAATAATAATAATTAGCTGATATTTATTGAATGCTTATTATATGCCATACACTCTCCCAAGGGATTTAATATAGATTATCTTATTTAAACCCCTCAACAACTCTGTGGGGGTATGTATTATTATTCCCATTTCACAGCTGAAGAAACTGAGCACAGATAGGTTCACCTGCTCAAGGTCACACAGCTAGTGGAGCCAGATTTGACCGCAGGTCGTCTGGCTTCAGAGTCTGGGCCACTGTTCGTTATGACAGACTTTTCA
Organism: Balaenoptera physalus; assembly: GCF_965194825.1. Classification (NCBI taxonomy): domain Eukaryota; kingdom Metazoa; phylum Chordata; class Mammalia; order Artiodactyla; family Balaenopteridae; genus Balaenoptera; species Balaenoptera physalus. The sequence continues at coordinate 179,752,546 of NC_138882.1, read as the reverse complement.
GTTGAGACTGCTGGGAGGTGGGGACTCAGGCCTTCTGAGCTCCCCCCGCAACACATGCTCATTCCAGCCCTGCACCCACACAGAAAACTCAAGCTGGAGGAGTTGGTCTCTGAGGGGGAGTGCTTGCCCTCTGCCCCCTGCCCTGCCTACCCCACCCCCAGAAGTAGAGGGAGAGTCCAGAGTCCCTGGGTTTCCATGGCACTGCACTTTGGGGTGGTAAACATTAAACCCATTGGTCTTCCTTCCTCTGAGTGCCCAGAGACCTCTGGAACCACCTCGAAGGAGGCTGGAAAGGGGACAAGACTGTTCGGGAGGTGCAGCATGTGGTCACTCTCACCTTCCAGAATTGCTTCTGGGCACTTCCTGAATGACCAGCAGCGCATCCTCTCTCCCACTTGAAGCCACCATGGTGAGGGGCCTGGGCTGGGAATTGTACACTGGCTGCCTGCTCCTAACTTGATCTCCAAGCCTTGGATTTGTTATCTGTAAAAAGGGGGTCATAATAACCCCTACCCAGAGGACAAAATAGGATAATGGGAAAATGTTTATGTATTAAGTGAGAAAAGCGGCGGCCTTTGTGCTTTTCTTTCTTTTTTTTTTTTTTAAATTATTTATGTATTTATTTTGGCTGTGTTGGGTCTTCGTTTCTGTGCGAGGGCTTTCTCCAGTTGCGGCAAGCGGGGGCCACTCCTCATCGCGGTGCGCGGGCCTCTCACTATCGCGGCCTCTCTTGTTGCGGAGCACAGGCTCCAGACGCGCAGGCTCAGTAATTGTGGCTCACGGGCCTAGTTGCTCCGCGGCATGTGGGATCTTCCCAGACCAGGGCTCGAACCCGTGTCCCCTGCATTGGCAGGCAGACTCTCAACCACTGCGCCACCAGGGAAGCCCTGTGCTTTTCTTAATAAGTGACAGAAACCATGTCCTGATTACATCACTGAGCCACTGGGAAAAGCCTCACCTAAATGTAGACTTTTTTATTTTATATGTATTTTACGATCCCATTCTTCGAGTTTTTGTTTTGTTTTGCTTTTAAATTGGGAAAGATAAATATCAAGGTAAGTTGTATATCCCTGTGTGATGAGACTACAGGGTATTTTAATTTACTTTTTATTTTTTGGATTCAAACTTTCTGACATGAACATAGATGATTTATGCATTTTAAAATATATCTCACTTTACACATATAAAATATTTTTATTATTATTTACTTCAAAGTGCTTTGGCAAGTATAGAGCCCATAAATGTAGAGTGTGAGTACTTGCCCAAGTCCTAGAGTCACGTGTGGGGGACATTTGTGAGTTGCCTCTCCCACATGCACTTCCCTCTTCTCCTTTTGGAGCAGATTGCGTAGGTGGGGACCTTATCCTACCTCCACAGGTGGGCCTGGATTAGCTTAAATCAAGCATTGTGGTGACTGGATTAGGGAGTCCGTGATGGAGGTTTGGCGCACGAGACTTAATTCCAAGACTTGTGTTTGTCTGGGGAAACAGATTTCCACGTTTTTGATATATTATAGGTGACATATATCCATATGTCACCTGGGAACCTCCACCTGGGTGAAATTGGGGCCAAAAGAGAGGAAAAGGAGCTGAGAAATGGAAAGAGAGGGAAACCAGGTCCTGATTACATCACTGAACCACTGGGGAAAAAAGCCTCTCCTGAATGTAGACTTTTCTGTTTCACGAGCCAGTAAATTTCCTCTACTTTCAAAACCAGTTTGAGAAGTTAGATTTTGTTATTTGCAACTTCCTAACTGATAAGGAAACAGGGACCTGAAGTGGGATATGGCAAATAACAGACCCTATGGTGCAGAACTTGTGGGGCTGAGGAGGGCGGTATGGTGTAGGTGGAGCCAGGGCTTCTGCCTGGGAGGTTGGCAATTCTCAAAGAGCTGGTGGTGAAGGAGTCAGTTAGGCTGTAGTCTGAATCTTAGAATTCAAACCAAGGTGCCTCCAAGGCTGCTCTTTTGTGAGACTTGTGGGAAAATTTCAGGATTTTGGAGGTTGTTCATGTCTTGTAGTCTTTAGTAAATTCCTACAAGAAAGAGACGTGCGTGGTCCCTTTGAAATTGGCCTGTTTGAAAGAAGAGAAAGAAGAACTAGACACTTTAGACCTGAGGCCTGTGATCCAAGTTAACAGTGAGTCCAGGATTACAGCCAAAAAGCTGAATTCTCCATGCCCAGTTATATTTAGTGTAAGCAGAGGCCAGGAGGTGGGGGACTTAGCAGGAGATAAAGCTGAAGACCCCTCATGTCCCTCCCAAACTCATCCCATTTAAGCATTCTTTGTCTGAGATGATGTTGTTTTTTTTTTGGCTGCGCCATGCGACTTGCGGGATCTTCGTTCCCCAGCCAGGGATTGAACTCGGGGCTCAGCAGTGAGTCCTAGCCACTGGACCACCAGGGAATTCCCAAGCATTCTTTGTTTGGCAAGGAGACGCAACTCCTCCTCTCACGCTTCTGCTGGGATGCAGACTGTGGACAAGAGGTCAATTAGCAATATCTCTCCACACCTGCTATGGCTTTGACATGTCAAGGAAGAAGCCATCCATTAAACCAAGGGCAGGGGCATGCCCTGAGCCCAAGGTTAGTTGTCAGGAGATGAATATCCCCAGGTCATGTCCTAGACACAGATAAGTGGCAAAGTCTCCATGTATTTGGCTAAAAGCAAATAGGTCAGACACCTACTGAGCCTTTTAGAACATTGCTAAAGTAATCCCCAATCTGCCCAATATCAGCCTGCCATTGCCCAAGGCCTAAAGTATTCTTGGGTCCCCAAATTTGCATCTAACAGGAAGTGGGATGCTAAAGGGGTACAGCCCCCAGGGAGAGCATCTCCAAGGCCCATCTCAGGTGTGTCCATCGAAGACGGGGAGATGGATGGACAGACTGATGCACAGCCAGGAGGATGGCTGAATCTTCAGGAAGATTTTATCAGTGACGATAAAAGCCATTATATGCATGGGGGAGAGGGGGGCGAGGGTGGAGGAGATCTCTCCGCCATCCTGCGTACAGTCAAACGCTCTTTCTGCTTATTCGGGATGGCTTCCTTCCTGCCTTCCTTCTGGAAATGCCACGGGGCTGCTATGGCTGGGCCTGCCTGAATCTGCTCTGACCTCTGGAATCCAGCGCCCCGCAGACAGCCTTGACCCTTCCTTCTGGCCTGCAGCCTCCTCCAGGGCTCAGAAGAGGAAGCAGCAATACTCCCTCTTGGAGCTTGGAGCCTGCTCACAAGTCCCTTTAGAAATAAAGGACAAAATGGCGACACTGTTCCCTGGACAATGGGGTTTTCTCACAGGGTGGGCTACCCAGGCCTTTGTGAGGAAGGCTTCCTTTAAGTGCAGCCGGGGCTGGAGGACACCCTCCGGCCTCGGCCTGAGCACAGGGCTGACCGCGGTGGGGGGGGGGCGGTGGGGAGTGTGGAGAGTGGGGCCTGGGGCTGCAGATGGGGCTGGAAGTGTGCCTGAGTTAATACTGCCTGAGAGATTGGCCTAAGAGAGAGAAGACGAGGGCTGAGCGAGGGCAAGCCTCAAGATGGGACAGCACAGGGGCCAGGGCAGGACTGGGGTGGGTGGGGCGGGTGGGTAAGTCTAGGCCTGGGGCTGCAGCCAGGGCTGGGAAGCTGGGAAGAGGCTTGGGGGTTACAGCTGGTCCTGGGAGAGCATACTGTACACTGCTCAAAGCCCAGGCTTTAGCCATGGGCGGCCTGGGTTCTTCCCTGACTGTCTGGGTGGTCACAGGCAGGCTCTCTCTCGGCTTCCATCTTTGCTCCGATCCCATCTTCTCTCCCCTGAACACTCTATTTAATGCCACAATCTGGCCCCCTTGGCACTCCTCCCCCTATATCTGTGCTCATTCTTTACTCATTCCCTTAACACCTTCTCATTTACTATATAATTTACTTAATTATAATGTTTATTGTTTATCTGTCTTCCTTAACTAGAATGTCAGTTCCCTGAGGACAGAAATCTTTATCTTGTTCACTTGTGTCCCCAGATCCTAGCACGGTGCCTGGCACTGAGCAGGCATCCAATAAATATTTGTTGAATGAATAAAGTTGTTAAGCCTCTCTGAGCTGAGAGCTTTCTCATTTGAAAAGTGAGGATGAGGGCTTCCCCAGTGGCACAGTGGTTAAGAATCCGCCTGCCAATGCAGGGGACACGGGTTCGAGCCCTGGTCCAGGAAGATCCCACATGCCAAGGAGCAACTAAGCCCATGCGCCACAACTACTGAGCGTGCGCTCTGGAGCCCACAAGCCACAACTACTGAGCCCGTGCACCACAACTACTGAAGCCTGCGTGCCTAGAGCCTGTGCTCCGCAAGAAGAGAAGTCACTGCAATGAGAAGCCCGTGCACGACAAGAAGAGTAGCCCCTGTTTGCCACAACTCGAGAAAGCCTGAGCACAGCAACAAAGACCCAATGCAGCCAAAAATAAAATAAATAAAATAAATTAATTAAAAAAAAAAAAAAAAGAAAAGCGAGGATGACATTAATGATGCTGCCTCGGTGACGCAGGGAGGAGCCAATGAGATCTCGCCTGTGAAGAGCTTTGCACCAGGCTGGCGGGCACTTCTGCAAATGACAGCTCGTATATGCCTCAGTTTCCTCAACTGTAAAGTGGGAATAAAAGCTGTGAGGGTTAGCGGGGTTAATATGTACAAAGCCTCATATTAGGTCATAGCCTCACATGAAGTCAGCATTCAGTAACGCTGGGCAGTACCACCCTTAGTTCCTTCCATCTCAGCCTTTTGGGTCCTTGTTTTATTGAGTTGAAGGAGAGGCTGGAGGTGACTCTGGGAGTCAAATGGCTGAACCTTTGGTTATGCTTAGGCTTAAGATAAAATGATCTCTCACATCCAAGGCTTAAAACAGACAAAGGGTTTCCAGACTCCCTCCTCTTTAAGTATCTGCCTAGATTTCAGGCGCTCCATCCTCCAGCGCTGGGTCAGAGCTGACTCCTCGATGCCACCCATAAATAGGCCTTGGAGTTTTGTTCTTCTCTCTCCATCCTTTCTCCTTCATCCTTCACGCTGAGGACCTGACACCCCTGTGATCTCCATCTCAGCCTTTATCCCTGTAGGAACCTCCCCAGGGTTAGTGGAAATGAGAAAACTCTGAGCTCCTGGGTCTTCTCACCTCTAACTCAGCTTCTGATGCCTGGTGAGCTTCAGACCTTGCTCAAGGCAGGGGGCTCATGGCATGCATTTAATAAACATGGAGTGAATGAATGAGTAGGAAAAGCCCCAGCTCTGACCCTGACCATTAGGTCATTTTCTTCCTCTGGCCTTCAGTTTCCTCATCTCTAATGAGGGTTATAAATGCCTTCCCTGTCCACCTTAAAAAACTGTCGTAAGAATCAAATGAGATCATCAGCTCTTAGAATAAAGGGAGCTTGGAGGTCACGCAGTCCAATTTGCTTATTTTTTCAAGAAGGAAACAAATCCCCAGAGACACGGTATGTGTAGATGCAGAGAAACCTAATATAATGAACTGTTTTCGCACAGCTGAGTGGTCCACGAATCCTGGAATTCTAGAGATTGTCCAGTCCAGCCAGCCAGAGGAAATCTAGGCCTGGACAGGGAAAGCGATTGCTCAGCTCACCCAGGAAGCAGAGCTGGAAGATGGGGCTCCTGGTTTCCAGTCCAGGCCTCCTTCCTGCTGTGTTGACAGCACCAGGAGGGGTGGCATCCAGGGAACAGGGGAGGCAATGGCTGCTGGGTGACTCCACCTCAGTTGAATTCTTGGGGGACAGAGCCCAGGACCAGGGTAGGAAGAGTGAGGGAGGAAGGTAGCAGGACTGGCAAGGCAGTGGTCCGTCTTGCTCATAACCAATCCCTGGACTCCCAAGGTGGTACTTGGGGAAAAATCATCGACACACAGGAGGCCCAATGCTGGCCATGTGGTGCAACCAGAAGTGTCCATCCCCCCTCAGCCTTGGGGAGATCAGAAGTCAGGGGCAGGCATGGGGGCCCATGATTGGTGAAATGGGGTCCTTCCAACTCCCTGTTGCCTCAGCTCCCCAGCCGCTGTTCAGGCTGGGACAGGCAGACCTCCCATACCTGGGGATTTGCCCCTGGCTCACTGATGATGACACCATCTCAAGTCTCTTCGTATCCCTAAATCCTTCCTTGGAGTTTGTGAGCAATTACAGAACCCCTCCCAGGTTCTGGATGCTTTCACCCACAATTTCTTATGCAAAAGTGTTGTTTCCCAAACTTGATTCATTTACCACCTCCATGATTTTTGCCATAATAATCTAACCCACTGAATACATAAATAAATAATATTTAATCAATGTTTTGCTTCACTTTCTAAAAACATAAACTTATGTCAAAAAAACACTTCATATCACTCCTGTAAATAAAGAAGCAGTATCAGTTGCTAAAAATACAAGAAAAAAGAAAAATAAATACATTCTTGGTTTCTGGTGCCAGGCCCCAGTTCTTGTTCCAATTATACTGACAAGCCGCCTGCATGTTCTCTCTGGACCTCTGTTTTCTCCTCCCTAAAATGGGGTTGTTGGGAGATAATGTATGCAAGATACCTGGCTCTGAGCTGGCATGGAGTAGGTAAGAGAGAGAATTCTGGGCTGGTATTGGTTCTGCTGGTGCTGACACCTTCTCTGCTCTGCTCTGGCCTCAATCCCCTCCAGTCCCAGCTCCAACCCCCTTTATCTAGAACTTGAGAGTTTCCTGTGCACTTTTCAACCCTGACTCATATATTAATCTGCCTCTCAGCACGTGATAAGGGAAGCCAGGGGAGATAATGTCTGCCTATTAAAGGGCCGGCCATACCACAGGGCTCAAATGATTTGCCCAAGGTCACCAGGGTGGAGTCTTGAACCTGGGCTGTCTGTTTCTACTGCATGGGGAGTGTTGGCTTCCTCCTCTGGTCACCCAGGGGACAGGTCCTCAGGCTCTGGCTGAGATGCAGTCTGCAGGAACCCTAGTTGGCTCTAAGGAGAAAGAGGGAACAGTCCCTGTCTAGGAGAGTTGGCCCTGTCTAGGGGAGGCTCCCCTCCCCGAAGCCACCCCCTTCTAGGTCTCCCTCTGCTTCCTCAGCCCCTAGCAAAAGAGACAGCCCAAGGGCAGGGGAGAGAGGGACAGGCTAGTGGTCTGTTTGGAGTGGGAAGGCGAGAGGGGACAGGGAGGAGAGTCAGAGACAAAGGTGGACAGAGACGGAGAGAGAGACTCGTGGATAGAGATGGGTAGAGACAGAGACCCAAATAGAGACAGGTTGCCAGACACAGAGGCAGACGTACAGAGAGGGGCAGACATACACAGAGGGGCAGACAAGACAGAGGGCGCGAGAAAGACAGCCACAAAGAGACACAGAAGGAAGTTGGAGCCAAAGATAAAGACAACCCCAAAGAGTCGCTCACAGAGACGGAATCAGAGCCGGAGCTCGCAGAGAGAAAGTTAGAGAGAGAGAGAGAGATGGTCGCGCGGAGAAGCGCGGAGGCGGAAAGAGCAGGAGAACACGGAGACAGCGGCACCCCAGCCCGCCCCAACCCCGCGCGGGGCACGAGCCGAGCCGGGGCGCGGGAAGGGGGAGGGTGCCCCACTCCCCGGCAGGGGGCGCCCTGGCCACGCGGCGGACCTGCGGGCATCGCTCCGGCCGGGGCCGGGGGCGGGGCGGGGCGGGGGCGGGGGCGGGGAGGGCCGGGGCCCCGGCCGGGGGCGGGGTCGGGAGCAGGGGAGGGCTGCCCCGGCCGCGCTCGGGCCCGGCGGTCGCCCTTATAAGCCCGCGGGGGAGGTGGCCCCGGCAGCGTCGCGCTCCCGCTACTCCGCGCTCTCCGTCCCAGCGCACCGACCTCTCGTCACTTGTGCCAGGACAGACCTTCGCCCACGAACTCAGCGCAGGTAAAGACTCGACGCTGGCTCCCGGCTCCCCGCGGCCCCAGGGATGTGGTCGATTCCCCGGCCCCTCCCACATCCTCCCCTCGCCTGGGGACGGTGGTGAGGTCGGATATCAGTGGTGGAGCAGGGACCTCCGCGCCCCGACACCTCCCAAGGCAGCCCATTATGAACCCCCAGCCACCTGTCCCGTTCCCGTACTCGCGTGCATCCGAGGCTCCCGGCGGGCGCGCTGGGCCGGGCTGGAAATCGGACTTGGCGGTCGCGGAGCCGGCGAGTCAAGGGGACTGCGCTCGCGACCGCTGCTGCAGCCCTGGGGTCTCCTACCTCCCAGGCCGCTGCCCGAGACCCCCACCTTCAGTCTAGGCACCTCCTTCCGGTGCTCCGTGACTGAGCGGCTTCTACGGAACCCCCTTGGTCCGAGATCAAGCGAGTCAGGTTGCCCACCCAGAACTGCCAACCACCTAGTAATCTCTAGATCTTGCCACAGCAGGCGGGGAGGGGGCTGGTCTGCTTGGGTGGGCTCCAAAGTAGTTTGGGCCAGAGCTGGGAACAGTAGAGGGAGGCAGGCACTTGGGTCCGGGAGCCGCAGGGGGGTGGGAGTGGGGGGAACGGACATCCGGCGTGTTGGAGGCTGTTTGGGAGTCGGGGGTGGGCACAAAAGCCTTAGGGCAAAGCTCCGGAGCCCCGGAAGCTGAGGGAGTTTGCGATCCATCTCTGGGCATGTGCAGGTGAGCGGATAGCTCAGGGTTGGTTCCCACGCCTAGTCTGGATAAGAAAGGGTTAAATGCATGGTAACAATGGTGGGGCGGGAAGCTAAGGAAAACCCCATCCTTCCCCTACATTGTCCCTTCTGACCCTTTTTCCAAGCGTAATGGGATTGGGGGAGGGGGGCTTTACAAAGGCCTGTGGGTGGAGGGGGAAAACCCTGGAGATCAAAAGGGGGCAATTCTCAGGCCAGAAAGGGCCTCTGGGCCCTGGGAAAGAAAGACTCCCCCGGTGGGCCGGGCTTCCCTGGTAGGCAAGGGCTTCCCTGGTAGGCAAGGGCTTGGCTCCCACACCAGCAAAGATGACAGCAACTGTTTATTGAATGCCTACTGTGTGCCAGGCTCCAACACTTCACATGCATCATCTTGTTTACAAATAGGAAGACGGAGGCCTGGAGAAGTTAAGTAAATATGAGACAAGGATGTGAACCCAGACTCTAAACCCTACAACCTTAGCTCCCTGCTTCCATTATATGACCCAAGAGATGGGGGGCTGACCTTGGTTCCTCTTCTGGCCCTGCTGGTGCTCAGTCTTGCCTCCCCCCATGCTCTAGACCTGCCTTCTTCAAATATTTAGTTCTCCCCACTGTGTTGTTCCCCGCACCCCCACCTACTCCACTCCCTGCCCCTGCTCTTGTCCCTTTGCCTCCTTTTTTCTTCCTGAACTTCATGCCTCTGAACTCCCTAAGCAGAAGAGGCTCCTGGACATGGCTTCCTAACTTACTCCCGGCCCCTGGAGTAAGACAGGCTTGAGTGATGGCCCCTGTCTGTATTTGTGGCCCCACCTGGAAAATAGGGAGTATGCCTCTCTCATGAGACTATTGTGAGGAATAAAACTGAACTGAGGCCAGAAATGAAATGCTATCTTCATTTAACAAATACTTATGAATGCACCAAGCCCTGTTCTAGGTGCTGAGAATGCAGCGGTAAATTAAACAGCCATCTGGACACTTGTATAACAAAATGTTTTCAGGCTCTGAAATTGACACTTTAGAATTGGAATTAAGCAATTCACAAGGAAGGAGATTAAAATGCAATAAGATGGGTAAAACTGATCAGCCAACCTTTGGTTTTCACTAATAGAAAAGGCAACCTAGCTGTGTGACCTGGGACAAATTCTGTTCTCTGTCATGCCCCAGTCTCCTCCTATAAGCTGAGGAGATCAATAAATAGTATGATTAATGTATGCAAAGTGTTTAGCTGGTGTCTGTGCCTAAGAAAATATTGTCTATAATCAGCTCTAATCTCAGCAGAAAATGCAACCCTGAGACTGGGCATAGGGTTATGTCGCTGCCCCTGAACCCTGGAAACCTGTCACCCACCGCCTAGGCCCTGTCCTTTCCCTGATGGGCTGTGCTGTAGAGTGGCATGGCATCTTCCTTGCCCACACTCAGGTGCCACCTCCTGTCATCCTAAACTCAAAACTCAGCCTTGGCCAGGAGCCTGGAGGTCCTTGCTGGAAACAGGCCTGGGGCTGTTATCTCCGCAGTGCCTTCTGCCTCTATGTGTCCCAGCTTTGAAATGAGGTGAAACCAAACTCAAACCCTGCCTGTCCCATGGCTTACATACCCAGCATTCCCTGCAAACTAGAAATCAGTCCTGGAGAAGGGAAGTGACTTGTTCAAGGACACACAGATGCTACCTGGGGAGCTGGGGCTGGAGCCCCGGTGATCAACTCTAGCGATCTTCACGTTGTACCCATCTTTGGGGATGAGGCCTCTTAATCCAGGGGTAGGATCCAGTGACATAGCTCGGAGTTCTCACCTTGAGTTAGTAATACAAAACTCAGAGCTTGAAGAGAACATTACGGGGAGAGGGAGCAAGCTGAGCTGAGAACCAGCGCTCAGAAATCTCCGCATGGCCACAGGAATGCAGACTCAGCTTTCCAGTGCTACGTCATCCTCATCCTCAGCAGGCTGGAGCTAAGCTGTGCAGTGTGTTTTTTTGTTTTTTGTTTTGTTTTGTTTTTAATTTATTTTTTTAAATATTTATTTATGGCCGTGTTGGGTCTTCGTTTCTGCGCGAGGGCTTTCTCTAGTTGCGGCAAGCGGGGGCCGCTCTTCATCATGGTGCGCAGGCCTCTCACTATCGCGGCCTCTCTTGTTGCGGAGCACGGGCTCCAGACGCGCAGGCTCAGTAGTTGTGGCTCACGGGCCTAGTTGCTCCACGGCATGTGGGATCTTCCCAGAGCAGGGCTCGAACCCGTGTCCCCTGCATTGGCAGGCAGATTCTCAACCACTGCGCCACCAGGGAAGCCCATTTTGTTTTGTTTTGTTTTTAGAGATGTCCTCACTTTTAGAGGGCAGCTGTGGGCAGTAGATTGGAGGTTCATTCCCAGCACTGCTGTGTGACCCTAGACAAGTTTATTTCCCTCTCTGAGCCTCAGGTAAGGAAATCATCTGTAATATGGGTTAATAATATGTACTTTGCAGGGTTGCTGTGTGGGGCCAGCAAAATCATAAATGGTTTTTCACCATTGAATGGCTCAGCTGGGGCTGACCCACTGTTGGAGATTGTTGTTGAGAAGTTAATATTTCCTATGGGACAGTTTCTTTGCCACTACCAGGTGATCCATAAGGGCCAGAGGGAAGGCCCTATGTAGGTTACAAAGGCCTAGACAGGAGGGAAAGTGCTGGCTTTGGGATCAGCATCTTGGGTTCCAATCCCTAGCTGTGTGACCTGAGGCAAGTCACTTGGCCTCTCTGAGTGCTGGGTTCATAGTAGGCCCCCAGCAACTCTTCTCTGATGCTCAGTGTCCGAAGAACATTCAAGAATAGTCTCCATATTTTTCCACCCCCCTCATACCACCCCCCAACATTTCCTAATTACTCCCAGAAAAACTTCATGCTTAAAGTTTTCCATGCTGAAATTCTCAACCTCACTGTGGCATGAAATCAATTGTTTGCATTTAATTTGACTTCTCAAATTAAGGGGTAAAATTTGAGATGAGGGTTGGGGGTGGGGGGGAGGAGACGAGGAAAATGAAGTTAAACCAGATGTGTTTTTGTTTAACTGTTGGGTGGTGGTTAAACTGCCTGGGTATTAACATCGTTCTTCCTGAATTCCAGTAACCAGGAGTCAAGTTTCACTTAAAATTGTAGTGTTCCTTCCTGGCTACCGTGGACTTGCCCTCCCCATTATTATTATTATTACAATTTTATATTCATCTGAGGCCACAAAGTACTGGCCAGAGAAGAGACCTCATAGATGCCTCAGAGCTGGAAGGCATTTAAAGGCTGCCTCTGTCAACCGGCTGCTTTGCAGACCAGGGAGACTGAGGTCCAGAGAGGGGAAGGGCTTGCCCAGGGTCACCCATGACCGTCCTAAAAGTAACCACTATCTTGATTTTGGTGTGTATCATTTCCATAGCATATCCTTAATATATCTATTTTTTAAAAAGAAAGAATTGTTGAAGGAAGAATATAGATGGTATGCGTTGGTAGAGAAAGATCCGCAACTCAGAGCAGAGTTTAAGCCCTTGAACTGTTGATATACTACCTGTATGACCTTGGGCAAGTCCCTTCCCCTTTCTGAGCCTCAGTGTCCTCATCTGTAACCCAAGTTGCCTGAAGAGCAGGAGTTGGGGGGTTGGGACATCCCTAAGACTTGGAATGGGTCTGATTTAATTTGAGTTGGTCCTCAAACATTTGTGACTTAGGTTATGGCAGGTCAGTCACAAACTGCCCTCCTGAGGCAGAAAAGGGTGGGGGTGGGGGCACTGTTGACTCCCACAGTGATTCTTTTTTAATTTTATTGAAATATAGTTGATTTACAGTGTTGTGTTAGTTTCAGGTGTACAGCAAAATGATTCAGTTATACATATACATATATTCATTCTTTTTTAGATTCTTTTCTCATATAGGTTATCATAGAATATTGGGTAGAGTTCCCTATGCTATGCAGTAGGTCCCCGTCGGTCATCTATCTTATATATAGTAGTGTGCATGTGTTAATCCCAAGCTCCTGGTTTATCCCTCCCCGCCACGTTTCCCCTTTGGTAACCATAAGCTTGTTTTCGATGTCTGTAAGTCTCCTGCAGTGATTTTAAAACTTTGATTTCATTGCTGGTGATTTCATTTTACATAAAAATAAGGGTTTCTGGCTTCCCTCAAAAGATCAAAAGATGTGGCCACTCTGGGCTGCATCCCTGCCTCGCCACCATGACTGGAGCTGATTAGCAGCTGCTCTATCCACTTGACCGCAGTCCCCACTGTGCCCTGCTCTCACACCCAGCCCATTTGCTTCATTGCCATTCCCTGCCTGCCTCCTGAGTTTGCAGTTTCTGGGCTAGGTGCATGAGGCTTGGGCCAGCCCTCAGGAGGCTCAGGGTAGGAATGTGGGACACATAGACACCAATCCCTCTTCCGGGGCCTGGCAGCATCTCTGAAATATGTCAGCCAGGATGAGGGAGCTTTCTTTCTGCTTTTCTGGTCCCAGGAAGAGGCTAAGGGCTCTAGAGTTTGGGGGCTAATAGAGCATCAGCCTGTCAGTGCTTAGGAAGCTGGGCCCGGGGCCCACCCCCTTGGGGACAGGCAACCTGGGGTGCTTCAGACTAGAGATTATGCAGCCCCCTGAGGGGAGGGACTCCCTTGACATCTGCCGCCTCACCTAATGCTCCCAGTAGCCCTGTGCATTGGTGTCACTTTGCAGACAGGAAACACCGTCTTGCACTCTGAACCCACAGCTCTCTGTTCTGTCCCCTTTTCTGGGGACCAAGGCCTGGTGATTGATGACAGGCTGTAGCCCAGCTGTAGCACAGATCTCCAAATCGCCGTGTCTGAGCTCAAGGGCAGTGTAGGAGGCCATGAAACCTCATGGTTAAAGCTCACGGTGAAGGCTCTGGAGGCAGCTGCCTAGCATGAGATCCTAGAAGGTCTCCACAAGCAAACTGCTCTGTGGGGTACAAGGTGAACAAGGGGGAGCCTTGATTCGTGACAGAGCCACAGGGCCCCTGGTCCCTGCAGCTGCAGAGGAGTTCGAGGAATGACCTTGTGTGGGAAGTAGCATTTTGTGAGCACCCGCTGGGTACCAGGCACTTAACCCATCATCTTTGAACCTCACCTACCCCTCACTCCCTGCCATTTTGCAGTTGAGGCTCAAGGGATGGACACCTTGGGTCCAAACCCCTCCCCTAGGTGCCTCAGTCACCCTGCCCTGACCCAGGGAAGGGAGAGAGGGGAATGGCGGCTGGGAGGCTATTTCCTCTGAGACCCTGTAGTGAGGCGCTGACCCAGGGCTTGTTTGAGAGAAGCGTCTTCATCTTCCCAGATCTCAGTTTGTGATTCAGGTGGATGAACTTCAGCTGGCCAGGTCTGCAAGCTGCCGGACAAGCCCAGCTAACATTTTATGTTCTTTAAAAAAGTGTTTAGGTGGCTTTTATTTGAAAAACCATAAATCCCACTTTTTAAAAATTTTTTTTAAATTTTTTTAATTTTTATTTTTTGGCTGCATTGGGTCTTTGTTATTGTGCGCGGGTTTTCTCTAGTTGTGGTGAGCGGGGCTACTCTTTGTTGCATGCACGGGCCTCTCATTGTGGTGGCTTCTCTTGCTGCGGAGCGTGGGCTCTAGGCGCACGGGCTCAGTAGTTGTGGCTTGCGGGCTCTAGAGCGCAGGCTGAGTAGTTGTGGTGCACGGGCTTAGTTGCTCCACGGCATGTGGGATCTTCCTGGACCAGGGCTTGAACCCGTGTCGCCTCCATTGGCAGGCGGATTCTTAACCACTGCGCCACCAGGGGAGTCCCCGTAAATCTCACTTTTAAAAGGATCTGCCATGTGACTCTTTGTGAAGTCAAGTTCTTGCCTTCTCTGATCCACCTTTTACTTTGTCTACAGAACAGCAGGGTGGGCACTCTCCCAGACCTCAGGTTGAGGTTGTCAGTTCGCTGTCCTATAATCCTCTAAGCTGGTTGTCATTCACCTGTGTCAGGCTTGGCCTCTCTGAGTATCATTTGTCTCTTTCTTACTCCACCTGTTCCCACTTTGACTTACTGGCCTCTTAACATACAGGAGTTAATAACGTACTCATCTGCCACCATTCTGGGTAGAAAGTGTGTCAGCTGACTCTGAGACCCCCTCCCCTCCTTCACTCCTTCTTAGCACCTGTATAGCTGCTCTGTTTCCTCTGCCTCATTAAGCAAGCACCCCCCTCCCACCTCCACACACCACCGCTAACATTGCCATGCCAGGTGGTACTCAGTGCCTGTCCTGGAACTGTTCAGTTAGTCTAAACGGCTGCCCTATGTGGCAAGTGCAATTATCCCATTACAGATGAGGAAACTGAGGCACAAGATCACTCAGCCTGGAAAGTGGGAAATATACACACTCATCCCCTACCATTGCCAACCCACCCACTCAAGGATGCTTTCTTCTTTGTGACATGAATGACACACCCTGTTTTCCTAGAAGAGTCTGGTTCCTTATTTTGAAATTATCAAATCTAGTAATTCATATTTCAGCTTCAGTTAGCCTATCAGGATATCAAAGATAAACAAGTTCCTCTCAACAGCTCATATGAGCCTTGCCTTAATCACTTGAGTAATTTTTGTGAAAATGCTGTGAGTTCTCATTTTTCCCCTTGACCTCATCCTTCCAACTAACATTTAAGGTCTTACTCTGTGTCAGGAACTGAGCAAATCACTTTTAATGACCTTATTATATTTAACTTGTTATCCTCTCCATTTTATAGAGACGAAAACTAAAGCTCAGAGAAGCTGAGTAACTTTCTCAAGGTCACACAGCTAGAAGGAGGCGATGAGACCCAAATTCAGGTCTCATGCCTTCCTGCCCAATCAGATTAGCATCTGGATTCAATTTTTTTGTCTGGATACAAGCCCTCAGGGGACCTTGCTGTATATATTTGTTTTCAGTGGAACCATCTGTCTCTAGGGTTTGCAAAGTCACGTGGGAGGTCTCAGAGGAAGGTGACCAAGGACAGGCACACTCCTGGTTGGACAGCAGCTTCTGTTCTCCAAGACAATGGGTTTTGGCCTGGACACCTCCTCTTCTAGTCAAGAGGAAGGAAATGACAATCCTAGCAGGAAGCATCCTCAGAAAGCCGGAGGAGCCTGGGTTTGAATCCCAACCCTGCCATTTCAAGCTGTGTGACCTTGGACACGTCCCTTTCCCTCTTGGCTTTCAGTTACCCTGCCTGACAACTATGGCTTGTTTGAGGGAGGCAAGGTTAGGACTTTTCTAGTTCACGTGTGGCAAGTAGTTGGCATGCATGCTGTCACCCTCTTGTCCTATACATGTCAGACATGACTAATCAACCACTGCTCTCTTTCCTTCTAAACCTCAAGTTCCTTCTAAATGCAGTCCTCCAGGCAGCCATTATCCACTCATTAGAATTGGCACACAAGATGGAAAGACATCCCAGAACCAAATTAGACTTAGGCATTGTGTGAACAGGGGCAGAGAAGGGACAGGCCCAGGGTGGTGCCCAGGTCAGTGTCACTGTGCTCCTCAGTCTTCTTTTCCTGCCCTGGGAAAGCAGGAGGACTCCTGAGCTAGACTGCGGCAGAACTCACTTCTGGTGTAGGGTGGAGACCTTCCATGGAGCTGTGTCCCTGGTTCACTCCTCAAGGAAGGGTGGGGAATGGTTTCTGGGGCTGGTCACAACTCAGGCTTAAAGTAAAAATGAGAAGGAAGAGGCTGGTTTCAGATCGTCCCGGAAAGAGTTCTGCTTACCCCTTCCCCCACCCTCCATAATAATATCCATAGTAGTAGTAATAGTAGTAATAAGAGTTATTAACATCTACTGAATATCTGTAATGCACCAAGCCACTCTACTAAATGCTTTATATACATTCATGCTTTTAATCCTTGTAACAGCCCATTTTTCAAGTGAGGGAAATGACTTGAAGGTGAAATAATTTGCCCAAGTTTCCTCAGCTGGTGAACCAGCAGGGTTGCTGAGATTAGAATTTTCACATCCGTCCAGCCCTGAAGCTGGCTCCCCTCCCTGGCTCAGTTTCCACACTGGCTCTTCCTCACTCACCATCATCACCTCTCATTTGTGACCCTGACATTCCTTCACCTGTGGAAAGTGCTCTTCTGCATGCAGAGCCTTCCATGTACGCATGGGAGTAGCACAGCAAATGGCATCTCCATGTTGCAGGTTAGAAAATCGGGCCTGGGATCACACGGTGAGGAAATGGTTATCCCTGGGCCCTGGATTGGCCAGGGGAGCCTGGGTTGGGGGATGGGAACATGGGAGTGTTGCAGCTGAGGTGGGGTTGAGTTGCTGGCCCCCCATCCTGGATGAACCAAAACTAGTTCCTGTTTTAATCAGCCATGGGACCATAGATGAGTCACTTTAATACTCATTTAATAGTCACTTTAATACTGGATACTGCCAGCCTCAGTATCCAGGCTCTTATACTTCTCCATTTTTAAGGCTCTTTCTTATTCATGAACTCACTGAATCCTTGAAACAGCCCAATAAAGTATTATCTTCATTTTGCAAAACGGAAACAGGCTCAGGTCAAGTCAATGGCAGAACCAGCCCTCAAACCCAGGTCAGGATCCCAGGCTAAAGATCTTTCCCCATATGTGTCCCCCAACCTGTCCCATCTTTGCCTTTGCACCTGCTGTCCCCTCCCCTGCAGTGTCCTCCCTGCCTGTGTTGCCAGTTGGCATCACGGCTGCTTTTCTAGATCTTGCTTGGAAATCTTCAGTCCTTTGTAATCTGATCATCCAGGTAGTGTCTGGCTCTGTGTGAGTTTCTGGAGGGCAGGAACCCCATCTGAGTCATTCGTGAATCCCAGTGTCTAACAAGGTACCCGCATTCAGCAAGTGTCCAATGATGTTAACGTAACGAAAGGCTGCCCCGCCTGGCAGGGGTGTCCACAGCCCAGCCGGGCTTGGTTCCCATGGGGAAATCTGGAAAGGCTGTCCCGCTGGGTTTAACACCTGAGCCACTCCAGGCTGAGCCTGGCTACCCTTCCCGCATCTACGTTGGTATCTTCTTCTCTCCACCAGTGACATCAGCTCATGAATGATTGGTTAATGATTGGCAGCAGGACAATCCAGTCTCCCTATTGGTGGCTCAGACCCTTAGTCAGGTATGAGTTTCCCCAGCGTCATACCTCTGACCAATCTTGTCCAACTTGTTCACAGATGGACCCTCAGTGCCAAGTAACCTTAATTTCTTTAAAAATAGTGACAGCCGTCATTTGCCGAATCTATATAACATGCATCCTGGTGCATAGTATGCACTTAATACATATATGGTGAATGGGTGAGTGAATACTTGCAGGAAATAACATCTCTTAGGAACTAAGACCTTGTATGACCTCCGTGCCTGTTTCCTCCTCTGTCCCTGAGAGGTACTCGGAGGAGTGATTGATACATACATATCAATAGATGTTTGTTTTAAATAGGTCATGAACCAGGCTCTGCTTTAAGTGCTTCACTTATATTTATTCATTTATCCTCACAACTGAGCCCCAGAGAGTCTAAGTAATGTCTCCTAGGTCACACAGTTGGTACCAAGTGCAAATATTTTCATACCTTCCAGGGCACATGTATTCCAAGTAATATAATGTGGTGACCACTCTCCCCCAACCTCTTTCCATAGCACAGAAGCCCCTGCCCCAGAGCCTGTGGTCATAAGTAGTAGGTGAGTCCAGTGGTGGTTTGGCCACTTGGCTAGGAATCATCTCCATGGATATAAAATGCTTAACACAGTGCCGAGCACATAGTAGGTCTTGTGATCATCATCTGTGTAACAGGCGTGGATCCTGCCCTGTATAGAAGCCCACAGGAGGGAGACCTGAGTCTGCTGGAGAAAGCCAGGAGATCCTTCACGGAAGACATTAAAGCAGTCCTGAATGACTATAACAGCACCAACTGATACCTCCTGAGGAGCAGACGCTGCCCCAAGTGTGTTAGATGTAGGAACTCATCAGCCCTGGGAGGTAGCACCGTACTTAATCATCCCCACCCCACGGATGAGAGAAATGAACTCACTTGCCCAGGAAATGGTTAGTAGCTGGCAGGCCGGCATGTAAATCCCAGCCATCAGGCTATGGAGTCTGGCCGTACTGCCTCCTTTTGTAAGGAAAGGCTCATCGAAGTTTCCTGCTGGTCAGTTCCTCTCGCCTCTGCTCAGGGCTGGCTGTTGGCAGGCAGGCCTGTGTGAGTGTACACGCTGATATTACATGATCCTTGGAGTGGAGGAGAGTTTCCCCACCTCCTGGGGAGCCTTCCCCACATCACACCCTGAGGCTGGGCCCAGAGGTTTTCAGGAAAGGAAACCAGCCTATCGCTTCACCCCTGCCTGGGGCAGCCCCCGCACGTGTCAGCCCCCGCACGTGTCAGCCTCCGCACGTGTCAGCTCCCTAATTCCCTGGCACTGCTCAGAGCCGACAGCAACAGGGACTAACATCCCTCCCGATGGGGAAGATTCGTGACAGTTCTGAGGGAGGTACTACTGTGGTCTATAATACACAGAGGCAGAAACAAGACTCAGTGTGGTTAAGTAACTTGCCCAGGGTTGCAGAGCTGATGGGTGGAGGAGCTGGGATTTGAACCCAGAGTCTGGGGGCTTTCCCCTCTGCCTTTCAGTCTGCTCTGAGCTGACTGGTTTTGCCTCTGGTGAGGGAAAAGTTGTCTGTCTTGGGGATGTCTGGTCCAGAGACTTAGGCCTGTCTCCAAACAATCTTAATTTGTTTAATAATACTAAGAGTTGTCATTTGCTGAATCCCCATGTGTGGCCTGCTAAGTAAGTGTTTTATACACCCTTTTTCATTTGGTCCTCTTAAACTTCCCACAGAGTAGGTACTCCAATCCCAGCTTTTACAGGTGAAAAGGAGAAGCACGGAAAAGGGAAGGGACTTGCCCAAGGTCATGCAGCTCATAAGTGGTTAAGCCAGAATTGGAACCTTGGCAGCCTGGCTCCAGAGTGTGGGCCCGTAGTCACTTAATAAATGTTAGATAAATCTCTGCAGGCCAGATGTATAAACTCTTCTTGCACCTGATGGTTCTTCCAGAGCCCGACTCAGGTAGTGGGTGCAAGGCAGGAGTTGAGCAAATGGCAGGAATAGACTGCGGGACACTCCCTGGCCCCCTGAGCCGAGGATGCAGAGTTTATCTACCCCTTGTGTGATCCTGGTCGAAGGGAGGAACGGACAGGGGTGGGGAGCACAGGGGTGCAGTCCCGGTGTCTCCAGAACCAGGGTCAGAAGGAGGCCAGAGTAATTAGCCTGGCTGAAGCTACTGCTAACTGAGAATCCTCAGTGGGGACTGGCCCCAGCTTCAGTCCAGGGCTCTGGCCTTGGACCTGACCCTCCTGGAGTTCCATCTCAGGCTTCCAGAGTCTTCCTGGGGTGGCAAATCTCAGAGCACTGGTTTGTGTGAGAACTTTGCTCTGCAGTTTCCCCCTTCGACACCAAGTCCCTGGACTGGCCTGCCCGCCCCACTTCGTCCTTTTGGAGGAAGCAGATCTTTTCCTCTTGAGTGGCTACTTGATTTGAATAATCAAGTATTTCCCCACTGGCCCCTGGCCAGGCAGAGCTCACTTGGCAAGGCCTCTAGCTGGGGCTCTGAGGCAGGCCTGTCAGCCTCCCCGTCCTGTGGCACGCTCTGATCAGCGAGACTGAGATGCACGGAAAACCCTGTCCCATTGGCTTTGCTGGGCAGGCCCCAGGTGGTTCCTGTGGCAGAGGCAGGGCTAACCTTGGGCTTTGTTCCCTCACTGTCTGGAGTGACTACTGTTGGGGGAAGGAGGGGCTGTCCCCACTTCAGAAAATTCACGCTGGAGTGGCCTTTCTTGTCAGCTCACTTGGGTTTCAGCTCTTGGCGCCTGTCAGGCTGGAAAAAGGAGGAAGCAGAGTCAGGAAGGAGGAAAGATGGGTGCAGAACATTCATTCATTCATTCATTCATTCAACAAACATTTCCTTAGCCCAATTGCCTGCTAGGCCCAAGGCTGGCTGCTGGAATTCGCAGACAAATCTGGTCTCGCTTTTCCTTCAAAGATCAACCAGTGTGTGCAGGAGATGGTCATGTAAACAGACACATTCAGACACACTCACCAGGTGGTGTAGGGTGAAGGAAAGTTCAAGAGCTGTGGGACCAGAGGAGCCACCTAACCAAGCCTCGGGCAGAACAACCACAAAGAATTCCTGCGGGAGGCAGCGTCATTCTTTTTTTTTTCCTCTCTCTTTCCAACAAATACTGAGCATCTTCTGCAGGCAGGTGTGGTTCTGGGTGCTGGGGATACAGGAGCTCCTCTGTAATGCAAAAGACAGACCATAAAATAAAATTGGGTTAATTTCAGCCAGTGATGAGCAGGGTTGTGAAACAGTGAGGGGCTGGGGTGCGGTAGGGGCTCAGAGGAGGTGGCCTTTGACCTGAAGAATGAGAAGGAGTGATCCAAGCAAAGACCTTGGGGATGAGTGTTCCAGGCAGGGGAACAGGCTGTGCAAAAACCCTGAGGGAAGAGAGCAGGGCACAGAAGGTCTGAGTGGTGAGCGGAAGGGGCCAGGAGGTGATGTCAGAAGGTGGGCTGGACCCAAAGCTTGCAGACCTCAGACTGACTCTGGGAGAATCAGCAGGGCCTGCCAGGAGAAGTAAGGTAAGGGTGACCTGTTTGTTCGGTGGCCCCTTAAACGGTTGTTTAAGCAGGAATGGCCTTTGGGGTTTGCCACTCCAGCCCTCTCCAGGCACAGAGAGGGAAAGTGACCCTGCCAGGTCGTGAAGGGAGGTGGTAGGACTGTATCTGGGTCCCCTAGCCACCAACCAGTTTCTCTCCAATATGCCCACACAGCCCCTCTGAATTAAGGCAAACACTTACTAAGCACTTACTGTTTGCCAAGAAAGTTACATATCTTGGGCTTCCCTGGTGGTGCAGTGGTTGAGAATCTGCCTGCTAATGCAGGGGACACAGGTTCGAGCCCTGGTCTGGGAAGATCCCACATGCCGCGGAGCAACTGGGCCCGTGAGCCACAATTACTGAGCCTGCGCGTCTGGAGCCTGTGCTCCGCAACAAGAGAGGCCGCGATAGTGAGAGGCCCGCGCACCGCGATGAAGAGTGGCCTCCGCTTGCCGCAACTAGAGAAAGACCTCACACAGAAACGAAGACCCAACACAGCCAAAAATAAATAAATTAATTAATTAAATTTAAAAGAAAAAGAAAGTTACATATCTTGCCTACTTTGACAGGAGGAGGTGACCTGGGTTCCAGATGATTGACCCTGACCGAGTGACTGAACCTCAGTTTACTCATAAAATGGGTACAGTAATGGTTTCCAGCTCATAAAACTGTTGAGGATTCAATGAGATATGAAGCGTGTTGAACAGTCTCTATAGTGCTTGGCAAAATGTGAATATTTACTGAGCATTTTTGTTTTCATTTAAGTTGTTTTATGGACCCTGAGATCTTTCAGTGGATTAATCATGATCCTTGTTCAAGCACATTTATCACTGGTTCATAATGTCCCTCTTGTATATTTTATTATTTTTATTTATTTATTTTTTGGCCCCACCGCGTGGCATGTGGGATCTTAGTTCCTCTACCAGGGATCGAACCCATGTCCCCTGCAGTGGGAGCGTTGAGCCTTAACCACTGGACTGCCAAGGAAGTCCCTATTTTATTATTAAAAATAAATTTTAAATGCCTATGAGCCATCATCCAATACCTTACATCTTCCTCTGGGTTCCTCCATCTGTCTCCTACCCACCTTTCTTCATGTGGGGTAACCACTCTCCTGAGTCTGGGCTTTCTCATTCCCTTGCCTTTTAAAATTATTATTTTAAACTTTTGATTAATACTTTATTAGTATTATTATCACACACAGATATACGTATTATACATATGAAGTTTCTCATTCCCTTTGCCTTTTTTGGATTAGTATTTAAAATCATATATGTGTGTGTTATATACATTATGTAAAAAATATATATTTTTTACTTTATGAAAGTGTATCATGCTTTACATAATCTCCTGGGACTTGCTTTTTTCACTCAATCTTACATTGCCGAGATTGATCCAATGGTTGCATGTAGCTGTAATTCTTTTTTTTAACTACAGTGTAATATTCCACTGAGTGTTCCGTAATTTTTTTTTTTTGGCCGTGCTGCCCTGTTTGTGGGATTTTAGTTCCCCGACCAGGGATTGAACCTGGAGCCTTGGCAGTGAAAGTGCCAAGTCCTAACCACTGGACCTCAAGGGAATTCCCACCGCAGTTTTTATTTAGTCAATTTCTTGTTGATGGCATTTGGGTTGTTTTCAGGTTTTTGCTAGTGTAGAAAAAGCACCATGAGTATTCATGTACATGCTTTCTAATGCATATATATAGAAATTTTCTCTTGATATATAACTAGGAGTGGAATTGTGGGGTCATAGGGTATATGAATATTTGTTCAGTATCACAAGATAAGAGCAAACTGTTTTCCAAATGATTGTATCAGTTTATACTCCCACCAGTAACATGTAAGAGATCCTGTTGTTCTACATCTTCCATAAGTGTTGTCAGACTTCTTATTTTTTCCAGCCCAACAAATATAACGATTTCTCATTGGAGATTTGATTTACATATCCCTGATTGCCAATGAGGTTGAAGAAGTGTGTATGAATGTGTGTGTGTGTGAGATATCTTTTGCCCATTAATTAATTAATTAATTAATTATTTTTGGCTGTGTCAGGTCCTCCTTGGGGCGTGCAGACTCCTCTCTAGTTGAGGCATGCAGGCTTAGTTGCTCCGAGGCATGTGGGATCTTAGTTCCCTGACCAGGGATCGAACCCACGTCCCCTGCACTGGAAGGCGGATTCCCAACCACTGGACCACCAGGGAAGTCCCTTGCCCATTTTTCTATTTGTCCTTTTTTTGTTCTTTTCTTATTGATTTGTAATAGTCCTTCCTTCCTCCCTCCCTCCCTCCCTCTCTCCTTCCCTCCCTTCCTTCCTTCCTTCCCTCACTGTGTGGTTTGCAGGATCTCAGTTCCCTGACCCAGGATTGGACCCAGACCACGGCTTTGAAAGCCCGGAATCCTAACCACTAGGCCACCAGGGAACTCCCTTGTAATAATTCTTTATATTTCTGAGTCTACTGATGTTTGGGAAACTGAAATTCTAAAATTTAATAGAGTCTAATCTAGCACTGTTTTATTTAATATTTAGTGCTTTTTGGATCTTATTTAAGAAAGTGTGCCTTAACTCCAAGATCAGAAAGCTGTCACCTACAGTTTCTACTAAATGTTTCAAAGTTTTGTTTTTCACATTTAAGACCTTGATCCATGTTCAGTTGATTTTGTGTATAGTGTAGGATAAGGATCCAATTCAACTTTTTTCCCATCTGGGTACCCATTTTTTCTTATGTTTTCCAGTTCTCTTTGTAGCTGATATATGAAAATGCAATAGGCTTTTTTTGCATTTGATCTTATCAAGCTAATTTGCTAAACTCTATTTCCAATTATTTGTCTGTAGATTCTATGCAGACAATCAGTTACAAGTAATGATAGTTTTCTTTTGTATTTTTAGATCTTTATGCTTTTAACTTTTTTCCTCATCTTATTACACTGTCTAGGACTACCAGTACAATCTTAAAAATTTTAAAGGTGGTATTAGGTATCTTTGTCTTGTTTTTTATTTTAGAGATAATGTTCTAATGTTTCCCCATTTAATATATATGTATTGCAGATTTTTTATAAATGGCTTTTTTTAGGTTAAGGAAGCTTTCTTCTATTCATAACTTACCGAGAACTTTTTGAAAATAATAATTTGTGTTGAATTAATTTGCATTAAATGCTTTCAAAAAGTATCTTGAGATGATTATATGGTTTTTCTCCTTTAATCTGTTAATGTAGTTAATTACATATTTGATCTTCTAATATTAAACCGTCCTTGCAGTCCTAAGATAAGTCTAACTTGTATATTGGTTATTCTCTTATATCTTGTTTAGAATTATTTTATCAGTTTTCATGAATAAAATGGGTCTGTAATTTTCATTTTTTATGTTGTACTTTTCTGGCTTTGGTATTGCAATAATAATGGCCTCATAGAAGTAGATAGTAATATTTTCTCTTTGACTGTTTTCTGGAAAAGTCTGGGTAAAATTGAGATAATTTGCTTCTTGAAGTCTGATAGAACTCACCTGTAAAATCACCTTGGCCTGTTTTCTTTGTGGAAAGATTTTAACTACTGTTTCAATTTTTAAATTTAGTTTCCTTATTTCTTCTTGAGTCAGTTTTGGTATGTTATATATGTATTTTTAGAAATGTATGCATTTAATCTGCATTTTCATATTTATCAGTGTAAGGTTGCTTATAGCATTTCCTTATTGTATTCCTCTTTTCCGTAATAATTGTGTATTATCTCTTTCTCCCTCTGTTTAATTTTTAAAATTAATCTTGCCTCAAGTTTATTGACTTTTTTAAAGGACCAACTTGTGGCTTTGATCTTCTCAGTTTAATCTTTGTTTTCTGTTTTGTTGATTTCTGTTCTTTGTAATCTCCTTTTATTTTCTTCGAGTTTCTGTTTTTTCTAATTTCTTTAATTGGAAACTTAGCTCATTAATTTTTAGACTTTCTTTGCTGCATTGCAGTTTTTGATATATAGTGTTTTATTATCGTTCAGTTCTAAGTGGTGTTTAATTTCTACTATGACATTTCTTTGATCTATGAGTTATTTAGGGATTTTTTAATCTGTAAGTGTATGGAAAATTGTTTGTCCTTTTAAAAACTAACTTCAAACTTAATGGTCAGAGAATGTGGACTCTGTGAAGACCTGTTATTTAAAATGTGAGACTTGTTTTGTGGTCTGGTATGTGATTAATTTTTAAAATGTTTGAGTGTTCCTGAAAAGTATGTGTGTGTATCCTACTTTTTAATTTCAATTTATCTTGCTTTTTCTGTTTCGCTTTAATATTTTATTACTTTAAAAGAATTGTTAGCTGTAGCTCTTCCCTGCAAAGACAAGATTAGCACTTTCTTATACCCTTTGGTCTCTCTCTTCCCTTTCAACCCTTATACTCTTCAGTGACATGCCTTTGAGCCCCCATGACAGCACATTAAAACTGTCTAGGTTTTGCAGTTCTGAGTTGTTCAGATATTATATATTGGTCTTTGATCTGGGGATTTTTTTTAAACACTAAACTTTACTAAGTTATTTGCTCAGCTTTCACATATCTTTAGTATCATATGTGGAATTTGTTTCTATTACTGAAGTAGTTACTTCAAAATTTTTTTGGGGGGGGTGTCTTTTTGTATAAACCTGAGCCATTGAATGTTTTTTTTTAGCCTTTAACATTTGAATGGCAGTTTAGCTGGATATAAAATTCTCAGTTCAAATTCTTTTCCTTTGGTACTTTGGTCAATTCAGTTTGTTACTTATTCCTTTGTAAGTGATCTGTTTTTCTCTAGACTTTGAGAATGTGTCTTCTGATAGTCACTCTAATATTTCTGAGTGTGGGTTTTTCATTATCTATCCTGTCTGATGTATTTGGGATGCTTTCAAACTGAGATCTATCATTTTTCTTCAGTTCCAAGGTTGTCTTCATTATTTCTTCAAATATCTCTACTTTTGATTTATTTTCCTCTCATGGGACTCCTAATATCTAGATGTTGGCACTTATATTTCCATCTCTCTCTTTTTTTTGGTTGATGTATAATTTCATTCAATAAAATGCACAGATCTTAAGTGTTCAGTTCAATGTGGTATTTTGACCAATTACATTACCTTGTAACCATAACCCCAAAATAAGATTTAAAAAAATTTTGTCTCTCTAGCAATTTCCCTCACAATCCTTTCCAGTCTATTTTTCCTCCCAAATTACAATCATTATTCTGATTTCTTTTACCATAGATTAGATTGGTCTTTTCTAGAGTTTCGTGTAAATGGAATCATACAGCAGATACTCTTCTGTGTCTAGCTTCTTTCACTTAGCATAATGTTTTTGAGATTCATCTATGTTTGTTGCCTCAATAGTTCTCTCCTTTTTTTGCCAAGTGGTTTTCCGTTGAATTAATATACCACCATTGTTTATTCATTGATCTGTTAGTGAATATTTAAACTGTTTCCAGGGACTTCCCTGGCGGTCCAGTGGTTAAGACAGCACGCTTCCAATGCAGGGGGCGTGGCTTCAATCCCTGGTCGGGGAACTAAGATACCACATGCCATGCCGCCAAAAATTAAATAAATAGCGTGTTTCCAGTTTGGGGGTATTATAAATAAAGTTCCTATGAACACTTAATGTATGACTCTTTGGGTGTATTTTCTTTCTTTTTTTAATAAATTTATTTATTTATTTTTGGCTGTGTTGAGTCTTCATTGCTGCGCAGGGGCTTTCTCTAGTTGCAGCGAGCGGGGCTACTCTTTGTTGTGGTGTGCGGGCTTCTCATTGTGGTGGCTTCTCTTGTTGCGGAGCGTGGGCTCTAGGTGCCCGAGCTTCAGTAGTTGTGGCACGCCAGCTCAGCAGTTGTGGCGCATGGGCTTAGTTGCTCCGCGGCATGTGGGATCTTCCCGGACAAGGGCTCGAACCCATGTCCCCTGCATTGGCAGGCGGATTCTCAACCACTGCGCCACCAGGGAAGCCCTTTGGGTGTATTTTTATTTCTTTTGAGCAAATACTTAGGAGTGGAATTGCTGGATCATGTGATAAGTGTATGTTGGTTTAACTGCCAAACTCTTTTCCAAAGTCAGTGTACTTTATTACATAACCATGAGTTTTTCTACATTCCTTCCAATGTTTGATTTTGCAAGTCATTTTGATTTGGTTTTAGTCATTCTGGTGTGTGTGAAACGGGTTTAATTTTCATTTACCTGATGATAATGATGTGGAACACCATGAACTATTGGTCATTCGTATGTTTTCATTTTGAAGTGGCTAAGTCTCTTGCCCATTGTGTGTGGGGGGGGTTGTTAATCATTTCATTGGCAACTTTAGGAATTCTTTATTTACTGGATACAAGTCCTTTGGGAGCTATGTGTATTGTGCTTATTCTTTCCCATTATGTGTCTTGTCTATTCAGCTTCTTAATGGTATCTTTTGATGAGCAGAAATGTAAAATTTTGATGAAGTCCAAATTATCATTTTTTTTTAATGAAGTTAGGACTCCTTGCCTTACCCCAAAGTCACAAAGATACCTGCTTATGTTATCTTCTAGAGGCTTTATGGATCTGGCTTTTATAGTTAGGATTATGGGGACTTCCGTGGTGGTCCAGGGGTTAAGACACGGCGCTTCCACTGCTGGGGAACTAAGATCCCGCATGCCGTGTGGTGTGGCCAAAAAAAAAAACCAAGAAGATTTGTACAATTAGGTTTATGATCCATTTCAAATTAATGGAGTAAGATTGGGGCTGCTGTTTTAACTTTTAACTGATCTTTTACCATTTCTTTCATATTTCCGATTTCTTAATCCTTCCTGGCTTCTTCCAGGATATATTCCTCCATTTGATATCCCCGTTCCCTATTTCATTCCTCAGCTGCAGTATCCATTCTGCAGTTAATTCTACCTATTATGTTTGTTATTTCAACTGTTTTTTCATATAGAATATTTCCACTTGGGTCCTTTAACACTTTCTTATTCTGTTTTGTTTCACTAATATCTTTCCTTATTTCTTTGGCGTGTTTCTAACGCTTATTTTAAAATTCTCAGTCCATCTGTTGAACACGGCCGATTCCAGTGGTATCTCTAATTGGTTTGTTTTTCTTTTGAAGCCAGTGTACTCCTCGGATTCCCTGTTCTGTAACCCGTGAGCTCACTCCTCGGGGTGGGAGGGTTTCAGCTATTCTGTCTGCTGCTGCATGTTGGGGTAAGAATCCAAGCCTGACCCTGGTCTCTGTCAGCATTGATGAGCCCAAGGAGATGACGGTCCCAGAGTGGAGGCCCCCAGGTATCAGAACTGCATAGTTCCTCCCTGGGTTTGTCATCACGACCCTCACCCCCAGCCCCCCCACCAAGTAACTAACTCTACAGGATTGAGCCTCACTTTCTGGATGCCAGGAAGAAGCAGCCAAGGGAGGGGGCTGTCTGCCTAGGTCAGAATCCACCAGCCTCCAGGTCCAGAAGAGAAGGGGTGCTGGAGTGACCGTGGAGGCCTGTCACCCCATTAGTTCCCTCTTGATTTCTGCAACTCCACAGTGCCTGCTGCACGGCCCTGATTTTACTCCGGCATATACTTGGACCGTCTGCCCGGGCCCCGCGTGTGCAAGTGAGAATGCTGGCCTCGGTTGCTCCAGGGCAAGTGGGCATGTTTTGGGGCAGGGGGTGTGGGGAGGTGTGCTGGGGAAGGCTTGATGCAAAGAGGCAAGAGCAGAGCTCAAATCCGATTGTCTTTTCTACAGTATTCTCCACCTGCTAAAGACTAGGCCCTGCCCCTTCTCCTGGCTGCTGCGTTCCCACTTGCCAGCGCTGCACACACCAAGTTAAAACCCCCTTCCGTCTCCCCAGGAGATTCCGTTTCTCTCCACGGTTTCCTAGGCTTAGTGACGTTTTTGCTCTATTGTTACTCTGGTGTTGATTTGAGGACGAGGGGCGGGGAGCCATATGTCTTCCCTCACTGTTTCTAGGGATGGTATGTGCACCCTCACCCCCACTGTATCACCAGCCGGAGCACAGAGGCTTCAAAAGAAAAACAGCAAACTGACTCGAGATAGCACTGGAGTCAGCGACATTAGAACAGATAGACCAAGAATTTTTAATTAACATTAGAAACACGCGAAAGAAATAAGGAAAGATATTAGCAACATAAGACAGAATAAGAAAGTGTTAAACAATAAAAGAACCATGTGGAAATATGAAACATGGTTTAATAGGAAAACCAGCCTTATCATCTGTTCCAGCCCCAACCTTTGCATGCACCTCACAGCTCACTATTCTCCAAAAAAAGACTTTCATGGCCGCCAGACCTTCGCATGGGCTGTTCCCTCTGATTAGTCTGCCTTCCCTACACTTCTGCTGGAAAAATTCTGGTATATCCTCGAGGCTCCTTCCCTGAAGGCCTCTCACGGTCATTGTGATACTCAGTGATGGCATGGGGTTCAAGAGTTAGGAAACCAGGGTGCTTGTCCTATTCTTCAACTAACTGACTCTGTTACTTTGGGAAAGTCACACTACCTCTCTGGACCTTAGGCTCCTGCTGGGGAAAAAATGAGAGTGCTGGGTTAGATTAGTCCTAGAGCCCCTTTCAGCTCTGACAAGCTGGTACAGTGGTTAAGAATGAAGGTTCTGGACTTAATCGCTGTGTTTCAAGCCTCATTTACTAACCTAACATAATGGTAAAGAGCTTATACTTTGGAGTTGGACAATTTGGGTTCATAATCCCAACTCTGTCACTTGCCTGCTGTGTGACCATAGGCAAGTTACTGAGCCTCCCTGTGCTTTTTTTCCCCCTCTTCTGTAAAATAATGTTGATATTAAGGGTGCCTACCTCCGAGTGTAGGAGCACAATGAATGCAGCTGTTGTTGTGCTGGTGGTGGTTGTTCACCATTATACAGACTTCTCCATTCCATTCAACAAAATCTTGATGTTTGTCTGCCAGGCTCTATCTAAATGCTTTTTAAAATTCTACCAAATTTTATCGTTTAACAGATACTCTCTTTTGCCTTTTATCTTTTTTTTTTTTTGGCTGTGTTGGGTCTCCATTGCTGCGCGCGGGCTTTCTCTAGTTGCGGCGAGCTGGGGCTACTCTTCGTTGCAGTGAGGGCTTCTCATTGCGGTGGCTTCCCTTTGTTGTGGAGCACGGGCTCTAGGCGTGCGGGCTTCAGTAGTTGTGGCACTCAGGCTCAGTAGTTGTGGCTCGCGGGCTCTAGAGCGCAGGCTCAGTAGTTGCGGCACAAGGGCTTAGTTGCTCCGCGGCATGTGGGAACTTCCTGGACCAGGGATCAAACCCGTGTCCCCTGCATTGGCAGGCAGGTTCTTAACCACTGCACCACCAGGGAAGTCCCTGCATTTTATCTTTAAAACAACCTTGCAGAATGAGGATCTGTAACCCTGTTTTACGGACAAGGATCCTGCGGCCCCAAACATAAAGTCACTTTCAAAGCTACACAGCCAGGACTTAACCCGATATCCAGCTCCTCCATGGTCAAGGTCTTTCCACTATGCCACAGTGTTCAGAAAGATTAGTCTGGGGTTTTGGGAGATTACTGAACAAATCCAGATGGAAAAGCTTGGTGAGAAACTCCCCCTCCCCGTTAACACATGTACGCCAGCTGTCTGCCCGCCTAGGCCGTCCACAAGATGTCTTTTGTAGGTTTCATGCAAATGCAGATTTAATGATGGGCCAGAAGTTAATTGAGGAGGCAGAACAAGGGTGGGTTGGATGATTAGCGTCTCATGTGACCTGGGATAGAGAGCCAAAGGGGCTCTGGGAAAGAGAGCAGTGGTCTTGGAGGACACAGAGTCAGCAAAGAGGAGGACTGAGATTCAGCAAGCCCAGAGCTGAAGCTGAAGAGCGAGGCCTGTGGAAGCAGATGTAGGCCTTGCTAAGAGGCAGTTCCAGAGGGTGGCACTAGGGCTGACTCCAGCCCCGCCCGGTACTCTTGCAGGTCCGGATATGTGGCTTTACCTCTCAGAGCCTGCAAAAGGGCTGCTAGTACCATTTGGTAGGGGAGAGGGTACGTGGGGGAGCAGCAGTAGCCCTGCACCAGAATCTCAGCTCCACAGCTGGTTAGATTGGCATGTGTAGACTCGATTTAATCCTGAAGCCTCAGTTTCCTTATTTGCAGTTTGGGAATCACATTCTTGCCTGCGTGGGATTATTGCAAGCCTCCAGTGAGATGACTTCGTGGTGAGACCTTCTCTGATCTCTCTATTTAAAACTGCAAATACCAACTCTCCTCCCCACCCCCTTCTTTTTCTCCATCTCACTTACCACTACCTGGCATCCTATTGATTTTACTTATTTTCTTATTGTCTGCTCACCCCACCAGCAGGGATTTGAGCACCTAGAACAGCCCCTTGCATATAGTAGGTGCTCAATAAACAGTGGTTGAATGAATGTTGGTTGAATAACATATAGGGAAGACCCTAGGGGATAGGGGATGTTGAGGCCGTGTCAGTTGGATCTTAGAGATGCAGGACAGAGGCACGAGAGAGGCCAGGACAGCTCACTTGGGGTGCTAAGGGCTGCCAATGAAAGCATCTGGGGCCTGGATTTTAAGGTTGTGGCTGGTCCCTCTCTGTCCACAGCCTGTAGGAGGTGAGTCCTTTAGGAGAGTAAAACTGGATGGGCCTGAGTACTGGGGCTTCTCATGGAGCCAAGACTCTTGGGGCAAACAGGAAGCCCATGATACTTGGCTTCCCTGCTTTCTTTAGCTTTTTAAACCATTCTGATTGCCCCTAAGTGGAACAGACTACCTCAAAGAAATGTCAGTCCCAGCGCCATCCCTGCCACCCCAAAGGCTAGAAGAAAAAGCACTGGGTTTGGAGGCAGGCAGATCCGGGGTTATGGCCTAGCCCTGCCCCTCTTTACCAGAGGGATGTTCGGCAAATCACTGCACCTCTCTGAGTCTCTGTTTCCTCCTCTGTGAAATGGGTGTAGCAGTTTCCCCCCTGTATGCCAGCCTCCTAGGGCTTTGTGTAAAATATAGTAAAAATGTGTATTGTGACCAATCATCACTAGACTGAAGGGCCTAGAAGGCAGAAGTTGTACCTGCGGCCCTCAGTGCAGGGCCAGCCACACAGTAGACACTTGGAACATGGTAGTCAAAGAGTTGTTAAACTCAACTGACAACAACCTTGGAAGGGGAGGGTCCGAGTCCTGCACACAGTAGGACTTTTAGGCAAATCCTGCCCAAGGACCTCCTACAATTCTACAAGTTTATAGATTCCAAGAAGAAAACCAAGCTTGTATTGGTTGGCCTCATTTTACCATGCACTTGAAACTTATTGACCCATCTTTAGCTTGTTTGCAAGATATTTCCTTTGGTAGAAACAACTAGATGAGTGACATGATGTGGTTGCTTACAATGTAAGGGGCTGAGAAAAACAGGCTGAACTGGAGTTCTGAGGTCAGACTCTGTGTTCCAAGTAACAGAAAATCCAAGGTAAGCAATATGGGGAATTAACTAGCTCATGTAACTTGGATGTTCAGAAGTAGGCTTCAGGCATGGCTGCATCCAGGGGCTCAAGCAGCGTCATCAAAGACTCAGATTCTCTGCATCTCTCTACTCCACCTTCTGAGAGCTTGCCTTATCTTCAGGCTGCACACAGTGCCCCTCCCCATCGCCCCACACCCTCACAACACACCATCCAGGTGGAGAGAGTCTTGAGCTTAAGCCAGTCAGGACCCACCTGGAGCCTGGAGGTAGGATCAGTCCTACCCAAACCAGTTGGCTGGAAAAGAGAGAGTCACTTCCCAAGGAAACTTTTTTTTGTTTTGTTTTTTAAAGAATTCTTCCTCTCTTTTTTTTTTAATTTATTTTATTATTTATTTATTTTTTTATGGCTGTGTTGGATCTTCGTTTCTATGCGAGGGACTTCTCTCGTCGTGGCAAGCGGGGGCCACTCTTCATCGCAGTGCGCGGGCCTCTCACTATCGTGGCCTCTCTTGTTGCGGAGCACAGGCTCCAGACGCGCAGGCTCAGTAATTGTGGCTCACGGGCCCAGCTGCTCCGCGGCATGTGGGATCCTCCCAGACCAGGGCTCGAACCGTGTCCCCTGCATTGGCAGGCCGACTCTCAACCACCGCGCCACCAGGGAAGCCCCGCAAGGAAACTTTGTGGTATCGTTAGGAAAGGGGAATGGATTCTGGGTGGCCAAAAATTATAGCACGTATCTACTACAGTCATCAGAAGGGGAAACAACATAAAGCCATAGAAACGTCTGCATAGCACTTTACAGTTTGCAAAGTTCCTTCCCTCCTAAGAAGCCAATATTGGAAGCGGAATGACACTTATTATCACTGCTTTGCAGATGAGAAAACAGCCCTTGAGTAACTGGCCAGGACTCTGACTTGTAACCCTGAGCTGCCCCCACCCATCTCAGCCTCTTTGTGTAAAATTATAAACCCGGAGGGGCTGACCTGGGAGGGAGGGAGCCAGTGTGACTGAAGCCCCTCCCTTTACGGAGGGAGCGCCTGTTCCAGATATGAGAGGTCCCCAGGAAGCTGCAATCACGTGAAAGCCCAGGAAGAGCTGGTCTGGGGGCAGAGGGAACAGCCTGACGTGAGGACTGGTCACGGGGCTGGGCACACACACAATGGGAGCCCTGCCTCGCTCACTGCCAGGGCCCCGGCATGCACGCGCATACACATGCACACAAACTCACACACGCACACTGCCACACAGGCAGAGGGAGGTCACGTGACACACTGACGTGGGGCTCCCTGTACCGGGGGTGGCCAAGGCATCGGGGTCTGCCGCCCATACTGGTGACTGTGATGGAAGTTGTCTTGGCATGTGACTGAGATGGGGGAGCCAGCACACTGAATATGGAGCCAGACAGGCCTGGCCTGCATCCCAGCTCTCCCACGTGGTTGCTGTGTGACCCCGCACTTCCCTCCCCCCTTTTGAGCCTCAGTTTTCTCTTCTGACCCAGGCTGATAATTCCCACCTGACTGGTTTCTTAGGAGGCTGAACAAAAAGCTCCCAGTACATAATAGGTGCTTCATTCATTATGAGTTTCTCCTTTTCCCCCTTCATAGTGTCCTGTTAATAGCTGTGTGACCCTGGCCAAGTTACTTAACTTCTCTGTGCAGTGGGAGCAATGATAGCACCTACCACATGGTGTTGTGAGGAGTAGATGAAGGAATGCCTGGAAAGCACTTAGAACAGTGCCTGGCACACTCGTTATCACCTTTACTACTAGCTAACATTTATTTTGAGTGTTTAATATGGGCCAAGCGCTGGGCCTTGATCTCATTGTTTATTGTGCAGTTATCCTTCTTATAATAGCACAGTGATATAGGCACTCTCTGTGATTATCCCCATTGGACCCGTGAGAAAACTGAGGCCCAGAAAGGGGAAGTGATGTGCCCAAGGTCACAAAGCCAGTAAGCAATCTGGGGGCTCTGCTCAGCTGTGCGCCCTTGGGTGAGACCCTCACCTCTGTGGGTCCACATTTCCTGCCTGGAGGTTGGGGCACATCCCTGCCCTGTACCTCCCAGGGTCACCATGGATATCAAATGTAATAGTGCCAGGAGCCTCCACCAGCTGGAAGGTTCTCTGGAAACGTGAGGAGCGCTATTACCATGGGCCCAGGGCAGTGAGACCTGTCTCTGGGAACGTCCGTGTACTCCCTGTTCTGACGCAAGCCAGGCATTCGAGAAACCGGGCACTTGCCACCCAGGGATACTGCTTGTGTTGGCCGCCACTCAGAAGGTTACAAGTTCATGGCCTATTTCCCTGAAGTCCAGAGCCGCCTCAGCCTCTTCTTACAGGGCCTGTGTGGGGCTGTCTATGGAATGGAGGTTTCATCTCCTAGGGGAAGGCTGCCAGAGCATGTGGGGCGTCGGGGGCAGGGAGGGGGAAGAGCCACGGTGGTCCAGGGTCCTGCATGAGGACCAGCTGAAGTAGGGGATTGTGGGGGAGGAGGGGTGTGTCCAGGGTCACTGGCCTGTCCAGGGGTGGAGCCAGGTCTCCAGCCGAGGTCTTCCCCACCCCGCCCCCCGTCTCTGCTGCACACCCCAGGTCGTCCCCTCTGCAGGGCAGGCCACCTGTGATCAAGGACTTGGACTCAGTCAGTCCTTGGCCACTCTCATGCTGTGTGACCTGGGGCAAGTCACCTCACCTCTCTTCCATAAAGTGGGGGTAAGAAGCCCTCCGTCAGGGGGCTGTGATGCACATACAGTAAAGTGACATTTGGGGAGAGTGTGTAGTGAGTATAAGTCACATTGTAGCTGTGTGTATTCCATTCATCTACAAACACATAACGTACATATTGCAGACAGAACAAATGTGGTTTGTTTTCAGTCTTACTGACTGCTTTAGGAGTTTACACTTGGCCCTGGGAGACAGAAACATCTACAGGTGACGTTGAATTCTGGCTTGGTCACTTACTGGCTGTGTGACCTTGAGCAAGCACGATCTCTCTGTGCTTCTGTTTTGTTACCTGCAAAATGGGTATAATAATAGTGCCTACCTAGTAGGTTGTTGTGGAGATTGAATGAGTTAATATAGGTAAAGTGTTTAGAACAATGTCTGGAACATAGTAAATGCTATGAAAAGGTATGCTATTATTATTACAAATACAATGACAAAGTATATAAAGTAAGGGTTTTTCTAGAGTAGTCTCACTTTGAAATGTTCTTTTCAGTTGACAGAAATCACTGATTTCCGGAATTCCAAGACATTGGTATCCATGCTGTGCCTCACAGACTGCTTTGTGCTTCTGGTAATAGCCTCCCAAATCCTAGCTGGTTAGTGGGGAGACTTATCCCTGCTGATGATTGCTGTGTGACCCTGGGCAGCTTGTATACCCTCTCTGTGCCTTCCTTTTCTTGTTGTCCACTGTGAGAGTAAGGATGGGATGGCTACGTCTCCTGGTACCAGAG
The DNA here is from genome assembly GCF_965194825.1 of Balaenoptera physalus. Lineage (NCBI taxonomy): Eukaryota > Metazoa > Chordata > Mammalia > Artiodactyla > Balaenopteridae > Balaenoptera > Balaenoptera physalus. The sequence continues at coordinate 179,716,489 of NC_138882.1, read as the reverse complement.
GGGCTCCCACTGCAGGAGTGCTGAGTGAGGTGCCAGAGTGCAGGGGATGACAAACACCTCAGGGACACACAGCACATGCTCCTTCCCCCCACCCCACCACTCAGCTCCCAGGCTTGGCTCAGAGCAAGGTGGCCTGGGACAGAACATGTCCTCTGCGTGGGATGGTGGGAGCCTGTGTGCCCGTGGAGCAGCCATCCCTGACACCCCTCTGCCCAGGCGCTCCAGCCACCCCAGGCACGGTGCCTCTGGGCCCTGCCATCTCCCTCCCCCGCCTCCCTGCTGCCAGCTCTCCACCCACCAGATGAACCTTGACTGGCTTCAGTCTTCTGCCCACAGAGCCAGTCTGTGGCATCCAGACCGGCCAGACGCCCCAGGAAGCCACAGAAAAATCTTTAGCTCTGGAACCCAGACCTCTGAGGCTTCCGATTCCAGCTCTGCTGTGTGGCCTTGGGCGAGGGGCAGACCATCTGAGCTGCAAAGTCCTCACTTGTGAAATGGGCTGGCAAGAGACGTGTAAGTCAGGCGGGGATGCCAAGCGCCTGCTCTTGACCAGGCTGAGCTCAGGGAGCAAAGCCCTTTGTGGTCAGTCCTGGCCGCCTCTCTGTCCTCTGTCACCAACTGCCGGCTCCTGCCTTTCTCCCCACCTCTAAATACTTCATTCCTACCTCCTTGCCTTTGCACATTCAGTTTCTCCTGTAGGGAGCGCTGTTTCTCTCTCTGTTCATCTCAACCCTACCATCCTTCCAACCTGGCTCTCCTCCCACCCACTCCATGGAATCTTCCCGGCTGACCCGAGGTGGTCTCTTTCTCTTTCTCCTTCAAGAGGAAGAGAAGGCATCAGGCCTCCTGGTGGGATGTTTGTCTGTGAGAGGGAGACAGGCAGACAGACAAATCTGGTTCTCTCAGGAAACATAGCGCCCCTTGACTATAGGAACTGGAACCTCCACCCCCTATTTAACCCCTCCCCCAAGTGGAGGTGCACAGCAGCCAGGTAAGCTTTTTGGTTTCTAGAGCCTTAGAGCTAGAAAGACCTTCCAGGTGGGCAGGTCTGTGATGAGCACAAGGGTAAATGGCTGCTGGCCGAGTGGGCAGAGAAGGGTCTGTCCCTTCTCAGCTCCAACCCCTCACCTGCCCACTTACCCCTCACTCCATCCTCCCCTGCCCGGTGATCATGGCTGCTGGGTGACATTCATTGCCCACTTACTGTGTCCCAGGCCCTGTTTTAAGCCTTTCTGTGCATTAACTCATATAATCCTTACAAGGACCCTATGGATTTTATTCGTCTCCCACTTTGCAGATGAGAAACCTGAGGCCCCAGGGGTGGGGTCACTGGCCCTGAGTTACCCAGCTCAAGAGGGGCAGAGGCAGGATCTGAACCTGGAGCCCTGGCTCCAGAGCTTGCTTCCTGCTGCCAAGCTGCCTCTTTGGTCACTCACCATTGACCCGCCACCCTTCCACCCACCTACCCACATTCCTGCCCAGCCAGCCGGCTGTGCACCCGGCTCTGCCAGCCGTGGGGCTGCCAACATCCACAGAGCAAGATCCCTGCTTTCTAGGAGCTCACCCCATGGTGAGGAGGCGACCACCCATGGTTCTCTGACTCTGATAAACGTGACCAAGGTCTTGAGCGGCTGGGTTTTGGGAGCTCGGGGAGGAACTGTAGCTACCGCCTGGGCTGGGGCTGGGCTGCAGGGCAGCCCAGCAGAGCTGAGGTCGAGGGGGAAGGGTGATGGGAGGACTTTATCGGGTGGACAGCAGGGAACATTCCAGACCAGGGAACGCAGTGTGCAGAGGTGCTGAGGCTGGAGGTGCTCAGGGGGACAGCTGGCTTTTCATCACAGCCCTAAAGATGCAGTGGCTTGGCAGCAGGCAGGGCTGACGCCAAGCCTCCCCAGGCACGCCCGCGTCTGTTTTTTTGTCGAGATGAGGTGCTGTCTGCAGCGGCCAGAGGTCTGAGCCTTGCTCTATGCCAGCACCTGGCCTACTGCCCTCTGGGGAAGTCCCTCCTTGGGTCTGACCTGCAGCCTACCCTGACCAGCACACATTCCTTCCAGAGCCTTCACCCAGAGGCTGCTTTATGGCAGCCATAAATAACTTCCATCAGTGAATGAATAGAGTCCCGGCCAACAAGGCTTGCCAGAGACGCTGGGCTTGGCTGAGAGAGCGGTTCTATGTTCCTTCTCTCTGACCCTGCAGGTGAGATGTTCCTGGGCTGATCTTTAGTGGCACTCCCTCCCCCAGCAGCTGCTGCAGCCCAGTTTGATGTTGCAAGACCCCCTTCAACGCCCCTCCCATTCCCCACATCCCCCCGGAAGCACAAGGAACATTCAGCCCTTCTCTTCAGCCACAGCTCCTTGAAAGAGCCAAGAAGGCGCAGCTGACAGCCCAGAGGGCACTGGCTCCGAGCTAGTTCTGATTGTTCCCTGTGTGTGTCTACGGGGAGTAGGAGCTGGGAGGCCTGGGGTAAGTCTTTCTTCTTCTTTAGGCCTTAGTCTTCCTCTCTGGGCAATGGGATAATGTCTAAGGCAATGTTTCCCAAACTAATCTGCTCATAGGATGACTTTCCAGGCCCTGCCCTGGGAGATTCTGACTGAGAAGTTCTGGGGGGGAGGTGGGGCTGGGAATTAATTAGGGGGGAGGGGTTGTTATGTCTCTTTAATCTCTTTTAAAGTTTGAATACAGCCACATCATGACACCTTCTCCTTCTCAACACTCCCTTAAATCTCCTCAGCACTTTATCACACCTAACAATATGGGCAGGGTAGGGGTTATTAGCCCCTGGATGAATTTTTACATATATACACTTTTTTTTTTTAAGTTTTCTTTTTTTTAAAATTTTTCTTTATTTTCTTTCTTTCTTTAGGCTGTGTTGGGTCTTAGTTGCAGCACATGGGCTCTTCGTTGTGGCACACAGGCTTCTCTCTAGTTGTGGTGCATGGGCTGTCTCCTTGAGGCGCGAGAGCTCAATAGTTGTGGCACGTGGGCTTAGTTGCCCTGCGGCATGTGGGATCTTAGTTCCTCAATCAGAGACTGAACCCGCGTCCCCTGCACTGGAAGGCGCGTCCCCTGCATTGGAAGGTGGATTCTTAACCACTGGACCGCCAGGGAAATCCCATACATATATACACTTTAAACTATCAACACCTCCCAGACCATTGTAAAGAATACTTCCATCACCCACCTCATACACTTCCTAGGCTATATACCTCCCTGGGTACCACTTGGGAATAGGACTTTTCCCACAATCACCCCAAGTGATTTTTGTGGTCTGGGACATTTGGGAAAATCTGGTCAAAGGACTCTTCCCAGCTCAGACATTTTTGGACTGTGTCCTCTAGACTGGGGGTTCCCTAAGGACAAATAACTGTCCCTCTGGCCCCACCAGGTACTGCTGGTGAGCACAAGGTGAAACTTCTTGGATCTCGTATTGATTTATTAGGCTGGTGAGTAGGGGAGCCTTAGAGGGTGTCCCAGGCCTGGGAGCTGGATGGGGCGGGGAGGGTCCCTGGGTGAGCTGTGGTGGAAAGAGTCTGGAGTAGGGGTGACCTGGGTAGGTCCTGTGTGGAGTCCTGTGCAGGGCCAGGCTCAGCACCTCCCATCTGTGTGACCCTGGGTCATCTTCACCATGGTCCCCTGGGCCTTTATTCCCTCACCTGGAAAAGGGGACAACTGTATCTAGCACTCACTTGTTAATAAGGATTAAAGTAATATCAGGTATATTCAGTGCCTGGCCCGCCTCTGGGCTCTCCTGATTGGGAGATGGATGTTAGGAGGATAAGGCAATGGGCTCACAGGTGCACGGACTGACCCAGCATCACACAGCTGGGAAGTGATGGAGCTGGGACTTGGACCAGACTTGCTGGCTGTTTGACAGCTGACCGAGTGACTTCCCTGATAAGCCTCAGTTTCCCCATCTATCAGTGGGGCTAATCACTCCACCCTGCCTGTGTCACTAAGGTGTGGTGAAAATCTGATGCAGTAGGAAGATCTGATACAAAGTGAGAAAGAAAAAGGTTTAATGGAGTGATGCGATGGGTTTCCTGTTGTCATGGTGAGCTCAGTGGCCTTTCTGGGGCCAGGAACAGGGCCCCTCCCTTGGCACCGAGAGGGTAAAAGCATCTCCCCCCAACCTTGGGTGCTTTGTACCTTGGGATCTGAGATGTCCCAAGAGACAGGAAATATAATGGGAAAAGGCCTGGTCTCATAGGCACATAGCTGGGGTTGCTTCCGGGCTCTGTGTGTGTCCAGTGGCTTCACCTCTCTGAGCCTCAGCTTCTGAATCTGTAAGATGAGAACCATAGTCACCATCCTGACTTGATGAGATGTTGTCGGAACCCAAGAGAAAATGAAAAAGGGGTTGAGGACACTTTGGAAGCAGAAAAGACCCCTCCAGGCAGGTGACAGCTCAGCTACCTCCAGCCTGTATGTGCTGACTCTCTGGTGACGGCCAACACCTGGCCGAGACTTGACTGAAGCCTCCTTGCTGCCCTGCAGGGCTGGTGCTATCCTAGATCTGAGGCAGTGCAGGAGCTGGGGTTACAGCTGTGGAGGCCAGCAGATCTGGGTTCAAATTCCAACTCCATCTTTGCACCTCTGAGCGTCTGTTTCCTTCATCTGGAAGTGGGGATGCTAGTATCTAGCTCATATGTGGCCTGGCACACAGTTGGTGCTCAGTAAGAGCAGTTGCTCTTATTCTGGACATGAGTTCACCCCTCTGGCTGATTCAGTGCAGACTCAGGTTCCTGGGCATGTAAATGGGGTGGAACGGCCACTGCTGCTGGGGAAAAAACTATTGTGACCCCAGATAGGGGTTCCTTGCCTTCTGTGCTTTTATCCCACAAGGTGCCCAGCACAATGACTGGCACATATTAGTGCTTTTTCCTACCCTGGCCGGTCAGGAATCTCCAAGAAATCAGAGACCATGTCTGTCCTCCTCCCCACTGAGTCCTTAGTACCTAGAACAGAGCCAGGTACATAGCAGGTACTCAGTAAGTGTTTGGGAATAAAGAATGAATGGACAGGGCTTCCCTGGTGGCGCAGTGGTTGAGAGTCTGCCTGCCGATGCAGGGGACACGGGTTCGTGCCCTGATCTGGGAGGATCCCACATGCCGCGGAGCAACTGGGCCCGTGAGCCACAATTACTGAGCCTGCGCGTCTGGAGCCTGTGCTCCGCAACAAAGAGAGGCCTCGATAGTGAGAGGCCCGCGCACCGCGATGAAGAGTGGCCCCCCGCTTGCCACAACTAGAGAAAGCCCTCGCACAGAAACGAAGACCCAACACAGCTAAAAAAAAAAAAAAAAAAAAAAAAAAAAAAAAGTTAAAAAAAAAAGAATGAATGGACAAAGAGGAATGAACAAGCCTCAGGTGGGGAAGGACTGGGCTGGGGGAGGGGAGCCCCATGCCTTGTCCTCCCTCCCATGTCACCCATCCTGGGCTAAGCCCCGAAGATTAACCCCAGGGAACAAAGCCAGGTCACAGCCACTGACCCAGAGCTTTGGAGCAGACATCCAAGGCTAGTGTGACTAGGTGTTACAGGTTGTGGTGGCTACTCCGTGGGGCCCTCTTCACTCAAGATGGCCCTCCTGTCCCCCACCATGGACGTGGTCCTCACAGCGGTCCTCAGCCTCCTCCTCCTGGTGCTGACCTTGAGCCTGGTCTGCTTCTTCACCTGCCGCCTGGCCAGGCCGCTCAGGTAGAACTCACCCCGGCCCGACTCCTTCCTCTGCCAGATCTCCCACCCTAAATTCATTTGGCTTCTATTTGCTCTTGAGGGATAGTGGAAAGGTGGGCACCGGTCTCTCTCCCTCTCCGTGGCGGGGAAACTGAGGCCCAGAGAGGTTGAGTCAGCTTGGGATCGAATTGCACTTGGCCATGGACTAGCTGAGATCCTTTGCTCAGTTTCCTAAACTGTAAAACAGGAGCTAATAACACTTGTGAGGATTAAGTGAGATGCCCAAGAAGTGGCTGTGATTCTTATCAGTCCTATTGTTCTGTCATTTGTCCTGGACCTTTTGAGACCCAGCCCAGGGCTGGCTTTCTGCCCAGCTCCAAAGGGCTCCAGTGCCCTCTGTCCCAGGATGCTGAGTCAGTCCCCAGGGCCAAGGCCCAGCCTCCGCTCCCTCCCCTGACCTGCCAAGTGGCTGCTTCTCCTCCAAGGCCAGAGCCCAGGCAGGGCATCTGCACACTTGTCATGAATAATCAGGGCACGTAGCTGGGAGCCTGGCAGAGATGGTTCGGCTGGGAGGTGGGGAGCGATGGGGCTGGCACACACCCGGAGGCTCCATTATGAACTGGTAGAGCATTGGCAGAGGGTGGTTGGCAGCTGGGGCCCCCGCAGCCCCAGGCTGGGCCCCACGGAGCCCATCACCTAGGGCTGCCAGAGAGCGGACTTGGAGCCTCTGAGTAGGGGCGGGGGCCATGAGGAGGAGCCAGCAGGGGAGACTCTGGCTCCTGAAGGGTTTCCTAGATTCTCCTTTCCAGGCAGAGGCAATGGGAGAAGGCACCTGTCTGTCTCCAGAACAGGCCCTTCTCAATGCCACATCCCTGGGGCCAAAATTCAGAGCATTCCAGCCTGAATCATGGAGCTTTTCATTAAGTTAGCATTTACAGAGCTGATTCTATGTGCACGGGGTTGGGAGTCAGAGATGGAGAAGAGATGGTCTTTACTCTCACAGAGTGTCGGGCTAGCAGAGAAGAGAGACAAATAAGAATAACCGTGCAGGGCTGGATGAGCCCATTAGAGCTCCTGGAGCCACGCTTCACTTTTATTTTTCCTTATTTATGTGTTTGCTTTGGACCTTATTTATGTGTTTGTTTTGGACCTGCGGTGCAGAGGGTTGAATAAGTCATATTCCTCAGTGCGTGGGGTACTATCATGAGCTCAGTTTTTTTTTTATTTGTTCATTTTCCCCTTCATCCCTGCTCCCCAGTACCAATCCCACCACCCTCCAAAGGTCTTCATGCTAGTATGCTTTATTTAATATGTTGTTGAATTTATAAGTGTCCTTGCAAGTAATGCTGTGTTGTATATGTGAGTGTGGTTTACACTGACATACAAACTACTGAAATCCTGTGTTTTTAAACTCCACCCATCCTACTGTTTTAACTTCTAGTTTTAATACTACTGCCACATAGATATTGCCCCACCACTCTTTACAACTTCCTTCCCCTAGTTATGGACCTAGAGGTTGCCCCCAAATCTTCTAATCATAAGCCAGTGTTAAAGGGAATATGCCAAAAGTTTCTTCAATAAATATGATGGTTCTGTAGGTTTTTTTTGATATATAAAGTCTTTATCAAGTTAAAGAAATTATTTCAATTCCTGGTTTTCTGAGGGCTTTTATCATATAGTTCTCTACATCCCCATTCCCTCTTCTTAGATGATCTTGTAAGTTTGATTAAGGCTTTAAATGCCACCTTTATGCCCAGGGTTCCCAAGTGTATACCTCTAGCCAAGAACTCTTTCCCGGTTGCCAGATGCCTATATGCAACGGTCCGCTTAACATCTCCACTTCATCTTAAACTCAACATGTCCAAAACCACGCTGCTGATTTTCCCCACCAAATTTACTCCGCCTCACACCTCAAAACACCGCCCCAAATGCTGAAAGGCTGAATGCTTTTCCTCTAAGATTAGGAACAAGGTGAGGATGTCCACTCTTGCCTCTACTATTCAGCATGGTGCTGGAAGTCCTAGCCAGCACAATAAGGCAAGAAAAAGAAATAAAAGGCATACAGATTGGATAGGAAGAACTAAAACTGTCCCTATTTGTCAGTGACATGATTGACTACACAGAAGATGGCAAGGACCCAGGTTCAGTTCCTAGTCAGGGAACTAAGATCCTGCAAGCTATGCAGCACGGCCAAAAAAAAAAACAAAACAGAAAAGGGACTTCCCTGGGGGTCCAGTGGTTGAGACTCTGCACTCCACTGTAGGGGGCAGGGGTTCGATCCCTGGTCGGGGAACTAAGATCCCACATGCTGCACGGCGTGGCCAAAAGAAAAAAAAAAAAGCCATGCTATTTTAATAGCTCCCCCCAAAGTGCAATACAACAGTATAAACCTAACAGGATCTGTATGTTGAAGACTATAAGATTTAAATGCACAGAGAGACATATTGTCTTCATGATTGGAAGACTGAACATTGTCAAGATGCAGATCTTCCCCATATTGATCCACAGATTTAATACAATATCAGTCAAAACTATACCGATGGGGCTTCCCTGGTGGCACAGTGGTTAAGAATCTGCCTGCCAATGCAGGGGACACGGGTTCGAGCCCTGGTCCGGGAAGATCCCACATGCGGCGGAACAACTAAGCCCGTGTGCCACAACGACTGAGCCTGCATGCCACAACTACTGAAGCCCATGCACCTAGAGCCTGTGCTCTGTAATGAGAAGCCTGCGCACCGCAACGAAGAATAGCCCCCACTCACCACAACTAGAGAAAGCCCACGCACAGCAACAAACCCAACGCAGACAAAAATAAATAAATAAAATAAATAGAATAATTAAAAAAAAAAAAAGCTATAGTGATGGAGAACAGACCTGTGGCTGCCAGGTACAGGCATGGGCAGCTTCTGACTACAAAGCGACAGCACAAGAGAGTTTTTTGGGCTGGCAGAACTGTTCTCTATCCTGATTGTGGTGGATATCCTTGTGGATATCCATATCCACGAATCTGTCCATGTGTTAAACTTCAGAACCTTCATCCTGTAGTCGGTGAACCAGAATCACCACCCTTGGAGGATCCCCGTGGTAACCTCGTTGCTAATTCTGTAATTGGCAGCTTAGTGGTTAGAGCTCAGCTCTGCTATCTGCTTGTTTGTAACCTTGGGCGAGTCACTTTTCCTTTCAGAGCCTTGTTTTTCCTATCTACAAAGGAGATCATACATCTCTCTCTGTCTACCGCATAAGTTATTATGGTGAACATTTTATCAGTGTCCTTTAGGGATTGTTCATATAATCTCTCAGAGAGTAGTGTTTTTATTTTATTGAAGTATAACATACATACGGCAAAATGTCTATATCCTCAATTGACAGCTTGTTGGATTTTCAGATTGAACCCACCCATATAAGGCAGTGAGTGCCTTTTTTTTTTAATTTTTTATGTTCAATATTCACTTTCTTGTCGCTGCCATAACAAATGACCGCAAACACAGTGACTTAAAACAATACGAAGTTATCCTCGGTTCTGGAAGTCAGGAGCTCCAAGAGAGTCTTTGGGGCTGAGAATCAACACATTGGTGGGGCCGTTCCTTTCTGGGGAGGCTCCAGAGAGAATCCGCTTCCTTGCCTTTCTAGCTTCTGGAGGCTCCTGTATTTTTTGGCTTGTGGCCTTTTTCTTCAAAGCCAGTCGCTTAGCATCTTTCTTCTCTGAATCTTCTGTCCTCACTCAGCCTTCTCTTCTGTGTCAAATCTCCCTCTGCCTTTATCCTGTCTTGTAATACCCTTAGTTGGTTTTTATACTTTTTAAAAAATTCTTTTAAATTGACATATAGTTGATGTACAATATTATGTAAGTTACAGGTGTACTGTATAGTGATTCACAATTTTTAAAGGTTATTTTCCATTTATAATTATAAAATACTGGCAATATTCCCTATGTTGTACAATATATCCTTGTAGCTTATTTTATACATAGTAGTTTGTACCTCTTGATCCCCTACCTCTATATTGCCCCTCCCCCCCTTGGGTTTTATACTTTATATCAGCAGTCCCCAACCTTTTTGGCACCAGGGACCGGTTTTGTGGAAGACAGTTTTTTCACGGGGAGGGGGGGAATGGTTCAGGCGGTAATGTGAGTGATGGGAGCAGTAGATGAAGCTTCACTCGCTCGCACGCTGCTCACCTCCTGCTGTGCAGCCTGGTTCCTAACAGGCTGAGGACCAGTACCGGTCCGAGGCCCGGGGTTGGGGGCCCCTGCTTTATATCATTAGAATCACACTATATATACTCTCGGGTCAGCTTCCTTCACTCAACCTCACCTTTGCAGGATTCATCCATGTTGGTGTATGGAGTTCTCAATTATTCATTCTCATTGTTGTGTGTGGATTACCTTCTTGTGAACCCACACAATGTATTTATCCATCCTGCTGAAGATGGACAGAGTTTTGAAGCCATTATGAACAGGGCTGATATGAACATTCTTATATATGTCTTTTGGTGAATACATGTACATTTCTGTTGACGTTAAATGGGTCAGAGGGCATGTGTATGGTGTCACCTTGGTAGTACTGTCAGTTTTCCAAAGTGGTTGTACCAATCTACACTCTACCAGCAGTGAACAGATACTCTGGTAGTCCCAATTCCTTGCCAACACTTGGACTTTTCTTCACACACAAAGGGAGGATTTTGGGGTGATTCCTCCCTACCTCCACTGCTTAGAGCACTGACTTTCAACTGATGATGTAAATACTTACTGTGCCAAGCACTGGAGTGGAAACAAACAAGGCAAAGTCTCTGCTCTTAGAAGCTCCCAGTGTGGTAAGTGAGATGGACCAGGAGGGAATTACTTTCAAAACAGAGAAGTACATGCAATGATTGTATTGATATTGTATATCAATTTAATAACTTTTCTTTCTGATGTTAGAATTTACTCTAGTAATGTTTGGAAAAACTAAAGTAGACTTAAAGAATTAGAAGTCATATGAAATCCTACCACTCAGAGTTAAGTGCTGTTAGATGTTAGATGAAAGGTATTTCCTTTCAATTCCTGTGCTTTCCTTCCTGCCACCTGTCCCTGCCCTGAGCCAGGTTTTTAAGGAGCCAGGTGGACAAGGAAGGCAGTAGAAAAGCACCCGAGTGCACTTAAAAAAATTTTTTTTTTGGCCGCACCTCGTGGCATGCGGGATCTTAGTTCCCCGACCAGGGATCGAACCCGTGCCCCCCCTGCAGTAGAAGTGCAGAGTCTTAACCACTGGACCGCCAGGAAATTCCCTCCATGCGCATTTTTAAGGTTGAATCAACATCCCTTTTTCCAGTTAGAGTGATTTCTTACCTAACAGCCCACTCTGTCTAATGGTAGAATGTTGTGTATCACTGCCATTTCCCACAACAAATGAAATGATCATTTTTATCTTGATTTTGGTGGAAATAATAACATTATTTCCCAGTGAAACTCTTGCCATTTAAAATTCCTCATCTTCCAGTAACATTTGTACACAACATGGTTAGTATTTGCATTTTGCAGCTGCCAGTGGGATTATCCCATGTGATCCTAACAGGATGACCACAGTTTAAAAACTTTCTTAGGCCATTAATACATGCTCATTTTAGGCAATTTTGAAAATTCAAAAAAAAATTAAAGAAGAAATAATCATTCACAGTCCTACTGCCCAGAGAAAACCAGTTAACATTTTGGTGTATTTCCTTCCAGTTTTTTTTTTTAATAACATTTTTAAAAAAATTATAAAGGTAACATCTCAACACAGAAGGAAAATTTGGAAAATGCAAAAAAGACAATGAAAAACTAATGAGTCATCTAAAATGTCACTGCCCAGAAATGGCCACTCTTATAAGACAATCTTTTCCTGTATGTCCCTCCTATGGTTTTTATATCTCTCGCTATAAATGACAAGCTCTAGAAGAGAACGTAGCAAATATAGTTGTCCTGTAAGAGCAAATGTAGGTGTCCCTGTAAGAAAAGGTGGACCCTTTGTTTTGTCTCTGATGTGCTTGGGACATGGGTAATTCAAGGCTAAAGGCTGATGTTCTAGAGCAGTGCTTCTCAAAGTGGGGTCCACAAACCAGCAGCAGCAGTAGCTGCAGCACCTGGGAGCTTGTTAGAAATGCAGTTGGAGTCTCTGGGCAAGGGGTGGAGGGTACTGGAATCTGTTTCAGCAAGCCCTCTAGAAGATTCTGATGCATGCTGCAGTTTGAGAAGCACTACACAGAAAGTGAACTCTGGTGGGTTCTGGGCTTCAGGTGGATTGAAAGTGGGAATTCACTTGGGAAAGGAGAAGGAACCACTTTGCAGCATGGAACTCATTTATGCCTATACAACTGTTTATGTGATTAAGCTTCTTGAGGGAGGGACCACCTAGGTTGTGCATCTAAATGCCTAGTCTCTTGTAATAGGTGAATAATGAATGAATCAACAAATGAATAAGTGAATGAACAATGAACTCTGGAGCTGTGACCTTCATGTCTTTTTTTTTTTTTTTTTTCTAGGATTGGAACATCAATTAACTACTGACCACTGGCAGCCCACCCTTCCCACCCATATCCATCATACCTCTGGGCTCCAGAGAAAAAGCAGGTCTTGGAGTGCACCATGATTTCACCATTCTTAGTGCTGGCCATTGGCACCTGCCTTACCAACTCCTTAGTGCCAGGTAGGATGGGGGGCAAGGGCGGAGGGAGGGGGAGACATGGTGCAGGAAGGATAGGATGAGGGCAGTGTCTGTGTTCAGGGTCATAGAACCATCCAAAGTATTTAAGAGCTGGAAACAAATGTTCAGAGCAGGAAATCCCAGCCTCTACATGTGCTAGTGTTGGAAAGGTCACTCTTTTTCTCTTTATATTATTCTTTAATTGGGGTTTCTATTCTCTCTTACCTCAAAGAATCTGAAATAGAACTTATTCTATAAACTCTTCCAAGTCGTGGTATGTTAAGTCTCCTGTTGGTTTCGTCTGCTTAACTCTCCCTCATGATAGTACATTTCCTTATATTTTGTAATTCTTGCTTGTAAACTCACCTTCAACAGTTTTGTTGTTGTTGTTGTTTTGTTTTTGTTTCCTGTTGTAAACTCATACAAAAGTGTTTCTACAGTGCAGTATTACGTTTGATTCTTCAACTAATTCTATGAGAGTACTTATGTTATTTATTTATTTATTTATTTATTTTTATTTTTGGCTGTGTTGGGTCTTCGTTTCTGTGCGAGGGCTTTCTCTAGTTGCGGCAAGCGGGGGCCACTCTTCATCGCGGTGTGCAGGCCTCTCACTATCGCGGCCTCTCTTGTTGCGGAGCACAGGCTCCAGACGCGCAGGCTCAGTAGTTGTGGCTCACGGGCCTAGCTGCTCCGCGGCATGTGGGATCTTCCCAGACCAGGGCTAGACCCCGTGTCCCCTGCATTAGCAGGCAGATTCTCAACCACTGCGCCACCAGGGAAGCCCGAGAGTACTTATGTTAATTTCTCAGTTTTTGGTTCTTACACTATAAATTCTGGCTCAGATTTGGAGTTGAGTTCACATTTTTATGACTGGCTTTCCGTCCCCATCCCTTCCACAGCTACCAGGCAAAACATGTACCTGAAAATAGTTTCAGCCTAGGCTTGTATTTGGTCTGACACCGCAAGGGTCCTTCAGCCTCAGCTCCTGTTTACCTTTCTGGTTTTGAATACCCTCTCAATTTCCACCTCCTGGGGATTTCCCTTCCCCCTTTTCTTCCTTTTTCAAGTTATATACTGTTCTTGATTTTTTTTTTTTTTCCCAGCACTTCAGTGTCTGTTGTAGGAGGGGAGCCCTCCTTGGCTCAGTCCATCATGTGGCTGGAAGTCCCACTTGCCCTCCCCGAACCTTAATTTCTCCATCTGTCCAGTGGAGATAATAATCTCTCCTCCTTCGGGCTGTTGTGGGAATTATAAGGGACAGTCACAGTGCAGGCAGGGAGTGGGTGCTCGTAGGAAGAATATATTTCAACAGATGAGGGAATTGGGATTCAGAGAAGGGACTGGCCCTCCCAGGTCACACAGCAAGTCAGTAGCAGCCCTGGGGACTGAACCTGAGCTGCTAGATTCCCAGGCCACTGCTCCCTCTGCGATCCCATGATGCCTTTCGGCTTGTGTCCTTGGGGGCCCAAGGTCACTCTGGGACCGAGTCCCTGCTTTCTCAGCACTCACAACCCACCTGAGCGAAAGGTGAGCAGATGGATGAAATGTGAGAAGACGAAAAAGCGACAAAATGAAACATCTTCAAATATTCAGTGCTTCAGTTTTTTGTATGTTTCATTTTAGTCATTCTGATGGGTCTGTAGTGGTGTTACATCACGGTCTTTTCCTTTTTAAAAAAAATTAGGTGTAACAGCAAAGTGCACAAATCTTTTTTTTTTATTTAATTTTATTTATTTATTTATTTATTTATTTATGGCTGTGTTGGGTCTTCGTTTCTGTGCGAGGGCTTTCTCTACTTGCGGCGAGCGGGGGCCACTCTTCATCGCGGTGTGCGGGCCTCTCACTGTCACGGCCTCTCTTGTTGCGGAGCACAGGCTCCAGACGCGCAGGCTCAGTAATGGTGGCTCACGGGCTTAGTTGCTCCACGGCATGTGGGATCTTCCCAGACCAGGGCACGAACCCGTGTCCCCTGCATTGGCAGGCAGATTCTCAACCACTGTGCCACCAGAGAAGCCCCCAAATCTTAAATGTATAGCTTGATGAGTTTTGACATGTTTTTGTACCCATGTAACCATCACCCGGATCAAGAAAGAATATTGATCGTGGGACACCAAGGGCTTTCCTGTGCCCCTCCCGACCACTGCCCCCGCCCCGCCCTGCCCCAAGCCAGAGGAAGTGACTAGGCTAACTCCTGTCACCTTAGTCGAGTTTTGCCTGTTTTGAGCTTCGTATAAATGGAGTCATACAGTACGTACTGACAAGCACTGTTCACGTAGCATTCATTACAGCACGAGCATTTCTGAGTGTCATTTAATGGTCTCCAAAAACAATGGTCTCCTGATACTCAGTTGTCCAAAGCCACTGTTGCTTAATCCAGTCCTCTGACAATAAAGTCAGTTTGACACCCACTGAACCCTTCTCAGACCCTGGGATGGCTCTGGTGAAAAAGACAAGGGCTCTGCCAGAGTCCCAGTCTCTCAGGGAGCAGGCACAGCAGGGAACTGGCAAACGGGTAACAGGGCTCACCTGGAGGAGTAGCAACGGGAACGGGGAGGCTGATGGCAGCCCAGCCCCGGGGGTGCTGTGCCAGGTGCTGCGGGGAGGGCAAGGTGGGTAGAAGTTCATCATCACCCAGATGGCACCCAAATGGCCAAAGAAGCTCCTTGACCAAAGCCCTGGCACTGTGGTATGTGGGAGGAAGGCGGGGGGGAGATTGAAACCCGCCCAGAGCTAGTGGGATCCCTGATCAAAACCACTAGCCCAGGGAGTTTGGGGTTAGCAGATGCAAACTGTTACATGTAAAATGGAGAAACAACAGGGTCCTACTGTAGAGCACAGGGAACTATATTCAATATCCTGGGATAAACCATAATGGAAAAGAATATGAAAAAGAACGTATCTATGTGTATAACTGAGTCACTTTGCTGTACAGCAGAAATTAACACAACACTGTAAGTCAACTATACTTCAATTAAAAGATAAATTTATAAGAAAAGCTTATATTTGGAAATAAAACAAACCCAAGTTTAAAAAAAAAACAACACTGGCTCAGGACACTTGCCCAGGCTTTACCTCACTTGATCCTAGAACTGCCTGCAAGTAGCTATGTCCTCCCATTTTTCTGGGGCAGAAACTTGAGTGGCAGGAACTTGCCTAAAGGCGCACAGCTGGATGGAAGGGCCAAGGCTCTCCGGGCTCCAGCTAGGGACCATCGCCCATGAGGTCTGAAATTGGGGAGCTTCAGAAGAGAGATGTGGCGCTGGGGGCTGCCAGCGTGAAGGTGGGGGACTAAGGCATCAGGGTGGGGATGGGACCTCTAGGGGGAGGGGTGGGGCGTGGATGGGTCCCAGGCTTGAGGTGGAGAACTGCTTCCTTCTGTCTCCTTGCCTGCGCTGCCTGCCCCAGGCCCAGACAGCCATGGAGATGTATGGGTTTTCTGTTCCCCTGCGGCTCAGTCTCAGAATCCTGTTTCCTCATTCCGCAACGTGGAGGAAGTAATGGTAGCCACCCTGTAAGGCTGTGGGGAGGGGAAGGTACTGTTGCCGTGTACGGGGCGCTTGGCACGAGCCTGGGTACCGTGAGTGTGTAAGAAAGGAGAGCTGCGCTCTTCACCCGCACAGCATGGGCCTGTGTCTTCAGCCCATGAATGTGTAACATGGCCTTGGACAGGACCCTCCCACCTCTGCTGGCCTCAGCCTTCCATCCATGCAATGGAGTCCACTGAAAGAGAGAATCCCCAAGGAGCTCCCCTCTCTAGGCTTCTGTACTTCCACGGGCAGGTTTGATGGGGCCCGAGTACAGAAGACAAACCAGCAGATGGTGGCAGGGACCCCGACCCCTGTGGACAGGGATCCTGGGCCTCTGCTTGGAAGAAAAGGGGATTCCAGGACTTACTGGGGCGGGGGGGCATCGATCCTCTCCTGTGGGTCAGGTGTGTCGCTTGCCTTATCTAAATCCCGTCCTCGTGAAGACCCCGAGAGGGAGGTACAAACACCTGCATCTGACAGGGAGGAGACTAAGGTCCAGGGAACTCGCTTATCCACACAGCTGCTGCTTGGCACAGATGCGGTTCTAACTGAGGACTGTCGGGCACTAGAGTGTTCTTTCCACTGAAGAATTGACGACTAGACTCATGGACATGAGAGAGAGAGAGAGGAGAGGGCATTCCTGGTTCCCAATTTTTCTCAAGATTAGGGACACAGAACGTCTTCTTTGCTAATTTATCCTTACAGGAGTGAGGCTGTTCTCGGCTGCTTTAAGTTTGATACGTTAAACAACAGGCAAGTCTTGCTTTCCAGCACAGCTAAATAGCTGTTGCTAAGTCAGGTTCCTGCGGAGCCTACTTTAATGAATAAGCCAAGCAGAGTTTATAATTGATGGCTGGATACATCTGGGGGCTCCTGCAGTTGGAAGTAGTTTGTTCTCTTGAATAAGTTAAACATCACCCTCCTAATTGTGCTAGCACAATTCATTTGCTGCCTTAGCACAATGTCTCTCTGCTGGGTGGAAGGAAAGAGCGTGGGCTTTGGAGTGAAGCCCAGCTCTGCCAGTGTCTGCCAGAGCGGTGTGGCCTTCTTGGGCAAGTCGCTTGGTGTCTCTGAGCCTTGGTTTTTCCAGTCTCAGATGTGGGTAGAAGACCCAGGGGTCCACAGGCTCGTTTGGAGGATGGGACTGGCATAGGTTTTGCAGATCTCACGCCGGCTGTCTGAGATGGGCAACTACTGCTTCCTCTGTCGAGTCCAGGCAGCCTTCTGCAATGAGAAGTTGGCGTCTGTAGTGGCTGGGGATGGGAAGCTGCCCCACCCCCTGCCAAATAACTCTGCCTCTCTGTCGGTACAGAGAAAGAGAAAGACCCCAAGTACTGGAGAGACCAAGCTCAGCAGACCCTGAAAAATGCCCTGAGGCTTCAGACTCTCAACACCAACGTGGCTAAGAATGTCATCATGTTCCTAGGAGACGGTGAGGCCTGGGGGCCCAAGGGAGGGGCTGGATGGGGGCCCAGGGAGCCAGGCAGAGGTGAAGGTGGCTGTGTTGCAGAGGCTGGGGCCCTGGGGGCATGTTGAAGAGGATGGGAGAGCCAGGCTGTGAACCCCGAGGGTCTCGGGAGGGAAGGAGGAAAGGGGCCACCCGGTCATGCTCTGGTGCCCACTGCTCGGCCTGCCTTGGCACCTAACTCTAGGGAGCTCTGGGTGCCCAAGAGGGCTGATTGGAGAGGCTGGGAGCCCGAGAGACTGAGCCCCCCCGCCCCCCGCCCCCGCCACAGGGATGGGCGTCTCCACGGTGACGGCGGCCCGCATCCTCAAGGGTCAGCTCCATCACAGCCCGGGAGAGGAGACCAGGCTGGAGATGGACAAGTTTCCCTACGTGGCCCTCTCCAAGGTGAGCTCCAGCCCCAAGCCTCCCACCTCTAGGAGGAAAGGGCAGGGGAATGGCATTTGCTGGAACCCTCAAACCTGCTGGCAATGCGGTCAGCCCTCCCAGGGGCTCTGTGGCCCCTCTGTGAAGTGAGGACAGTAGCGGCTGCTTCCCAAGACTCTGGGGATTTCAGCTCATTGATTTCAAAATCTATTGACGCATAACATACATAGAGAGAAGTGCACCGGTGTACAGAGTGAATTTTCACAAACTTTGCACGTGTCTGTATGACCAGCATCCAGGTTGAGAAACTGAACATGACGGCAGCCAGGGGTCCCCCCGCGCCCCCCTCCAGTCCTTGCTCCTTGACTTCTAACACCATAGATTAGCTGTTCCTGCTTTTGTATTTGACGTAAACGGGATCACGCAGTGTGTACTCTTTGCATGGGGTTCAGTTACGTTCGTTCTCTCCCAAGGCGGCTCAGATGGAAAGTGGTAGCTTTGTTTCTGGTGTTGTAGTTGCTGGTGGCGGTGGTGTCACATAATAAAGGTCCTTTAGACACTCTGGGCCAGGCCCTGGGCTCCCTTCTGGGGTAATACCAGGGACTGTAATGTTTTCTGGCCTTCAAGGAGCTCTCAGGCTGGTGGGGCAGGGAGACAGGCAGATAGTTTCAGACCAGAGGTCTGAATAGTGGGGGGGGTCCCCATTTCCCCATCCTAGATCCTGCCTCCCCCTAACTTTCCCTCCCCTTCCCCAGCCTCCCTCACCCCCTCAAGACCCCCCTCCGTCTCCCTTCTCCACGGCTCACCTGCCTCCCCCTCCCCCTTTCTGGCTTCTGCAGCCCCAGACCCAGAGAGAGCTGACCCAGCCCCCATTTCTCTGCCAAATGAGTCTCCACATATTGGAACATTGTGTTCCCGCCCCTTCCTGCTACCCTGGCTGCCAGGGCACAGGGCGTGGGCAGGAAGCAGGCAGCTAGGTGATCCTGTGGCTCCGGGGGGAACTTGGTGGGTAGCAGGGCTCAGCCAAGGCCGCGGGAGGCCTCTGTCTCCCTCGTGCCCAGGCCCCATGGTGTGAGTGGGGGTCGGAGGGCAGCAGAGTGGGCCAAGGCCGGGCCACCTCCTGACCCTCCTTTCCCTCCTGCAGACATACAACACCAACGCTCAGGTCCCTGACAGCGCGGGCACCGCCACCGCCTATTTGTGCGGGGTGAAGGCCAATGAGGGCACCGTGGGAGTGAGCGCAGCGACCCAGCGCACCGAGTGCAACACCACTCAGGGCAACGAGGTCACCTCCATCCTGCGCTGGGCCAAGGACGCAGGTGAGTGGGTCGAGTGGTGGGGAATGGGCCTGGCTCTGTGGCCTGTCTGAGCCTCTTTCCAACCGTACAGTGGGGAGAGGGTAGAAGAAGATGCTCTCCAGGGCCCTTCCAGCTCTGAGGTTCTGGGCCTCTGTGAAATAGTCATGGATTCCTTTCCATGACAGCGAAAGCTAGTGGTTTAGGGGGTCACTCAGGTGTGCGTTCGCTCCCAGCTCATTTCCATGAGTCTATTCCTTTGACTATGAAATGGGCATGAACACAGAGCCCCCTCCCAGGTTTAGTGTGAGGAAGGTCAGGGACGAGCCCAGCACTGTTCCCGTGGGAGTCCAGTAAATGTCTACCCCTTCTCCCTTCCTCCTTGGAATTGGGAGGCCCTGGCACCTGCCCCCAGGGACTTTGGAGTCAGGCTATGAGGCCGGCTGACATAGGTGACAGAACCGCACTCCACCTGAGAGCCCTGCGGAGGGGCCCTTGTGTTCCTGCAGGGCAGCCGGGGGGCTTCCTGCAGGGTGGGGCTCTGCAGGGTCCGTGGGGGGGGGGAGGGCTCCAGCCCAGGTGCTCACAGCTCAAGAGCCCTCAGGAGGGGCGAGGGTCACAGAGGCAGAGTATCTGAGCTGCCCGGATATTTGGGAGCCACCAACCCCACCTTTAGTACGGATGGGGAGACTGGGGCCCAGGCAGGCAGCAGAACTGGCCTGTCTTTAGCTAGGAGAGGGAGGGGGAAGACAGCTTGGACACGCCCATTTCCAGACGAAGCCAACCCCTCCTCTCCCACACCCCAGGGAAATCCGTGGGCATCGTGACCACCACGCGAGTGAACCACGCCACCCCCAGCGCTGCCTACGCCCACTCTGCTGACCGGGACTGGTACTCGGACAACGAGATGCCCCCGGAGGCCCTGAGCCAGGGCTGCAAGGACATCGCCTACCAGCTCATGCACAACGTCAGGGACATCGAGGCGAGTGCGGGAGTGCAGCCAGAGTAGGGGCTTGTGGGTCCGAGGCCTCAGGCCTAGACTGGCCCGGGAAAAGCAGTTTGGCCTGGCTCCCCACGCACCTGGGAGGGCTCCCAGCCCATTAGGGGATTTGCAGTTGGGGCAGGGAGGCACTGTAGGATTCCTCCGCGGTGGGGCTGAGGGATGAATCCTGATGTGGCCGCCACCACACCTCAAGAACCAGGCGCCCAGGGATTATTCTGTAAATTGGAAACTGGCGCTGCACTGGAGCGTGGGGGTGACACAGTGCCATCTCAGGGGAGTACCTGCCCTGTACATTCCTACATGCACAGACAGGCACGTGTCCCGTGCCCTCAGGCAGCATGCCCAGAGAAAAGGTGGTGTGGGCTGTGGTTAACCCGAGCTCTTACTTTAAAACTTGGGTTCCAATCCTTGCCCTGCTGCTTGCTAGCTGTGTGACCTTGGGTCAGTTATTAACCTCTCTGAGCCTTCCCTTCTACAACCCTTTTGTGAAATGTACCTACCTTAAAAGCCCATTGCAAGATCTAAATAAAATAATCCCTGTAGAGTTTAGCCCTGGGCCCAATGCCTAGTGAGTGCTCAGAAAGTGGTAGCATTTACGCACGAGCAGCCACATGTCCCTGCCCTGAAACACCGGCTTTGACATACGGAGCAGGCTTAGCACATGTGCACCCCATCATTGTCCACCTGATGTTCAGATGGGTCCCTACTCTCTGTTCTTAAATGAGAACCTCTGGCTTGTTCCCTTTTCAGACTCTTGTTACCTACTGCCAGGGGCTGGTGAGGAGGTGAGGGGACTTCAGCCCCCAAGCCTAGAATGGGGGTTCAGTGAGGCTCAGAGAGCCCCCAGGTCCCTCCTACCCCTTACCTCTGTTTCTACCCCCACCAGACAAACTTCCTGGCTCCCAGACCCACCCTCTGCCCCCCCCCATGCCATCCACCCAATTTCTAAGTGCCACCTGGCCCCTCTTCCAACCCCTCATTTTTCTGAGCAGTGGATTGAGTTGCCCCTCTCGGGACACGTACTCCTGTTGATCGCTCCTAGCAAGTGACCGTCTCAGGCAAAGCCGCCGTTCTGACTTTGCCTGTACCTGACTCATGTCCTGGGACAAGTCGCTTCCCCTCCCCAAGCCTCAGTGTCCCCACCTGTGCAACAGGGACAGAGAGCCCCACCTGCCCCCTCCCAGGGCCGCTGGAGGCTGAGATGAGGTCATGGATGTGAGAACATTTGTTGTACAAGCACAGGGTGTAATTACGGGCTGCTCTTAAGAGAGATTTGGCAGCAACAGCCTGAGAAGGGGACAGGAGCTTAAAGGAAGGCTTCTCTGGTGGGGGCGGGCGGGGGGGAGGGGTGTGAACTGGGTTTAGGGGGGTGGTAATCCACAGAGGCCGCTGGGGGATGAGCTAGAGCGTGAGTGGGGAGGTGGGGCAGCTGTGGGGACTGCCCCTCCTCCCTCTCCTCTCTCAGCCTCCTCATCCTTCTCTCTCCCCTCTGCCCCTGCATCACCACCACCCCAAAGCCCCCCAGCCCCCAGGCTGTACATGAAACAAAAATCCTGGTGTCCGCCCTGAAAATAAATATCTTTTGCTAAAAAAAAAAAAAAAAAAAAAGAAAAATGAAAGGCACAAACCCAAACCCCAAAGCCAAACAGCAAGTCTGTTATTTGGGAGTTTAATGAGTGTGTGAAGTGCCTGCTGGGGCTGGAAATGATGAGGCTCCAGGCAAGAAGATTGGGGGCTTCATTTTCCATTCTGAAAATGCCAAGGGCTCAGGTTCTGTGGGAACAATTTGCAGGGGCGGGGGGCCAGTGACCCGGGGTCCCCTTCTCCTTTTTTAACAGCCTGCCCTACCCCCAGAGCTCCTGGCTGGAGCTGGCAGTGAGGAACTTGCCTCCATGGAACTACTTGGATCTCTACTACTTCTGGCCGTTGAGAATACCTTCCACGGGAGGCCAGCCCCAGGTGCCGGGACTGCACTGCATCACTGCATTTCCTCCTGGGACAGTCCAGTGGCTGGGACAGTCCTGTGCGTGGGCGTTACTTCCATTTTATAGTTGAGGAAACTGAGGTGCAGAGAGTTTAAGTGACAAGCCCTTGGTCAAGATGCAGTAGAGTCAAGATTCAAACCCAAGTCTGACTTCAGAGCTCTTTCTGGTTCCCCAGGATCCAGGCTGGTCCTGGGGCCAGCCTGTACCCACCCCCCTCACCTGTACCACCTGTACCACCGGCCTGGACTCCTGGCTCCCCCTCCACCCTGTGGAACCTGGGTTCTGAGGAGGGAGCTGGAATGGAAGGTTGAGAAGGGTGCCCACGAAATGCCAGTCCCAGGACAATGGATCTGAGGCCAGCTGTCACTGGGTCTGCTCTCCCAAGGTGTCAGCCAGGGGCAGTGGCCTGGGCTGACGCCCACGGTGACAGGAGGACACTGGTGGTGTGGTGGTCACCGCGGGCGGCGGCTATTATGCGCTTGGCCCCCATTTTAAAAATAGCCGGGACTTCAAACATGGACTCCCCAGGAAAACAAACAGTCCCGTGTCCGTCTGCCCAAGCGGGTCAGCACAGTGGATAAAATTAGCCTGGTGGTGACTACACAGACGTGGGTACTGGCCCACTGTTTGCCAGGCTCCCAGCTGGGCTGCCCCAAGACCTCCCTGGCTGTGGGGGGAGGAGGCTTTCAGAGTCCCCTTCCTCAGCTCCATGGACACCGCAGGGCCCTGGTGCTGGGGCTGGAGGAGCCTTGGGTTCGAATCCTGGCTCTGCCCCTCACTGGCCGTGTGGCCTTATGAGAAAGAAATCACATTTCTACACCCATTTCTTTATTTGGAAAACAGGTGACACGGGTTCCCTTACAGCCTTGGTATGATGTTGAATAAGATCATGTATCTCAAGTCCTTAGTGCCTGACACACACTCTGTAAATGGTATTATTCTCACAGAAGCCCAAGTTATGCGTCGGGCTTCTGGAAAGCCGAATAAGGGAGGTTAGCTGCAATATTTCACCCAGAAGCCCAAATCACAATCCCAATAGCCTCGTGATTTCATCCCTGCCCCCAAGCTGGAGAAGTGGAGGCTCGGGGAGGGCAGCGTGGACTGCAGCCAGGACTCGCCATGCCGGAGAAGCTTCCACCCCGCCCGCCGGGCCCCCAGGAGCCCAGCTCTGCAGGCCGGGCCTCTGGAGCCTCTGGACGTCATGGCGCCCTGGGCTCCTCATGGCTGTGTCCCCTTTAGGTGATCATGGGGGGCGGCCGGAAGTACATGTTCCCCAAGAATAGAACCGATGTGGAGTATGAGATGGACGAGAAGGCCAGGGGCACGAGGCTGGACGGCCTGAACCTCATCGACATCTGGAAGAGCTTCAAACCGAAACACAAGGTAGCCTGTCCGGGGGCCTGATGGCTGCAGGGGACGCCTGCAGTGGGCAGGGCTGCGGGAGCCCTCTCTGAATCCGTGTTCATTTCTGTAGAATGGGGTCATAATTCTTACTTCAACGGGCTCAGAGGGCCTTACAGATATATGAATGGCACATAGTAGGTGCCCATCAATTCCTTCCTTCAAGACCACAGTGAAATACCTTCAGGCAGTAAGGAGGAAGGTGGGCCAAGGCATAACCTGCATAGACATTCAGTCCACCTGCACCCCTACTGTGTGCAGGGCCCCTGGCTAGGCATGAGGTCCAAAGGATGAGTCAGGTGGTTAAGGAAACGTGGAATGCTGTGTGCTTGGATGGCGAGACGCCCAGGAGCTACGGGAACCCAGAGGGGACAGACCACAAGGGTGGGGCTGAGAAGCCCTGACAAGGGGGAGGAGGGGGAGGAGGTGATATTGGGAGGGTCTTGCAGGCAGAGGTGGCGGGGAGGGGCCGGGCCGGGGCACGTGCTGGGCTGCTGGAGCGTGGGAAGACCTGGGCGCAGGCTCCCTGGAGCAGCTCTGGCCCTTGAAATCCGTCTGCCGGCCACCGGGCCTGGGGCAGCCGGGGTCTGGAAATGACTGCGGTCAGGGCTGAAGACAGTGAGGAGCAGCCTGGCAGCCACTTTGATGTCACTCTGGGGTTGGGTTTCTGAGGGTTCCAGGACTGGCCCCCGGGGAGGCCTTGTGGGATATGGCTGGGCCAAGAGCGAGGTGGGGGGTAGGGGCTGGGGAATGGCCCCCCGGGGCTGGTAGGGGCGGGACTGAGCTGCGTTGAACCTTTCCCACTCCTGAGTCAGCTCAGGCTGGACCAGAGCCCCATCCCAGCCCGAGTCCGAGAGACACCGCCACTCCCAGCCTCAGTTTCTCTACCTGGAACATGGGACCAGAGCTTAATCCTTCTTGCCCAGGCAGGGGGCTTACCCTGGAGCTCAGTCTAGACACCAAGAGGGAGAGAGGCGCCCACATCACTGGACCGAACAGGGTATCACTTTGAGGTTTCAGATAAGCCACACATTCTTCGCAAATCATGCCTTAGTATGGGTTAATCTGTGTGTCTCAGTGTCCTCATCCGTAAAATGAGAATACAGTACCTACCTTGTATGCGTGATGTGAGGGACAAATGAGATAACATAGGAGAATCATCTCAGTGAAGGAGGGGAGCTCCACTTTCTTAGCCTTCCCACCCTCCTTCCCAAAGCAGCCCCTGAGGTTCAGAAACCTCTGATCCCAATGCCATTGGCCAGAGAAGGCAAGGGGCTCTCCAGTGGACACACAGCTGATTCCTGGTAGTTTGGGACCCCCCAGTCTAGGCCTGAATGGTGCCGTCACCAGGCAAGCTGGCCAGCCCCTTCCCATGGCCTCTGTGCCCTGGGGAAACAGTACTTCCTTTATCTCCCCCTTGGATGGGGTCCCCAGGGCAGAGTTAGGGCTTTGCTTCCTCCCTGGCTCTCCACAGCTCTCAGAATACACATAGCCCATACCTCTCAGTGGGCACTCAAGGCCCGCTGTGATCTGCGCCTCCCTCTTTGCTCCCTGATCCCTCCCCATGCTTGGAACTCTACTTCCTGACCCCAGGCTGATCAATTCCTGCTTGTCCTTCAAGACCTCATTAGGACATCAGGAAGCCCTCTCTGATCCTGCCTCTAGGCTCACAGTGGTCTCTGGTCTCCAGATTCTCATCTCCCTGCATTAAAATTGCCCATTTATTTGCCATTTCTTGAAGGCAGGGATGGTAGGTCTTCGGGGAGGGATTTTAAATGACTGAAGAGAACCAGTACATGCCGCAGACTCTGAGACCAGCTGGGGTTAGTCCTTCTGACTTCCCCAGCCCCGGCCTGGCTGACACCGCCCTCCTTCCTAGCACTCTCACTATATCTGGAACCGCACCGAACTCCTGGCCCTCGACCCCTACACCGTGGACTACCTCTTGGGTAAGTGGAGGGGGATGGAGTGGACATCCAGCTGGGTGCCCCGGGGACGAGGTCCCAGGCTGCCCCCCTACTTAGGGACCTTTGCCCTCAGGCTCCAGGACCTGGGAGGGGTGAGGGAGGGGTTCTGGTTCATAGAATTAGACCTGAAATCTGCTGGCTGTGCAGGGTGAATAGCTCCATTGAGCACAAAGGGAAACAAAGCTCAGAAAGGAAACGACCTCTGGCTTGCCACACAGCCAGTTAGAATTAGGGCCCAGGTGAGTTTGAACCCTGGCTGGAGCTGGGACTTAAACAGTCCTAGACTGAGGAGCAAGGGGACCCAGAGCCAGCCCTGCTGTGTTGCCAGGGCAGAAGCCAGCTAGATTGTCGCCAGTGGTCTTGACTGGGGGTTGCCCCCATTTCCCCAGGGAGTGGGAAACAGGTGTGGGGCCTGGGGGCGGCTCCAGGCCAGGTGGAATGAGACCCTGAGTGCCACCATGCAGACATCTGGGTCCTCTTTCCCTTCTGGCTATTGGGCCAAGCAAGTGGTGGCAAAACCTCCTGCAAATCTTTCTCAAGGAACACAGCCCCTGGGTCCTGGGTGTGTCACTGGAAATTATGGGCTTAGAGCTGGGTACCTGGAGGATCCCTCAGATACACACACAGCTCTCTACTTGCCTGGGTCACACAGCACACACCCCATACCCCACACTGGCTGTGTAGAGTCATGCATGTACCCATGGAGCAAGAAAGTTCTGTTCATGGATCTTAGAGCCAGAGTGCTGGGTTCAAATCCAGCTCCTACCACCCATGAGCTGTGCAACCTTGGGCAAGTGATTTCTCCTCTCTGTGCCACAGTTTTCTATAAAATAAGGATAATGAATCCTCTGTAAAATGGGGATAACAATAGGGCCTACCTCAGGGTTGTCATGAGGATTAAGTGAGCTAATATGTAAGTTACCTGTTGCTGCATAACAAATTATCCCCAAACTTTACAGTTTAAAACAACTGTAAAGTTGTTTTATTTATAATGATTGTTGAACAATTTATTCCTTCACAGTTTCTCTGGGTCAGGAGTTTGGGAGTGATTTAGCTGGGTCTCTCGTGAGGTTGCAGTCATCTGAAGGCTTGTCTGGGGCTGGGGCTTCCGAGGTGGCCCACTCATATGGCTCATAACTTGGTGCAGGCTGTGGGCAGGAGGCCTCAGCTCCTTGCCACGTGAATCTCTCCATTGAGTTGCTTGAGTGTCCTTACAACATGGCGGCTGGCTTCCCCCAGAAATCTAAGAGTATGCAAGGCCGAGGCCACAGTGTGTTATGCCCTGGCCTGGAAGTCACACACCATCATTTCTACAGTGTTCTGTTGGATATAGCGGCTAGCCCTAGTCAGTGAGGGAGGGGCACACACGGGCATGAATTCCAGGAGGGAGGATTATTGGGTGCCATCTCAGAGGCTGGCGCCTAAGTGCTTCCAAAGCACATAGGACAGCGTGTGGCACAGAGTAAGCACTCTGTTAATTGGAGCTCTTGCTTGGCTGCATGCACTCATGGAAGGGCAAGGTGTTCTGGAAGGACATCCGGGGCTGGAAACACCAACCCAGTACTTGTGGAATCTCGTGACATGGGTAAGAAACGGATCACTCTCCTTACTTCACAAGGGAAAAGACCGAGCTCGGAGCAGAAGGGACAGTGACCCCAACCCTTCTTCTGTTTCACTGCACAGGGCACTGAGCCCTTCAAGCCTGACCTGTAAATGACACGTAAATACACAGCCAGGCTGCCTTGTAGAGGCCAGGACACAGTCCTCTGCCATGTCCAGGGCTCTATGGGCTCAGGGTGGGCTGATGGATTGGAATCCCAGGTCTCCCACTTAGCAGCTGAAAATAGCAAGGTACTGAACACCTGAGGCTCAGTCTCCTCCTCTGTGAAATGGACACGGTGGTCCCTCTCACCATGGCGTGGCTAAGAAGATGAAAGGAGGAAGCGCGCCCGAAGCCCCTGGCACAAGTCAGGCCCGCAAGAGCCACCCCGATGAGCTTCCATCCCCCCACTTTACCCCCAAGCTGTGTGTGGGGAGCCTGTGCTCCCTGAGACACCCACATCCTCCCGGGTCCTCCTCAGGTCTCTTTGAGCCAGGGGACATGCAGTATGAGCTCAACAGGAACAACGTGACTGACCCTTCGCTCTCCGAGATGGTGGAGATGGCCATCAAGATCCTGAGCAAGAACCCCAAAGGCTTCTTCTTGCTGGTGGAAGGTAGGGGTCCAGGGCCTGACTGCAGGGCCACTTCCCTGGGACCTTCCAGATGGGTTCAGGGGTACGGCGGTCCAGCCCTCAGAGAGAACTGTCCAGTTTGGGGATGAGCAGGGAGATTCCTTTAGGGAGATGGGTTGTGGAGGGAGGGGGGAAAAGAGGGCGGTGCTGAAGTTCCCAGCCCAACAAGCAGCTCTCCTCTGGGCGTGGAGATGGCACATCTGGCTTACTAGTCCAGGAAGGCTTCCTGAGAGAGGAGGCAACTTTCTTCCTTTTGGAAATACCTCCCCAAGGCCTGGCTCTGGAGGGGTGTGCAGGCCCCTCAGCTTCACTCCTCCCAAAAGACAAATCAGCAGGCCCCGGTAGACAAATGTGCTCTTAGCAGCTGCCTGGCTGGGCCCAAGGATGCCAGCCCAGGGTCCTCCTCTGTAGATGCCCATTGGTCTGCAGGAACCCTCGCAGCTGGACAGCAGACCTCTGATGTTACTGGGCCCATGTGGGAACAAGGTCAGAGAGGAGAAGGCCCAGGGCGGGCCCTGGTATATCCTGGGGTCCCCTGGGTTGGGAGAGCCAGACCCTTCAGGAGGCAGGGGTGCTGTATGCCGACATTCCTGGGGTTTCCCGGCACTGTTGTGAGGCCCTGGAGTCATTGTCCTGATGCTGCCGCCCACTGGCTCTGTGACCTCTACCTGTACATTTCTGTAAAATGAGGCCAAAAATAGTCCCCCTCTCCAAGAACGGTTATTAGCATCCATTGCGTTCAGAGACATAATGTACTTGGAACAGGGCCCAAAAGAGAATAAATCCTTGATGCTTCTATTATTATCATTATTATGATTACACAGTAGCTAAGTCAATCACAATAGGAAGTGAGAGGAAATGATAAAGTTTCTGGAATCTTCCAAGGTTCTAACAACTATTGTCTTCCATGTTCTAAATGGACCCACACAACGGACGTATTTGCACACACCCTCTCACCACACATACGCACACGCTCAGGCCCCTCCGCCCTTCAGAGGCCAGCGGGCG
The DNA here is from genome assembly GCF_965194825.1 of Balaenoptera physalus. Classification (NCBI taxonomy): domain Eukaryota; kingdom Metazoa; phylum Chordata; class Mammalia; order Artiodactyla; family Balaenopteridae; genus Balaenoptera; species Balaenoptera physalus. The sequence goes on along the minus strand of NC_138882.1, from coordinate 179,687,908 downwards.
CCAGCCCAACTCGGCGGCTTTCTTGCCAAGCCCCGGGGTTCCCACTCAAGCACGGCGGTCTTGGCCTGGCCCTGAACGGGCCTCTGATGCCGAAGAACCAGGCAGGAACCAGTGGTGGTGAGCACGGGCTCCCCCGGGAGCGGTCCTCTTTGTGAGCGGGGCCAAGACTGGGCCCGCCAGACCAGCTGCTCCCAGAGCCACAACAAAGGAGGGACCCACCCTGCCAGCCTGCCGGGCCGCAGTGGTGAGGCCCAGGCTAGCAGGAAGGAGGGCGGCCGGGCGCCCAGGCTCAGGACCCTCAGAGTTGGGAGTGTCCACCAGGCATCGTCTTCCTGTTAGAGGTGGAAGGTGTTCTCTGAAGTCACACAGCCTTAGCCGTGACCTTTAAGCCAGGCTTAATGCCAGGCCTCCTGTGCTCATCTGGGGGAGGTGGCATGAGGTGCAGGCTTCCCCAGGCCTTTATGGAAGGCTGCCGTAGGCACTGCCCAGACATGGAGGGCTTTTCCCCTTTAGGAGCGTGCTTTACCCTCAGAGGGGATGTATTCAAAGTGGAGATGGAAAAACAGGGCTTTCCAATGAGTCACACCTGAATTCAAATCCCAGCAGATCCCACCTTGGACACATCACTTCCCACTCCCGGCCTCAGCTGCTCCATCTGTAAACGGGGCTAATCGTACCCATCTCTGCCCACGGTTGTTGTGAAGGGGAAACGAGACGTCAGCTTATGATGCCTGGCACCTAGCTGCCTGGCACCTAGTGGCCATTCAGGCATGTTGGGTCCCTTCCCTACCTCTCGGAGGTCTTCAGGGACACCGAGCAGCTGAAGAAGCAGTGCTGGGAGCAGAGTGGGGTGGTGGGTCTGCTTTAAACCCTGGCTTTGCACTCTCCATGCGTGGGCCTGTGGTCCAACAACTCACCTTCTGAGGTGCTGTGAAGGTCGAATGGCTGCGTCAAATGCCTGGTGTGGTGCCTGGCCCAGGGGAGTCCCCTGGCCGTCGCGGGATGGGAATTGGGGATCAGATCTCCTTCCCCGCCCCCTCACTGGAGGCCTTTGCCTTGGTGTCCCAAGGGGGAAGGATTGACCACGGGCACCACGAGGGCAAAGCCAAGCAGGCACTGCACGAGGCGGTGGAGATGGACCGGGCAATCGGGCAGGCAGGCACCATGACCTCCGCGGAAGACACGCTGACCGTTGTCACCGCCGACCACTCCCACGTCTTTACTTTTGGCGGGTACACCCCCCGTGGCAACTCTATTTTTGGTAGGTGGGCCTCCATTGGGGTGGGCACTGGGCACTCCCAGGGTCTGCCCTCTGGGAGCAGGAGTCAGGTGGGAGACCTGGCAAGCCCAGGGCCTGGCACATGTGAGACTCAGAATTGGGTAGGGAGGAGAAGTCACTGACAGGTGGGGGAACACAGGATGGGGGATGGAGTGAAGTGATGCCTGGGTGGGTGTATGGGTGGCCACCTGGATGATGGATGGGTAGAAAAACGAGAGGGAGGATGGATTAATGGACAGGGGAGAGGAGAGGATGGATGGAAGGATGGACAGACAGACCAACAGATGGGAGGATGTGGACACAGTGAAAACTGAAGGATGGCTGGTTGGAAATAAATTGGGTTTGGAAGGTGGCTTCCTTGAAAGGGGACCCAGGGGTTGCCAGCTGGGGGCTGGGGACTATACTCCAACATGATCCCTGGACCAGTGCCTCCCTGTGCAGGTCTGGCCCCCATGGTGAGTGACACAGACAAGAAGCCTTTCACTGCCATCCTGTACGGCAACGGGCCTGGCTACAAGGTGGTGGGCGGTGAGCGAGAGAATGTCTCCATGGTGGACTACGGTAAGACTGCAAGGCCCAGAGCTGGGAGGGGACAGGGCACCCCCTTAGGGATGAGCTTGGAAACAGTGTAGTCCTGTGGTTAAGGCTGGGGGGTGTGTGTCTCAGAATAGCCAGGACTTGAGTCAGAACAACCTTAATTTGAATCCCCTCCTAAAATCTAGCAGCTCTGTGACCTTGGGCACATAACTTAACCTTCCTCAGCTTCCGTTTCCTCCATATCTACCTCCTAAGGTTGTCTGAAGGACTAGATAGATCTGATGAGCTTAGCGTGTTGCCTGGCACGTGCAGGTGCTTGCTATGTTACACTGTCGTTTTTACTGGCTGTATAATACTCCAGTGTGTGAGCCTTCCCAGTCTGCTTATCCAATTCCATATTGTTAGGTGTTTGTTCATGATGTCCCCAGGGGTCCCTGGGGGCCTAATGGCACAGCCAATGGTAAGAGGCTCTCCTGGGTTGACTCTTCCCTTCTAATCCAGACGGCCCGGATGAGGCCTGGGGGTTGAGAGTGCAGGCTTCTGTGTCAGAACAGACTCAGGCCCAAATCCTGTGGCCTGGTGTGAAATGACTTCCCTGCAGTGAGCTTCAGTTTCCTCTTCTATAAAATGGGGGCATTCAAGCCAACCTGGAAGGGGCACGGGGAAGCTACTGCATAGTGCCAGGCCCCTGGTAGGCTCTCAGCAAGTGTTTCTTCTGGCCCGCAGCTCACGACAACTACCAGGCACAGTCCGCCGTGCCCCTGCGCCACGAGACCCACGGCGGGGAGGACGTAGCCGTCTTCGCCAAGGGCCCCATGGCACACCTGCTGCACGGCGTCCACGAGCAGAACTACATCCCCCACGTGATGGCTTACGCAGCCTGCATCGGTGCCAACCGCGACCACTGTGCCTCCACCAGCTTGTCAGGCAGCCCCTCCCCAGGCCCTCTGCTGTTCCTGCTGGCCCTGTTCCCCCTGGGCATCCTGTTCTGAGGGCCCAGGGCCTGGGCATCGACCAGCCCATGACAGATGGCTGGCCTCCCTCTCCCAGTGCTGCCCACTCCCCGGCAGCCCACACCTCAAGGGGCGGGAGGCAGAGGCCTCTACAGCCTCTGCAGCTGCCAGAAAGGGGACCCAGGAAACCAAAGTCTCTCTGCTGCCCACCTCGCTCCCCTCTGGAAATCTCCACCAGTTGCTGGCCTCCAGCCTCTGCCCCCACCGCTGCCCCTTTGGCCAACAGGGTCGGTTTCTCTTGTGCAGGCAGAGAACATAGACTGCAGAACTTCTCAAAGCATCTTATTTTTCTAGCAGACGTATTTCTCCAGACCCAGAGGCCTTGGAGCTTCTACAGAACATTCCGGATCTGACCCTCCCACTCCCCTCTCCTTCCCTCTGGAACCCACCAGGCCCTACCAGGCTCATGTCGCTGTCCCCAAGCCCAGTCCTAACTGCAGGGGAGACCAGGTCCTCCTCCTCAGGATGGGGGTTTGCTCACTCACTCATTCCAAGGCCGCCTGGGGCTCCCAGGAAGTCAGCTCCTGGGACTGGCCGTCCAGCCCAGGGTGGCCCAGGCTGGGAAGAGCAGCCTGGCAAAGCAGACACTTCCCAGCTCTGAACACACATGCTCCTCTCTGAAGTGGCTCTCCTGTTTGGAACAGCGAAAAATTTTTCTCTTTTTGATGTTGGTTAAAAGGGAACACAAAACATTTAAATAAAACTTTCCAAATATTTCTGAGGACAGGACTGAGTCTTTGTGGTCAGTGAGGAAGAGACTGAAATAAGATCCTTTCTCTGGGAAGAACTGGAATTGGGGCCCAGGAGCACAGGTGGGGTTGGATGGGGAGAAAGGGGTCTCCTGCTGACCTGGGGACTTCACCGCTCATTACCTGGGCGACTTTGGACAAAGTCCTTTGTGTCTCTGCCTCTCCATTTTCTTATCTGTAAAATGGGAGACAGTCCACTCTGGGGTTGCCATGAGGATTAAAGAAGACTGCCTCTGTGCCCTGAAACCCACAGCAGGAAGGCCTTCAAGGGCCCTGGGACACCCTTGCTGCATGGCGCCCACAAACAACTGCCCACCCTGGCCCATTGTAGCTGTTCCTCCATTCATTCACTCAATAAGCATTGAGTATGAGCCAGGCACTGTACTAGGTCCTAAGAATTTAGTGGTTGCCCTCACAGAGCTTCAGCCTAGATGATTGTGATTTTTCCATTCCTGATTGTCAAGCCTGGGTACCAGACTCAAGATTACACCTGATATTGGGGGTATACAGAGTTCCCCAAGTTTGCTCCTCTTTCCTCATTTAGAATCAAAGTCCCAATAATGATACTAATCCTAACAATTAATATTGATCATTTACCATCTGCCAATCTCTGTGCTTGATGCTTGTATGCATTCAGTTCATTTAATCCTCACTAGGAAGTAGGCCTCCATCATCCACATTTATAGATGATGAAGCCAAGGGTGCAGGAGGTGATGTGAGTGCCCAAGGTCCCTCAAGTTGTGGAGCTGGAATTTGATTACAAAGTTCCCATACTTAATGACACCCTTTATTTATTTATAATGCATTTCCAACCTCCTGCCAACCAGGCTCTGAGGCAGCCAGTACTAATGACTCATAACAGGGGCCAGTTAAATATGAACTTGGAAAGATGAGAAATTGTATGTCAGAAGCAGACATACTTCAAGAATGAAAATGCAGCTGCGCAGATTTCTCTTTGAGTTTCCTAGCAGTCCTGGCAAAAAGGGAAGCACAGCCGAGCTGATGCTGGGATAACAAATTAAACTACATGCCTACATTCTGGCCAGGACAGAGACCTCATCTTCACTGTACATTACAGCATTTTCATTTGTTATTCTCATACCATCTTCATAATTTTTGTCATATCTCTGTACTATCATTTCCTAAACAGTTATTTTTTTCTTTTTTTTAATTTATTTTGGCTGCACCGGGTCTTAGTTGGAGGCATGCAGGATCCTTAGTTGTGGCATGTGGGCTTCTTAGTTGGGGCATGCAAACTCTTAGTTGCGGCATACATGCGGGCTCTAGTTCCCTGACCAGGGATCAAACCCACGTCCCCTGCACTGGGAGCACGGAGTCTTTACCCCCTGGACCACCAGGGGAGTCCCCCTAAACACTTCTTTAAATTCACATTTAAGCAGTCTGTTTTTAAAAGTTCGCCAGGGACTTCCCTGGTGGCACAGTGGTTAAGAAACTGCCTGCCAATGCAGGAGACACAGGTTCGAGCCCTGGTCCGGAAAGATCCCACATGCCGTGGAGCAACTAAGCCCGTGCGCCACAACTACTGAGCCTGCGCTCTGGAGCCCGTGAGCCACAACTACTGAGCCTGCGCACCACAACTACTGAAGCCCGCACGCCTAGAGCCTGTGTTCTGCAACAAGAGAAGCCACTGCAATGAGAAGCCTGCGCACCACAACAAAGAGTAGCCCCCGCTCGCCACAACTAGAGAAAGCCCATGTGCAACAACGAAGACCCAACGCAGCCAAAAATAAATAAATAAAAATTTAAAAAAATTAAAAAGTTCGCCAGTACCACCCAAAGTCAATTTACATGTCTCTGGGGTATGCAAACCATACTTTGTGTCTTAGGTTGGGTTTTCCAGAGGCAGACTCTGAGACAAGGATCTGAGTACAAGTAGTTTATAAAAGGAACCCAGAAAGCACCAGGCAGAGTGGGGAAGCCAGCCGGGAAAGGGAAGGATATGTTATTAAGCAGGTTACCATTCTGGACAACTAGGGCTCAGTCCCACTGTGGGCCTCCAGGAGACTGTGTAGAAGATGTATCTCAGAGTTATCCCGCTGTGGGGCGAGGGAACAGGGGTATTTATTCTCCAGCTCTAATCCCTCATTGGCTAAGCGCTGCTCCCAGGAAAATGAACACCCTGGCCCTTCCAACCCGCCCCTGGAAGGGCTGAGATAAAGCTCCCAAGCATGTGCTAGAACAGTAAATGCTCAAACGATACAAACAAAGCACCATCATATCTGTTAAACTTTGGGATGGGGTTCAAAAGCATGGGCTGTGAGTCAGAGAGATAGGGGTTCCTGCCTCTGCTCCATCGCTTTCTCGTTTCTATGAACTCAGGAGAGTTCTTTAACTTCGCTGATGTTCCATTCCTGCATCTGAATGTACAGTCCCAGCACCATGCTGAACACATACTGAGCCTTTAGGATCCCGTGAGAAACAAGGAGCTCCTCCTGCCGTGAGTCCAGGCTGTGGACTGATGTCTGCTTCAAGAATAATCAAGGATGCTCAGGCGCCACTGCTCCAGAGTCTTCCCCATGCCTCCCTCACCCAGGCTGGGCCCCACACCTTCACATCACTCATCACCCCTTTATTCTAACTGTTGGTGGCTCTGAGTCCTAATCCAGGCCAGGGGTCCAGGCAGAGGTCCCAGCTCCACCCATCCACCCGCAGAACTAGAGGCTAAGGGTGACAGTAAGATGCTTTCTCAGGGAGGAAGACTGAAGCTAAGCTGACAAATCCTCTTCTAGTCATCCAGATAACCCTGTCTTCTGTTAAAGAGAAATCTAGAACTTAACACAGTAAGAGTTTATTTCTATCTCAAACATCTGGTGGTGCCTCTGGTCAGGTGCCTGGGACCCAGGTTCTTTCCACTATGTGGCTCTGCTGTCCTCTAAGTTCCAGATGTTCTATCTAACCAGAACATCTATCTGACCAGCTCATCAATGAGGGGGGTGGGAGGGACTCACTTTTTAACCACTTCTTCCTGGAAGTAACACATGTCCCTTCTACTCACAGTACATTGGTGAGAACTAGTCACATGATCCCATCAACTGCAAAGGAGGCTGGGAAATGTAGTCTTCAGTTGAGTGGCTGTTTCCCACCAACAACTCTAGCAGGTTCTCAACCGCGGCACTACCGGCACTTGGGGCTGGGTGCTTCTCTGTTGTGAGGACTGTCCTGTGCATTGTAGAATGGTTAGCAACATGCCCAGACCCTCCTCACTAGATTTCTAGGGGACACAATCGCTGCCCTCCATCCCACTCAACAGTGAGAAGCTTTGCTCCACAGAAAGGAAGGGGTGTAGGAAGCTTGGGTTGTCTTGTCTCAGCTTCACTTATGCTCAGGGCACCTTCCAACTCACGTGCTCCCCAGATGTCACTGAGTATCTTCACAGTGTTTCAGAACATTGGGAACTTGCACAAAAGATTTGAATTTCTGGCTTTTTTTGAAAAATTGGAAGGTGTGCTGGCACTGCCCCACATTTCTGCAGGGCAGCAGTCAGCTGGAGCTGAGAGACGGCTGCCCATCTTGGGGGTACCTCTCCTGTTTGCCTCAGTCCCCAGGGCTCCCTGTACCCTTATGCAAAGCCTCTCTGAACTGGTGTTACCTGTCTGGTCGTTGTGGAAACTGAGCTTGTGGCCCCTGCCTTATTCTGGGCCAAGCCTGGGAGACAACTGCGAACAGGCCCAAGGCTCTGTCCTCAGGAAGTTCATGCCTCATGGCAGAGACCACCAGAGGGAATCTCAGGGTGGTGGGGAGGCAAGGAACTGTGGGGGCATGGAGGGGGCACCTAACCAGCTGGGGGCACAAGTGGGGCGGGCACAGAGACAGAAGGCAAAGAATGAGCTGGGGCTTGACAAGGCGAGGAGGACTGAGGCAGGCATGAGGCTACAGAGGGGGAATTCAGAGGAAACGTTGTGGGAAAGATGGGCAGGAGGGCCTCAAATGCCATTCCAAGAAGCTGGGGGTTGACCTTGAAGACCCTGGGGAGCCATGGAAGATTCTGGAGCTGGGGCGTGAGCATCATTTTTGAAAGATAATCTTGGCTGCCAGCTTTGAGGGCAGCTTTGAGAAGAATTAGAGGCTGGGAGACCAACAAGGAGTCTGCTGCAAGAGGCCAGGCAAGGGAAGTTGGGGTCATGGAGATGGGGAGGAGGAAGCAGTCCCCAAACCTGTGCCTGAGAGTCTCAGTCCTGTTTGTGAAGAAGGAAACTGGACCAGCATGTAAGTGGATAGATTGTCAGCAAACTTACTGCTCTGAGATTGAAGGCAGGAGGGAGCAGGGGACCTACAGTGCACCGTACACCCTACTAAGCACCCAAGACATGGCCGTGAAGTTGTAGGATGGTTTGTAGCATCCAGATGCTAGACACATCCACATACCCCACCACCATCCTGTGAGCTGGACAATATCATCCCCATTTTACAGATTAGAAAGTTGAGGCTTGGCAGGGCACAGGGACCTGTTCCATGGCTTGTAAGTGACAGCTGCAAGTTGAACCCAGGTCTGCCTGACCCCCAGTCCACCTCCTCCAACCCCCTCCGAGGCGCTAATCTCTCCAAGGAAAACAACCCCAGACCCATCAGCCACAGAAGCCCTTCAATCAGGTAGTGAGATCCCCAAAGCAGCAGCGTTTATAATTAGCCCTGGTGGTTAACCCCGAGACCTCCCACCAAGATCTAGTACCAGCCGATCTGGGGGTGGGGTGGGGGATTAAGTTCTCAGAAGAGGATTTGGGCTTCCGAGTTCCTGTGTGGCTTCCTGGGGCCTCCTTGTGATGCTGTCTTGATCATGGCTCCAGGCTCTTTTCTGGCTCCTCAGCCATCTGCCCGCAACCTCAGGATGGGGGGCACGCACATGACCCACCAGCCCAGCAGGGGCAGGCGGGGCAGGGGGCCGCCACCGGCCAGTGCTGGCTCTCCCTCCTGCGCACTGGAACCGAGGCTTAGAATCGCTGAGGTGGTGGAAACACTGGCTACAGACACAGTCGTGAACATTTCCGTGGCGCTCCCTGAGGGCCAGCGCTCTTCCTAGTGCTTCACAGCGCACTTAACTCGTTTATCCGCCCAACCGCTCTCAGAGGGCAGGGACTGTTACTGTCTCTGGTTTACAGATGAGGAAAAGGAAGCAGAGAGAAATTTGATAACTTTTGTGAAGTCCCACAACTAACAGGAGGTGGAGAAGGACGCGAAGGCAGGCAGGGTGGCTGCAGAGTGCGGGACCTAATCATGCACCGGGCAGGATGCGGAGCAGAAAGGAGGAGGCAGGATTGTAACTCTGCAAAGGTTCGAGGGAGCAGGGCTGCCGGCGTCAGTCAGGAGATCCTGACCTCTTGCGCCTGTGCCCTTGTCCCGGTGGGGAGTGCCCAGCAGCCTCGGGCAGAGCCCCTGCCTCCCCCTCCCTCCCCCTCCTTCCCCCTGCCCAGGCCAGGGCGGGTGGCCCCAGGGTCTCTGAGGTCAGCCTGGGCTTCAACACTCTGGCTGAGGGCCCTGTAATCAGCCTCCTGCCCACTCAGGTGACCTGGTTGGGGAACAGTGGTAGCTAAGAGGCTGTGCCCTGAGGACAGGGGGCTGGGTCAGGATGAGAAGAGGGCTCTGGGGCAGGATATGGACAGGCTCAAGGTGTGATCATTCCCTCTTCTCCCAGAGCCCCTCCAGGGCTAAGGCCTGAGCAGCTGCTGCCTGTTCTCAGGGTATGAACAGGTGCTGTCCTGACATCCAACCTCAAGGCAAGGTTCAGTGCTGGATGGGCCTTTTGCCCTGATCCCTCCATTCCTGAGGGATCTCCTGGGGACAGACCTCTTTCCATTGTCGCCCAGACAAAGCTCAGGGCTGGAGTTGGCTTCTGCAGGCCAGGGAGGAAGGTAGCCCAGAGAGGGTCAGAGACCAAGTTGAAGTCACACAGTAAAACGGGCAGAGGAGCCCAGCTTCCACCTCTGGCAAAAGGTTCTCCCAGTCTCCTGACCCTGGGTCCAGCCAGCTCAGGGTCAGCCATGCCTTGGGACTGTGGGTGCCAGTGAGAGAGGAGCCCAGTGCCTGCCTCACGCTGGCATTTCAGCACCCCCCTCCCCGCCAACCATCTCTTTCCACCCTCTTAGGTAGGGCACTGGCACTGGCCCCATGTTACAAATAAGAAAACCAAGGTCCAGAGAGTGACTGGGGGCCCTGCTGTAGCTGGTGGGCAGGGAGGACTTTTCTGAGGAGGTGACATTTGGTTTGAGACACAGTCGGTAAGAAGGTGGCCTTTCAAAGAGCTGGAGGAAAGATTATTCCAAGTAGAATAAAGCAAGTGCAAAGACCCTGGGGCAGGAATACTCTTAATATGTTTGAGGGACAGAAATAACCAATGCGGCTGGAGCCCAGAGAAAGGGGAGACAGTGGATGGGATGAGGGGGAGTGGTGGACGGGAGCTGCGTCGCGTGGGGCACGATAGGCACCTGCGTCTTCTTCTGTCACACGGGAAGGTTAGACGCAGGGAGCGGCACAGACCAGCTTATGGAAAGATTGCTCTGGCTGCCATGCAGGGATCAGGAACGCCAGGAGCAGATGCCGGAGGGCAGTCTGGAGGCCTTTCTGTTGTTGGGGGTGGAGGTGGTGATGGCTTGGACCAGCTAAGTGTGGTGGGAAGGGGCTTCATCCCAGACACGTTTGGGAGTTAAAGCCAGCCGGGCTTGCTGATGGGCTGAATGCAGGGAGAGGAGGAAACAGCGGAAGCAGGGATGCGCCTTCACTTTGGGGTCTGAGCACCTGGGTGGAATGCCATTTATGCATTTTGGGGAGAAAATAGAGAGTTGGTTTGGATCACGTTAGCTTGGAGATGCCCATTGGACTTTGGAGTGGACATGCTGGTAGGTAGTTGGGAAAGAGTCTGGAGTTCAGGCGAGGAGCCCAGGCCGGAGATAGAAGGATGAGCGTCACAATGGCATTTAAAGCTATGGGGGCGGGAGAGGATGAAACATGCCCAAGATCACAGAGAGCCAGCGGCCAGGATTTGAACTGGGCTCTGTCAGACTCCAAGACCCATGGGAGCTCTTTCCACTCCATCAGGCAGTCACCTGGGAGAGGGGAACAGAGGGGGCTTTGTCAGAGGTGTGGGCGGGGGCTATAAGACTTGGGGGTGGGGGCAAGAGGAAGCCCCTGAAAATGACTTTGGGAACAACTGAGATCCTTCCAGCCTGGGCTGCCCACCCCACAACCACAGCCTGCCCAGCTGGCGGAGCCCTGGTCGAGCATGGAGTCCTGACCCCTGCCCATTGTACAGATGGAGAAACTGAGGTCCAGAGGAGGGCAGGGCTGGACGCTAGGTCTTCTGCCTGCCAACCCTGGCTTCTCCACCAGCCTCTAAGGAGGGCTGCTGTCTGAACCAACTCAATGGTTGAGTTGCAGCCACCCAACAATGACAGTCCTGAAGGGGGTGGATGTTTCTCTTGAGGTCCTCAGAGAGAACTGGGGCCTGGGGCCTTCCCTCCTGGGCTCCCCCCCCAGGGCACTGTTTGCCCCAGTTTAGCCATCCCCGGCCTCAGGACCCTTCCAGGTCTCTGGCAGGGCAGCCTCGAGTCTGGCACCAGTTGTGGCTCCTGCCCCGTGGCCAGGATCGAGGCCCTCCCCGGCCCCTGCCCAGACCACCCAGCGCCAGGGTCTGGTGGAGCCCAGTGGGGCTGGCGGGCAGTGTTCCCAGGCTGGCCAGTCGCGGTCTGGCTCCGCCCAAGGGGCTGTGGCCTGGGAACCACTAGCTGTCTCCTTGGGGAAGCGGCTGGGACCTCCAGAACAAACAGGGAAACCACAGGCCTGCGCCCCGCCTGAGGAGGGGGGCTGCCTCTGGCCTCGTCAGCAAACGCCAGTGGGGCAGAAGCATCAGCTGGGGGTCTCGGAGCCCCTGGGTGGGGTGGGGCGTGTCTCCTCCGCCTCAGGCCGGGAACAAAGCCTCGGAATCAGACAGATCTAGGTTTATATCCAGACTCTGCCACATCCTAGCTGAGTGGCCTTGGACAAGTGACTTCGCTGTCCTGTGCCTCAGTTTCCCCTTCTGCAAAAACAGACCCAGTAGCCCCTGCCTCCCAGAGCTGTAGTCACATGACCTGGAGTCCACTGCATGGAAAGCACCCGGCTCAGAGCCTCGTGCACAGTAGGTCCTGGAAGGACATTAGTCCCTGACCCATCGCTGGCTCAGTGGGAGCCAGAACAATCCTGGGGGATTCCTGGGCCTGGCAGGGCAGGCTGGGACAACCTCGCTGATTCAGAGCAGTGGGCAGGGCGGGGCATGGGGGAGCAGCTGACTCCACTAAAAGCCGCAATTAGAGCTCAATTTACAGAGACGCTGTTAGTTCTTCCCAGGGCAGATGTGATTATAGGCTCCGAGCTAACCCGTTACTAACAGGATGACACACAGAGGGCCCCGTCCAGGCCGTGGCAGGACGTCCAGCCCCACCCCCTCGCTGTACAACTGGGGAAACCAGGCCCGAGCAGGAGGGACCAGCTCCAGCTCACACTGCAGGTTGGGGGGCCAGGCCCAAGCCCTGCCACCGGATGGCCGCTCCAAGCTCTGTCCCCAACTTTAACTTTTCTCTGAAGGATTTCTTGCTGATCTAGAAGCCAGAGGCACCTTGAAGGAGCCGACATGCCTTGAAAAAGAGGGATGGGGGCCAAGATGGCTGAAGCACCGAGAGGAAGCGGGCCTATCGGGATGGCTCAGTGTGACACTGGCCATGGGGCCTGGGCCTTGGGGCCAGCCACTCCTTGCCCAACCCACAGGGGCCTCAAAATGATACTGATAATATGGGGCTTCCCTGGTGGCACAGTGGTTAAGAATCTGCCTGCCAATGCAGGGGACACGGGTTCGAGCCCTGGTCCGGGAAGATCTCACATACCGCGGAGCAACTAAGCCCGTGCGCCACAACAACTGAGCCTGCACTCTAGAGCCCAAGAGCCACAACTACTGAGCCCGCGAGCCACAACTACTGAAGCCTGGGTGCCTAGAGCCCGTGCTCCGCAACAAAGAGAAGCCACCGCAATGAGAAGCCTGCGCACCGCAAAGAAGAGTAGCCCCCACTCGCCACAACTAGAGGAAGCCCGCGTGCAGCAACGAAGACCCAACGCAGCCAAAAATAAATAAAATAAATAAAATTTTAAAAAATGATACTGATAATAATAATAACGACAATAATCATGGTGGCTTCCCCTCTGAAGCTCTCTCACCGAGGGCTGGCATCATCTCGTACCCTTCACAGTAGCCCAGGAGGGAGCTGCTAGCGTTATCCCCATTGTAGGGATGGGGAAACTGAGGTTCAAAGTGGTCAGTGACTTGCCCAAGGTCACACGGGGAGCCAGTGGCAGGGCCAGCACTGGAACTGGTATGTTCCTACTGAGACCAGAAGAGATGCTGCAGTCCTTTATCACCTGGCCTGGAGCCTGGTCATCCCAGAGAATGGCGGCAGTGAGGGAGGGATCAGCAAGCGAATAAATGAATGAATGTATGAATGAATGAACAAAAAGGCTGTTTAAGGGACTCTGTCCTGGGGGAGGTGTGGGAGAACCACAGGCCTCTCCCTAGTTGGCCCCTTCAGGAAGACCCCTGAGATCAAAGCACTTCAGGAAAAGATCCAAATCTTACCTCCCCAGAAACAAGTGTCCTCAAGTTTCTGGGTCCCAGGAATCTCCCAACTGTCCAAATGTCTCCCTAAGGAGCACTGATCAGCACCTCTTTGGCCTGCTCCCCTACCTTAGTCCCCAAAAGCCCCCAATGCCAGAAGCCAGAGGTCACCCTGCCCTAGTTCCCAGCCCCGACCTGCATGCTTGCCCAGGCTGGACTTCGAGTTGGGATTGGGGTGTGGGGTGAGGGTGGGGTAGGAGAAAAGCTGGCATCATCTCTCTATGCCCTCTGCCCTGCTCCTCCCCCTCCACAGCTCACTTTGGGGAGCCCCTGGGGTGAGGGCAGTGCACACACCCGTTGGATCCAAGGAGCTTGGGAGGGGCAGGTAGGGTGCTGGAGCCCCTGCTGGCCAGGCACCACCCCACTGCTTTGGGCATGGGTTGGGAGAATTCTTCATTCATTCAACAAATATTTATGAAGCCCTTACTGTGTGCCAGGCCCTGGATGAGGCACCGGGGCTCAGGAGAGACCCTCCCTTCTCATGTCTATGGTTCCCCTGAGGAGGTAACTGGTGTCTGTGTATCATGTGCACCGCACCCCGCCAGCCAAGCTCCTGAGGACTGGCCCCATCCCAGAAAACTGAAAGCTCCCTGTGGGCAGGAGCTGTTCCTCCCACATCGGACAGGGATTTCCCCCAGGCATGGCTGTGACATCCCCGCCAGGCGGGGGCTCCCTCGGTCTATAGAACCTGCTCCTCCTAAGAGCAGGTTTCTCCTCTCACTCTTAGAGCCTCCCCGATAGGGCTGCCAGATAAAACATAGGATGTCCAGTCAAACTTGAATTTCAGATAAACAAGGGATGATTTTTAGTTTAAGTATGTCCCAAACATTGCATGAGGTATACTTAAACTAAAAATCATCCCTTGTTTATCTGAAATTCAAGTTTAACTGGGCTCTGTGTGTTTCTACTTGCTAAATCTGGCCACCCTACCGCTGGAGCTCAATTCTGCTCGCACCTGGCCTGGATGGATGGCCCAGGTCATGACACAGCCCCTGCCTGCCCACTTACAGCTCCTGTCGGTCCCCCAGGACTACTGTCCTCCCCCACCAGGACCCACCTGCAGCCCCAGCTCCCAGGTGGACCCTCACCCCTTACCTGGCTTGCACAGTCCAGCCTACAGACTGTCAGAAGGCTGCGGGGGCCTCCTGCATGGTGGACCCAGAGAGAGGGGGAGAGTCACAGCTGCAGAGAGGGACCTCGAGTGTCAGAGACAGAGAGAGGCAGAGACACAGAGATAAAGGGACATAAAGAGTAAGCAGATGGAGACTGTGGGAGATAGCCAAGACAGAGACAGACGGAGAGCTTAAGGCTCCCTGCCCAGGACGGCTTCAGGGAGACCAGTACAGAGGGTGGAGCATCCTGAGAGCCCACCAGGGTTCATTCTGAGCGGATGAGGGCAGAGGCTGGGCCCCTGAGCCCCTGTACTGGGCCAGGGCTCTGGGCCCTGGATGGGCAGGCCTTGGGAGGCAGCTTGGGGTCTCCGGCACTGGCGGTCAGGGGTGGGAGTCCTCCCAGCCCCTCTGCTCTCCCCTCACCCTGCCTCCCAGGGGCAAACACAGGGACATTCATGGCTTCCCAGAAGGGCCTATGGGGCAGCCACAGTGGCTTTTAAAATTAGCCTTGCTAACCAGATCTGGTTATTTCAGGAGGCTCCGTCCCTGACTGTCCCCTTGGCAGGGCGGGTACAGGGAAGGAGGGAGGGACCTCCACATTCCAGGGTCCCTGGTTAAGTACCCCCTGTGGCCTGAGCAGCAGAGAATGTCCAGGTCCCAGTCCCCTGGCACTGGGCGGGCCTGGGCCTGTGGCCGGCTCTTTGGCAACGTTGCCCTAGAGTTAGCCATGGATGTCCAGGGATGCCCCAGCTGCTGGGGCACGGGGAGGACGCCTCCTATTGGGCATGGGGTCTATGCCACATCCCTTAGAGGCCATGGCAGCTTCTTGGCCTGACAGCATCAGGTAGGGCTTTGCCTCCATTTTATGGGTGAGGAAACTGAGACCTGGAGAGACAGGTCCCAGCCCTGAGGCAGGGGAGACGCGGCTGTCGGGTCAGCCGGGCACCCAAGTCCCTCCATGGAGGCCTCTTGCCTCCTGCGTCCAGAGAAACTTTTGGCTGCCGTTTCCACCACCAGAGTTATTTCTAAGCAGAGTCCTGTGCTTTCCGGAGCCCGGCGCCCCCCGCCCAAGCCCTAATTTCAGCCTCGGGTCAGTGTCCTGGCTCGCCCTCCCCACCTCAGAACCCAGGACGAGCACAGAGCTGGCGTGGGCACAAGAGAAACAGCACTGGACACTTTGATCCCAGAGGCCAGATTCGTCCTCGGCCTCCCCCAGCCCCACCTTGGAGCCTGGAGGGGTGGGGCGGGGACCCGGGCTGAAACCCAGCCCGGAGGCCGGCCCTTCCCGCTGACGGGGGCTCTGCCACAACCCGGGCAGGCCGAGGGGCAAAGGCAGGTTCTGCTCATCAGGCCGGCCCCCTGCTTCCGCTCCAGCTCAGCTGCGGGCCAGAGCTGTGGGGTGGGGCACATCATAAAGGGATACAAGCAGGGGTGCCCCACTTCTTTTATACAAGGATCGTGAACCCCAGTAAAGCCCAGGAAGCTGAGGCTCAGGGAAGCAACTGATAACTGTACATTCCCAGCGCCTCGTATCCAGACACCTGTGCCGGGCTCCGCATCAGCCGCTCCATCTCCCATTCAGAGAGCAACTCCACAGCCTCTGATGCGGGTTACGGAGATGGTCCTCGTTAATGGCTAACTGCATGTCCCCAAACACAACACACACTATTTTTTGAGCCCACTGTGTGCTAGGGCAGCACCAAGAACTTTCTGAGGTATCACCTCATTGAATCCTCACATCAGGGTACCAAGCGCAGAACTATTAGCATTCCCATCATACAGATGAAGACCCTGAGGCCCAGAGAGCCAAAGTCATGTGCCCAAAGTCACAGAGCTAGGAGGTGAACAGGCTCAGAGCTAAGCTCTTGATCTTGGTGCCGAAGTGGGGCTACTGGCCCTTGGTGGTGGGATGGGAGGAGACAGGGTAAGAGACTGAGGCAGAGAGTGGGGAAGAGCCAGGGCCTGGGAGGGGTTAGAGAACAGGGGTGAGGCAGAGGAGGGGAGGGGGGTTACCAGGGGACCCACTGAGCCCAGGGTTGCCCAGGGCCAAACCCAGGTGGGTGGGGTTGGGGAGTGGATGTGAGTCACCACCCCTGGGTGGCCCCAGACATCTGAGGGTCACAGCAGGACCCTGTCGGGAAAGGCCCTGGGGTGCACCCAGCATCGTCCTGGGGAGGGCATGGGAGCTGTGGTGGGGAGGGGGCGAGGCCAAGGCATGGTTAGTCCCACTGGAACCCAATTCTGTGCCCACCCTCCCATACCCCAAATCCTCCAACCTGCTCTTCCTCCTGTGCTCCTACCTCAGAGGAGACCCTCCCATTCACCCAATACTCAGGCCAGGACACCCCCCCACCCCGCCCCAAGGCTCCTCAGGTCCTCCCTCAGCTCCGTATCACATCAGGCCCTTCGTCCAGATGTGCAAGTCTCCCAGCATCTTCCAGACCTGCCCACTGTCCCGGTTACCCTCTGCACCCAGCAATGGCCTCCTGGGTCCTCCCGTCCTTAGGCTGACATTGCCCAGCCAGTCCCCACCAGCAGCCCCCACTTCTCTTTCTACTGCTATTTCGCATCCTCCATGGCTCCCCACTGCCCTCAGCATAAAGCCTTAGCCCCTTGGTCTGGCACCCAAGGTCATGTGACCTCTGGCCTCATCTCTGCCCCATCTCCCTGCCCCTCCATCACCACCTTCCCATCATTCAGAACTGCTGGCTCCCTTCCCGACTGCAAGCAGCACTCTCTGGCTTCCTACTTTTGCACCTGCAGCTCGCTCCCCAGGGACACTATCCTAAGCCTTTCCAGGATGCTCAGGCACCACTGTTCCGGAGTCTTCCCCATTCTTCCCTTAGCCAGGCTGGACCCCATGCTCGTCCCCATCCCCCACCCCCGCCAGGGCATTCGTCACCCTTTATTGTAACCGCTCTGCACTGTGAGCTCCTTCCAGCAGCTGGACAGATTCATCGCCATCTCCCCACCCCCATCCTTCTGGGTAAGCAATCCCTTGGCGCCCCCAGGTGGCCACATAGGGGAAACCCTTGAGCTTCACTGGGTATAGGAAAGGAGAGGAAAGCCGATCCTTGAGCACCCACGGGGTGCCAGACGCTGTGCGAGGTGTTCCGTATGCTCCAGCTCAGTGAATCCTCATGACGAACCCTTGGGAGAGGTACTATCGCTTCCATTTTACAGAAGTGGAAACTGAGGCTCAGAGAAGCTTGTAAGTTTCTCAGTGCCACTCAGAGAGTTAAGAGATGGTGGCAGGACTCCAATCTAGGTCTGCCTGATTGGACCTTCAAAGCCACGTTCTCCTCCCTGTGGAGAGGGGAGCAAGGTGGAAGAAAGGGCAGGGCCATGGGGGGGAAGCCACAGCTGGTGGTCATGGAGCCTGCGGCTTGGCCCTGGAGGTGCTCGCAGACCCAGCTGCTCTGATTCGGGGGTGAATAGGCTCTCCCCCGCCACCACGGTGCCACTGAGATCTGTCGGGTTGATCCAGGTGGGGGGTGGGGTCACACGAAGTCACATCCAACTCGGGGTACAATAGCGATAAATAGAATTTATTTTGTACAACTGTTACTGACATACACACGGCCACGGGGGGCTTCCAAAATGGGTGTTGGGGCCGGAAGGCTGGCCTTTGGCGTGGCGCCTAAAAAGTGTGGACAGACACACACAAGGATGTGGGCTGTGCCTGGCTGCCCCCTCCATGGTGGGTGAGGGTGGCGCAAAGGTGCGGCCCGTAACTCTAGGCCAGCTGAGACCCCTCGGCCCGGCGTGCCCAGGAGCATGGGAAGGCAGGGGTTAAGCTGGGTGCTGGCTGAGGAGCCAGGTAGCTCCCACTTCCCCCACAAGCGGGTCACTCGTCTGTCGTGGAGGCAGTGGACAGGGCATCGGCAGATCTGTGGTAGAGACTGAGGGTCCAGGAGGGGCAATGGGCACAGCCAGCTCCCTGCCCCTCGGCCCACCGGGGCCCCAGGAACCCCAAGAAGCAGGGTAGGGTGATGGGAGGTCCCTGGGACGACAATCCTCCATTCTGGGGCAGATGCATGGACTCACAGCCTTCAGTGACCTCTGAAATAATCTTGTCCATTTATAGCAGAGGCACCCAGAGAGGGAGAGTGATTTGCCCATAGTCACAGAGCAGAACCCAAATCAAAAGCTAGGACTTAGGACTCCCAGCCCAGTGCTCATTCTACCACACGTCACACCCCACGGCCTCCATAGTAGGCTCTGTATGCACTGAGATGTCTCAATCCCCCCTTCCAGCTCACTCCCCCTGAGTCTAGAGGAGCACCCAGGGGTGATGGATGAGCCAGGCCTGGAGTCCTGTTTCAAGTGACCACCCCCTGCCCCAGCCAGCCCCCCAGCCCAGGGGGTGGGGATGGTGCCAGCAGCTTCCCCACTCCCAGGTCTGGATGGCTCCACCCTGCAGACACAGCCCAGACAGTGGGCCAGGAGGAGGGTTGGGGAGGCTGGGGGCAGCCCACAGGCTGGTGCTGGCCTCGGGGGCAGAGGTCCCGTCTGCCTGGATTTGACACAGCATCTTCACCTTGTGCTTCTGCGGCCTCATCTGCAGGGTAAAGGGAGATGGCGGCACCATGAAGCAGGGGGACAGATGCAGAAGGGGCCCACCCTTGGAGTTCCAGGCGCTGGGTCTTTCCATCCCACTGGGAACCCCCTAGACCCCTCCCTCCCAACAATTCCCAACTCCCTTTCAGGCTCCAATCAAATCCTCCCAGAAACTCATGGGCAGAGGTGAGGCAGCATTTATTAGCCCCATTGTACAGATAAGGAAACTGAGACCCACAGTCACCTAGCAACTGAGTGGCAGAGGACTCAAACCTAGATACATAGCTCTCACCCAAGAGAGGCGACAGAGGAAGAGAGAGAAGTCGGCCCACCCCCACCCTCTCCCCACCAAACAGAAGCTGAGGGCTGGTACTGACCTGCTCAGTGTCACCTTCAGAGGGGCATCCTGGCTAACAGCCCTGCACACAGAGAATGGCGGCAATGCAGGTGACAGGACAGATGACATGGGAGACACATGCAAGCAGAAGTCACTGGCTGTGCCCAGGCTGGACGAGCCCAACCCCTCCAGGATTAAGGGGGCCCCTTGGTCCAGCCCCCATCCCCGGGGACCCCTGGTCGCTTTGATGCCTCTCTCCAACAGCCAATCCCCCTCCCAGGTAGGGCTCCCCACAGGGCCAGGCTCCAGGCCACCTGTCCCCACCATGGCCAGGGCCCTGGTTGCTGTGCGTACCAGCTGGGGCATGTGCTGTTCAGATGCTTCCAGCTGGATCTTGATCTCGGGACATGCAGGGTCCCCCGACTTGCCGGCGTCTGGGTGGGGTGACCGAGAGGGGCCTGGGGAGGGAGGCAGGAGGGAGCCACCTCACTGGCCGCGGGGAGGCACCAGGGAGACGGGGGGCATGGATGGGCGGTCGGCACCAATGCTCCCCAACCCCACCGAGCCCCTCCCTCTGGGACTCCCACCCTTAACTCCCTTCTTTAACCCCCTCCCCCATCATCCTCTAAGGCCTTTCTGGAAACCACCAGCCCTCCAAGCCACCAACCGCCTTAGGCTGGATGACCAGCCCACTGTCCCCATGTCAGGGGCAGTCCCATCACACACCCACCACCTGGGGCCTTAGAACTGCTTTTAACCCTCTGTGCCCAGCCCTGTCCCCTGCCCACCACAAGACTGGCCCTGATTGTGGCGGGGGAAGCTGGCCCTGGCCAGTACCTGGGGAGCTGCCCCCACTTGTGGTGCTGACACTGTCCTCCAGCCACGTGCTATAGATGAAGGAGTCCCGCTTGTGGGGCGTCCCCGAGGACGAGACACTCTCCTGGGGATGGGGGAGGAGAGAAAGAGGAAGGTTAGCCCTCGGCCATGGCACTGGCTTGGCTCCCCTCTCCCCTCCTCACCACCCCCTCGCCGCTGCAATCCACAACCCCCCACCCTTGCCCCTCTGCAAAGAGGATGAGGACCCAGCAATGTCTGCCCCAGGGGGGACCAAAGGAGGACAGAGTGGGAACAGACACAGACCGAGGCACGCGCGTGCACACGCACACGTGCGCTCCCATTCATTCATTCAGCAAACATTTATTGATGTTCTCGTGGGCCAAGCCACCGAGAGAAATCAGGAAAGGTCTCAGCCCTCCGAGAGATTGAAGTTGAGAGGAGAGACAGGCTGTGAAGAGACTAGTACAATTCCAGACTAGTACAAGCCCCACAGGGCAGGGCCTTGGTCTGCACTGTCCCCTCTGCCCATGCAGCACCTGGCACGGGGCGTGGCAAGGAACAGTGCTCGCCGAAGGGCTGTTGAGTGAAGCATGACAGACAGGTTCCAAGGACAGAGCCCAGGGTCTATGAGAGTGTAAAGGGGGCTCCTAATCCACCCTGGGACCAGGAAGGCAGGCTTTCAGGAGGAGGTGATATGAGGCTGAGTTTAGAAGGATGAATACGAGTCAGTCAGACAAAGTGGGAAGGAGGAAGCAGGCAGTGCTCCAGACAGAGGAAATGGCATGTGCAAAGGCCCAGAAGTAGAGTAAGCCTGGTTGGTTTGGGGGACTGCAAAGGAGGGCAGAATGGCTGAAGTGGTAAGAGACGACGCTGGGGAGGGAGGGGCTAGATCTTCAATGGTCTCAAAGATTGGGCTGTGGGGGGTACTGGGGAGCCATGGAAGGCTTTAGAGTAAGGGAAGGTCAGTCTGCATTACTCCTTTGGGCTGAGTCCCTTGATCACAACTCAACCACACCCAGCCTCATGCTTCCACCCAGAGCATCTCCAGGGACCAAAGAGCACCCCCTTCAGGCCGTTGTGGGGCACCTCCCCTCCCTGGGCCTCTCACCAGGCCTGTATCGTCCCCGTCCACACCCTCTGCTTCCTCCACGACGCTGGCGAAGCTGCTGGCACTGGACGAGGAGCGGGAGAAGTCCTTCAGCACTTCTGCTCTCTGAGCTGCTGTCTCCGCTCTGCCACAGATAGCGTCCTATCAGCCAGCATCCACACTGGGCACCTCCTGGGCCAAGACCCCATGCCCCTGCCCTCCTGGCCCAGGGCAGCCCAGCCTGCAGCCAGCCAAGTGCCTTTTTGGCCCCTTATAGCTCCCTGGGCCTCTGAGCCTCCCCAACGCCACTGTCCTTCCTAACACAGGGATCCTATCATGCCCCTCCCCTACTCAATACCCTCTTCTCCTGGATCCCCACTGCCCCAGATAAAGTCCAATTTCCTTGGCTGGGTGTTCAATCATAACCATTAACAACAATACTGCCATCTAGTGCAGGTTTGCTCTGTGCCAGGCACTGTTCTAAGTGCTCTTACCCTAGTTATCTCATTGCTATCATTATTAGACCCATCTTACAGAGCAGCAGACACCGAGGCACAGAGAGGATGGGCACACAGCCCGAGGTCACGCAGCCATAGGTGGGAGAACCGGTAGGACCCAGGCCTTCCAACTCCACAGTCTACTCTCTTTTAACTCTCTCACAATTTTGTCCCATGCTCAGGGCCTTTGTGTCTCCTGCCTGGAGTCTCACTCCTTCCCTCAAATCCCAGAAAGTAAATTCACCTTTCAAAAGCCAGCCAGGGGTCGCCTACTCAAGGAGGCCCTCCCTGATTCTTCCTTGCTGTGGGAATGACCCTCTCTGCTCAGCTTTGTCTCTCCCTGTCCCTGTCGCCCTTTCCTGCTTCTCTGTTCACCTGCCTGACTCTTCAGCCCAGGCCGGGTCCTCTCAACAGCCCCCTCACCCCCGGCAGCCAACACAGAAGGGGCTCAGCCAACAAGCACTGAACGGAGGGACAGCCTCCTGGCGGCCTCCCTGCTTCTGCTCCTGCCCCCACCCTCAGAGCCTTCACATGGTGACCACAATCAGCTTGTTAAAGCACCACTACCCCTCTTAACTAAACTCTTCCAAAGCCTCCTTGCCAGTCTCAAAGTTCTCACATGGCCTTCAAAGCCGTGACCTAGCCCCCACCCGCCTCTCCAACCTCATCCCCTCCACTACCGGTGTCCGCCTGGGCCCAGCCTCACTCATTCAGCTCCAACTGCACCAAGCATGCCTCAGGGCCTTTGCACTTGCCGTGTTTCTTACCTGAAACCCTCTTCCCTCTGCCATGCCACTGTAAGTCAGACCTAACAGGGCTGACTCCTCACTCAGCTCCCAATTCAAAACCCACCCCTTGCTAGATGTCTTCCCTGAACACCCACCTAACGTCCCACCCCCACCCATTCTTCATCATATCCTCTGCTTTATTTTTCTATCATCACTATCTGCAAGTAGCTTATTAGGTTGTGTTACGCTGGACTGTCAGCTCCACAAGGCAGGGGCCGTGTATGTCCAGCTCACTGCTGTCTTGCAGAGCTTGGCATGCACAAAGAGCTCAGCGGGTGTGTGTCAAAGGAGGACCTAGGAGAGTAATCAGGCCCCCTGACGCCGTAGTATGGCTGTGTCAACACTCCCGGCAGGCCTGGGCCCAGACAGGGGGTAGAATGAATGGGCCCACCACACCCAAGCCCCCCGGCTCAGCATGCCCCCGAGCCCCAACCTGTTTTTGGTCGTGGGCATCTCTGGGGAGCTCTGAGTGGATGAGTTCTCCGACTTGGGCTCCTGTGAGACGTGCCCGCTGTCTGGGGTCTTCTGGCCAGCCGGGGGGCTCTCCCTGCGGGGCACATGGGGGCAGTGGGGGGATTCAGCACCAGGCCTGGCATCAAGCGTAGAAGGAGGCCCAGGTGGTGAGAGGAGGTCATGGGTGCCTACTGCCTCGTACCCACACCCTACATCCTCAGGGGCCAGCCCCAGAGCAGTCCCTGCAGCTCCTGGGCTGGCCTGGCCAAGGAGGGGGCAGGTGCTGCAGGAGCACCTACTTAAGACCCTGTTATGGATAAGGAAACTGGAGTCCAGAGATGGGAAGGAACCTGCTCAGGGACGCGCAGCTAGGACATGGCGAAGCCAAGACTCGAACCCTGGATTCATGGGATTCTGGGCTCTCTTGCCTTTGAGGACAGTGCCAGCTCCACTCCTGAGGCCTCAGTACACCTGCTCCCTGCTTCACATGCACTGCACACACTCCCGCAGCAGCCCCATGCCGTTGGTTGTGCTCTTATCCCCATTTTTCAGATTGGGACAGTGAGGCTCAGAGAGGTACAGTGACTTTCCCAAGGTCACACAGCCCCAGTGTGGTGGAGACAGGACTCACACCCAGGAACTATCCTCTGCTTCCCGGAGGCTCCCTGCTGGTAATACGGTGTGCTGTCCACACCCCGCCCACACAGATGCACTTACAGACCTCCACGGACCAGGCCTCAAATCCCAGCTCTGCCCCTCACCAGCTGTGTGACCTGGGCAGGCCCCTGACCCCTTGACCTATGGCTCCTTGATGTGCAAGGTGTGACCCCCTGGGAGCCGGCAGAGCTGGGACTGGCTGATAGCGCTTCATGTTAAGTGACAAGCTGGCCAGGGTGCCTGACGCAGAGCAGGGACTTGACCATGTAGCTGTCACTGGTGGGGACACAGGGGGAGAAGGGTGGGAGCTCCATCTTGCCTGCTGAGCTTTGCCACTGAATGGGGGTCGGGGGGAGCCAGAGGAGACGCAGGACGCCATCCCACCCCCTCTGCTGCACCCACCTTTTCTCCTGCACCTCCTGTATGTTCTCAATGCCGATGGCACTGCTGCGGCGTGAGCCGAACGGGCCCGACTTCTTCCTGGTGGGGCTCTTTCCAGGGACAATCAGTGACTGCGGGGAGAGGTCCCAACTCAGTACCCACCTGCTCCAGGAGCCCCCGTGCCCCCCACATGCCACCCTGGGGCCCTGCTGCCCAGGCCCTGAAGCAGAGACAATGAGCAAGAAAAATGAGAGAACTGTCCATCTCCAGAGAGAACCGTCCTAATTTACAGATAAGGAAACAGGCCCAGAGAGGGCAAAGGCCCCCCTGAGGTCACACAGCAGGTCTGGACCCAGCATCTTAGTCCAGGAGAAGAGCAGAAGCCTGCGGGAGCTGGACAGCCACTCTGGGCTGGGATTGGAGGAGGCCAAGTCCTCAGAATGACTGCTGCCTCTTTGCCCCCAGGACTTCATGGGACCTGCAGCCTACGGGCAGTGGGGAGAGAGTGGGTGAGGCAACCCAAGCCCCTGCCCCCTGCTACACCTCGGAATCTCCAAACTGGCTGGGGAAGGTTCTGGCCCAGCAGTTGAAAGACGCCCTCTGGCCCAGTTTACACATACACTATGGTGGGATGCCCTAGGCACCAGAAGCATGTCCCCCATTTCTCTGGGGAGGCGGGAAGGTGGGCCCCATGAAGGCACAGATGGGCAGAAACCCCCAGGCCAGTTCATGGTCGGGACAGGGAGTTAGGGCAGAGGAGGGCGATGGCGCTCCATGCAGAACCGGCGATATTGGGGGACGTGCAGCTGGACAGAGGGTCTTTAGGTACCAGATCCTAAAGGCAGGGACTGGGCCAGAGTCCCAGGGGCCAGGGCAGGGCCAGAGCCCCTGGTGGGCGGGGGGGGGGCACTGGCACTGGCACAGGTGCCAGGCCCCAAAGCAGGTGCTGAGTGCCATCAGAGCTTCTGGCACTCCATCCTGCCAGCCCTCGGGCCTGTCCCGGGGGGAGGGGGGCAACGTCCCCAATATGGCCTCCGTCCTGAGAGCGAGCAGAGAACAGCGCGTGCAGGCAGCCTCCAGAGCCGGCGGCCCCGCGGACGACAACCTCTTCCACGGTTCCTATGCCTATGGCACTGCCCCGGCGTCCGAATCTACTCGCACTTTTCCCAGGAATAAGCAATGACTGGCAAGCAGCAGAGGGTGGGAGCAGAGAGAGAGAGAGAGAGACAGACATAGAGAGAGTCAGAGAGACAGAGATGGCGGGTGGGGGAGGCACAGAGAAATGAGACAGGGAAAGGAGGGAAAGACAGACAGACACAGACAGGGACAAAGAAGAGAGTGGGGCAGGGGATTGAGAGAGACAAGGCGGGAGAAGGGAAGGAGAGAAGAGGTGGGAGGAGACACAGAGAGAACAGGGGAGAGAGATTGACAAATAGTCACATGAGAAGGGGTGCAGAGTGAAACACGGAGAGACAGACACAGAAATGGACCCGGGGAGCAAGACGGACAGAGACGGAGAGGGAGGGGCAGGCACAAAGGGAAAATCAAGGGCGAAAACAGTTCGAAAGAGGAGGAGAGGGAGTAAAAAGACAGGTGCAAGAGGACGGAATACACACATGCAAGAAGGTGGAGGGAGGCAGGGGGTGGAGGAGGGGAAGAGAAAAAGGGAAAGGAAAACAAGGAAAGAGGAGAGAGTAGAAGGAAAAGGAAGCAACATGAAGAGAGGGGACAGTTGTGCAAAAACAAAAACAGAAATGGGTCTGGTTACTGCCACGGTGGGTGCTGCTGGTCTGGCCCTGTCCCTGGGGCCCCTCTACAGCCACCCACAGGAGGCTGGGCCACTCTGGCGGGGAAGGAAGGGAGTGGCTAGTGAATTGGGGTTGGAGGAGAGTGGGCCTGCTCCTCCAGTGACAGTGGGCTTGGTGACTGCTGGAACACAGAGGACTCGCCCTGCTTCCCTGGCCAGGTCAGCCCATGGGGCAGGGGTGGGGTGGAGGGGGTCCCTCCTGCCACATGACACAGCCTCACAGCACTGAGCACAGAGCTTGCTTGGCATGCAGCAATCAGTCAGTAAATGATGGGTGGGTGGGTGGATGGATGGATGGATGGACAGACGGATGGATGGAAGGACAGGTGGATGGAAGGAAGGAAGGAAAGATGGATGGGGAAGGGGCAGCAGAGCAGTAGGTGCAGTGCTGGGGGGTGACCACTGGGCAGCGGAAAGCAGACTGGCCCACAACTGAAGGCCTTATTCATCCTTTGTGCCCAGCACACCCCCTGAGTATTAGTAGCAGAACCCCACAGAGCCTGGCAGACAGTAAGTAATCACACAGTAGGTGCTCACTCAGGAGAGGCTCGCACAGAAGCCCAGGTCCTGACACACAGCAGGCGGGCACAACCACAGAGGCCCTGGCACGTAACGTGCTCACGCAGCTCATCTCCTGACACAGAGAAGGTATTCACTGATACCCAGGGCTTACCACAGCAGTCCACTTCCTGACACATGGTGGATTCTCATACAGCAGCTCAGGGCTGGGCACACAGCAGACACTTACAGAGTTAGGTCCACGCAGTAGCCCAGGATCTGACATACAACAGGTGCTCACAGAATCTCAGGGCCGGGCCCACAGTAGATGCTCACAAGGTACATGTCCACACAGCAACCCGGGTCCTAATACACAGTAAGTGCTCACACAGCAGCCCAAGTCTAGACACACAGCGGTACCCACTAGCATCTCAGAGCCAGGCATACAGCAGATGCTCACACAGAAATCCAGGTCCTGACACACAGTGCGTGCCCACAGCCTGACACACAATAGGTGCTCCCAGCAACTCAAGGCTTGACAGGAGGTGTCCATACAGCAGCCCAATCCCCAGCATATGACAGACAGTAGGTGCTTCATAAGGAATGTGACACAGAAGCTACCCCAGAACAGACACAGCTGAATAAGGGGCCAGGAGGTGGGGTGGGCCGAGGAGCTGGGGAGGGGGCTGCAGGCTCTCAGCATCCCAGTGTCACAGCCTGGGCACTTGACCCCATGGAGAGCAGTGGCTAGACCTAGCCTAGAGTCCAGGATGAGCCCTCGGACAGCAGGGCAGCGGGGGGAGGCGGGGCCCCTGGGGGAGGGCACTCACTATTCCAGCCGCCTTGGCCAGGTCCGGGTTGTTGGGTGCAAAGCTCCCGCTGTGGCTGGTGGACACGGTGTTGGGCTTCTTGTTGCTCAGCCCCATGGCATCCATGGACTGGCTGCGGCTCCGGATGACCCGCTGCGAAGGTGGCGGTAGGGGTTTCATAAGGCCTCACCCCCTCGGGGAAACCCAGGAGCCACCGACGCCACTCTTGGTGACCCCAGGAAGTCCCTTCCCATGAGACCACACAAGAGTCAGGTCCACATGTGCCAAGGGTAGTGTGGGCCTTGACTCTGCCACCAACTTGCTGGGTCACCTCGGGCAAGCCACTCCACACCTCTGAGCCTCTGAGCCTCATGACCTGTTGTGCAGTTGTTGTAAAGACCGTGGAAGACGCTGGGTCATGAGCAAAAGTGTGCACAGAGAGACCTCCAGAAACCCCAATTCCCTCCTTTTAGCGTCTCTTAGGGCTTGCTTTCCTCCTTGCTTTTCTTCCCTCCCTCCCTCCCTTGCTTTTTTCAGTCAATCTGCACTGAATGCTCACTTCAGGGCCAAGTATTTTACATTTGCTCTCACTCAATCCGCCCCAGGAAGCAGGCACTGCCACCAAGCCCATTTTACACGTGATGAAACTGAAGCAGAGGTGGGTCTGGAATCCAGATGCCAAACCCAAACCCTTGACCGTGGGCTCCGCTGCCTCTAAGAAAGTCTGTAACTTAAGCCCAGTCCACCATCCAGCACTCACCAGATGTGGGGTCACTGGAGCCCCCCCTCAGAGAAGACACCCCAGGTCCATGTTCCTCCCACCCACTCCCTGTCTCCAGTGAGCAGAGGCAGGGCTCTCTTCAAGCCTCTTTCTCAAAGATGTTCTGTTCGCCTCAGCCCAAGGCAGGCCTGGGCAGCTGGGCTAATCCTCTTATGCAAACCCACACCTCCAGCTTTGTGGCCTGCCCTGGGGTAAAGATGAGGCCCCGCCAGCCTGCTGGGCACCTGGAGGATGGGCAGTCCTCCTCCTGTGGGTGGAGGACACAGTGGCAAAGAGGCCACCGCTGGGGACCTGCAGCCCTGGGGGAGTCCAGGCCCTGTGGGGGGAAGAGGAACTCTCTCCTCCTCTGCCTCTCACTTTGGATGGTAGTTGCTGAGGTAGATGGGCAGGGCTTTGCATTTTGCTTCTTAACTTAGATTACACTGATCTAACTGCTTCACAAATAATTCTCAACAGTTGTATGAGGTAAGCTGCCATTACCCTAAACAACAGATAAAAAACCTGAGGCTCAGAGAATGCTCAAGCTGGTAAGTGGCAGAGCTGGGATTGAACCCAAGGTGTCTGTGCTCTCAATACTAAGCTAAACCAGAGATAGCCAGGGTGGGTCACACGGCCTAAGGTCATGCAGACCAGGTCCCTCTCCTATGGCCTCTCGTTCACGTCCCTTCCCTGACCTCTGTTTCTTTCTCTCGGTCAGGACAGAGGCTTCCTCCTCTCTTCTCTGCCTGCTGACCTGGGAGCCACCACCCTTGGCACCAGAGGGCTCCAACCTTCAGCACAGCTCCCAGGCAGACTCCACCCCCAAGCTTAGGCCCCGCCTCCGACCATCAACTCCTCCCCCAGCCAGAGCCCACCTTACAACTCCCAACCGAAGCTCTACCCCAGGCCAAGACCACACCGCCCCCCCAAGTCTAAGCCCACCCTAAAGCCCAGGTCCACCCAGAGGCTCACCATCACCCAGACTCTACCCCAGCTGCGTGCCCACCTAGCCCGAGCTCACGCCTATTAACTCCACCCCTGACTCCACCCTGAGCCACGCCCCCACCCGACTCCACCTCCAATGTGAGCTCGCCTCTAGCCACACCCCCACACCTTGTCGCTAACGGCATCCCCCGACTCTAGCCCAACCGCGTGCCCAGATTCCAAGCCAACCACATCCGTCCCCCTCCGCACCCAGGTAGACCCCTGCTCTTCACCTTGAAGGACTCGAAGAAGCCGCCGCCTCCGCCGCCGTTCTCCATCTTGTCTTCGTCGCCACCCAGGCCCATCATGGACTGGCTGTGGATGTGCAGTTCCTCATAGAGCGTCTCCAGGAGGGCGGCCCGTGTCCGCTCCTGAGGGCCAGGGCGGGGCCGTTAGGAGAGACCCCAGGGATCAGCCCTTCTTCCCACATTTGCAATCGCGGCCACCTTCTCTGAGTGGGAAGTGGGCGTGGGCTCCAGAAGCCTAGACGGCTTCCCTCAGGCCCCTCCACAGCACAGGCAGCCCCCAGGGCTCGACGTGGCCCCTCAAAGATCTGACTTCATGTCCTCACGCCCCTCCTCCACTGCGTCCTCTGTGCCAGCCCGCCTACCTCCAAGACCCTCCTGAGCATTCCTTATGAACCCTTACTTCCTCTGCCTTGACCCTGGCGCTGCTCATCTGTAAATCTGTCCTCCCCCAGGCAGCCTTCCCTAAGGCCAAGGTCTGAACATAGCTTTTCTCTCCCCAGGGACTGAAATTCTAGGGGGTGGGGGGATTCAACCCCAAGAACGCATACTCACCTCCAGCTTGGCAAACTTCTCTGCCTTGTAGCAAGCATATTCAGCATTGATCAGTTTTGTCAGCAAAAATTCCTGGAACTCAGGCCCCTGGGAGCCCCCATCGTGGAGGAGAAGAGAAAGGGGGGTCAGGCGAACACAGAGACAAGGGGCTGGGGCTCCTGAGCCATGCTCTGCTGGGGCCTGGGGGCTGCCCTCTTCACTCCCAGAAGGGCATCTCCTTGGGCTCAGCCCCCCAGCCCAGGCACCTGTGAGCCCTATGCCCTTCACGGCTGCCCACCCCTCGGGAGAGCTGGGTTGGGGTCTCCCACTGCATCAGTCTGGGGGATTAGGGGGGGCTGAAGCCAAGGCTCAAAGTGAGGGCTCCTGAGAGGTGAGAGAGATGTGTGCCCCTCTCCCCAAACATTTTAGAAAAAGGTTGAAATTGTCAAAAAGACAACAGAAATGAGGAAAGGCCACAGAGTCTGCTATACAAAATGTAAAACAATGATATAGTCTGTTCTGTGACGTTGTAAAATAAAGTCACAGTTTTTATCAAGATGAACAGAAAAGCCAGGCCCCAGCTGCTCAGTTAGGGGAGGCTGGCTGCCCTGGCACACAGTGGGGCTTCAGGACCTCATACAGCAGAATGTGCACCCTCTCAGCCCCCACCCATTTAGTCCTGCTCTGCCCATGATGGGGGGGGGGCTGGGGGCTGTCCCTCACCTTCCTGAACACAGCAGGGTCCGGGAGGGGTGGCCCAAAGAAGGGCACGTCGTCTCTCGCAGTGACGGAGACCTGGAAGGGAGGGCAGCTGTCCCCATGGAGTCCCCACACCAGCCAGAAACCACTGATTCGCCGCCCTATCCTGCCCCGTGCTGGGCACAGGGCTGCCCCTTGTGGGGGAGGTTCAGTGACTGCCGATTGGGTGGGTGAACCCCAGGATTTTGGCTCCTCCATCCTTGGTCCTGAACTTGAGAGGTGGGAAGGGGTGGAGGGTCTCAGGAGTCATGAGGATGGAGAAGAAGGAGGAGGCTAAAGGGCGGAGGAGGGTAACCAGCCTCTCTGAGGGGAGGGATTTCAGGGAGCAGAGAGGGCAGGATGGGACTCCTCCATCATCAGAGCAAGAGGGGGGCTCAGAGCCCTCCGGACAGTCCCCCTATTTACAGTTGGGAAAACTGAGGCTCAGAGAGGCCTCACAGTGAGTGAGGGTGGGGCTGGGATGGTGGCTGATGCCCTTGGGAAGCTCCGAGATCACCCACCTTGTACAGGGGGCCATCGGGGCCCCCACTCTCGGCCTGCACCACCACATAGGCATGCAGAAAGTTGGACGCAATCATGTCCGGCACAAAGGGCGTGTTCTCATCCTGGAAGACCACAGCCACGATGTCATTCCCGATGTGCCGCTTCCGCTGCAACTGAGCACAGGGCCACAGCCTTCACCACCTGGCCGGGGGCCCGCAGAGTGTGGGGAGGGTGCCCGCAGAGGTGCGGGGGGCTTGGGGTAGGCAGAGGGCATGTCTAAGGAGTTGCTTCCCCCAAAAAAATGTGTTGAGAAACTTGTCTTAAAATTATTTTCGTTTTCTTGGAATCCTGTGACAGATGAGAAAACTGAGGCCAAGACAGAAGTGACTTGCAAGGCCCTACAGTGAGTTAGGGGACTTGAACCCGGGGCTCTTGGTCCCCAGGCCCTACCTCTCACCCTCCTCCTGTCTAAATACCCCAAACATGGGCCCCTCTTGAACAAATAAGTTCCACTCAATATATCTTTGTTGTTAAAATGAACAGAGAATCTTATTAAAATAAAATTAAAAGACATTAAAAATAAGGAATAAACATTTCCATTTTCCTCACATGACCCCTATATCCCCCTGTACCCCTGGAGTGGGGGCATGAGGAAATAAGGAGGACAGCCCTGCAGGAAGCTTAGGACAAGGTGACAAATTTCCAAGTTCAGCTCCAGGAACATGCCTTGCACTTCCTCATCACCAGGCCTTTGCAGAAGATGTTCTTTCCCCCAGAATGCTCCTCCTCCCTCTCCTACCTCCTTTGCAGCCTAAAAGTCACTTTATCTTGAAAGCTTTGCCTGACTCCCACCTCTGCCCAGTCTAAGTGCCCCCATGTGACATGACAATACCCTTCATTTCCTGTAAAAATACTCGCATTTACTGAGCTCCTGCTATGTACCAGATACTGTTCTAGCCACTCTGGGTGCATACCCTCGTTTATGCTCACCTGTAAGGTAGGTGCCATTATTATCCCCATTTCACAGATGTGGAAACTGAGGCTTTCACAACATCGTAGTAGCTTGTCACCCTGCCCCAACTAGAGGCAAGTTGGGGGACTAGATCATTTCCATCTCTCTATCCCAGGGCCCACTGAGTCTGGTGTGGTGGACACTGAATGGCTAGGTAAATGGGGGACAGGAAGACAGGTGGGAAGCAGGTGGGTGGGTGCCCAGGCTACCTGCTGGGCGTCCCCTTCTGTGTAGGGCAGCTTGGTGGACACGTGAAACATGATCTCCTTGTTGCGGAAGTTGCAGTACACAGACTCGGTCCCCGTCTGCCCGTGGGTCACGTCCAGGCCTCCTCGGAACCTGCCCCAGGCCCCCCAGGCCACGGCTCAGTCTCCAGCCCCAGCCAGGCCTCCAGGGGGCCAGGACGGGGGCTCCCTCCCTGCCCAAGGGCATGGGTCGGATTATCCTCTGCTTGTCCCACCCCAGTGCTCACCCCTTAAAGTCCTGCAGTTTGACCTTCTGGCCAAGGAATTCGAGGAACTCCACGAAGGCGGGGCTCTCCTCGTTGGTGCTGAAGAGTTCTTCCTCGGAGGTCTAGGGATGCACAGAGGGCAGAGGTCATCGAGATGGGCCTCCTACCCCCACTCACACCCAGGAAGGCTGGAAGGGGGACCTCTGGCAGCCCCTGAGCTCCTGGGAAACTGAGTCCCTGGGCAGGTGCTCTCCCTGGCAAAGGTCTGAGGTCCCAGGTACATGGCCAGATGTGGGGGGCAGGGAGGAGGAGGTGAGCACACCTGCCCAAGCTTCTGATAAATGACTCCGAACTTGAAGTTATTGCTGATGACGTGCTCGTCGAAGGTGACAATGAGGCGGGAGGCCTGCGGGGACAGGACGATGGGTGAAACACGCTGCTTTTTCAAGTTGCCGTTTATTGCTCTATGTGCCAAGCACTGTGCCAGGCACTCCACATGCATCCACTCATTTCCTCCTCAGAACAAGCCCGTGAGGGAGGCACTCCCGCGGACTGCATCTCACGGATGAAGACGCCGACATTCCAAGACCTTAAGAAACTGACTTGCTAAGGTCAACAGCTGGCAAATGGCAGAGCTGGGACTTGAACTCAGGTCTGTTGGATTCCAAAGGCTAAGTGCATTGCTCCTGAGTTCTGCCCATAAGCTCCCGCCCCTACTCTGCTCTAACACCCAACTTGTTCCCCGGCTCTTCTGTAAAGCCACCTCATCATTCTAGAACAGGCCGAGTCCCACCAGTGTGCTGTGGGCCTTGAGCAAGTTCCCCTCCTCACCTTGGGCTTTCGGTAACTGAGAAGCAGGACCTGATTTCTGAGGCCCCTTCCTTCAGGGGACCTTTCCTGGACCACCCGCCCTTCAGCGACCTCACCTCACTCTGGAATTCAGTCAGAGCCACAGGTTGTACGTGTCTTTCAGGGCCCACCGCTTTCCAGAAACCCCCTGGCTCACTGAAGACAGAAGTCCCTCCCCTTTATCCCACATTGTCACAGTGTCTCAAACCCAGCACCCAGCACCAGAGCTGCAAGTGCAGCTGCCGTCTGTGGGGCGGCACCTATGGAGGTGCCTGTGTTATTCTCTGTCCCCAGGTCCCCTCTGGGGTCAGAAGGCAAGACCAGTGGAGCCTTGGCTCAGGAGCACAGATTACCCTTAGGAGGGTCCCCAAATGGCACTGAGAGTTTCCAAAGGTAAGGAAGGCTCGCCTCCAAGGAGGACAGCACTAGGTTCAAATGCAGGCTTCCTTATCTGCTGTGCATCCTTGGGTAAGGCACCAACCCTTTCTGGGCCTCTGGTTCCTCTTCCACAAACTGTGGACTTTCCAGGGTTATTGTGAGGTTTAAATGAGAGAACTTAAGAAAAATGCCCTGCACACAGCAGGTGCCCAATAAATGCTTGGTCCCCTAGTTACCCACCCACTCCCAGTGAGCAGGGCCTAGATCCAGCCATACCTTGGGGTAGAGCACAGGATAGAATCGATCCACATTCACGTCTTCACACACCAGCTGTGGGAGCAGATAAGGGAGGGCCTGAGGGTGGGGCCTCTGGGCCTCCCTGGCCAAGGTCTGGGGGGAGGACAGTGGAGGACAAAGAGGGGACAACCAAGCCTGAAGCAGGCTCACTGTCACTCAGAATGGGGTACAGAGAACTGGAGCCCCTGTCTCCAAAAGGTGCTCTAAAGAGTGCCCAAAGCACACAGCCAGCACGTGTTCATGGGAACACGTGAGCGGCAGGACCCTGGAGACAGGCCACAGCAGGCAGGCCAGGATCTGGGGCTAAAGATGAGGGTGTGCAAAGGCGAGGCTGCAGCCCAGCTCTGTGCCCACCTGGGGCGTCCACGGGGGGCTCAGCATGAAGGATCAGAGGCCTCACCTTTGCCATCTGGACCACGTTGGGGAACTCAGTGAGGCAGGAGATGGGGATGACGTCATGGTATGTCCGGCACTTGGTCCTGGGAGGAGAAGACCCATGCTGAGGGGCGAGGCAGTGCAAAATGGAGATGGGAGCCCCTCCACACCAAGTAAGACCAGAGAGGGCAGACCCCAGGGAGGTCCAGAGGTGATGAGGCAGTCAGGCCTGGCTTGGGCACTAACTTGCTGTGCAACCTCAGGCAAATCCCTGGCCCTCTCTGGGTCTCAATTAGAAGAGTGGGTAAAATGAGATGGGCTCTCAGATTCTTAGACCACAGCCCTCCCTGCTGTCACAGGTCCCCTCACCCCACCCTCACCTGAGCAGCAGACGCAGGTGTTCCTGGTCCCCGATGACATCATACTTGAGTGAGAAGACAAGGTGGCCCAGGGCAGTGTCCAGTGAGTAGTAATTAAAATGCTCCTGTGGTGGAAGGCGGGGGCCAGGGGAGAGGGTGAGGCTGAGCCTGAGGCTTCCAGAAACCAGACCAGAAAGCCAGCTCACCCCCGGATGGGGGTCCTTCACCAAGCAGCAGGTGTCCGGGCTAACAGCACTATCTGCCTCAGAGAGACCTGCATTCAAATCCCAGCTCTGCCACTTGCCAGCTGGGTAACCTGAGAAGGTCCCCTTACCTTTCTGTGCCTCAGTTTCCTAGTCTATCAAATGCGAGTTAGGCCCACTACCTTGTGGGAGGGTGGCAGGCACTGAAAGAGATAGTGCCTGGCGCAGAGTAGGTGTTCTCTGAACGTCTGTAGTAACCTTGGCTCTCTGGGTCTTCAGCAAAGTCAGGACCACATCTGTACCTGCATGGCTGT
Organism: Balaenoptera physalus; assembly: GCF_965194825.1. Classification (NCBI taxonomy): domain Eukaryota; kingdom Metazoa; phylum Chordata; class Mammalia; order Artiodactyla; family Balaenopteridae; genus Balaenoptera; species Balaenoptera physalus. Next base: position 179,652,852 of record NC_138882.1, on the reverse strand, counting down.
CTCCCAGCCCCCACCCCTCTCAGAGCTGGGCACACAGTAGGTGCTCAATAAAAATATGTCAACTGACTGATTGGTCAACTGATTGCTCTGTGGCCCCTGAAGCCAGGGCCCATGAGAATCAGGAAATGAAACATCTCATGAACGCACTGGCCGGCTGACTGAGCCGGTTCCTGCCCTCCTGCCTCACCTGGGGAAGATGCAGGGTGGGGAAGAAATGCTCCCGAGGGCCCAGGGGAACTGCAGCAGGGATGGCACCCCCAGAGAGGAGCTGGCAGTCTGGCACCTCCGGGTGGGGAAGCCCCAAAGCCAAGAGCCGGAAGTGCCAGAAGATTTCACCCCAGCTGGCCCTGGGTTCCCCTGCCAGCCCGGCCCTGGGAATGAGGCTGGCTCCTCAGCCACACCCACCCCAGGAGTCATCGTGGAAGGAAGCCCTGTTTAAATACAAACAGCTGTGCTCAAAGGATGGGAGGAAAAAGATGTAGGGGCCAGGGGACATGCCCCGCAAATCCACAGCTCAGGGGCAGTCTGCAGGGACCTGGGGCAGAGTGATGGAAACCCCCAAAGGCTTGGCACTATCTGCACAGAGGGAGTGGCAGGCTCTGGGCAAGGAGGTCTGCACCGAAGTCCTCGGGGTGGGGAGTTTCCCCAGACCCCCCTGGCTGGGCCCAGAGAAGCCCAAGGAGAGTGGGCTCAGGGTCCCAGTGGGTCAATGCCAAAGTCACCCTAACTTCCTCCCTCTGCCAGAACAGGGCCCACTGCTTCCCCAGCACCTCACCTGGAGCCAGGAATGGCCTGGCCTCTCTGCCAGCCCCTGGGGCCCCTCCTCTCTGTGCTGCCAGCCTGACCCTGGTCATCATGCCTCCTCTAAGACCCCCCCCCCAACCTGTACCTCTTCCAATCCTCCAGTGCCCAAGGCACCACCTTCATTCTATCACTCACCACTCCTTCAGCAAACTTTTCTGTGCACCAACCATATGCTAGGCCCACATAGTCCCCCAGGCCCCACCACCTGCCAGATCCAATTAAGAGCCTCTGGATAGTGGGCTCCGGGGATGCAGGTCTCTCTCCACCCACAGGTGGAATTCCCTGTCCTGTTCTGAGTTTGTCCCCAGGCGATGGCTCCTGAATCTGAGCCTGCTGGTTTAGTCTCAGTCACCCTGTCCCCCCCACCTTAGCACCAATACCCACCAGCATCAGGCTAATGCCCTGGGCCCAGACTGAGCTCGCACAGCTTCCCAACACCCCAAGGAGTCACCCCTCCTCCCAGCACCCACGAGTGCACGCACACACGCTAGAAACGTGACCCCTCCCTTAGTGTGTCTTAATGAAAGGTCAGCCAGAGCTATGTCCAGTTCCTAGCTCAGTAACTGTGTGAACTTAACCAAGTCGCTTTATCTCTCTGAGCCTCAGTTTCCTTTTCTGTAAAAATTAGGACGATCCTGATCTCACGGAGTAATTATGAAGATGTAATAATAACAGCTAACGTTTACTGAGTACTTACTATGTGCCAAACATGGTTCTCGATGCTTTTATCATCCTCATTTTTACAGACGAGGAAACAGGCTCAGGAAGGTTCACTAACTTGCCCAAGGTCACACCATCAATAAACAGAAGAGTCAATAGGCGCACCCAGGCCACGAGACTCCAGAGCCACGCTACATTCCGCCACCTCGTTTGTAAACTGACACAGAGACAGCACTCGGCATGGAACATGGCACGTACAAGGTCCCAGCGTGTGACCTCCCCTCCAGCTCCCACAGCCTCGCCCGATAGCTCCTGCCTGGAACGCCGTCGTCGTCGGGTGACACTAGGACAGGTCATTACTGGGCAGGGTCCCAGCTCTGGGGCAGGTGGTGGGGCAGGGGTTGCACCAATCCAGGTCACACCACGGAATTACTGTCTTCCCCACCTCAAGCTGCCTGAGGGCAGGGCCTGGGTCTGTTTTGTTTGCTGCTCTATACCTGGTGCCCAGAACAGGACCAGGCACACAGCTGGTGCTCATTATTTGTTCACCCTGACTGAGCCCTTACTTTGTGCCGGACACCATTCTAAATGCCTCACAAACACCGTCGCATTAAAGGCACGAGGTGGGTATCATCACCATCTCCGTTTTTACAGATGAAGAACCAGAGGCAGGGGCTTCCCTGGTGGTGCAGTGGTTAAGAATCCGCCTGCCAATGCAGGGGACATGGGTTCGAGCCCTGGTCCGGGAAGATCCCACATGCCACAGAGCAACTAAGCCTGTGCGCCACAACTACTGAGCCTGCGCTCTAGAGCCCGTGAGCCACAACTACTGAGCCCGCGTGCCACAACTACTGAAGCCCGCACACCTAGAGCCCGTGCTCCACAACAAGAGAAGCCACTGCAATGAGAAGCCCGTGCGCCGCAACGAAGAGCCGCGGTGAGCCCACATGCAGCAACGAAGACCCAATGCAGCCAAAAATAAATAAAATAAATAAATTTATTAAAAACAAAAAACCAGTCTCCCCATCTTAAAAGAAAGAAAGAAAGAAACAGAGGCACAGAGAGGGTAAGTGACTTGCCTGATGTCCCATGTAGTGACAGAGCCAGGATTCAAACCCTGGTAGAGTCTCTGTTAACCTCTATGCCATAACACTGCCTTTTGCAATAAATGTTTGTTGACTGAATGAGTGAATCCACTACGCATGCTCCCTGGACTCTGCGACAGCCAGCCAGCCCAGCCCACAGTTCCGCTCCCTCCCAGGCCCAGCCTCCCCCAGGGCTGGGCTGTGACCCACTCCCCACCCAGCCCAGCCCCCCAACACCAGCGGGCCACACACCTTGCCAAGAAAGTGCCTGCGGTAGATGCGGGCGGTGGGGTTGCATTCCAGCTTCACCTTGGCCGTGGGCGACTGCAGCGGCTCTGTCTCCGGGATGCTGGTGATTTCGTGATTGGTGCCTTCAATCCAGTAGCCCCCAAACTGGGGCAGCAGGATGAGGGGGAAGGGCCCTTCTCGCCCCAGGACCTGAAGGAGGACTCAGCTGAGAGCCACCCACACTGCACGCCACTGGGGGCCCCAAGACACCCCCCAATTCAGACCTGGAGCCACTTCTGCCATGGCTAAGGAGTACTAGGGGACAGCCCAGAGCCTATGTGGGTCCCAGGGCTCATATCCACCTCCTTCAAGGCACTTGCTCCAGCCCTTTTCCTCCCACTGCAGGCACAGACCCAGATGCACAGAGCCCCATGTCCCAGTCTCAAAGGATGGGAGTGTGGGGACAGGTAAAGCTGAGAGCATGACGTTGGCCGAGAGGCTGGCATATTTGGCTCAGAGGCCTAAGGGTTCACATGGGCTCTGAAGTCTTGGGCTTGTAAACTGAGTCTCCAACACCCAGAGCAAGGCCTGTGGTCAGGCTCTTGACAAGGAGGAGGGCCCGGGTGTCCAGACTCCCTGAGGGAGTGCCTCCTGGGCTCGGGATGGAGATGGGCTCAGTGGGATCCAGTCGGTTACCTCGTGGACGCTCGGGTAGGGAATGTAGTCCTCCTCCGTCTGCAAAACACAAGCAGGGCAGAGGCCCAGCTGGGGTGGGGTCCTTACCCTTTACTTCCAGCCTCCCCAGAACACCTGTTGTTCAGCCAGCACCCCCGGGCTGGGGTTGTGGATGGGGCCGCGTCCTCATCTCCCCATCCCATGTGGGCTGACCCCATGAGGCAGGGACTGAGGCAGGCTTAGCTCACTGAGTGCTGGCAGCCTCTTCTGGGTCTCCTGCCTGAGGAAAAGGAGGCTCACTGCGTCCCCAGAAGAAACCTCTGGACCAGTGGTTCTCAGTGCATCAGAATGGCCTGGAGGGCTCATTAAACAGATTGCTTTGCCCCACCCCCAGAGTTTCTTATGCTGTGTGTCTGGGTGGAGCCCAAGAATTTATATGCCAACAAGCTCCCAGGTGATGCCGATGCTGCTGGTCTGAGGACCACACTTTGAGAAGCCCTGTTCTAGACAAAGCATCAGCCTTGTGCCCATGAACCCCACTTTAACCCTCATCCTTGTAGCCCCAGGTCCACTCCCCTAAGCCCAGCCACTGATATTCTTGGATTATTGGGGTCCCAAATCACCAACCATAGTACCGTATGCCTACCTGGAGGGGTTATGCAGCTCCCACCCCAAGAAAATTCCGAGTCTAACGAGCCTCCTCACACCTCCTTTGGTCCCAAGCCTCCTGTTAGTCTCTTCATGAAGGTTGGGGGGCAACGAGGCTACCCCGCCCCATCTCTCCGTCTCTCCCCCTCCCCCTCAGCCGTCCCGGGCAGGAGCTACATGGCGAGGGGGAGCGTAAGCCTCCTGGGTCCTGGGTATGAGTCTTCCTGCAACTGCCGATCATAAGTGGCTTCAAGGAAAACCTTTTACAGCAGGCTATCGCCAGGGATGGGGCTTCGATTTTGAGATGGGGAAGCCTGGAGAGGCGGGGTGAGTTTACAGTGGTGCAGATGGGGTGAGGAGGAGCTGGAATGAAGGCCTATAGCAAGGGAGGGGTTCTCCACACCTTAGCCTCCTAGAGGGCAGGGGCTGGGCACACCCTGCTTCCCCCTTGGCCCCAGCACCAGCCCGCAGTAAGACTACTTCACGAAAGGGGGGCGCCGATCCTCCTGGGCTGGCTGCTTGGCTGGGGCAGCACTTACCCCACCCCTAGAGAGGGAGTCTGCCTCCCCCTTCCCGTCCCCTCCCATCCCCAAGCCCTTTGGAGAGCACTGCTCAGGAAGCCAAAGGCCCCCAGAAGGGTGGAGTGGTTCCAGGTTCAGACCTACTTTGAGGGGTGGTGGGAAGGAGCATCGCTGTTCATCCATCCTGCTTCCCTGCAAAGAGAAGGCAGCACATCCCGTCACACCCTTCCCATGCGGCTGGAAGCAGCACCCCTTCCAGGTAGATGGTGCTGTGGAGGTGCTCCCAGGGCAGGGCGCTGGCCGCCGGGTTACTCAGGCCTCTGCAGGGCTGGCCCTCCTGGAGGGAACGGGGGCTGCGGGTGGCTGGCAGCAGCAGGGAGGGCTCGGGGCTCTGGTCACTGCTGGGAGTGGGGGCAGGGCCAGTGTGCACGCTTGTGTGTGAGCTGGGGAGGGAGGCCGCTGCATCTACACAGATACGTGTTGTGGAGAGCAAGAGGGAGAGGGAGAGAGAAAGGAAGAGGGAGAGGGGGAGAGAGAGGGGGAGAGAGAGAAGGAGGGGGAGAGGTGGAGATGGAAAGACTAAGAGAGGCAGAGAAACAGGAAGATGGCAGGAGACGGGCTTTGGAGGGTGAACCGACATCAGGAAAGCTCCTGAGGTTTGTTCAAGTCCCCCGGCCACCTCCCAACACACACCCAAGCGAAAAACACGGACGAGGGCCTGGAAGACCAGGGCTGGGGAGTGGAGGATGGGCAGGGGTCAGGCAGAGGGGGCAGGGGCTGCCCGGTTCCGTAACACCTCCCCGGACCTGCAGCCCAGCCTCCAGTTGCCCTGTGCCCTGGCATCTGTCCCTGCCCCCATTCCACACAGGGTCCTGCAGAGCCTGTGATGCCTCTTGGGAGATGGGGGATGGTATGTGTATGTGGGGTGGGTTGAGGCACTGACCCCAACAACCTACACAGGGATGGGAGCTGGAGAGACGCAAGCGGGGCCTGCGCCCTGGGTCACTCAGGCAGTTGGGCACTATCAGTCCCCATCCTCTCTTCCGACCCCAGACAAAGGGCTCTGGACAACGCACTGCCAACATCTCCTCCTGGCACGGTGTGCGAGAGCTCCCGGCCCGTCCTCAGAGAGATGTAGGGCTGCAGATACAGCAAGGGCCCCCCACCCCCAGTCCAGCCCCCTCCATGGCTCCCCAGAACGGGCTCCAGAGCCCACCTCACCTGCATCTTTTCAATCATCTCAAACAGATCTGTGTTCTGCAACAGAGATGGAGAGAGCAGGTCAGCACTGGGGTAGCCCAGCTCATCCTACAAGTCCCCGAGGAGTCTCCACCTGCCCCAGCCCTCCTGGTCCCCCAACTCTGACCAAACACCGTGACCTGTCCAAGCAGCAAGAGGGAGTGGAAGGGACATCATAGGATGGGGCTCTGTGCCACTGACTGGCAGAGTTTGACCAACTGCCCGGTGAAGTCCGCCCAGAGTCCAGCACCCTCCCCAGGCAGCCCACCCCACTCGGTCCCCTTCCCCAAAGGAGGAGGTTGCTGCCTCAGACAAAGAAGGTCTTGACCTTTGGGGAGAGACACACCTCCCCCATGTCACTGCAAGACTGGCAGTGCCCGGATAGGCCCATGGACCCCTCAGAAGAGCCCCAGGTCCCAACTCCAGAGACGAGCCCAGCTGGGATCCTCAGGAGGGTCTGTGGTTCCACTCACCTCTGGAAGGAGGGCCCCATCCTCCCCCCCAAGCAGTGTGGGCTGGGCGTCTGTTGGGGGAGAGAATGCTGGGATGTCCCATTGGCCCAATACCTGTGTCTGAGTCCACACATTCCCCCTCCTCCCTCCTCACACTCCAGCCAGCCTCTCCTGAGGCTAGCCAGGGCACACACAGGGTTAATCCGGGCATCTGCCAGCTGTGCTTGGCAGCTTCAGCCTCTCCAGCGCCAGCTCCCTACGAGCCTTCCTGGAAGGCGGCATCCTTGCCGGCTGGCGGAGCTGGGGGCTGGGCCTGGGAAGCCCCCAGAGTCTCTAGGAGAGCGCCCCTCCCCCAGCACCTCCAAGGCCTCAATTCAGTCGGCTCCTGCTGTCCAGTGGGGGCACTGCCTGAGCTCACACACACATGTGCTATGGGGTTGTGCACCAGGAAACGCACACTCCCTCTCTCTCTCTTTCTCTCTCTCTTGCTCAAACACACACAGGCCTGCACACCAATATTTAAACACAGTCTCACTGTACCAAAGAAAGCAAACACACAGAAACCCACACGCACAAACCCACCGGGTCTGTGCACATCAATTCTTACAGCTACACGCTAACATACAAATACACGTGTCAGTGTCCTACGTTACACAACAGCATACTCCCTCACACATATACAGGTCTATGTCCCATAAGAGCCGCACACACAAATGCAAACCCACCCCTATGCAGATCTGTGCAACTGCACCAGTAATTGCACACGAAGCTACACGAACGCCACAAAACTACTCTCACATCCGCGTGCCGAGAGACACAATAACATGCCCTCGCAGACACAGGCAGGTATGTTCATGGAAACTGAGCCACACAGCCCCACTGCCATGCACAAGTTCACCCTTCCCCATCAGTCACACTCCCTGTATAACAGACATGACAGACTTGATCCCATAACATTAAATGAGTTTTGAGAAAAAGAAAAAGCATGCAGCAACTGTGGAAGTGGTTAATCGCCAAGGATGACGGGCATTGGTCTGAACCACACAAACACACACAAACACACACACACACACACACACAGAGCTGTCTGTTAAAGATCACAAGACACAGACACCCCATGTGCACACTGTGAGGCCTGCCCACAGAGGCAAAACCCACCCTGTAAAATGCACGACAGGAGTCCACAGGAGATGGTGACCCATGGCCCCTGTGGCCACACCCAACACTTCTGAGCTTGGAAGAGACAATTCCACAGGCAATTAGAGCAGAGACCACAGACACACATCTGCAGTCCAGGTAGACAAACACGCCTGTCAGCCAACACCTTGCACTACAGCAACATCAGCATCTGTGCCTGGGTGAGCCACATAACCTCAGCCCAGCACAGTCCCAGCACGAGTGATACGGGTGCACTGATGTCCCCCAGAATACCCCACTCAGGGTAACATGGCCTTACATGGCCAGGAACAACGCACTGGGAGTCACAGCCACATAAACACTGACACATGGTACTGTCACCCAGAGCGCACACACAGCAACAAGTGATGCCCACAGATACAGCCTCATTAGTGCATCAGACGCTCTGACACATGGAAGGCTGTGAGTGAAGTGCCCCAGGGCGCCAAGCAAAGTTACACTGTGACATTCAGACCCTTCCTAAAGGGGGGAGGGGATGGATGAAGTGGTCCCAAGGCTAGCGCCCACACACACACATCCACACACACGCACACACACATCCACACACACACAGAGTGCCCCTGTAGCCCAGAGCCACAGTGCCACCACGGGCACTCTGTTCTGTAGGCAGCTGCAGAAAGAGCTCAAGGCCTGGGACCCCAGGGCAGGGGTGTGCCCTGTGGCCTCGGTGGCCGTGTGTCAGCCCAGAAGCTAACACACCCTCCATGACGGAGCCTCGCACACCCGCCCTGACTGGGGCAGAGCCTGCCGGGCTCCGAAGAAGTTGGGCTGATCCGTCTCCCGCGGACCCCCTCGGCCAGGCCGCCTTCGCCCTGGTCCTCACCTGCCAGGCGGCCCCAGAGGGCAGCGATCCCCTCCGAGGACGGCCCGGGGTCTCCAGGGGCCGCGGCTGCGCCATCCCGAGCTCGGCCCGGCGCCGGCCCCGGCCCCGGCCCCCACCCCGGCAGCGCTTTAGCTGACCCAGCCGGCTCCGGCCCGCGCGAGCCCCGGCCCGGGCCCCGCAGCGCTGAGCTCCGCGCTCCCGGCTTCGGGCTCCCGCGGCGCGCTGCCTGCGCTGGGCTCGCCGGGCTCCCGGGCCCTGAGGGGGCGGGGCGCCAGGTACGGGCGGCGCGGGACCGGGGCGGGGCTTCGGGGATCCGGGGCGGGGACACAGGAGGCCCCGCCCCCGGTGCGGTTCCCGGACACTGCGCCTGCGCGCTCTTGCTAGCGCGCTAGGAGCTTTCGGCGCGGGCCCTTGAGCACCGAGGCTCTCCAGCGCACCCCTAGCCTGCCTCCTCTACCTTCCCAAACTCTGGGTACCACGTCTTAGGGCCTCAGGGATGGGCTTCTTGGGCTGGGCTTTGAAGTCGGGGAGGAAGTGGCGGGGGTGGGGGGGTTACCTTGGAGACAGAGGGCTTTTCTTGAGCATCTACTTAATGTTGGACCCTTTGCAAGTCTTATCCTCGCCCTACAACTCAAGAGGTACGAGTGTCATCCCCATTTTACAGAAGAGAAAACTGATTCCAAGAGATAAAATATCATGCTGAAGATCACACAGCTCGGAAAAGGCAGAACTAGGAATCCAGGGAAGCTCTCTCCCCTCCCACCTCCACCCCCCTCTAATTCCTGCCAGTGGCTGACCTGTACCCTCCCTTCCCCAGGCCCCATGCCCATACCTGTCCCTAACTGCCCCTGATTCTGGGAGAGGGAGGGAACAGGGCCTGCCAAGGACCCACACATGGAGAAGACTTCAGCATATGTAGGTTCTAGCTCTGGCCTTGCTTCAACTTGCTGAGTAGACCTGAGTGAGTCCCTGCCACCTCTGTAGGCCTCAGGTTCCCCATCTGTAAAATATAAGGCCTCTTCAAGCCCTTCCAGCTGACCCTGCATTGTGTCTGCCACTGTACAGTGTGGGGCAGGGCCTCAGCATCCCCTCCCCAGACAGATGCTGGGAAAGCAGCAATTGCTTCCTGAGCTGTGGCCAACACCAGCTGCTTCAGACCCTGCGGGGCAGGGCTGCCCACCAGCTCAGTACCCAACCTCTCTTCAGCTTCCTGAAGGAGCTGCTGGCAGCTACCCACCACTCTCCATCTCCAGGGCCAAGGCCTCCTGGAAGGAAGGCACCGCACCTTCCTTTCCCCCAGACCTGGCCCTGGGTCAGGCTGGAGCCCAGGAAGCCGGTGGGAACTCTGGAGATGTGTATTCCAGACACACTGTAGCTTTGTTTTTAATAATTAACAGCAGCAAATATTGATTCACACAGGCACTTCCAGGCCTGAGCGCTTCCGGGCACCCATCGAAATGCAGCCAGAGAAACATTCATTCCCACACTGGGAGGAGGCAAGAGCTGCTCGCATCACCGGAGACATCTGTGTGCCAGGAGTGGAGGGCATGCACATGTGTGCATGCAGCTGTGTAGATGTGTGTGACTCTGAGATCAGATGGGGACATCCTGGGTGTGCATATTTGTGTGTTTGTACACGTGTATCTGTATATACATGCATGTGTACATGTGCAAGTCTCTGAACACATCTGCAGACGTGAATGTACCCATGTATGTAGGTGTGGGTAGGCTGTGTATGTACATGTGTGCAGATTTCTAAATCCTCAAGCAGAAAAAATCCCACAGCAGGACAGGGTAGGAGGGTCTTGGATAGCTCAGTGTCTACACAAATGTGGCTTCCCAGTGAGAGGGGGATGTCCTTTCTGGGTGTTCTGTCCTGCCCTGGGAACATAATGATGCTAATAATAGTTCAGCTTCCTAATTTGAACTTTCCAAAATTACTTTCACAGTCATCCCCCAATTGCAAGCTGGCAAGGTGGGTAGAAAAAAAACTGCCACCTCTATTTTACAGATCAGAAACTGAGGCCCATAGAGGGGCAGGGATTTGCCCACTGGCACAGGGAGGTCAACTGCCCCTCACACTGGCTCCACCATCAACATTATAAATGTGTGCAGAGCTGGGGGAGGGGGTGGAGAATGTGTCACAGACCTGGGACCCCTCAGCCCCACCACTGGTTTGCTGGGGACCCAGTCTCTCTGGGCCCTGGTTTTCCTTTCCTGTCAAAGGAGTATGATGTACAGACTGTGTCTTGATTCTGGGGTGGGGGTGGGCTGTTGGGATGGGGCAGTTTGGAGCCCGCAGCCGGCTGGGCTGTATTGGCACAAATGGAGGCTTCTAGCCAAACTGGGCAGAGGGGAGGTAGCTCAGAGCTAATCTGAGAAGGCCAGCCCCAGGCTGGCCGAGCAGGCAGGACTCAGGGAGATGGGCTCTTCTAACCCTCATTTTTCCAACAGGAACACTGAGGCCCAGGAAGGGGAAGTGAACCCAGGCCTCCTACTGGATGCTTAGGGGGAGAGGGACTGGGAGACTCACTTCTGAGCCCAGCTGCCATGGAGTCGCTCCCTACCTGCCAAGTCCCAGGATCCACATGGCCCAGTCTTGGGCTGTCACCCAGGCACAGACAACAGGAGAGGATCTCAAGAACCCCTTGATATGGTCCCTAGGACCCGCTGCACTTGGATCCCCTTGGAGGTGGTGATCCAAAAGTACACCATTCCTTGGACATGTGCCCTCCTGGTCTAGAAGAGGTATATGGCCCTTGTTCCAGGTCAGAGCACTGGGAAAGGAGCTTGGCAGATCCTGCCGCTGCTATTTCCTGGCTGTGTGACCTTGGGAAAACCACTTCCCCTCTCTGAGCATCTAGATCCTCATCTGGAGAATGCCTACCACCAAGGTTTGATGGAAGGACCAAGAGGCATGATATCTGTGGACGTGCTTTAGAAACTGAAAAGTGTACTACAAAAGTGAGAGCTTATTACCCTCTGCATTAGAGATGCCACCAGACTAGGCACTCTGGTCAGATAACATGAGTTTTGGTCCTAGACCAAAACCTAACCTCTCTGAGCCTCGATTTCTCATCTGCAAAATGGGACTAATAAGAGTACTAATATAAGTACATAGTAGTTAGAGTTTGAGAATGAAATGAGATACTGCATGTAAAGCATTAAGTACCCACCTGGCACATAGTAAATCTCAATAAATGCTAGTGGCTATTACTGGTATTTGACACCCCGTATAAGTTGTTTAGTTATTTATCTCCTAACTGGACTATGGCTCCTTGAGGGCAGGGTCTGTGTCAGATTGATTTCGGCACCTCAGTGCCCAGCACAAAGTTGACACAGGTCAGGTGCTGGGCAAACATTTGATTTTGATGATAACAAGAATAGCCTCATTTATAGGGCTTTTATTCTGTGCCAGATATTGTGCACAGAGTGTTTTATCATCACTTTTCACACTTTACCCCACTTCACAGGGCTACCTCTCACAGTAGCCCTGTGAAGTGGGGTATTATCATTATACCTGATTTACCGATGAGGAAACTGATGGTGATGTTGATAACGAATATAAGGAAGAATAGCTGTTTGGCCAGTTTATTCCCAGTTGTTTTGCCCCCAACAGTGCTACAGACCCTGGTTCAACTTCTGAGACTGTACCAGGCCCACCCAGGGGTGAGGAGTGGTATCCCCTTGGGGGGGCTAAACCCCAAGGAGCATCTACCCAAACATTTTACCTCTGCACAGCAGTCATTCCTAGTTATCTCTTGGCCCTGGGGGGGTCTCCAGACCTGGGGCTGTGGGGAGGCGGGCACTTACCTTAGGGTGGAGCGAAGCAGTCTGGGAGGGAACTAAGTCCACTCGTGGCAGGTCTAGTGCCTGAGGGAAGCGCTGGTTCTGCCCATCACTCCTCCTGGAAGAGAAAAAGAGTCGGAGGTCAGGGAGGGCCCCAAGTTGGGAGATTTGTGAACTTTGGGAGGGAGAGTCACTCTCAGAGTTGGGGGACATTAAGGGGGACAGATTTCATGGAGGAGGGGGTCCTGGGTTCCCCAGGAGGCAGGAGAGGAGGGGCTTCCTGAGCAGGGCTGCCAAACAGGCTCTCCTTCCCCAGGGATCAGAGCTGTAGACAGGGTCTCACTTCCAGCTCTCCATTAGGCCTCCCTAACCCATAATCCAGCCAAGAGGATGTCCACAGCCCATTCTGAAGATGGGCAGACTGAGGCAGGGGGCAGTGAGGGTTGCTGTAAAGGGCTGAGCCCTGACGTCTGGACTAAGCAAGGTAGCCCAGCCTCTATGCACCTCTCCCTGAGCCTTTAGGGACAGAGTAGCCTTAAGGCTGAGAGGCCACCTGGGCCACTGCTATTATTAATGGCAATAACAATAACGGACACTCATTGGGTCGACTATGTGCCAGGTCCCGTGCCAAGCCCCTCTTTCCAGGCCTGAGGGCACAGACTCATCACCACACTGGCATTCCCACTTTACAGATGAGGATGCAGAGGCATGCCGAGTTCACACAGCTGGTCAGCGGCAGAGCAGCATCTGAGTGGCGCTTGACTGACACCAAGCCCAGTCTCTTTGCCCACACCCATGGCCCTCCCTGAGAAAAGGAAGCAGGTCTGGTGAGGGTGAAGTCAGCTCCTATTACCCTAGAAAGCCTGCTGAGGAGGCTAATTCTGGGGTCAGGGAGAGAAAGTGCCCAGTGGTTCCTGGGACCCAGGCGGCCCAGGGCTGGGCAAGCAGTCCTGGCTTCCACCCACCACCTAGGGCCACCCCGACGTGGCTGCACCCCCGCCCCAGTCCCTCGACTAAGGCTGGTCCTGAGAGGGTGAGTCATTCAGCCCACGGCCCGCTTGAGTCAGGTGGAGCTGGGACTGCCACCCCCCAAGAGGGGAGGGGCCTGTGGGAACCTGGCCCAGGAAGGAGATGCTGAGGAAGCTCCGAGCCCCCTTGCTGGCTCCCCTGGGCCCAGCTACTCAGGGAGAAACAGCTCAGAGGAACTGTCCATAGCCCTGCCGCAGGCACCAGATGCCTCTCCACCTCCCAGGGGGGCCAGCATCTTTAAAGGGGGTCCTGAACTGGGTAGTGCTTGACCCAGAGGATAGACATGGTGGCAGTGACATTTTAGGCCTGTGGCATCGTTGTAGGGGAGATATTCCCAGGCACTTACCTGCTGTGTGACCTTGAATCAGTGACACACCCCTCTCAGCCTCAGTTTCCAGAAAAAATTCATCATAGAGCCTGGCAGCTAGAAGCTGTTCACTCAATGAATTCTCTGGTATTCATGCATTCATGGTAAACTCTGGCTCCCCACATTAGGGTCTCATTAAGTATTTGTTAAATGGATGAGTGACTGAATGAATGAATGTTGGCAGTAGGAAGGCATTAAAGGTTTGTGAGCAAGAAAATGGCCTAAACACAGGTTTCTGTAGATTACAAGGTACAGTGACACGGGGAGAGACTGGGGAAGGGGGAGTGGCGAGAGGCCCATAGAAATGGTCCGGGCACTGTCCTTCTATGAGGCTGGAGAGATTCCACGAAAGAATCTGGATGTCATGAAGGAGGCAATGGTTCAGGCACAGGAAAAGGCTGCTGAGATTACTAGGAAGCTGGAGAAACAGGAGAAGAAACGCTTGAAGAAGGAAAAGAAAAGGCTGGCTGCGATTGCCCTGGCTTCTTCAGAAAACAGCAGTAGTACCCCGGAGGAATGTGAGGAGACAAGTGAAAGACCCAAAAAGAAGCAAAAGCAAAAGCCCCAGGAGGCTCCTCAGGAGGATGGAACGGAAGACCCATCTGTCTCCTCCAAACCGAAAAAAAAGACATCTTTTTCCAAGGAGGAGCTGGTTAGTAGTGATCTTGAAGAGACAGCTGGCAGTGAAGTCTTCCCAAGAGGAAGAAATCTTTCCCCAAAGAGGAACCAGATAGTGAGCCTGAAGAGTCAGGAAACAAGAGGGTCCCCAAGAAAAAGAGGAAATTCTCTTCCAAGGAGGAGCCACTCAGCAGTGGACCTGAAGAGGCTGCTGCCAGCAAGAGCAGCGGCTCCAAGAAAAAGAAAAAGCTCCGAAAGCTGCCCCAGGAAAATCAGAACGGACATTTCCCTAGTGGGGCATAACTTACAGAGATACTTCCCAACCCATCCCCTATAGCCCAATAAAAATAAAAACAAATTCACGAGTCAAAAAAAAAAAAAGAAATGGTCCGGGCAAATTCCACTGAGGCTGCCATGGGGACCCTTGAGACCGACTATGTGCCTGGAACTGTGTCAGGCATATTACACCTTCACTACTGTGCTGGGAGGCTGGCATTATTTATCCCCTTTTTTTACAGATGGAGAAACTAAAGCTCAGAGAGATGAAGCCACTTCCCCTAGCAAGTGGGTGACAGAGTCAGAATTTAAAGCCCATGCCCTTGACAAAGCAGGGTGGTGCCAGGTCAGCATGGAGAGCAGAGATTGTCCAAGGGCCAGGAAGTCCTGGAGTTGAAGCCCAGGTGAAGCTGTGTCCCCTTGATGGTAGAGACCACTGTCTTGGTGGCCCTGGCCGCCGAGTGGAGGTTTTTGCCCATGATTGAGCTATTCGGGTGCTGTCCTTCTGTCTGTCCCTTCTCATACCCCAAGGCTCAGACTGTGGCCACTGCAGGTCAGCCTGGCAGCAGCTCCCTAACACGCTCCCCTTCCAGAACCCACCTCCGTTTCCCTGTGTCCAGGTGTCCCCTCACTCAGGACTGCTCACGTTGGCACAGGACTCGGTAGGTCTCTCAAGACAAGGGGGCTCTTGCTTCTGTTGGAGCGCTGCCCAAGGCCCTCAGCTCTCTGGTTCCTGGCTGTCCAGAGTCTGCCCCTCACAGGCAACTCCTCCACCTCAAAGGTCATTGCTGAGGCCCTAAGGGGCAGGGGAAGCGAGGGGCTCCAGGATGAGAACAGAGCAGAAATCAGAGGCCCTGGGTCCTGCCTGCCCCAAGCCATCCCAGCTCTGCAGGGATAGAAGGACAATAATAACAAAAGCCACAGCCTCCCTGCGCCTTCCATGAGTTTTCTTAATCTTCACAGCTCCCCAGTGAGGTAGGTGCTCAAAATCTACCTGCTTTACACATGAGGAAACAGGCTCAGAAAGGTATATTAACTTGCCCAAGGTCGCACAGTTAATGAGGCAGAGCAGGCATTTGAACCCAGGTTTGTCACTCCAGAAACGGCAGCCAACCCTGATGCAGGATGTACCGCGTGCAGACCCTGCGCGAACGGCTTCACTTGTATTACCTCATTTAATCCTGCTTCAGAGGAGGGAACTAAGATACAGAGGTTAAGCAACGTGTCCAAGGTCACGCTGATAGTAAGTGAAATACAGAGGATTTGAACCTCCAACCATCGGATCTAGACGCTGTCCTAATGCTTCACTCTATTATCTCTTAGAAAACAGTAGTTGCTCAATCAGGGCTTCTGAAGAAATGAATAAACTCAGGTTCTTGCCTCTCTCCCTACCCCCTACCCTCCTGATGCCTCCTCCTCCTCCTCTTAGCCTTCCTCACCTCTCACACACCTCTTCCCCACCTTTCTAGCCCACCATGCACTCTCCTCTGCCTCTGGTCTCCGCAGACCTCCCCCTATTTGGTTATTTTCCTCCCTCTCATGAACTTGAATCTCTCTGTCCCTCCCCTTTCTCTCCTATGCCACCCTTGTCTCCTCCTGATCTCCATCATTCCGTTCACGCGGGGGCCTCCCAAGTCTCTGCCCCCTCCCCACTTCTCTGGAAACCTTCCTGAGCCTATGGCCTGGCTCAGCTTAAAATGCTTTGCCTTCTTCCTGCACACGCAGCAGCTGGGACATGGGGAACTCTCCCCACTTTTCCTTTCCCTTGGCCAGGACCGCAGTCATATCTGCACAGCACTCTACAGTTTACACAGGCATTGTCTCATTCAATCACCATGGCAGTTTTGTGAGGCTGGATTATTATCAGCCTTTTTCCAGATAAGAAAACTGAGGCTCAGAGACGTTAAGTGACAAGCCCAAGGTCACTCCAGGGAAAGGGCAGTGCCAGGGTTTCACTCTAGCCCAGGGTTCTTCTACTACACGCATCAAAGCCACTCTCAACCCAGGCCCTCAGTCCTGTCACCCAGCCCCCAGCGGCCTCCCCATCACAGCCCTGGGTTCCTGCCGCCACCGCCAAGCATCTTCTCTAGGTCCAGCTCCAATGCTGCTCTGTCTGGCCTGGACACCTGCCTGTAGGTACAGGACACCTGGACACAGGAATAGGTGGCAGCCAGAAAGGAGGTGACTTGCCCAAGGTCACACAGAAAGCCACAGCACACCTGGAGTCTGGGCCAGCCACATTCCAGGGTCACCTTCCGGCCCTGCAGGTGTGTGGCCACCAGCCATCTGGCCCTAGCTCCCCTCCCTCTCGGAGTGCCCATCTCTCCCAGGGAAAAGGTGCGGCGGGGTGTGTGGGGAGGGACCCAGTGCCCCAGCTCCTGAGTGGGATGGGCCAGGCCGCAAGCTGCTGCAGACGGCTCCCGGTAACTTGGCAACTGTCACTGCACCTCCTCCCCCTCCCTTATCTCCACATTGAGGTATCAGTAATAATTGCAGTGTCGTGAGTGCAGCTTTTTCTACTTTTCAAAAGCCCTCTTTATCTGTTCACTCCTGGAAGTCTCACCGGAACTGGAGCGGGAGATAAGGCAGTTGCTAGGATCCTCCATTCCCAGAAGGGTAAACTGAGGTTCAGAGAGGTTCAACAACCAACTTGAAGTTACCCAGCAAGGTGGGAGCAGATTAGGAACTAGAACCAGGCCACCACCGGTCCAGGGCCACAGATGCTGCGCTGGGGTGGGGGGGCCTCTCAGGGGGGTATCCACACTCTGCAAAACTGCAGGTCAGACCCAGGTGTGATTGGGGAGAAAGGGACGACGGAGGACAGGTGACCAGATGCCTCCCTGGGTTGCTTCCCACCTGTTAACCAGCTGCAGAGTTGGTAGGAGGGTCCTGTCTTTTTCTCTTATCTGCAAAATGAGAGACAATGTACCCACCTCCTAAGCCACGGATTAGAGTAAGCAAGTAAGCCCAGTAGAAGTGTTTGCCATTATTTTTATTTTTATTAGCTGCTCTCCCAGAGAACCCACCCTTTCAGGGCACCAGAGGGGTGGCTGAGCTATCCTGTGAGTAGGACTTGGCCCTTTGGCCATTCAGAGAGAGCTGCCCTGAATGGAGGCCCCCGGGTGGGTCTGACCGCTGCTGAGTCTCCCAGCCTTAGCCCCACACCCCCCGCTTCCTGCCCTAACCTGGCTGGGCTGCAGGCAGCTTTCCAAACGCGCAGTTTCCCACTGCTGAGCCTCTGCACAGGCTTTGCCCTTTGCTGGGAGCTCCTTTTTCCTTCTTTTCTCCCCGGTAAACCATTCATGCTTTAAAATGCAATTGAAACAGGTGAAACTCTGGTGGCCAGAGCAGGTGACACATGACCACCAGGGCAGGAGTCCTGTGACGGGGAGCAGGGGAGCCGGGCAGGTGCTGGACAGCACACACACAAGTTGGGAAACCAGTCCTGAGGGGTGTTGGGAGGGCAGAAGAGGCGCTCAGCCAACCAACGAACATAAGGCTGAGAAGGATTTGTGGGGGGCTAGCCCAGGACTGAGGCCTAAGGGGTCCAGGCCAGCCCAGCACTGGTCACCAGAGCTCAGGGTCCCTTGAATCTCCCTGGTCTCCATGAGACCAACCGGTTCTACCAAACTGGTGATTCACGTTGGGGCGGGGGGATGGGGAAAGGGCACAGACCTCAAAGCGAGAAGGGGTCCCGCACCGGAGGGTTACTCCTGTGAACCTTTAGTCCCCTTAGAGAGGGCCCTCTGGATGGGGCTTGGGAGGCTGCCCGTGCCTCCCAGCCGTGGTATCAGGTCTGAGGGGACTCTAATCTCCTGAAACCAGAGACTACAGGCCACCCTGGAATTGCCCCCTCGGGGGCCACAGAAGCCCACTGTCTCCGGAGTTCAACCATCCGGCACTGCTTGCCCGTGGCCTTGCCAAGGTGCCAGGGAAGGTGGCCAGGGGCAGCCGGTGAGCAAGTTTCTGAAGCTAGGCCTGGGCCCCCTCTGGGGGCCCATGGGGAGGGGCGGCGAGAGCAGGGGCGTGGGGGACACAGGCGCAGCTGCTCCTGGCTCTCCTTTCCCCAGGCACCTTTGACCTCAGCCAGGACTCAAGAGGGAGTGTTGAGGGCACAGGAAACAAGGGGGGTGGTGGGGGGAGCCAAGCTGTGATGTCCTGTAATCCTTACAACAGCTCTGATTGAGGCTGCTGTTATCCCCACACCATTTCAGAGATAAGGAGGCAGAGGCTCAGCTAGGTTGCAAGATGGGCCGGGGTCTCGAAGCCGCCCAGTGGCAGAGCTGGCAGGGCCCCCCCTGGGGGCGGGAGGAGAGGATCTTAGGCACCAGGCAGGGCAGAGGGGAGCAGGAAGGTGGCTCGGGGGCACCGCACCCTCACCCTGTGCTGGCTGAGCGCCGAGACAACCGGATCTCAGAGCTGCGCCAGGCAGCGGCCTCCTGAGCAAACAACAGGTTGGCAGCCCCGAGAGGAGGTCATGGGACTGGCCCCCACCCAGGGGCACAGCACCTGGGAGCCGGGCCTCCCATCCGCCAGCTGCCCGCCAGTGCCTCCCCTGCCCAGGTGGCCCAAGGCCTGCAGCAGCCTAAGCCTGACCCTCCGCCTCCCTGGGGACTGACCCCTCCCTGCACCGGGGGCAGGAGGGAGGAGTGACACTGAGATGACCTAGCCACGGGGCCTCTTCCTGCTCCCTAATAACAACATCCGCTTATCCCACCTGGCACTTTACAGTTTATAGACTTCCTTTGCTCTAGACCCTCCCAAAAGCCTCACAAGGAACCGAAGGCAGGTAATGTTCATTACCTCCATTCTACACAGAAGAAAAGTGAAGCCGGGACAGAGGTGATGACTTGCCCATGGTATCACACTCGAAGCCCAAACCCAGCGGCTCTAGCCCTTGCCCACGTGGGCACAGGACAACTTACCAATGGGCCGGCACAGGCTGCCGCCCTTAGCACCCAGGGAAAGGGTGGCCGGAGCTCGTGCGCAGGGGCCTTCCCAGCACCCATCAGCTGCGCAGTCTTAGAGCCACCCCCCTCCACGCCCCCCCAACCCCCCACCTCCCTCCTTAACCTTATTGTCCTTTCCCAGCCTCTGCAGCCCAGGGGGTCTCCCTTGCTGAACTCCATGCATTCCTTCACTCACTCACTCCATCACCCACCCACTCCCCCGTGTGCCCTTCATTCCTGTGCTTAGTCACTCATTCAGGACACACGTCCTGACACCCGCTCTGGGCCAGACAATGGTGCTGGGTGTTGGCATCAGAGCCAGGCCTCACCCACCTCAAAGCAAAGCCCAGTGACACTGCCCGGACTGTTCTCTAGCTGTGCCTGGTGCTCTGTGGCCTCACTGCTCAGATGCCAAACCCTGCAGTGCTGAGGCCTTGTTAAATCCAGCCCTCTTCCTCCTAGCCCGTGGGTTTGCTCCCTCATGGGTTCCAGGCCACTGGTGAGCGGAAGCTGAGTATACAGTAGGTGTTGTTCAATAAATTACAAGCTCCTGCCCGGAGAGACAGCATAACATCAGAGGTGTGGGCCCTGGAGCCAGACTGCCTGGGTTTATATCCTAGCTCTGCCACTTAACAGCTGTGGGACTTGGGCAAGTTAATTAACCTCTCTGAGCCTCAGTTTCCTCATCTATAATTTGGGGATAACAACTGTGTCTGCCTCCAAGGGTTGTCATGAGGATTAAATGAGTTCATACATGTAAAGTATGTAAATATTAACCATGAGCATTTCCTGGCCTTCCCTTCTCTCTTCCTTTTTTCCTTCCTCTGTAGGCTGCTGAGGACTGAGGCAGGGCTCCTGGGTGAAAGTTGTGAGAAGGTAGACCAGAGTCCAACATGAGAAATAATGTGATGAATAGAGCCGTGTAAGGTACTGAGCTCCCCGTCAAGCAAAGGCAGGAAGGGATGAAGGGGGAGATGCCAAAGTATGGGAACAGGAAGAATAATGGGAGCATGGGTTTTCACTAGATGACCTGCCAGGCACCTCCCACATGTGGAATCGATTCCTCTTGACTCCTGGGTCTGTGGTCAAGGGCAGAGGCAGTGGATAAATTCCCATTCTTTCGAGGAGATGGACTTTCCTGGGTCTCCCGCGGCACATGGATTGCTGCTTCTTCTCTGCCGGTTTGCTTGCCACTCCCATTAAGGATGAAAATGTGCACACTCTTTGGCCCAGCAACTCCACTTCTAGGCATTTATCCCCCAGAAATACTTACAAAAAAGCACAAAAATATATGAACAGAGGACATTCACTGCAGCAGGGTTTGCCATAGCTGAAACCTGGAAGCTGCTTAAATACACAAGGCATGTGCAAACCACGGAAGACCATGCAGTGGTGACAAAGGAGGTTTCTAGTCCTGACGGAAAAGGGAATTTGAGGTATACTGTTAAGTGAAAAAAACAGGTTGCACCAAAAAAATCTCACTTGTAAAAATTTTAAATTACATGTAAAAGTTCACATGGGTTATCTCTGGGAAACAGGACCCCTAGGAACTTCTGCCTTCTACAGGATATATTTCTCTGCATTGTTTGGATTTTTACAATGCGCACTGATGATTTTTGTCATTAGAAAAAAAAAAGAAAGATTAAAAGAACTGAGTCCTATGAGTCAGCTTTCTGAGTACCTGACTTCTTTACCTTCCTCAATCATCTTCAGAAAGAGATACTCTTCACTTCTTATTCCAAGGAGAAGCTGACACAGAGGGAGGTTAAACACCACGGCCAAGGTCCCCCAGGCAGGAGTGACAGAGCTGGGCTGTAACCCTCGTTCTGGCTGACTCTGAAGCCCACGCTCTTTCTGCTACACAAGGCACTCTGCTCTGAGGGGCAGGGAGGAGAGAAGGCAGGAGAGAAGCAACCCAGGCTGCTGGGCTCGGGGCTATACCCTGGGACCTCAGCTGTCAAGTCCTGGGAGCCAGGCCAGCCAGGGTCAGCCTGTGCGGGGACAAGGCTGTCTGCCTCATTTGCAAATGCAAATAAATGAAGCCTCTGCTCCTGGCGTCAGGTCCCAGTCCAGAGCTGCCCCAGGCTAGCAGGCTAGCAGGTGCCCAGCCCCACCCCTGGAACCACCCCACAAGGCCTCAAGGTCACCAGGCGGATGGGCATGCACTGGGGCTCTAAATAACTTTCCAAGTTAATCAACGTGTTTCTGGAAGAAACCGGCGTTTTAAGTTCCTTGCCACCTTCTCAGTGAGAGCCTGGAGAGGAGAGGAGCACAGATGCGTGCTCCTGAGTCTGGCCGGACCAATGGACAGATCTAGAAGCCAGATGGACTTGAGTTCAAATCGTGACTTGGTCAAGCTCTAGCTGTGTGGCCTGGGGAGAGTCACTTCACCTCTCTGAGCCTCAGTTTCCTCAGCTGTAAAATGGTGTTGATAATTCCTCCACGCAGGGCTGCTGGGAGAATTCAGTGAGATAACGTCTATGAAAGTACTGCCCAAGCTAGGAGCCACCTTCCATGTGCAGGGGAGGGTTATGACCCTGCACACTGTGGGGGTGGTTGGGAGGGGGCACGTGCACATCTGTGCAAATGTGGAGTGTGCAAAGGGCTGGATCAGAGGGCGCTGCTCCACAAAATCAGCAAGCAGCTGGGGCGAATGTCTGACACTTTTGCTGGGAGCCAGCACAGTGTTTTCTGCAGTGCTGCCCGCTGGTGCGACAGGGTGTGTGCAACTCCGTGGGTGAGGATGTAGGTGGGAGGCCTGGCAGGAACGTGAAATGTGGGTGGGAGAGAACGCGCTCGTGTCTGGGGCGTGCGTGGGTTTGTAGGCGAGCATGTTTGTGTCTATCACGTAATCCACCTGCCTAAAAGCCCCCCGTGGCTTCCCGCCACGTGCAGGATGGAGACTCGACTGCCTCACGTGGCCCACGAGGCCCTGAGCGTCTGTCCCACCTCCCAGCCTTTGCACACACCGTACCCTCCACCTGTTCCACCCTCCCCTGTCATCTCCCATCACACCCACACGCTACACTCTTATCCAGTCTTTCTGGAGCCCCCTCCCCAGACTGGGTCAGGTTGCCCCTACCCTGACCAGCTTTCCCAGAAGCCTGTCCCGGGTTTGCACTTGTCACAGTGTGATTATCAGATCACAGAGCTTCCTCAGCTGCGGACCCGATCTGTTTGGGGGCCTGGCACACAGTCGATGCCCGATTATGATGTGCTACATGAGTGAATGTGTATATAGCTGTATGCTCGTGACGAAGCTGCCTGGACAAGAGTCAAGTCTAGGAGTGTGCATAGGGAAAATGCGCGTGTGTATAGGGGGCGTCTCAAAGAACCTCTGGCCCGTGGTGGGCCAGATCTGGGAAAGGCCGGGGCACTCTATGACTGGTACTCAGGCCCAGGTTGGCTGCAGTGAGAGAGAAAGCCAGCCTAAGTTCCTTTGCTCCCCTCCCCCAAACCCCTCCTGAAATAGGCCCCGGGTCTCTATACCAGACCCCAGAATACTTCTGGGCAGGGGGATCAGCCAGGTGGTCGCCAGGCTGGCCTCCTGCCTGTGCCCTGCAGTCGGCCCCACCCCTGCGGGCTCAGAGGCTCTGCCTTCTGCCACACACCCCCTCTCACCGGAGGCCCAACCCAAGCCTGGTCTTGCATGCCTGCCCACAGTGCCCACCCCCCTCCCCCAGGCCTGCCTCGTGAGCAGCAGTTCTTCTGAGAGAGGATGGGCCTCCAACCCCCCTGCCTACTCAGCCACCTTCCACCTGCTGCCAGGAGATGACCTGGAATGTTCCAGATTTGGGGAAGGGAAGGAATCTTGTTCCTGCCCCAAGGCCTTTACATATACTCTGCCCTCTGCTTGGATCACCCTTCCCACAGTCAGTTCCTTCCCATTCAGGCCTTGAGAGGTCCTCCCTGATACCCTTAGCAAAGGGTATCCCCTCCCCAACCACCCTGTCTCTCACTACCCACTACCCATGTGAATTCACCTTATTTGCCTGTTAGCTCGTTTTGCATCTGTCTCCTGCATTGGAAGGTGACCTGCATGAGGCCACACACCAGGTCCCTCAGGTTCACCGCTGTATCCCCAATTCTTAGATGTTACCTGACATGTGGCAGGGACTTGATAAGTATTTGTTGAATGAACAAATGGCTAACGAGGGACTTCCCTGGTGGCGCAGTGGTTAAGAATCCACCTGCCAATGCAGGGGACACAGGTTCGAGCCCTGGTCCAGGAAGATCCCACATGCCACGGAGCAACTAAGCCCATGTGCTACAACTACTGAGCCCGCGTGTCACAACTACTGAAGCCTGCGTGCCTAGAGCCCGTGCTCCACAACAAGAGAAGCCACCGCAATGAGAAGCCTGCGCACCACAACGAAGAGTAGCCCCCGCTTGCCGCAACTAGAGAAAGCCCGCATGAAGCAACAAAGACCCAATGCAGCCAAAAATAAATAAATAAAATAAACAAATTTATTAAAAAAAAAAAACAAGCAAATGGCTAACAAATCCTTGAAAGGATCCTGTGAGGTGAATATTGTCCCTGTTTACAGGTGTGGAAACTGAGGTTCAGAGAGATTAAGTCTCTAGCCCAGGGTCACACAGCAAACAGTCAGACCAGGTCAAGATTAGGGACTATCAGACTCCACTAGAACACCAGCACGTCAGTGTTTTGTAGCTAACCTTCCCATTTTATAGATAGGAAAATGAGCCTCAGAGAGAGAGAGTGCAGTTTCTGCAGGTTACCGGGGCTTCCCGTGGTCTGAAAGAGCTGCACTGTTAGGCTGTGCTGGCCCTTTAAAAGCACCTCTCCTCTCCTCTCACTCACCCTGAGGTGGTGACAACTAATAACCCCGCTGCACAAAGGAAGAAACCATGGCTCAGCCAGGGAGGCACTGCCCAAGGTCACCCAGCCAGGACTCAGTGCAGACCTGGCTGGCTGCAAAGCCAGCATTCTCAGGGCCCGTGTCAAGGTCAGTGCCCATGGCTGGGAGCATGCTCACGTGTGGGCAGGTCTTGCCTCCCGGCAGGCTGTGAACTTCCAGAGGGCAGAGTCCACACGTTGAGCGATTCTGCCCCCACTGCAAGGACCAGCTTGTAAGGATGACACGGCAGTGACCACGATTGCTGGCATCACTTTGGTTTTGGACCTTGGCATACATTATCTCACTTAATCCCCACAACAATCTTCAGGGTAGGTGCTTTTATGGTCTTTAATTTACAAGACCCAGAGAAGTTATCCTCCACTGTACACAGCCCCAGACTGACAGCACAGCACAGGGCAGTTCTTACAGTGGGGAGTGCCCATCTTACAGTGGGTGACGGGCAGCCCTGGCAGGCCTCTGCCCCATCGTGGCTTGGGGGTTCAGACCCTCTAGGGCACCCACAGGAAGTCCCAGTGGGGCTAGCAGGGACATGAGCTGGTGGCTGCCTCTCCCACTTTCTGTTGCCAGGTCCAGTTCCGTCCTGTGCCCAGCACGTGCCACCAAACGCTCTTCTCCTCCACGTTGCTGACCTGCCACCTCCTCTTCTTGGAACACTCTCTTGGCACTGGCTCTCCCTCCCTCACCACACACACACAGACACGCTGCCAATTGGCCCATTTCAACTTGTTTTTTGAGTTTCAGCTTCTGGGTCACCTCCTCCAGGAAGCCTCCC
Organism: Balaenoptera physalus; assembly: GCF_965194825.1. NCBI lineage: Eukaryota > Metazoa > Chordata > Mammalia > Artiodactyla > Balaenopteridae > Balaenoptera > Balaenoptera physalus. Next base: position 179,627,840 of record NC_138882.1, on the reverse strand, counting down.
CTGATTCCCAGGTAGGGGGGAGGAGTCCTTCTCTGAGCTCTCAGAGCTCCCCACATCTGCCCCATCAACACGTATCACTCCACCTTAGAACCCTCTCTTTCCTTATTCTCCCCCCTGCCCTTGAACTCCACGAGGGGAGTGGCCTTGTCTGTCATCTCCATCGCCATGTCCCCAGTGTCCAGCATGGGGTTTGGTTGGCCCTTAGAGGGCATTCCCACATTAAATATTTGTTGAATTAATTTGCTAAATGAAGGAATGACTGTCTTGGGAGAGACCCTGAGCAGAGGAAAGCCTTTATGGGATTTGGGGATATCAGAAAGGTTCCCTCCTTAATCACTTCTCCTCAAATAAGCCACCTCCACAGGGCCTAAAATTCTAGCACTAAAATTTTAATGAGTCTCTCTGGTTTAATGTGTCTTTTCTCTCAAAATGCAAATGCTCAGAGAGAGGGAAAACATCCACTGAGTGCACACAATGAACTTATTTCATTCTAAGTCTCCCGTGGGGTAAGCAGCCTGGTTCTTATTGTCATGAACAATCTGAGGTTCAGAGAGGCAAAAGTAGCTTGGGCAAGGCCACACAGCAAGTAAGAAAAGTTGAAGTTGGTATTTGGACTCAGATCTGCCTGAAAACAGAACTCCCGTCTTTCTATGCACCTCCCAAACAAAGGGACCTAAGCCTGAGCATTGCTGGGATGTAGAGGCAAGCAGGGCCAACCAGACTGGGAAACTTAGAGCTGCAAGTGCCCTCCAGGACCATCTCTGCCTCCGTTTCTTTTTTTTTTTTTTTTTTTGACCACACCTCGCAGCATGCGGGATCTTAGTGCCCTGACCAGGGATCGAACCCATGCTCCCTGAAGTGGAAGCACGGAGTCTTAACCACTGGACTGCCAAGGAAGTCTCCCATCTCTGCCTCTTGATTGTGCCGAAGGTGGGCATGGGGAAACTGCCCAAAGATGGGGATTCACTTCCCAAGGTCACACAGAAACATAGTGGCAGACCCAGGACCAAAACCCATCTGAAGGAGACTTTCTCTTATCTCTTTAAGTTAGGGAGGGCTCTGTCCTGGAAGAGGGGGTCTCTCTGGCCTGGAGTCTCTCCTAGGCATCCCCCCTGACCAAGAAGTGGCCTTCCCCAGGAGTGGGCATTGTCTGGCCCCATAGGAAGGCAGAGAGGGACAACTAAGGGGGTTTCAAGGCCTGCACAAGCTGAGCTAAATAGAGGATGTAAAGGAGGGTGGGCTAGGATGAGTGACTGTTTAGACAAGAAAGAGTGGACCTGGGAATACAAAATCCCCATCCTTGTCTCATTAAAGGGCCACTGTCAGGGATGGGACACCCAGAGGGTGCATCTAGGCTCAGGCAGCTGGTTTGAAGTAAGGAAGAATTTTGAAATCCATCTGAGTTGCTCAGGAATGGAATGGGATACTTCAAGGGTAATGAGCTTTCTATCACTAGGAGTGAGCAACAAAGGCTAGTCAAGGAGCTGCCAAGAGGTCATGATGGTCTCAACCAGGGACGATGAGCTTCAAGAGGTCTATAAAGCTACTGAAAATAAAGGTACGATTTCCTCAGAGGGCCCCCAAAGTCTTCTTCCAATATTCAAAGGGGTTGTGAACCAAGGGAGGGTTCCTTGCGTAGTGGGAGGCCATAGGAGGGTGCCTCAAACATTTCTTCCATCTCCAAAGATTCTAGGAGGCCCAAATTCTCTGATTCTAAGATTTCACAAAGCCAAGAGTCTGAGACTCAGCGGTTCTGCATGTCAGTCACTGATGTTGTAGCCAAACTCCTACTCTGCCTGTGAGACTCTCAGTCTGGCCCCTTCCCCCTTTCTAAAATCCACCCCTGGCTTCACTCTCCCACATCTCTTCAGCCACACCAGCCTCCTTCCTGTTCTGAGGACACACCAATCTCACTCCTGCCTCAGGGCCTTTGCATCTGCTGCTTTCTCAAGTGGCTCTTCTCATTCTTCAGATTTTGGTTCAAATGCCGCCTCCTCGGAAAAGCCTTCCATGACTCCCTCCATCACCCCACAGCTTCACAGTACAGGGTGATGTACAAACTGGAGCCCAGCTGCTTGTGTTCAAATCTCAGCCTGGCCAAAAGACCTTGAATAAGTTACTTGGCCTCCCTATGCCTCAGTTTCCTCAGCCCTAAACCAGGAGTAATGACAGTACCTGCCTCATGGGGTTGTAAGGATTAAATCCATCAATATATGGAAAGGGCTTTGGAACACAGCCCAGCATGCCGGCTAAGTTCCAAGTAAGGATCAGCTCTTGTTAGCATGTACTCTTGCTTTAAAATTCAGCACAACCATCATAGTTTGTATTTTTGGTTTTTTGGGGGGGCATCTATTTATAGACTGTCTCCTCTACTCCCTATTTTACACATGAGGAAATTGAGGTTCAAAGAGGTGAAGAACTGGCCAAATCAATCTCTCTGAAGATAGGGACTGGGCCTGTCTCATTTTCTGCTGAATCTGCAGTCCCTAGAACTGTGTCTGGCTTACAGTAGGTGTTCAGTAGTTCCTTATGGCTGAATGAATGATGAATAAATGACCAAGACTACCATCACTCTGAGGTGCTGTGCAGCCCGGAGCCTGTGCTCCTAAGACTCTATATCAGCCTGCCTCTGCCCACCCTAGTCCCAAATGACTCTCAGCTCAATCAAGGTCCCAGCCTCTCTCAGAAGTAGCTGCTGAGACAGGCAGACTAATGAGCTGGGGACCAGCATGCATGTTTCTGTCCCCCGTGGAACCCCCTCACCCAGGCTGGGCCAGGGGGATGAGGCAGGAGCTGCCCTGGCATTCGCCTTGAGGGATCCCTGCTCAGAGGTGTGGTGGCAGGTGTGGGCTCAAGAAGTGATAGCTAGCTCCCCTGTCCTGTGCTCTGCCAGCTGCCCACCGGGGTCCTGTCCACCAGATGCATAATAGATGAGGAGGCCCAGCAGGCTGTGCCCACCTGGCATTTCAGAACCACTAATGAGGCCAGCCTCGTGCTTCCTGCAGCAGCACACAGGCTCCCTCCGCCCCCCAGGGCCTCTGGCTCAGTGATTACAGAAAGGAGCCACCTGAGTACAGGGGCTGCCCACCCAAGACCCCCACTCGGCACAGGCAGCCTCCAGGAGAGCTGGGGCTAAAGGTACAGGCTCAGGCTGACCCTGCTGCCAGTCTTGTTCACCACTCACTGACTGTGTTCCCCTGGGCCAGCCAGGTCCCCTCTCTGAGCCTCAGTTTCCTCATCTGTAAAATGGGAGGCGGATAGTAATAGTCTCTACTTTGTAAAGCTGGTATGAGGATGGAATGAAATAATTTAAATGAAGTTCTCAGCCCAGGGCCTGAGACCTGGGAAATGTTTCATATATGGGAGCAACTGGTACCATTACTGTCACGGGGAAATATCTCAGTGACCAGATAGGCCCTCCCGGTGGGACACAGGGGGTTGGGCAGTGCCCTCTGTTTTGGAGGTATCCCGGGATTATCTCACTCTCCTCCTCCTCCTCTCTCACCCCATAACCAGGATTTTTCTCATTCCTGTGGCTTCCTTGTCTCTGGCCAAGGACCCTTCCCTGGCAGGAGGAAAAGCTGGATTCAAATCCAGCCTTCGCCAGCTGTGCGACTTTGGGCCAGGGTCTTCAACGTTCTCAGTCTTGGTTTTGGCCTCTAAAAAGGGGACACTAAGGTCAACTTTCAGGACTGTCATCATGACTTAATGAGACCATCACAGTAAAATGCCCAGCACTCACTGGCACTGAATCCTTGCCAGGTCCTGCTCCTCCCCCCAGGGTCCCAGCTTTAAGGTCAAAGCTGAATCTCCTCTTCCCAGGGTATTTCCAGAACCCGCCTTCCCTGCACAACTCCACCTAGCCATTCCCCCACCCTGACACTGTTCCACCTCCCTCCTCCCCCCACCATGTGAATCCACCTTAAATGTCCATTAGGGCTGCAGAACCAGAGTCACCCACTATCCCACTGGCTCCTAATCCTCCCACTGGGCCTCATTCCTCGGCATTTGCACACTTGTTCTGTGTTCCTCCACTGTAGATAATCTGCTGATAAGGGGCAGCGGGTAGGGGAATCCAGCCATGATCATGTCTGGCCTCTACCAGGCCTCACTGCTCCCTTGATCCAAGCCCCTACCTCTTAATCCTTTTTAAAAATACGAGGTGAAAACCACACCTCCTCTCAGTCTACCTGACAAGGTTTCACCTCTTCCACTCTCTGGACACATTCAATTCAATCCCACAAACATTCATTAAGCATTTACTGGGTTTGGGTAGCTGGGCAAGACTGTGTGGAGGATGGAGAGATGAAAAGAGTACAGCCCAGCTCTTATGGGACTCATGCTGGAAAGTGGGCCTAAGTCAAAAGTAATTCAAGCAACCCCTGCTTTCAAGGACCTCAGACCCTGCCTCACGCCACAGTCTTATGTGGATACATTCAACTCAACTGAGGTCAACTCGCTGAAAGATCCAATTCATTAAATACTATTGAGCACCAAATGGGGCTCAGAGAGGGGAAGTGACCTGCCCAAGGTCACACCACTAGTATGTGACAGAGGCAGATTCAAATCAATGTCTGTCAGACTCCAAAGGCCATGGTCTTTCCACTGCACTAGGAGTAAGCTCTACTGTGTGCTCTACAAGCATGATAAGCAGCAGAAACGGCATTCAAGGAGAAAAAGAGGAGGTGTGGGGATCAGGAAAGGAAACACTCAACAAATGGTGATAAAGACGGGCTGCAGGTGTGGCGAGGGCTTGTGGAAATGGGAGGGGAGGGCAGGTCAAGGGGAGGCGACAACGTGAGCAAAAGCCTGGAGGTGGTGCTCATGGCGACCATATTCCCATTGATCGGAAATGCAGGGCGTGGGAGAAGTGAGTCCCGGCCTGGAAGGTGAGGTGGAGACAGGCCTTGAATGCCAGAAAATCATAACTGACAGTCAAAGTGACCACCCACTAACAGGGCACTAACTAGTTGCCAGGCACAGGCTGGGGGCTAAGCAATTGGCTTGGGGATGGGGAAAGAGAGGGCCTAGGGGCTAGCACCAAGGACAGCAGCTCCAGCAAGGAGGGCGTGGGGCAAGGCATTGTGGGTGATGGGCAAGTCCTGGTCATCCCAGAATCTTATTTTGTAAGTGTGTCAACTGAGGCCCAGAGAGGGGAAGGGACTTGCCCAAAGTCACACAGTGGTTAGTTACTATTAGTCCTAGACCCTCGTTTCTTGACTCTTCATTCAAGGCTCCCTAGAGTGGGCTTTCTGAGTCACTCTTCCATCTTTCTGACTCCTCCTCCATCTTCAAGTCTTCCCTCAGGTGCATCTGTCAGATCTGCCCTGTGGCCTGGAGGCCCTGGGACAGAGTGAGTGAGACTCTGGGTTCTGCACAGAGCCTGGAAGATCGATATTCAAATCCCAGCTCTGCCACTGACTAGCTGTGTGAACCTGGGCAAGTCACTTGCCCCCTCCATGCACCATTCTTCTCATCTGTAGTTAAGGCTAATAGTCCCTGACTCAGAGATGTGGTAAAGATTATGTGAGATGATGCAATTCAAGCACCTAACAGTACCCGGTGCACAGCAGGTTCTTGACAAATGGCAGTTGTTGGGATACTATTATTGAACTCCTTGAAAGAAAAGGCATTTTTCTCACCTCCATCTGTATCTCTCCTCGCCCTACCCCTGCTCTGGGCTTGGCATATGGCCTTGCACATGGTAGAGACTCAAACTGGCTTTGCACGTAGTAGAGGCACAGCAGCAGGAGACAAAACCCAGAGAGGGAGAGTAACTGGCTCCAGGTGGCACAGAGAGTGTCAAAGGAAAATAAAAGGGCAGGCCCTGGAGCTCAGCCTGGGCACCCCGTTTGCCTCCCGCCCCAGGTGTGGCTTCCTAGGGAGCTCTGGCAGCAGGTAAGGCAATGGTGCCAGATAGGAGTCATCCAGCAGCTGGGGGGCACTGCAGGGCCTGGGGACCCCAGGAAGCCCTCAGCAGGGGCAGAAAGCAGAAGCCAGAGCAGCTGGGGGCTCTCCTGCTGGAGTTAAAGTGGCAGCAGGAGCTGCCAGCCGGACCCAAGTGATGCCGGTGCCAGGGAAGCCGGGAGGCACCCGCCTGCTGGGGCATCGGGCTGGGGGGTGTGAATCCTGAGGTGAGGCTGCACCTCCACCCACTGCGCACAGTGTTGGGGAAGCTGCAGACACTTCCTCCTCCAGAGAGAGGCAGCCTCAGACACCGGAAATGGGCTGCAGGAGGGCGTTCTGAAGGCTGTGTATGGAGTGGAAGTAGAGGGTGTGGGGGTCAGTGGCCAGGAGCCACCATGAGATGGGAAAGAACAGAGAAAAGGAAGGAAACCCTTTCACTGAGGGCCTACAATATGCCAGGCCCTGTTTTGTTTTTTTTTTGGTACAACTTTTGCTCTGTTAAATAGGCATTTTAATCCCCATTTCACAGGTGAGAGCACTGAAGTTCAGAGAGGTGAGTGAATTGTTGAAGGTCACACAGGCAATGGCAGAGCTGAGATTTAACCTGATTTGCCTGACTCCAAGGCAGAGCTCTAGAAAGAACTGTGGTGATGGGACAGAGCTGGTAAGAGGGTCTGCCCACTCCAAGGCCTGCAGAGGATGGGTGGAGGATTGGTGGGGTCTGGTCTGGCATTACAGGGGGCAGTAATGGTTTGGGAGTGTCTCTAAAGTTCAGCCAAGCAGCCCAGCCCCTCCCGAGAGCCCCTCAGTACTCACCACGCACTCCGGTGAGGGGTGAAGGACCTGTCCACCCTGAAACACAGCAAGAGGGACAGCAGGTGAGGGGGGCAGACCCTTCTTACCAGGCCTCGCCCAGCACATCAGGCCAATCCTAACTCACCCCTGCCCTTGCAGAGGGGCCTAGAGGAGGTATTGCTTCTAAGGTGCCTGATGCACTGTCACCATCCCCCATAGGCTCCAGGGGCCCTAATGTCAGTTTAGGGACATGTGAAGTTGTGGGGTGAAGAAGAAAGGAAGAGAGACAGGATTGGGGACAGGGGAGCAGGGGCCCAGGACCAGGCTCTGGGGTGGCAGCAGGGGTGGGGTTCCGCATGGGACGTCCTGGAACGGGCGGAGTGGGACAGTGGCCACGGCAGTTTGGGATCAGAGCAAGGATGCAGGGGCGCGGCTGCAGCCAACTTAGAGTGTTTCCAGACAGCACTGAAGGGTGTGGGTGATCGTAAAGGTGGGCGGGAAGAACACCCCCCTCTACTTCCCCAGTGGCCTGCCTCGATCCCGGAGCTGGAGCTCACTCACATCCACCCAGGGGACAAATGCCTGGGAATCTGGGAGCAGGAGACCCATGAGGGGCTTCCTCTCCTAACCCACCCCCAACCCAGAGCAGAGCCAGAGGAAGACCTCAAGCCCCCGGAGCTCAGGGGCCACCCCCTGGCCTCGTCTCCCCCACTCCCTCCAGGTCCGGCATTAGAGAGAGTGTATAGGCAGTGCCCCCTCCCAGAGGCTCCCCCCATTGCCCTCTGAGGGCACCTTGGGATAGGGGAGGGCTCCACCCTCCAGCCCAGCTGGGGGCCGAGGGGCTCAGCAGCTGTTGGGACAACAAACAACTCCTGCCTCCTGGTCAGAGGCCAGAGGAGAATGGGAAAGGGGCCCCAAACCGGACTCCGCCAGCTAAGGAGACATCTTCTGGGGAGGCAGGGCTGGGGTCTCCCAGGGATCAGCTAATGCGGACTCTGCAGATTGGGAAAGTGAGGCCAGAGAGGCCAGGACTCGCCCAAGGTCACACAACAGAATGCAGCCCCACTGCCCGGCTGCCTCTCGGTGTCAGCTGACCGGGAGGCTCAGGGCTCAACCCAGGCCCATCACCTGATGGCTAGCAGGGCCCCAGGCAGGGAGGGCAGCACTCGTCTCCCACCCCACCCAGCCCCTCTGCGGGGTCCCCTTGGAGGTTGGGTGTCCAGAGAGGGGACGTACCTTGGACACAATCCCCTCAGCTCAAAGAGCACATATTCTGCAGCGTTACATGTGTGAGCCCCAAGTGCTCTGCACCCAAAAGGTGGCCCCGTGTGTCCCTCTGACCACAGGGAGGCAGGGCCTGGTTAAGGTTATGCAACTACTTGGCCAGCCAGGGAAGGGGTTCTGGCCAGTCTGTCTACCCAGTCTTCCTTCCAATTTACCAAACCTATGCCTAAGGCAAGGATCCTCCCAGCCCACCTCTGCACTCCTCTGGGGTGGGCACTTGGGGTCAGGAGGAACAGTGAACCCAAGATGGACCAGACACCACTCTGACTCCCCCCCGCCTCCACAGGTCTCCAGGTCCAGGCAGCCAGCAGCCCTGGGAAGAGGGGGGTCCTGAGAGCCAGTCAGCGAGGTGCCCAGGGGTGGAGGTGGGCAGAGGTCTGCTAATGGCTTCTAGGTTCCCTTCCTCCAAAGCCTCACTGCTGGGGCCCAGCAGCTTCAGGGACCAAGTCAGGGCCCCTGCAGGGCCTCCCCTTGACCTGCCTTTTCCCACCCCCACGACCTATACGTGCACCCAGGAGTGCACACACACAGGCCCACCTGCCGGTCCACACACAGTCATACACATAAACACCGTCACACACTTAGACACAAACACAGAAATGCCCGCGGCCACTCGCGTCCCCACGCGTGCACATGGGCACCCAATCGGAACACACACACACACACGCACACGCAGACTTCCCAACCCTACGAGTTACGTACTGACATCAAACGCTCACCTCACACCTAAGCACAAATTCACAACTACAGAAACCAAGGCAGACACCCGCGGGCGCGCGCGTCCACCCCCCGCCCTTCCCCGCGCACCCCCGCGCGCGCACGAGTGCGCGCGCACGAGCTCCCCCGCCCGGCGCACCTACCCTCCGTAGGCCCCGAAGGTGAAGCTGCGCTTCCGGCCACTCATGGTGCCGCCGCCGCCCGCGCCACCCGCCCGGCCCGCGCCGAGCCGGAGCCGCCTCCCCGCGCCCGGGTCACCTTGGCAACCCGAGCCGCCCCGCCCCCGGCCACAAGCCCCGGGATTGTCCGCGCCCCCGCGGGCTGCGGTCCAGCTGTCGGGGGCAGCCGCGCTCAGAAAGGGCCGCTTGTTCGCGCCGCCCTCGGGCCAGGAGCAGGGGATTCGCTGGACTTTCCGAGCTGGGACCTCGGGGCGGGGAGGCGGGAGGGCCGGGCGGGGCCTCGGCGGTAGCGGCGGGGGGGCGGGGAGAGGTTAGGACGAGGCCAACCCTCCACCTCCAGACCAGGGCGTACCGAGCTGCAGACCCTCTTCTGGAGGCGACACCCTCTTCCATCCCCCCCCTAGAGCTTTGCGGTTCTGTCGGCGGATTTGTCCCCCTGTCATCACGAAGGGGAAGCTCATAGCGAGCCGGGTCCAGAATTTGGAATCCAGGGTCAAAATGGTCTGCACTGTACCTCGAATTTCTCATCTGTAAAATAGGACGAATCCCGCAGGGCCCTTGTGGTGAGTTAATGTGTGTGGAGCGCTCTGCCCAGGCCTGACACAGTCAATGCTAAATAAGTGCCAGCTAGGAGAGTCCCGCACTGTGGGTCAGAAGCTCTGCTCTTGAAAGAGTGAGGGAAGGAATTGCCCACTCTCATCCCCCACTCCCAGGAGCCCTTCTTTGCCCAGGTGAGGAGGAAGAGGGCGAGAATGGAGATGCCCCACCCTCTTCTTGAAAATCATCCATCCTGGGTTCCTCAGCAACCTTCCCTTCGGAGGGAAACGGGGCTCGAAGTTCTAGAGCTGTTCATACATTCACTCAACAAACACCCTGAGCCCCTCCTCTGCACCCAACTCACCCAGAGCTCACAGTCCAGTGCTCCACCCCACAGGAAGCTGTCTCTCCTGCCCCAAGTAAAGGTGTGTCAGGAGACAGGGGACACTGCCCCTGCCCCCAGGACTCACCCACCCCTCCCAGAACACCCACTCTGCCCCCACGCCCTGCACCCAGGGAGGCCCTCGTAGAAACCTGAGGTTTTCTATGGGGTTTTCTGTTTAAAGGGACTTCAGGGAACAGATGCAGTGGGGGGACGAGGGAGAAGGGACACCCAAGGGCACAACGATAGGGTGGCAGGGATTCTTCAGAAGCCTCTCAGGAGCTGTTCCGCCTGGGCCCTGAGCCAGGGCTCAGTGAGCTCCATCTTCCCCTGGGAAGTGGCTGGTCTGGGTACCGGGCTCCACAGTTTGCCTCACCCAGGTGGGGGATGGGGGGCACAGCAGTCTCCTAATTTCAGACGTGAAGAAACTGAGACCTTGGCTCACAGCAAATATTCCTATCTTGGTGGATTTCCACCCCCCGCCAGCCCCTCTCTCTGCCCCAGCCTGGACCCCTTCTCCTCTCCACACATTCTGGTGGGTGGAGGAGCCCTCAGGAGCCCCTTGCGGAGTTCAGAGCCTGGGCAGGGCCAGCATGGTTTTCTCGGCCCTAGAACCACTCCCTTGGTTTGGTTCTCAGAGGAGGGTCTGGCTCTCTCTTGGCAGGGTGTTCTGGAGCCAGGGCTGGGCCCCTTCTGCTCCGGGCAGGGCGGCAGATTCCGGGGCAGTGTGGGAAGCCCACTCCTCACAGGGCAGTCTGGTAGGGCTCCCGAGGGGCAAACCCTAGGAGCACTGAGATTGGCCCAAAGAGGGAGGAAGTCTTTCCTTCCTAAGTGGCAGCAGCAGCAGGGGCGCCCAGAGAGCTGGGGTGGAGGGAAGAGGGAAGGACCAGGAGCTGGGCCTGGGTCATAAGGGGTGTGCACAGTGTCAGGGCTGGGGCCCAGGACTCCAGCCCCATCCAGGGTGATGCACCCACCTGGACGTTTCCCTCGGCCTCGCCACTCTCTTTTCAGTGGGAATGATTCCTGAGTGGGCTCTGCATATCCACTTGGCAGGGTGGCCAAGAGGCCTCTGATGTGCCAAGTTCCCCAGCCGGACCTGGCCCCCGGGAGGCCCTGCTGGTGCTGGGACAGTGGGCCCTTGAGAGGGGCCATGGGGGCTGCAGGGTTCCCACCGAAGACAAAGAGCCCAGTGTGGGCTCCGGACTCTTGGGCTCTGACCAGCTGCAGCTGCCTCATTGGCAAGAGCTGGGGGTGGGGTGGGGGTGGGTGTCACAGTCCCTCAGCCGGCGACGCACAGGACACTCCCAGGCCAGCTCCCGGTCCCGCCAGCAATAGCAGAATTTAAATGCACCTTCTGAACCTGCAAAACCACTTCTGAGAATTTACCCTCTACGTCACCACAGGTGAGTCTCAAGATGAATGGCCAAGGACAAGAGACAGGAAGGCAAGTGCTTATATGCTCATTCTTGTGAACCCTCTCAGGGTTCAAATCCCAGCTCTCCCACTTGTCGGCTGTGTGACCTTAGGCAAGTCACTTAATCTTTCTGTGCCTCAGTTTCTTCATCTGCAAAATAGGGTTGATAATGAATATAAAAGTACCGACTTCAAAGAGTTTTGCCAAGGATTAACTAATTTAATACTTACAAAGCATTGAGAATAGTATTTGAATCGCATGAGTTTGTTAAATAAAACACTTGCTGCAGCATCATTTGTATTAGGCCCAACTACATGAAATCACCATTTTTTTTTTTTGAGTTAGCAAAGATTTATTAGTAAGAGTTCCAAAACTAACTAACAGCCGTCCAGATAAATAGATCAAAGTCCATGTGCACCATGCAGTATATGCAGCTGTTGGAAAGAAGGAGGCAGCTCTATGTGTGGGCACATGAAACAACCTCCAAGACAGACACACAGACACACACAGAGGTGGGGCAGCAAGGATGGAGGTGCCAGGCCAGGCTCTGACATTTCCTCGCTGTATCGTGTTTAACAGTCCCCAGACGTCCAGCCTCCACTGGCCACAGTGACAGGGAGCTCAATACTCTCCAGGCAGCACAGAACCGGTGCTTGCCGACTGGCACTGCGAAGCCACTGCCGTCTTTGGGATGGGACAGAGCTCCCTTCTTCCTTTCCCTGCAGCCTCTCCCCTAGAAACCAGAGCCAGGCTGTCCTCCAGGGTCCAGGCCCTCCCTCTAGGAGGAAGCCTCCCTTCTGGGCCTCCTAGATTTGCACCTGAGTTGTTCAAACAGGTGCCAGACTGTGTGAAGGAGGAGGGAAGGGTGCAGGGGTGGAGGGTTGCAGAGCTCCCTTTCCAAGTTCACCCTGGGTTGAACTCTGCGAGTTCCACCCAGCTGCCTCCAGCTCCCACTTCCCAACCCTCAGCACGGAAATGTAAGGGCACAGGGAGGGGCAGGCTCCTGGGAAGATCTCAGGCCTGGGCTCCAGATGGGGCTGGTGGGGTCAATTCTGCTACGGTCCCCAGCAACCTCCCCTGTTCTCCCTCCCCCCTGTCATTCCCAACCATGATATCTGCTGGGGGCATCCTGGGCAGGAGGCAGGGCAATCCCGGGCTTCCTGCCTGGCCAGGCAGCCTCCTGTGTTAACCAGTTTTCCTCTCTGGGCCTCAGCTTGCTCATCTGTTAAAACACCCACTTTTACTTTGCTGGGTTAGAGACTGAATCATGGAAAAATGAGAATTTCATAGGTTCGAAGCATCACTGTCCTTAGCTCATGGCCTTTCTAGCCAAGCCACACCCACCCAATCCCAAGATGCCGCAAACCCTGAGCTCCTGGAAAAGGAGCCTCCTGGAGGGTCCCCAGGCCCTGGGGAAGGAGGGAGAAGTGGGTGTGGCTTGGCTCACACCCTCTCCCCAAGTGGCTGCCCAGTGAAGTTAATGAACCAGCCATCCTGACTCTGAGACTGCCATCCCATCCAACGAGTTCCTGAGACCTCTGCCTATTCAGAAACCTACTGTGTGTCTGACACTCTTCAGGAACTAGGGGTAGAGGATGAACAAGACCGTCTGTAGTGGACCTGTGTGCGCACCTGCGCAGAAACTTCACCAGGTCACATGTGCACTTGTCCTTGTACTGTGCGCAGAGACATCTAATGCCTACAGCGATCATATCAAGGTCAAATGCATGCAGACGTGCTCACATGAACACCAGCCCCACACTTACAAATCCACATGCACACATGCATGCAAAGGTCACATCAAACTCACACCCACAGGTCCCAAATCTGTGAGTGCTCACCTACTGACTGTGGCTGGGTTTGTACACACATGTGAATACACACCAGTGACAACAGATTCATACACAGAAATCACAGGCCCACACAGATCACATTACATTCACACAAAATATACACATAGACACACGTGCGCACACACATCACACACACAAACGCTCAGCCAACTATTGGGAAGAAATAAAGGTAGGGGTCCAGTGGTGTGCAACTGCTACATCCCCAAGGAGAGGGGAAGCCAAGACCCTCTAACACATTATATGCTGGAATCCAGCCAGCCCCCCTACTAAGGGCATGGCACTCCCTGCCCATTTTCAGAAGCAGGTAAGTTGAACTAGAAGGGAGACTAGTTACACCCAGAGCTCCACCCAGGGCAGCTGGGTGGACTGAGCCCTGTACCGGGGGCAGGAGATCTGGGTTGCGGCTCCCGGCTCAGCTGGTCACTCATTGTGTTTCCTAGCACAATCTCTTCCTGCTTTGGGCCTCTACTGGTCCATCTGTAAGATGGGGGATGGGATGCCCCGACAGTTCCTTAAGGTGCCATGCTCCCACTCAGCCAGTCAGGGATGCTGTGAACCCCTCTTCACCCAGCCAAGGCCCCCACCTTGGCAATGGTTCTCAACGGGGATGGCTCTGCCCCCTGAAGGGCATTAGGGAATTACGCGAGGGTGGTTTTGGTCCTCCGCAGTTACTGGGGGTCACCGCTGTCACTCAGTGGGTGGAGGCCAGGAAAGCTATGCCAGGGGGAGAATCCCACCCAAGGAGACCTGCTGTGCATCAAATATCCCTCCAGATATTCACGTGGGGGAAAGGCCCGTTTATCCCATCCTACAACTTAACTCTGGTTTACATATGAGTATTTTTTAGTGTGGCTTTATACAAACTGAGTCTTCAAAAGATGTAACTACTGGAGCCATTCTGAACTAGAAGTCAGGTACCACGATAAGATTTTTCTATCCTTAAATCTAAATTTTTTTTAATATACAAACAGGGGCAAGCATTGGTTACTTCATTAGGTCCTGTGGGGTGATCATGCCAGACTTTATCTGTGGAAGTGAGGGCTTTTACTTCTCTTAGGGCAGTGTGTCGTTTGGTTTTTTAAATTGTGTGTGTGGGTAGCCTTATTATCCGGGAATACCATTACATGAGAATAAAGAACGCTCTTTCAAAATGTGTTCTGAAATGGGCCTGAGGAGTCCGCCGCGGTCCCGGGCGCCCTCAACTGGTCACCACGGGAACTGCAGGGCTAGGGCCGGGAGGGCTCCAGGACCAGGGACAGCGCCCCGGGCGTCTCTTCTGGGGAGGGCTGGGACCCGAGGGCGCCCCTAGGAAGCGCCCTGCATTCCCGGCCGCGCTCTGGTTACCCCCGCCCCCCGCACTCCTCACTCCCCCCCCTTGAGCGAAGGCGGTCTCCCGAACGTGCCTTTTCCCTAATCCCCGGAGCGAACTGCCGCGCCTCTCCGGCCCACAATGACACACCTGCGCGCCACAATGGTGGCACCTGTGCCACCGCCCACCGTGTTCCCGCTGTCCCCTCTCCCCCGGGAACCGATCCCTCGGTGTGCAGATCATGGAGGCGCACCTAAGTGCCCTGGGACCTCTCTGATCTCCACAACAGCCCCCTGAGGCAGATTACACAAAAGTTGTGTGTCAGCCGTGAGGGATGGAGAAACTGAGGCCTGCAAATAGAGCAGATCCAGCTCTTCTTCCGCCCCCTCAAGACCTCATCCTCCATCATACACGCACCCCAGCTCAGTAAGACCAGCTACGAGTCCCCGAGGCCCTGTACCAAGCACTCTCGTTGGTTCAGTGCTCATGACCACCCTGTAAACTACGTGCTATTATCATCCCCGTTCACAGACCAGGAAACAGAGGCCTTTTGAGAGACTAAGTGGCTTGCCCAAGGGCCAGGGAAGACCCCCTAAGGTAACTCAGCTCTGAGTCACTCTCAGGGACACTCCTGCAAAAAGAAAGCCCTTCAAACAGCACACGCTGCCCTGCCCTGACACCCCTGGAAGCCTGAGAGCCTCCTCTGCCTCAAGACTTGGGTGGGGTGGTTGCATGGGGACCCACATCCCTCACAGAAACACCCCTATCTCCCCATCCTCACAAGCTTTAGTCTCGCAAAGCACTTTCCCAAGGCACACAGTAGGTGCTCAACAAATATTTGCTGCTTGGCTGAAGCCTGCCTTCCAGGAACCAGGCTTCTAAATGCACAAACACGCAGCCTGGGCACAGAGCCTGGACACAGAGCAGGGCAGTGTGAGTCAGGGGTAAGGGCACAGGCCTCAGAGCTGGGCAGAGCTGGGCTCCAGCCCAGTCCTGAGCTGTGGGGCTCTAAGCCTCAGTTCCCACGTCTGGAAAATGGAGGTATACCAGCTCTTGGCTCACAAGGTGATGGTGAGCATCGAACAAGGTGATGCACACAGAGAGAGGACTTAGCACGGTGCCTTGTGCCCACGAAGAGCTTGCATGGTGGCGGCTGCTACTGCTATTGTCCGCACAGTCTTCCTTGTGGTGTACAAAATCCAGAAGCCCCTGCTGAGTCATGCCCACGTTTCTCACAAGGGTAAATCAGGCTACAACAGACACCGTGGGCAAGAGGAAGGGCAGAGAGAGAGGTTGCAAACACACAGTCTGTGGCCAGGCGGGGGACAGAAGGGGGGAGGGCAGCCATCCTTGGCGGGGCCAGAGAGTCTAGGAGTGTTTGGAGATGCCCTACCTCACTGTCTAATCTCTGACCCTCAACCCCTGGCCTCTGACTCCAGATCAGCTCCCTGGTCTCCTCAGCACAGAAGGCACTCCATAAATGTCAGTGAATGAATGTATGACGTCCTAGGTTGGCTATGAGCAAAAAGAAGGACAAAAGAAATTTTATTCCTATCATAATACATACAGGGGTTGACATCAGCATGGGTTCGGAGTCAGGTGGACCTGTGTTTGAATTCTCGCCTCTGTCTGTCACTTCCTGGTTTATGACTTTGGGCCATTTTCATAACCTCTCAAAGCCTCAGTTTCTTCATCTGTAAAAGGGGATGGTAATGAGAATAACAGTACTTACCTTATAGGGTTGTTCTTAGGATTCAGTGTAAAGTGCTCAGCCCTGGCACACGAGAGGGGCCCAATAAGTGGGGGCTGTCCTTAGTACTGTTACTGGACTTGTGCCAGCACAGCCATACCCTGAGTCAGGAGACCCAGGTCCTAGGCCCAGCTCTGCCACTGGCTCAGTGTGACTGTGGGCAGGTCCCTTCCCCTCTGGCACCCAGTTTCCTTCTCTGTAAAATGAAGGCTCTCCAAGGTGCCTTCTCAGTCTGATTTGGGGGGCAGCCTGGGCCCCATGGGCATGGCAGGTGGAGAGGCCCCTAGGAAACAGCTCTGCCCCTCAGTCTACACTCTCGGCAGGGAGCGGGTGGTGTATTCCCATGACAGGGGAGGAAGGCAGGCATCACTGGGAGTCCCGGAGCTTCACCTGACACCTGCCTCGTGCCCACACAGACCTCTCAGAAGCAGCCCCCCCCCAGAGACACCCCCCACACTGTCCCTAAGGCAGGATGCAGTCCTGGAGTCACACCACGTGGGCTCTAAGTCTCAGGGGACATGGGATGGTGCAGTGGGCTCAGGCGAAGCAAGATCTGGGTTTGGAGTCTAGCTTGTGCCCCAAGGCCCATCCCTTCACCTCTGTGAACCTCAGTTTCCTCGGCCACAAAGTGAGGAGAATAATAACGGCAAAACGAGTCCTGCCAGCCCTGAGGGTTCTGGCGCACGTCGGAGGCAACCCAGATGTGAAAGCCCTTTGTGAATTGCTGCCATCGGGTGTAATCATCATAATTATTATCTATAAAATGAGGGGGTTGGACCAGCTGATCTCCATGGGCTCCTCTCCAGCTCTGATGCTGAGGATTTCATGAGCTGGGAGTTCATGCAGCCAGAGGGGGCCAGGAGAATCCAGGGTCTGTGGGATTTCACGTCCCTGGGAACCTCTGCAAACAAATCTCCCCATTCTGTCCTCTTCCCCCAACTCAGCCCGGGGTGCTGAGCCCCACGGACGGGTCATGGGGAAGGGAAAAGGGAGGGAGGGGGAGCTGGGAGGTTCAGGGCCAGATCCTGCAGGTGTGCGGCAGCCCCAGGGTTTGAGCCCCAGCCCCACCCCTGCCCAGAACTAGGCCCCTCCCCTCCCCCTCCCCCTCTCATTCTGCATGCAGTACACCAAAGTGGTTAAAAATGGAGTCAGACAGCCCTTAATTCAAATCTCAGCTCCAGCCACACACCAGCTGGGTGACCTTGGGCGGACTGCTTACCCTCTCTGAGCCTCAGTGGGCCTAATGACAGTTGTTCTGAGGATTAAATAAGACAGATCCATGAAAAGTGCTTAGCACAGGGCCCAGCATACTGTAAGTACTCAATTAATGCCCCCCACCTGCACCCCATCACTCAGCCTCCATTCTGCTTCTCCCCTGCCAGGAACGCTCCTGCATTGCTAAGCCAGCCAGCCAGCTCCCACCCTGGCTAACACAGGGCAGACCCCAATGGTGCAGCTGGGAGCAAGGGCAGGGGACAGGTCCAGGTTTCTCTGCCCCTCAGAGGGCCACGGAGGGCCACACCTCTCCAGCTAGGGCGGTCTGGGGCCCTGCCCGGTGACTGGGACAGGTGAGGGCTTTGTCCCAGGGGCTCTGTGCAGTCCTGTTTCCGGAGGCTTGAAGCCCTGGGAGAGGGACCGTAAGGGCACGCCTATGCACCTGGAAAAGCTCCCACATCTCAGGTGGAGGCAGGTGGTAAATGGGGCCAGGCTGGAGCCCACCTACCCAGAGCTTCAGCCCCATGGCCTCTCTCTGGACCCTCAAGGTCGGGACGCGGCACCAGGGTGGGAGGCGTGCCTGCCATCAGCCTGGGCCTCGTCCTGGCAATCCCTCACAGGTCAATGAGGGGTTCCACTTTTGAAACGGAGGAATTAGGGCTGCCCCAACAGTTCTGGCCCTGAGCTTGCAAGCGGAGAGAAATTCCCAAGGTCACCCTCCACCCACCCCCAAAAGTCCCAACTCAGAGGAATGGGATCTTGGAAAGGGCTATCCTCTGAGCTGGGATGGGGGTGTCTTTCTCTTGCAGACTTGGGGTGGAGAACTCAGGAGCAGAGCAGAGGGCTGGACCCACACGCCTCACCTGTCCACTCCCCCAACAGCCTGGCTGTGGCAGGCATGTGGCTCCTGTGGCCTTGAGAAGGTCACGGCCTCTCTGGCCGCTCAGGAGTCTGTTTTCACCCACTGTCCCCTATAAATTGCAGCAGCCCCAGATTCTCAAGGGAGGCTGGGGAACATGTAGTTGCAAGAAACAGCATGATTCCCCCAGAGATACGACACACCTGAGGGTCATACAGCACGGTCACCAGCTCCACCTCACTGGAGCCACATTGCAAAGGCAGAAACTGCACCCACCCATTGCACAGATGGAAAGGGAGGCTCAAAGGGGCTGGCGACTTGCCCAAGATCACACAGCTAGTGGATGAGGTCAGAGGGGGACATGTGTCTCCTGATTTCCGGCACAGATGATAGCCCCCTTCTTTCCTGACTGGTTGGTGCCTTGGTCCTCTTTCCTGTCCCTGGGATGGAAGATGCTGGAGCTCTCTCCTTTGCATACAGGGGGAAAATGAGACCCAGGGAAATGGGCAATGGAGCCACACTTACACAGCAGGAGCAGGGCAGAGAACTGGGCCAGGCTAATTCCTACCCAAGGCCTGCCCACAGAAGACTCAGCCACTCTCTCCAGTGGTTTTCCCATTGGCTTGCAGGGAAAATTCCTCAGCCTGGCAGTCAAGGTCCTTAATAAACTGGCTCCAACTCACCCCTACACACACCTTCCAGTGAAGCCAAACCAGTGTCCTGATTGCCACCTTTCATGCTGTAGTGGTCACGCCACCAGAAATATCTTCACTCCTCCTTCCACTCGTAGTGACTCCACTCATAGCCACCATGACCATTTATCGACCACCTACTATGTGCCAGGCACTGACTCCCCAAGGGGGAGAACTACCCACCTCATGTGACAAGAGTAATGCCAACCGCCTTGGAAATGTGAGGTTATGGAAACAATTCCCACTGCCCCTAAAACACTGAATAAAAGGCTTATTTTTTCTTGCTGTAATAAAATATTTGAAGTTTCTTTTTTAAGATTTTTCTTCATATTTTTCTGGTGTTTGTTTTTTCTTCTGTGCATTCATATCTCTGAGTACAGCTCTATGTTTTTCAAAGCAGCTCCCAGCCATCATGTCTGATCTGCACAAAAAACACTCCCAGGTAGGCAGGCAAACAAGGGCTTATCATCCCTGTTCTATGGAGAAGGAAATGAGGCAGAGAGAGAGTGAGTGACTTATCCAAAGTCACACAGCAGAAACTGGACTTGGATTCCTGACAACTCCCACCCCATCTCCTCTGAGTCCCCAACAAATGGCCACAATAAGCTGGAAACTGCCCTGGGTATTTGCCTACATTAATCTTCTTAACCCTCAAAACAACCCCATCAGGTACATAGAGTGGGTGATCCCCACTTTACAGATAAAGAAACAGAGGCTCAGAGAGATGGAGTAATGGGTTCCAAGTTGTGCAGTTAGTTAGTGGCAAAGTCAGATTTTTAACTCAGGTTTTCTTCCAAAAGGGGACCCCAGGGAGGGTGGCGCCATGCTGGCAGAGGCATTTACTAGAGGAGCGGGCAGGTCATTTGACCTCTTTGAGCCTTACCTCCTCATCTGAGACATGGCCACAGTAGCACCACACTGGGCTGTGGCAGGGACCGAAGGATGCCACACCCAGCTCATGTCTGTTTCCCCGGTGTCTATTACTGTCCCTGGGACACACTACACACTCAATAAATGCTTCCTGAGTGTGCAAAGGAGGGTCCTACCATTGTGCCAGCACACAGTGGGGGCACCACAGATTTGACTCCTTTCTTCCAGTGGGGAAGGCTGGTATCCCAGCGGAACCTCCCCGTTTTGGGGTGTCTCCCCACCAGCACCCCTCTGCTTCTTCTTCCTTCCTCTCTGAGTCACTGCCTGCAAGTACAAGTCTGCAGTCCTAAAAATAGAGCACATATGGGGGCATAAAAATACTCACAGATGTAAACTACAGCAGCAGCCCCCCTGCCCTCAGGTCCCCCTCTGTTGACCCCAGGGTGGTCGCCCCAGGAAATCCCTGGACTGGCAACCGCTGCTTGGCCTAGTGTGGACCCAGAGTTTTCCATCTGCTGGAAGTCCTTAGCCAGGGGCCCCCTCTTGCCCCACACTGCCCAGCAGAGCCAAACTTCCTTTCCTCGTTGGCACAGAGCTGCCACCTCACACCTCACACTCCCTAGCCAGGCCGAGCTGCCTCCCAGAGCTGGAGATGGGCCCAGAGGGGAGATGACTTCCCCGGGCCACACAGCCAGCAAGAGGCAGGGCCAGGCCTAGACTCAGAACTAGCGCCCTGGCAAGCCCAGGGTGAGCATCCAAGTGAGAACGGCAAAGCCCGGAGCCCCTCGCTGCCCTCCACCTAGCACCAGTCTGCCCTGCAGAAGATATCTGAGCCCCCAGAAGCACCTCTCAGCAGCCACCTCCCAGCGATGCCAGGCTCTCAGAGGCAGAGCCAGGGTGCCAGGGCCCAGGCAGGCAGAGGTTCTGCCGAGTGAGGAGGTGGGTAGAGGAGAACTCCGAGGTTTCCCCTCCCTTCACACCAGCTGGCCCCCAGCCTCGCTGGGAGGGCAAAGCAGAAACCAGGACTTGGCAAGGTCTCCCGGAAAAGTGGCAAAGGAAAGGGAACCCCAGGGCTGCTTGGAGCCTGGGCTTGGGGGGTGTCCTGTTTTGGGAGGGGCCTGAGGAAAAGCACCTCCAGGGGCAGCAAAGGGGTGGCCCAGGGAGAGGCTTCTCTGGCCACCTGGCAGGTATATGTCTGGGGGGAAGGTGGGCAGGAGAGGAAGGTCCACTGAGGGGGAACCACAGGTAGTTTCCCAGGATTCTCAGGGTCAGCCAACCTGGGTTCACGTGAACCAAAAAAGAGGGAAGAAGGTGAGGGTGAGGCTTTGCTGGGGGTGGCCAGAGGGGCCTCTGCCACCCCCTGCCGGGGTGGTGCTGAGTTCGTGTCCCCCGCACAGGAAGCTGATGTAATGCATGCGTGTGTGCACCCAGGGCAGCCTGGGTGTGGGTGGGTGCATGGGCCTATCTGCCAGGTTCACTTCTAAGGGTGTGGGGCTTCCTTGTGCTCTTTCCTGGGTGTGCGTCATGTGCGTGCCCTGGAGGAGGTAATGGAGGCCGTTATCAGCCCCATGAGGGCTTTGGAGGAGCCTCTTCTTCCTGACAACACCCTCCCCCTCTGTGTGCACCCAGCGTCTGGATGGCAGGTCTCTCCGCTTGCGGTACTGGTCAGAGTTAGAGGCGGGTGTCTTGGCCTGAGTGTGCGGTGCGTTCCTGTGTCTGGGTCCCGGGGTATCTGTGAATCGGAGCGTGTTTGCATCTGTGTCTGGCTGTGCACGGGTCTTGGTTGTTTGTGCAGCCGTGTGGCTGCTCAGCAGTGTCTGACGGCCAGGACAAAGGCCTCCGCAGACAGACAGGTGGCGTGGAAGGCAGACCTGCCCCAGGAGTCCTCAAAGGGCCTCTCGGCTCTGGAACAGGACAGCCGGCAGGGGTGGGGCCTGGTGAGAGGGAGGTGGAGCCGGGTCTCAGGGTTCCCTTACCCCAGGCTTGTGCTGACCCAGCTGGGGGCCTGAGGCCAGAGCAGCAGAGACGCCCGAGCCAAAAAGGAAACCACCTGCATTTCAAGCGGCCGAAGGAACAATCTTTCTTGTCTCACAGGGGCGGAGGGTGGATAGAGAGGGGTGTCTGGAGACCCCTGCCAGGCAGGCAGCCGGGGCAGAGAGGAGAGCAGAGGGCTTTGCCCAAGGAAGGCTGGGAGCTGGGAAGGTCCCAGGGAGGGAACACACACCATCATGGCCGTGGGCAGAGGCAGCAAAGCAAGCACGGGGCTCTGGGAAGGGAGAAGGTCTGAGTTCTGGACCCTGAAGAAAGGTGAAGTCCTCCTCAACCCGACCCAGCTTCCCACCTCCATCCCAGAGGCACCCTCCCCCCTCCCCCCCGCACCCCGGGCCGCACAGGAGAGCAGGTCACCTGTGAACCGCTCTACCTTGTCACTGACACTGTCTCCACCCCACCACTGTGGAGATCCGTCTGGACCAGGAGTCAGAGAACTGATTCTAGGCCAGCCAAAGGTGACTCTGTGACCTTGGACAGTTCAGTCAGCCTCTCTGAGCCTCAGTTTCCTCATCTGTGCAATGGAGACTCCAGTTCCCCTCCCTGAAACATTGTTGTGGGTAAGGAAGGCTCTCTGCCACTTGAGGATTAATCGTGACCCTGGAATCCTTTCCAAGGCCATTAAGGTACCCCTCTGCTTCCCCAGACCCTCCAGCTGCCAGGGGGTCTCAGAGCGAGATGCAGGTCCCAGACAGAGGAATGGGGGCCATCTTGGGGCCAGCTGGGCATGACTACCACCTGCCCCACTCAGCCGCTGCCCTCTCCCTGTCCAGGGGCCCCTTTGGCTGATTCCCCTCTCATTAGCTAGGAAGCTCAGGGCCGCCCACCCCCTTGCCCTGGCCCAGCCTCTTCCTCCAGACACCCTCGGGAAGGAGGGACCACCACCCTGTGGCAGGCAGGGTGGACCAGGAGCCTGGGGAGGAGATGCTGCCTCCTTCCTTCATCTCCCCTCTGCCTGCCTCTCCTGCTCCGTCCTGACCCAGCTTCTCCCAGACGCCCTCCTGCTGGCCTCTGACTTTGGAGAGAAAGGGGGATGAAGCACGGGGACAGATGCCCATGTGCCATGTGTGAAGGGTGGGGTGTCCTTCTTGATTCCACCCCCAGGCCTGTGGTAGGACCCCAACAAAAACTAGGGGTCACGCACAGGTCGGGGTCTAACTACCATGGAGGGAGGGAGCTCACGTCCTGAGCTGGTGTCTGTGTGTGTGCGTGCATGTGTGAACACAAGGGATCTTCCCCAAGCCCAGGCGCCCCACGGCTGGCACCAAAGCGTCTGCGGGTCGCGGGGACCGCCCTGTGGATTCCCACCGAGTCCTCAGATCCTGCGGAGCCGGGGGGGGGGGTGTGGGGGAACGGGGCGACGAGGGGGCGTCCGACTGCGTGACGCTGGGGTGCCCTGTTCCGCGGCGGGTCAGAGACGAGGCTGGGGGGATGCGCGCTGTCCCTGGGGAAGCAAGGACATCACTGCCCCCTCGGTTCAAGGTCGCTGGACCCCCACTTCCTTCCTCTGAGGACCCTAGTGCCTCCTCCCGGTGGCTGTCGGGGCCGGGCCCCTCCCCAGAAATCGAGAGAACGCGCCCATTTCTCCGCGCCCCCTCCTCAGGGTGAGCCCAACACGGAACCCCCACCCACGCAGGGGGGTGGGACCCGAGCCCCCCCCTCCCGAGCCGCGGCCTCGACCCACCCCCGGAGACAGGGGGCTGAGCCGCCCCCCCATCCCCCGCCCGCAGCGCGGCCAACGCCAGCCTGCGCCCCCTCCCCGCCGGCCCCCAGCCCCCGGGTCCCCGCCCGTTGCCCGCACCCTCCTGCCCGGCCCGCCCGCGCCGGGTCTTGGCTGCCGGCCGAGGGGAGCCCGGGCCACCTCCGTCCCTTCCCCTTCCCAGAGCCGCCGCCCGGGCGGGGCGGACTCACCCGCGGGCCTGGGCCGGGGCTTCCTGGGCTCGGCGCTCCGGAGCCCGCGGCAGCCGCTGCAGCTCTGGTCGGACGCGGCTTGGCGTTCGCCGCCGCCGCCGCCGCCGCCGCAGTTCGGGGGGCGGGGGGGGGGGCGGCGTCACGTGACCGCGGAGCCTCCTTCCCGGCGCGCTCCCCCCCACCACTGCGGAGCCAGAGCTGGAGCCGCGGGCTCGGCGGAGGCCCCCACTCGGCCGCCCGCCACAGCAGGTCCCGGAGGCGGGCGCTCTGCGCCCCATTTTACAGGTCGGGTAACTGAGAACTGGAGAGGGCAAGGACCGGCTCAAGGTTACACGGCTAAACTGGCAGGGCCGGGCGAGGACCCAGCGGTCCAGCCGACAGTCCCTGCTCCAAGGGGAGAGGGGCAACTTCTGCGACAAGTGGGGTCGACGGGAAAGTGGGGGACACGCCCTAGGCCCGCGAGTTTTCAGGGGCGGGGAGGAAGGAGAAGGCGGCCAGGTTTAGCTGGATGAGGAAGCTGTGCCCCCGCGGCACGTCCTCCGCGCCCGGGCGCTTCGCGTGCCTCCTGGAAGCGGCCGCGCGGTGGCCCCGCAGCCGGTTAGCGGCTCTCCGACATCCTCCCAGGACTAGGTAGCTCTCTTCCTACTCCCAACCTAACCGGGGAACGGGGGTGGCGAACCTCAGGCCACGCTCGAAAGGAGAAGTAGAGGGAAGGCTGCAGGAGAAAGGGGGGGTGAGGGCAAGAGTGAAAACCCAGGCACGAAGGGGCCTCAGACATCACCTTAACCTGACCTCTGAGGCCCAGAGAGGGGAAGAGACTTGCCCAAGGTCACAATCAAGTGAGCAGCAGCAATGCCGTGGACTCTTGAGCGGATCCTGGGCCCCTCTCCCCACTGGACTCCCCTCCAAGGAGCAACCACCCTAGATGAACAGAGGAAACAGGCAGTGTGCCTACAAGGCCAGAGCTGTCGGGCACCATGGGTGAGGCTGTGGTTGGTAGGCCTGCGTCACACAGAATGCTGATTTTAGAGGCGATCTTTACACCTCTGGATCTCACGCCCTCGCTCTAATAACTGGAGAAACTGAGGTTGCAAAAGGGGTAGAGAAAAACCTCCATCTCGTCTACCCTCCAAGGTCAGTGAGTCCAATAGGCCCACTTCACAGACAAGATTTAAGGAAGATTCAAGACTTGTATTCATTTACTCACCATATTTGTTGAGCACCTGCTGTGTGCTTACCAAGGGACCGTCACTTCCACGGTCCCCATTCCCCCCTCTATCTTCCCAGCCATGGGGATTCATTTCATTAAGGAAAAGACCTGGGGCCTTCAGCAATGCTTCTATCAGCCTCTGGACAATCTGAGCCTTTCAAGCCTGAGTTTTCAGTCCCACAGGGGTTGGGACCAGGGCCATGTTTCCCCACTAAGGCTCTCACCTCAACCAACAGAGATTAGAATTAAGGGGGAGTAGCAGGCCATTCCTCACCCTCATCCCATCTCCTGAAAATGTGAAAAGGCAGAGGGGATGTAGGGATGGGGCACGCATTCTTTCCAGTCCTTCTGTGTCTCTTCCGCAGGCACGCCCCAGCCATGGGTGGGAAAGAGTTCCCAGCCCAGGGCTTCTCAAACATCTAAGAGCACAGGAGTGGCCTGATCCAGATTCAGTGGGTCTGGGGCCTGGGCTTCTGCATTTCTAATACAGCTTCACAGCATTGCTGGTGCTCTGGGGCCACAGATAACATTTGGAATAGTGCTGGCAGAACAAGGCCTTCAGGGAAGAAGAAAGAAAACTGCAGGGGCTCCGAGAGCAGCACCTACTCACTCTGGGCCCCCCCCACCCCGGGGGGGCGTTTGATTTCCTGCCTAAGCATCAGGCCTGAGCCTGATCCTTCTCAGGATGCACCAGGGCTTTATAGTTTGGTTCAAAGCTGTAGTTAAGAGGGAAGAAGTTGAATGAGACAAGGTACTTCTGGGGATGGTGCAGAAGGGATTTCATAGTGCAGCAACTGCCCCAGACTGGTATGTTGTACAGGACACCGGTCCTGAGAGATGCTTGGTGAAGTAAAATCGTATTTGGGAAACACTGGTTGAAAACCTAAAGCCCTTCCAGGGCAGCATGCACTGGGCTAACCTGCCTACAGCAAGGCTGGGCTCACACATCTCAGGAAGGGCACACAAACTCCCAAGTTTCTCTGAAGCACTACATCTCCTCCCATCCTCTGTCTTTTTTGTGAACTGGGCCAGATGGATCCTTGAATTCACTTCCCATCAAAATTCCGGTGCCTCTCTTCAGCTTCTCCAACTACTTGCCCAAAAAGCCCTCTTCCCCTCCATGCTGTGAGACAGAGACCATGGGCTTCCAGCTCTGGCCAGGAGAGCACTGCTGGTGGTACCATTCCAGACTGGACTCCGGAGTGAAGCCAAAGTGCCTCACGTGAGCCACAGCAAGGGGCCCGATGGAGGCAGAGGAGGTGCAGAAAGAAACTAAGGAGTTGCAGCTGTGATCTTTCGTGGTCTGGACCAGCAGACTCCAAGGTCTCCAAGGGCCTGTGGTCCTATGGGCACCGAGGGACTGAATGTACCCAATCCTGACCGAGTAGGTCAAAAAACGAAGGCTCTTCTGTGCCAGGCCTCTATTTCTTCTTTATTAACCAAGGAGCTCTTCAATTACAGCACTTTCCTCTTTACAGAAAACCTCAGTGCAAGAGGCTTATAATCTCTCCTGTGTCCTGGGAGGCAGCATGCTGAGACTCTCAGGGGCCCTGGGGAGACGGCAGCCGGCACGTGCCGTAGGGGGCTGGGCACAGAGCCTGGCATGCAGCCTGGGTATTAAAGGGAAGATTGAATGAAGGCCCCGGAGCTTCGCTTTCCCTGCCCTATTTCAATCCAAACCACTCAAGACTGACCGCTCATGCATGGCTGCCTCTGGGCACAAGCCTTTTCTTTTCCAAACACTTAATACGTTGCGACCCAGCCACCACCCCTGCCCTCCCTCCCCACTGCTGAAAAATGAAAGCTGGCTTCAAAAAATCTGACATCTAAGAAGGCTGGAGAGTGAAAACGTGGGTGGCACAGCTGTAAACTTGGAATCATGCACGAGGGAGTCCAAAACTGGGAATGGAAATTACTCTCTGCCACCCTTCCCTGCCTGGCCAGACCAGAAAGATAGGGATGGGAACTGCCCAGTGGGAAAGGCAGAGGGAGAAGACCCCAAAGTGGTGGGTCCCCAAGGTGTGTTGTCCGCAGAACACTGAGTCAGGTCTAGGAGGGGCTGGTGAAGAGGAGGAGGGTGGGCTGCAGGGATGGCTGGAAGAAAGTTCCGCTCCAGTGAGAACAAGACTGATGAGGACTGAGAGTCAGCTCCAGGGCACATCCGTCAAGAAAGGTTCTGAGGCCTCAGTGTCTCGGTGGGCTGCCATGCTGATGCCGGACACA
This sequence comes from Balaenoptera physalus, assembly GCF_965194825.1. Lineage (NCBI taxonomy): Eukaryota > Metazoa > Chordata > Mammalia > Artiodactyla > Balaenopteridae > Balaenoptera > Balaenoptera physalus. The sequence continues at coordinate 179,600,684 of NC_138882.1, read as the reverse complement.
CAGCAGAGAAGATGCCACCCTGGGGGGACCCACTCTTGGATCACAACTGTGAACACAGCTAGGAAATCCCCATTTTGAGGACAAAGGAGACAAGCCTAAAGGTGGGGACAGCACTGGTCACACCGAAGTAATAGAAAACTCTCTCCCAGGGATCTTGCTGTTGCTGGACAAGAGCTTCCAGCGGGTCCTGAAGTGTTCATCCGGTTTTTCCTTGCTGAGAACATGTGTGACACACTGCAGGATACAGGATGAATAAGATGGCCAGAGACCCTGCCCTCAGGGAGCTAGACCAGTCCAGCACTAATTAGGTTGATTCATTTTCTGGGATTTGGAGTGGTTTTAAATGCATATGTAAGGTGCTTCCCTGGTGGCGCAGTGGTTAAGAATCTGCCTGCCAATGCAGGGGACATGGGTTCGAGCCCTGGCCCAGGAAGATCCCACATGCCGCGGAGCAACTAAGCCCGCACGCCACAACTACTGAAGCCCGTGCGCCTAGAGCCCGTGCTCCACAACAGAAGCCACTGCAGTGAGAAGCCCGTGCACCGCAATGAAGAGTAGCCCCCGCTCACCACTACCAGAGAAAGCCCGCACACAGCAAAGACCCAACGCAGCCAAAAATAAATAAATTTTTAAAAATAAAATAAAATAAATGCAGACATAAGATCCAGCACAGCCCTAACTCTGGCTCCCAGTTAAGACAAAAATAAGTAATTCACTCTAGTTCCAGAATTCTCGACAGTCTCCTCCTTCACCCAGAGCCAGTGCACGCTACAGATGGGACAGGAGATGCAGCAAAAACTCCAAACATAAACCAATCAAAGAAATGTCTCACATATAAAACAAGAGTCCTTAGAGGTGGTCCAGTCGGGCAATTTCCCAAACGCACTCCCTGGACTTTGAGGTAGTGGGTGGCGGTAGGGGTGAAGAGATGAGGCCCCACTGCCTCCTTCCACCTAACTCCTGCTCAACAATTTCTACACCCAACTTCCCTTTAGAGCGAACACTGAGGCACAAAGGGGAACACACTTATCCAGGACCATAAAAAGAGCTGGTAAAAGTTTAGTGTTCTCTCCATTACAAATATGCCAGAGAATGGGGGGAGGGGAGACCAAGATCCAAGCTTGCAGAGGCCCATGTGCCAGCCGGCAACATTTCAACCCAGGCAGCCGCTGCCCAGGCCTTCTGGCTTCCTTGGGGTGTGTCCCCCACTTCCTGTGGCCCAGGGCCTGCCTCGCCTGGCAGCACTAACGCAGATCTGGAATTCAAGCTGCCATTCCAGCTGCTGTTATGAGGCTGGTCCCCTCCCTGACCAAGAGCAATTTCACTTCAAAGGCCCTGGCCTACGCAGTCCCAGCCAAATCCTTGAAAGCAGGTCTTTTTGGGTTTTCCCCTTCAAACATGTTGGGGGAGAACAGATGATGCCCTCTGTTTGAGACCAATACAGTAATTATGTTGGACAAGCTCTCAGAACTAACTTCAGGGGGAATTCAGACAGCCTCATGAATGGCAAAGTGTGAACACACGGCACAAGAGGAGCCACTGCGTCACTGGTGCCCGTGGACGGAGCCCGTTTGGCAGCAGGATACACGTCTTCGGGAAACGTGGTCTTGCCTCTGCTGGGGGAGACACAGCCAGGGCTTAGTCCAGTAATGAGCTGGTGCAGGTCCCAATTCTAAAGGCAGAACAATGTCACCTAGAAAAGGCCAGACTGGGCTTCCCTGGTGGTGCAGTGGTTGGGAATCCGCCTGCCAATGCAGGGGACACAGGTTCGGGCCCTGGTCCGGGAAGATCCCACATGCCGCGGAGCAGCTAAGCCCGTGTGCCACAACTACCGAGCCTGCGCTCTAGAGCCCGTGAGCCACAACTACTGAAGCCTAGAGCCCATGCTCCGCAACAAGAGAAGCCACCGCAATGAGAAGCCCACACACTGCAACGAAGAGGGGCCCCCGCTCGCCGCAACTAGAGAAAGCCCACGTGCAGCAATGAAGACCCAACACAGCCAAAAATAATAAATAAATAATAATAGTAATAATAAAGAAAAGGCCAGACAACTCCTGGCAAGTTACAAAGATGACTTGATGCACAAGATCAATTCTGCAACCTCTTCCCAAAACCTAAGAGGCTCAGCAAAGATACCTAACTCTTACCGTATGAACAAATGTCACCAACTTGCCTGAAACATATGCATTTTTTAAAAGTGCTGAATGTGATATGGTTGGCAGTACACTGCAGTCATGTGATAAAGCGGGTCCTGTGGCTTATCTGTTGGGGAAGTTCCCAGAAGCACAAGAAATACCTGTTCCATGTACCCTACTCTTGAAAAATATTATTCACTAAATCTCAAGAGGTAAATAAAGAATATAAAACACGATTCTCAGATCAGAAAGTAGCCTGAAGTACTGGCCGCAGTCTTCTGCTTTGCCCGGTGCCTGCACAGCCCGGCCTCTGAGGCTCAGGGCACCTGTTCCTGATGTTCTTGGCAATGACAATCAAAACACTGGAAGCTGCCCCTCTGGGGCAGAACCTGCCTATCACAAAGACATAAATCTTCAACATGCATTCCAAACGTGTTTCAAATTCCTTTCAACATGACCCTGCAAATAAACATAGAATCAAGGAACCTTACTGTTTGGCCATTAGCTTCACTTTCCTTATGGGCCAAGAGGAAACACTTATATAACAGAATAATCAAACACACCTGTCCAGCCATCATTTTAACTCCAACGGCTTCCAGCGTAACGTATGTCCTGAAGTTCTCAGGGAGGGGGTTCCAGGCAGCTTGGCTATGCAGTTACAAGACCTCTTTTTGAAGACTTGCGGGAAAGATTCCACAGCATTTCCTTACAAAGGCTAAAGTCTAATTACAAAGAATCACGAAGTATTTTACCCCAACAGTGTTTATTACTGCATGATCCTCAGTGTGGGAGGGTGAACAAAGCAGCAAATACTGCTCTGTTCGAAGAGATAATTTGGAAACCAAGACAAAGCAAAGCTAAGCAACTTTGCTTAAAGGTAAATGGTGAGATTATCTGTAACACAGGTGACCCAACTTCTCAGACTAGCCCTTTCAACACTCGCCTACACGAGTATGTGCTATCTGAACAGCCAGCAGACTCCTCAGCCCAATTAACTCAAAAGCCAGATTTGAGAAAAACCCACAAATGTTTGGGATGTATGAGATGGAAGCATTGTTTTCTACGTCTCTCTACTAGACTGTTTTTTTTTTTTTGGGGCTATGTTGGGTCTTCGTTGCTGTGCGTGGGCTTCCTCTAGTTGCGGTGAGCGGGGACTACGCTTCGTTGCAGTGCACAGGCTTCTCATTGCAGTGGCTTCTCTTGTTGCGGAGCACGGGCTCTAGGCGCGTGGGCTTCAGTAGTTGTGGCGCACGGGCTTAGTTGCTCCGCGGCATGTGGGATCTTCCCAGACCAGGGCTCGAACCCATGTCCCCTGCATTGGCAGGCAGATTCTTAACCACTGCACCACCAAGTCTCCCTACTAGACTTGGCCCTCAGGACTCAGCACAAAGCTGTTGCTCAGTGAAGTATGTGAAACAAAGTGTTACCATTTTACAAATGTCTGTAATCTGTATTTTAATGAATAAAGGATTCCACTCATGTTGATAATCAAATCCCCAGCCAATATTGGTATCTATGCATTGCCTGGATTTTGGGGGTGGTAAATGGCTAGCTTTCAGAATCAGAAATACAGTTCGTGACAAAACCCTGCACCTGGGGTGGGGATGCACGGGCCATTGGCAAAGGGGTGAGAATCTCCTTAAAATGAAAATGCTGGTTGTTCATGAGACTGAACTCTATTCACAGTCCCCTGTAACACTGAACAAGCTGAACATCCAAATGCCAGAGAGAAAGGATGTGACACTCCTGCGCGATTCTATAACAGGAAAGCCAGGCTTCAGTGCTCATTTCACCTTAGCAGTTTGTTCAGACAGAGATAAATCACCCTTTGGGTGTTTAAAACAGGTTATTCAATCCTAGCATTCACTTCAAGTATTAACCAGGGTCTGATCAAGAAGCCCATGACCACACAGACGAACCAAACCGACATTTAAAGTAATAAAAAAATTCGCTCTGGATTATGATGCCACAGAAACAAAGGGACATACATTTCTTTGAAATTGGGCAGAATGGTAACTGTAATTCTACACAATAAAGTTCATTAATACACAGATACTTATTCCCCCCAAGGAATGAAGACATCCAAACGGCGACCTATATTTGAGGTGACGGCAACAACTTGTAGCAGAATGGCATGTTGTACACATCAGATTGGGATTGAGGAATGGACAGAAATACAATGGGGATGGGGGGCAGGGGTGACTTCAAGCTTCATTTTACCTTCCACAGAAGACTGTCTTTAAAAAACAAGAACAAAAACAAAACCACATGCATAAGAAACCTGACGGAAAGAGTCTCTGCACCTTAGTGTGGTCATAGTCAAGGAGACAATTAATCTCCATCTATTAATACAGAGAAGGCAAGAACTGATTTTAGGTTACATGTTGTACCTGTTTTCCCTGTACAAAGTGGTGAGGGCCACTAAATACACGTACTCATGACTGTGTAACTCTGCCGGCTGTGGGCGGGAGAGGGCCCAGCCCAAGGCTTCTCAACAGGGGCGGCTTGCACATGCAGATTTAGTGGGTCTCAGGCCTGAAAACCTGCATTTCTAATACAGCTTCGCAATGCTGCTGGTACTGTGGGGCCACAGACATCACTCTGAGCAGTGCGGGGCTGGGAGCACACGGTTAAGTCGTGGGGGCGGGAGACAGAAAACTGCTGGAGCATCACCTGCTCACACAGGGCCCACCCCGCTCCCACCACCTGTGCAGATCAGTAAGGGAGCCAGTACTGGGTCATCAGCCTGAAAGACCTACCACAGGCTGTTATTTTGTACCACTGCATGAGGAAAAAAAAGACTCCAAGTAACACATTTTAAAACAGTTATTAACAGCAAACTGGGGAAATACATCAGATTTCTGGGTGACTACTGACATGTTTATGTCAATCCCCAGAAAGAACCTTCTCTGGACAAACAGCTTCTTTACAGGGAGGAGGAAGCAGCTGCATCAAGTACTAAGTGAACTTGCACACAAGTCTTTACCCTGGGAAAGTAGTAGTTGCTTGGCATGTTATTATTTTATGTTCAGGTTCATTGGGGGGCGGGTGTTGGGATCTAAAAGTGAGGATTAGCTCATGACCTGGACCTCAAGTCCTTCCCTTCCCTTTGCCGACCTGAGGGTGGGGCCCACAGGTTCCTAGGATGCGTTGTGAGGGTCCTGTGTGCGGTGCATTCTCCCACACAGACTCATTAGACACCCCCTGCCTCCCCAGGAGGTACAGACTGAAGACACTGCAAACACAGAGGGGAAACTCAGGTAAGAAGTTGTAATTTTACCAAAAGCCATCATTACTCTGATAAAAAGATCTATTCAAAGGGGATGCTGCCAAGGTTACTGGTCCTCAGATTGAAACCTGACACCCCCCACCCGGTATTTCAGTTTAAATGTTCAGAAAAGGGAGGGGTTAAAAAAAAAAAAAAAAAAACCCCAGCAAAACCCAGGGCTAAATAAAGTGTTAGCAAGAGAGACGCCTGAGTCAGCATCTCGGCCGCAAACTTGTACATACGTACTCAGAGGAAACAGTGAAACAAACTCCAGTCTTAATTCCATTTGAAAATCCTTGAATATTCTAACGAATACTGCTTTGGTCATGTGTTGCTAACCAACAATCCTGAGCTGGATGACGTGGCACACTCCATGCACACATTTTTTTCCATTTTTGAACAATGTGATCTAAAAGATCCTTTCTGGATGTTTCGGAAGAATGCTTTCAAAAAAAGAGAAGTGAGATCCAAGAAATGGCGGACTTGGAGGATGGGAAGAAGAAATTTTATATAAAAACCCGTGTTATTTTCCAAATGTATTTCAGGCCATTTTACTCTTCAGAAAAGGTGGTCAGACTTCTCAAAAGTGCAAGGTGTATTTCATTTCCCACTTTTTAATAATAGCAAAACTGGAGGATGCTATGACATGTAATACGTTCGCCATCCTTTCTGAAATGCGTGGAAGTAAAAAGCCTTTGAAGACAAAAGTGAGACACAATCCCTTGGCTCACTGCAGGAGACACGCAGGTGCACCCTCCTTTCCCAGCACTAAGTCAGAGACCAGCGGGCAGGATGTGAGGCGGGTGCACTGGAGCCGACATGGAGAGGAATCTAATCTGAAGACACTTTTCCACAATTACGGCAAGTTCTTCACTTTCATGCTTTATTGAAAGTAAAATATGAATCAAAGACAGGTATTGGTAAGCAGGTTATGTCTCTAAAGAATTACTTTTAGTTCAGAGCAGAATGTTGTCCCATCTCCTGTGATACAAATCCTTTATGGACCAATGCATCTGGTATGAAACTCAAGCAAGGAAATATAACAGAACTTTATTCCCTCCCGTGCCTATAAATCTCATATGTAAACATGATTTACTGATACTGCTACTAAACTTCTTCAGTCTTTACTTGCCCATTCCCCCCCCCACCCCCCTTAAATATAAAATTTGAAACATTTCCTTCAAGTCTGATGGCCTTCAGTGCAATCTGCTTTGACATAAGGCATTTGGGGACAGTCACTTTTGAATGGTTTTCTGCCTTGCGGAGGAGTCATGTAATGGTTTAATTCTTAAATCCACTTTTTCTGTAATGCCCTAACATGTCAAACTCCTCTTCCTTTCTGGTCATTTCTTAGCAGTCAGCAAATGTTCAAAAAGATTAATGTCCAAGAAGACCAGTACCTGGGAAAAGAAACACATGTGGAGGTACAGTTGTGAACTGCAAGGTAAAAGTTCATATATTCCATCTGCCAAGAACGCATCACCAACAGGGAATATCCAACTTAATAAATGAGCGCAGAAGCCTTTTGACGTTGAAGGATAAGAAAAAATATCAACAGACTCCAGGTTTTCGGCTAAAGCACATTCCTGTTGAAAGCCACGCGGCTCCTATTAGTTATCGTCACACAAGTTAATCAGATTTTACTGATGCTTTCATTTGATGGCCATTTTTCATAAAGAAATTTTTTGCTTTGTTTGTTTTGTTTTAACCACATCAGGAGTTTCTGTGTAGTGGGAACGTGTAGACAAATAGCCGCACTGAGAGGGAGGCTTTATTTAGGCCAGTAGCTTGGCTCACTTGTTCGCTTTAGCAAAGAACCCCTGGTATTCGATTCAACCTCATTCTTGGGCAAAGTTGCAACCTGTCATGGATCTCTGGACTAGGCCACAAAGAATCAAACTGGCAACAGTTAAATCTGTAAATGTCAAAGGTCTGGATTCGACTATGTGCACAACTATAGTGGCCAAGATGTAGTAGGAGGCACTGCCGTTTATCCATTTAAAGTAATAATCCAAGAAATGCCTAATTCTAAATAGATCAATGATACCTTTTCACTGAACCTAATATAATTCAGCAAATTCTTCTCCTCTAATTCTTATCAGTTACATACAAACTGTTTTGCTCTAAGATGGGACTGACAGGAGGAACTTGAAAAGGTTAAGTATAAAAATCAAAATGCCACTAGCCAATTCCCCAACTTCCCCCCGAAATGAGAAAGAAAAAGCAGAATGGACATCTGGCAGTAGATACGTCTAACACACAGGCCCTATTTGAGGCCCTGAGGCCTGAGTGCTGATACAGATAATGAAGAAGCTTGAATAAAAAATGCATTTAACTAAAATTAATTTCAGTCATGAGACTCAGATGGAATTAAATTTTAAAATCAAATCATAGGCTTCACTTTAATAGAAAATTACAGTATGACTCTGACATTCATGAACAAAACGTGACAAATGTAACTTACCTTTAAACCCTTCTTCTGGCATACACACTGGAAGGAAAAAAACAGAATTCCAAATTGAAAAGATTGTCACTACCGACAGTAATAAGTTCACTTCAATGCCTAAAGACGAAAAGTTTAAAATAACTTTTAATTACCTTATTCACCTATAAACATTACCTTTGAAGTTATAGATAATAATCAAATGAAAATCTTTCTCTTTATTTCTATCAGAGCAATACATATGCATCACTCAAAAGACAAATACTGGGAGAACAAGGGTTGTAACTGGAGCCAACATTTTGCATGATGGGGGGAGGGGGCCGGAGAAAACCATGTGGCCATCGCCCTCTCTCCCCCTCCCCCTCCCATTCCCACACTCTAGAAGGAACCACTTTCAGCCCTTGCAGCCACTTCTGGTATTTAACCTCTGTTATTTCTAAATAACATGCTTATATTGCTAATTCATAATTTTAGATACTATCTAATAATTTCAGTGAAAGATAAAAATTTAGTTCTTCTACCACCTCTTACGTACCACCTGCCCCGGAAGTACATACCACTGTCCTGACACAGTGACAGTTTTTGTTAAGCTAATCTCCAATGTTCACATTATTTTGTATTCCGTAATACTGCTCACAGTTGACCTCCCTGGTGTACCTTGGTTAGAGTTCCTGTCTGGTATGACTGTGTCTTTCTGGGGTTGGTAACTACTGCATTATTTATGTGTTTCATTTTCTCTGTACTATCTCCAATTCAAGTGTAAACTCTGAAAGAGCTGTAAACCTCAAGACAGTCATCTATCACTTCCACTCTTCCCAGGGGACATCCTGTGCCAAAGCCTGCATCCCACTGCTCCAATCTGGATCGGGTGTGCTCAACAGCTGCTGCAGAGCTTCCGTCCTGGAATTTCCCCCTCACCAGCTTCTACGGCATCTATTCCTATGTTGGATCCCTGTTTTTGGGTTCCACTGCTGACTTCTTTCTTGATTTACTCTCTCATTTAACAGAGCACACCCTCCCAGAGTACCTCGGCAAATGGTGTGTGAGAGAAATTTGAGGCCTTACATTCAAAGAGCCATCAAGTGTGACGTTAAAATAAAGTCTGTCTAGTTATAGAATTCTAGATTCAAACTCACTTTTCCTCAGAATCTTGTGGGCACTGGTCCATTAGTTTGTCTTTCTGACTCTTCATCCTGTGAATGTGTCTGGTTTTTCCTTCTATACCTCTAGATGCTTTTAGGGTCTTCTTATCCCTAGATTTGTACTTTACTGTACCAGGCCCTTGGTGCACCCATTTTTTATTTTCATGAATTATTTTCTGTTCTCTGAATGTTCCTTACACATAGACTATTTACTCTTTCTCTCGTATTGTTTATAGTTAATTTTTAAGCTTTCTTATGCTTCCTGTGTTGTCTATTTTCCCTGGGCTCCTTTTTTTTCAGTCTGTTGATTGATGTCTTTTGGTTTCATGCTCTTTGCTCAACTGTCTGGTGCTCTCTAGTTGTCCATTTCCACCTATTTAAGTGTGAGGCACTAAAAAGATGCCTAAAAACTGTCCGGTGGGCAGTGGTGGGCTTCACCCAAGGGTACCTGGGAGACAAACCACTTCCTAAAAATATTTGTAGGTTGTTTTCTTGAATTGCCCGTTTCCCCAGAGGATCATCCCTTCCCTCGAGCTGCCAGTATTTGAACAAAGAGCTGGTGGGTGGTCTCCCTGTTTGGTAGGTAATGGGCCTCATTATCACCTTTCTAGGTTAATTTCTTCAAAGAGCTGAAACAAACTCTACAGGTTGAGAAGAGGCAGTGACATGAGGGAAGGGCTGTGAGGATCTGCAAGGTAGTGAGCTGTCTAACTACTTCTTATACAGCTTCCAACCTGCCTTTAGGTTTAGACCCCACTCTTACGTTCAAAGGCACCTAGGGCATCCAATTCCTGTGTACCTGTCTGAGGCTCTGCAATTTGAATTAGCTTTGCTTTTTGTTGACCTCTTTCACCTGCAGGCTTACATTTATTTGTTTCCTATGGTAAATTAATTAATTAGTACTGTTTTCTCCACTTTCTAAATTTTCATAGGTATCATTCTTCCTATGATCTTTTTAGAGCAATAATGTAAGATTCTACCTTAACACGTAGAAGCTTTGTTCAAGTTTAAAAGTAAAAGCATTGTAGACTAAAGCATCAATAACTATAATCCCACCTTCCTTTAACAAGTTCCTCAACAAATTCCCAAAACAAGTTGGTCTTTACCTTGCATGACATCATCCATTGCAGCATAATCTGCAATTGGTTCATCAGCCTAGAAAACAAATGAAGACAATTCAAAACCACAAGGGAGTGGAAGCCAGGAGGAGGATAACGTCGCATCCACCTCACACGGAAGGCTGGTCCCGAGCCCACCAGTGTGTTGCTCCAAGACACAAGTACAAACACTGTCCAGTGGAAAACAGGGTTCAAGCCAGAGCTGGCAATGTCCAGGATTAACAAAGGATGCCTTGTCAATGGTGGGTCTAGACTCAATACCCTGATAACTGCACACACTGCACACTGGATGTGGCACTGTTTTCCTGCTCCTCAAATACCTTTAGATGCAGAAAGGTTCAGATACCCTGATGCAGAAAGGTTCAGATACCCTGAGGTTACTAAACACTGATCTAATTGATATGACTTAAGGTGCCAGTGATGACAGCGTGAGTTGGCAGAAATCAAGTCAGAATGGTCCTCTAAAAATGCCAATTAGGTTAAAAATACATTTTCATCCCTCCTCAACATCAAGAAAAAAATACCCATGTCCTTTTTAAGGCAGAAGCCAGCACTGAGTCTGAGCTTGCGGTGGGATTAGCTGCAAGGGTCAAGAGGACAATGACCAATATGGACTCTAGTTGCCCATGTGAAGTACAAACGCTTTAACTGCACAGGCTGTTTCTAGGATTTCAGATGGCGTCCTTAGGATTCAGCAAACCAAAAGGCTTTCAAAATAATTCCACAGAACCCACAGTTCCAAGAAAAGCAAACAGGAAGGGGGTAGGTAGCAGGATGTGTGTGTGTGTGTGTGTGTGTGCGTGCGTGCGTGCGTGTGCGTGTGTAGATATGCGTCTCCATGACCATTTCCAGGGCCTAACTTTATCTGATCACAATTGAGGCTCTACGGTATGAAAAATATATTTCACAGTTCAAAACCTGAAAAATATTCTATCACATCATACAGGGGGCATGCTTCTAGCCACAAAGAAACAAAAGAGGCAAAGGAAAGTGACAAAATCAGGTCCTGAGGGAGGGCAGGATTGGGCTAAAGAGGCTGGTTCAATGATTCTTCTTCTATGACAAAGTTTCACAAGCCCCTACTTTCTAAAACACACCTACCTCTCCTAATTCCGTTCTCCCCAAAGCCAAATTCCACACCCTGGACAAGAATCCCATGAAGCCAACCAAAAGTATTTTGACTATTGTGGCCAAGCCTTGTGTCTTATGTCTGTTTCCTGTACTTATGAGGAAAGGTGGAGATGCTTTAATAGTAGAAATACGGTTAAGTAATTCGCTGATCCAAAAGTTAGGGAGGAGGTTAAATCTAGATTATTTTAAACAAGAATTATTAAAACCCCACAAGACCCAATGATGTTGTGACCTCCTCTAAGTCTCTCATGGCTCACCCAGAGATGGAGAATGTAGAGGCCAGCAAAACTCACAGCAGAAGCTTCTTACCACACCCTGCTGAGAACCTGAGGTAACTGTAACCACCACTGCACGTAGTTTACACATGAGAATCCCTAGAATCCCTCAGGTACAGAGCTGTTACCTACCTTTAACAAAATGACAGATTCAGGAATGACGCCAAGGGTTCCGAGGGTGGCACAGTCATCACTTAAAATCTTTCCATCAATTGACAGATTCTGGTCAAAAGGAGCAACTGAAAATGCATGCATGATCTGTGCCAATATAAAAGAAACAAGTTTGTATAAAGCAAAATACTGAGACTTATACCCTATTTGAAGAAATAATGCATAGATTCTGAGGGTGAAATAAAAGACTTCAGAATACAAAAGATACAACAGTTTACAGTCAGCTCGCTTGCTAAATTCCTATTGAGACTCTAATCCCAATACATCTGAGAACATTCTTCGGAGGCCTGATAGAGAATTAGGAGACAATTATACCCACAGGACCTTGTGTTCCGCATCTGACAACCTCTCCACGGGTCGGGGTGCGGAGAAAACAAAGGAGCAGAAGGTGGGGCTGGGCTGACAGCTCCTCGGGTAATAAGGCTTGAGCAAGGCCATCACTGTCACCCCTATCATGCCCAAGGTTCCACATCGTTTTAATAACCAAGTCAATTCCAAATTCTTTCATAAGACCATCTCTAAATTAACCAGAAGGCTATCTGGACTCTTCTCGTTTTGATCCCCTTAGTGAGCAGCCGGGACTACAAAATTCAGCCATTGGGCCCTGTCACATACTATTAGACCGAATCTTGCCTCTAGGGACCAGAATATGAATTTCTTAAGGGTAGGGGCCATATACTCCAGCCCAGTTCTAGCCAAGTCTTAAAAATTGAATACATTCAGAAAGACTATTGTGCATAATACTTAAACATTGTTTTCAAATTCAGGAAAATTTTTTATCACGTCCAGGGAGTAAATACCAGTACGAAGTAAGGAGGAGTTGGGCTCAGAGAGGCACACATAGGTACCCTTCAATGATACATTCTAATTCTTCACTTGGGTGTATTCTAGAGTATTCATTTTATTATGCTGCATAACCGAGTTCCATACTCCTTGAATGTTCCATTACATGTATCTCATTACACCAATAGCCATGTGACAGGGAAACCATTCTACCCTTTTATGCACTCTATTCCTCTACTCTTTGAAAAATCTGGAAAGACAAAACAAGCAGCCCTGAACCAACTGTGTATATAATTGGGCCCTAGAGCTTTCCAGCTGGGAAGACCGTGACCAGAAAAGTGATTTTAATAACAGTGCACAGGAAAATAACAACAGGATAACAACACTGGCCTCCTCCCTAACTGTTAGGCCAGATTCGTAATTGGACTTCTCAAAGGGACATCAGGCCCTCAGAAGCAAGCAGAGACTGATTAAACAGGGATCTGTAGCTACGGTGCACTGACATCATCAATGATCTGTCTATGAAGCAATGAGCCTATTTCTGGTACGTGAGAAGTACTGACGGGACAGTTCTACCGAAGGCAGTCCAGCACACGGGCATCAGGCAGAGGCAACAGCCCCAGTTAGTAAATATGACCCATGAAGAAGAAAGCACAGTTACAAAGGAAGTGTCTGATACCAGCTTAATGTGGGCAGTGTCACAGCTGCATGACTGTAGGAATGCTAGTTCACACGCCTAAGTGGGATGCACAGGGTCTTCGTACCACCACACAACATTGGACCAACCGCAAATACCTCTAGACACGAGTTCCATCACTGAGGGGTGGAGGCTCATACTTTTATATTTTGAGCGCACAGACAAGGACATTTCAATTCATTCAACAACTCATGAAGATTTATTACACCATGTGTTGACTACTGTGCTAGGTACTGGAAATATAAAAGTGAATAATCCCACCCCGGAGAGGTCCAGAGGATAAAACCAAACAGTGAAGATGGTGGCAGAAAGTACACATTGCTCCTAGCGGAGCACATAGAAAGGAGCAGTTAGCTGTGTAACTGAAGGCCAAGACAGGTTTTGCAGAAAAGATGTTGTGAAAGATGAACAGTGCTTACTAGTGAGGAGAAAACGGTATTTCAGAATGAGGGAACAGGCCAAAGGCATGGAGGCCTGTGCCCTGTATAATAATAATTCATAAACCATAAATGCTAGGAGAATGCTTCAGAAGAATTAACATTCTATAGGTCTGTTTAACAAGCGAGTGTAGCATTGTTGATCTGTGGGGCATAAAAGGAACAATGAAAACTCTGTTCCTACAAGGTGAGCGGCTCCATGCTGCTTGCCATGGGGGTGTGAGTGTGTGGCTGAAATAAGGAAATGCAATAAGGAAATAAGGAAAATGAAATAAGGAAAATTTCCTCCTTTCTAAAACAAGCAATACTACCCACTCAAAACCTCTCTTTGGGAAAATGGAATAAGACAATTAAACACCAAGCATATTCTCAGAAAGGAGATGGATAAATTGTACTTTATGGCCTCATAGGTGGATGAATTAAGCAACTATAAATGGGTGTAGTTGCCATCCTATTAACTTGGAAATGTAGTATACCCTAGAGGACAGGCTCCATGAAACATAAAAAAAATGCACTACACGCTTAAAAAGTCACCCACCACCACTGGCTGAGGATTACATGCATGCCCACCACAAGCTCTAACAGTTCTCAGGTTGCTGGGCAAAAAGGTCCCGTCTAGTGGGAGCTTTCAAAGCTACCACCACGGATCGGTGAAGGGAAATTACACTTCACTGCCCTTTCTTTTGACTGTTTAGATCACAGTGGTCCTCGAAGCAAGGATGGGAGATGAGAGGAGGGACACGGCAAAGGAGCCATCCAAGGAGAGCACATTTGGGGGGTTTCCTGTGAATAGCTGCCGCCTTCTAGCAACTCATTTGTGCAGGTAACATGCACATAGATAGAGGTTATTTCTGCTGACTTTTGATTTATTCTTTAAAAAGGGTAGTCCACAATAAAAAGAAGCACAGGCTTTGAAAATGTCTTTATCCACAGGGGCTCTTTTTGTAATTTAAAGGTTTTGAATGTTCGAGGTTTACCACTGACAGGCAGAAAGCCGGTGACAGAAACAAGCTTTCTCAGATGTAAAAGCTACAATAACAGAGTAAAGATATTATGCCAACACATTTATTTGCAGAGCCATGGGTTCAACCAAGGGAAATACTGTTCCCGGGACAATCTGGAACACATAACACCCTCAAAGGAAGCCTATACTTTTTCCTCAATTACAATGATAAATATTAGCAACAAGGAAAAATGCATAACCAGTAAACCATGCCACATGAAAGTAGCAAAGAGGGAAATTTGGTCAACTTTTGGGATCTGTATCAGTGACTAAAATAGATAAGGGGCCAGATTTTTTTCATGTACATCTTGAATTTATCAGCCTCTTTTTCCTGGGTTTTGAGATGTACCATTGGCATGCTCATTTATAGTACTTTAGTATTGCTACCAAGAAACAACAATATCATGAGGCATTTTCATAATGCATCCACTGCGTTGATGTGCAAAAGCAATGGAGGGGGCGGGTGGGATAGAGTGGGAACGATCTAAAATGAACCTTCAAAAAGAACAACCTCGGGCTTCCCTGGTGGCTCAGTGGTTGAGAATCTGCCTGCTAATGCAGGGGACACGGGTTCCAGCCCTGGTCTGGGAAGATCCCACATGCCGCGGAGCAACTGGGCCCGTGAGCCACAACTACTGAGCCTGCGCGTCTGGAGCCTGTGCCCCACAACGGGAGGGGCCGCGATAGTGAAAGGCCCGCGCACCGCGATGAAGAGCGGCCCCCGCTTGCCGCAACTAGAGAAAGCCCTCGCACGAAACGAAGACCCAACACAGCCAAAAATAAATAAATAAATAAAATAGCTATTAAAAAAAAAAAAAGAACAACCTCAACACGTAACAAATTAAATGGCTCTCAACATTTCTCATTATTATTGGAAAGCTACTCAGAACCTGCTCAAGTTTTCAGAATCCCCAAAATACTTTTCATCTTCACAGAAAGATTCTTGGCTAATTTTGAAAATTTTGAAACTCTTTCTAAAGAAAGAGTTATTTTAATTTGGTGACCCTACAAGCATTATTCTAAACTCAAAAAAGCCCTCTCTCAATGGCCTAATACTTAGGTGCAAAGCAGAAACTCGTGAAGGTCCTCCAAGTTCAGAGCATAATTAAACAAATGCTATATTTCCCTCACCTGAATTTTCAATTCTTTTAATGTTTGATTAGCAGAAACAAGAAGAGCTTTTTCACCACGAACTTTTCTATGTCGCATACTCCGCCGAATAACTTGCTTTTGGTAGGCTATATAATTTTGATGGGATATCTTTTGCCGCTTTGTTCCTCCGTTGCTCTATAATAAAGATCCGAAAAAAAAGAAAGCACTGAAATTACCCACACTGTGACCCGTGCTCATAAAGTTCATCAGGCAAGCAAAAGCTATTTATTTATCAGACTGTTAACCATTTGAAATTCAATATCAACAGTGAATAGGAACTCGCTGGAGGTTCTTAGTAGGCTCAGACAAAATTGAAAAAATTAAACGATAAGTAAAATACACTTCTAACTGCATATAAGCTCCAGGATTTTAAAATGTATGCATTATAAAAAGGAAATTTAAAAGCAAAATAAGTTTGACCTTAGAAAGACACAATTATGATAAACTGAAAAAATTTTAAGATTATTAAATTTAATCCAGTCAGTGTCAAAAAGGAAAGAAAGGGGTGCAGAGGCAGGATAACTGTTCTGGATAACAATCTAAACTGATACAAAACAATGCATATCTTAATTGTATGCTGGTTTGAGGAGGGAAAATTGCTTCAGACACATTTGAGATAGGTGAAGAAATCTGAGGTTGGGTAAACAGGACACTGTCTTTACTGATAAGCTGGTTTAAGAACTTGGAGGTGGAATGCCATGATGTGCACAATTTACCTAAAGATGGTTCAGCAAAAAGTACAGGCATACATATGGGTATATAATATATATTGTACTAGTCTTAAGAAAAAAATAGACGAGAACCAAGTATCTTTCTACAATACTCCAATAAATGCCTCATCAAGAGGTTAACAGTCAAGATTCTTCTGCTAACCAGGACAGGGAATGAATGAAACAAGATTTTTACAATAATATTTTCCCCTGGTTTAATTAAATCTGGATGAGGTAACCCCCAGGCTCTGGCTCTGGTTTCCATAGTTGTCACTGAGTGTCAGGTGTGCATAATCAGAGCGGTTTAGGGGTCATTATGGACACAGATGCCACATAGGCGTCATCAATGGAGCTCCAGAGATCTACAAAGCAGAGAGGATCAGGGGGTAAACAGAAGAGCATTTGTTCAGGGTGATAGGCCACTGGCTAGGTGCTGCACAACGCTAGGTTCAGCTCTAGCTGTGCGTCTCAAGAGGCACACAGGTGATTCTAACATAAGAAACAACGTGGGAGTTAAAAAAAAAAATTCATGACACATTTTTCTCAATCTCAACTATTAAAGAAAAGGTGAAATTGGACCTAAATTTCACAATTAGGAATATAAGGGAAAATATCTACAACAACCTAAAATTTTACTTTAAAATATAAAACAAACCAAATAACAAAGCCCTGAGCATTAAGCAAGATATATTTTTTCATGGGTCTAAAAGCCTTTCCCAGAATTTTTTTTTTTTTCAATCCATAGAATTTAAATCCAACTTATCTGACAAAAAGCAGTCCACTGGTTTTAGAAGGCTTTCAATTACCTAAGTAATATCCAATACTGGGTACATTATTAACCTAAATTGTAGATAAGGTCAAAGTCAAAGGAAGTGGGTTGATCTAGCTTAGAGAAAAGAGGAAAGGGGATTTGTTCATTTCCATTAAGGACAAATAGAAATGCATCATTTTATATTACAGGGATTTAAAACAACAACTACAGGTAAGCTTTGTATTGAGATAGTGCAACATATTACAAAGAAAAGATCTGAGGAGGCCGACATTCTGAAAACTCTTGACATTCTTCTGGGACCAACTACTCTTTTCAAAAAGGAAGGTTACAGCTTTTTTGCAAGACAAAAATGTTTAAAACATTCTAGAGTATACAACAATGAGAAGGAAGACAAAAGAAAATTCAAAGTACAAAAAATAATTATGTCATAAAAAACAATGTTCCCCAACAAATATTCTCTACCGTATTTATAAAAGTGAAATCTGTTGTCATCTGCAGCTGAGGAACAGAATGGCAATTTAAAAATTGCTGGGGGTATGACAACAATAGGTAAAACTAGACATTAAAAAAGTTAAAGTTTCCCAAAAATCTAAATCACTTGAAAACGTTTTAAAAAGTTTTCTAAATAACTCTTAGGCTGAAAAGTAAAGTTTGAAATGACAGAAATAAGGACAGTAAGAACACAGATATATATCTAGCTTTACAAACTTATTTACAAAGTTTACCAGAAGAATAGCGATTCCCAACTGATTATTAAACCATACTCCCACTAATAAATAAACTACCAATAAACTAACATGGTACTGCCGGCCGAGCAAATGAAAGAGAATGGAGTCCTAAATCAAGATGGACACAAACACTTCTATTTTAAATATATCAACTGAAAAAGCAAATACACTAGCTTGTAGATCTGACTTGAAAAATGGACTGTAGAGGAGATGGGAACATAAAACAAGTCGACAACAAACAAGGTTTGTTATGTTTGCAAACTACTATTCAAGAGACATATTACTTAACTCAATAATCTCAAAAACCATCCCAAGGAACAGCAGGCATACATGTACATAAATTTTAATAAGGGCATTATTTATTACAGGAAAATATCCCCACAAAACTGAAAACCTACATCCCTATAAACTGTATGGATTTGGTTAGCACTGGGACAAGGGGGCCCTCCAATGCTGAGGGATTGAAACACAAATTTGGTAGGAGTGGCTGCGCGAAAGTGCCTGACTCTGTTCTTCCACAGGTGTTTTAAAGTCAACAAATGCTGACATATCTCTTTATGCCAGTTGGGAAACTACAAGTAACATTTACTTCAGGGAGACCAAGATTCAAGTCAAGAGTGCTTTTCAGACTTTCTTAATCACAGTTGAAAATGAAATAACTGTATCAGTATATATACACAGAGAGGCCAAGAAACCCAGATAATCTCTGCTCTGTAACAGATACAACAGATGGTCATTTTATCACTTTTATTCCTTCAGGGAGGGTGCTAACCGTAATCCGACTACACTATTTTTTAGCAGAAAAGAAAGAACACAAATATCTCTAATTAGTTAATTAAAGCTAAACTCTAATTAGAGTAGAAATTCCATGAATTTAAGGTAAATCTAGAATATCCTGGTGTATAATGGTCTGACTTTTTGAGAAGCTAAACTTATCTACATCATGTATCAACCAAACATATTCCCACATTATTTCCTGTTCTTGACATTTTTCTCCAATATCACTGTGAACATGCAGAATATAATCAAGCAACCAAATAAGAGGGGGTAGAAATACCATAACAAAATACACAGAAAATAGGTAATTTTAATAGAAGAAAAATGAAAGACTAATGCTGATTCTAGTCATTTGCCTAACACGTTAGAGACCCGAAAGTCTTTTCTATAAACTCCAATATTATAAAGGCTACTGTGTGTTTTCCCTGTAGTCAGGGAATCTGAGTTTAATAATTTTTTCATACATAAAGATTCCATGATTAAGCAACAAACCAAGATATGGGTTAGTTTAAGTTTTCTTTCCAGGTAAAAAACTGAATCATTTCAGTGTATTTTAGCCTTTCTTGCTTAATAGCACATATTAATTCTGGAGTAATGTAGTCCATGGCTTTTCATGAGAAATCAGGACAGCTACAGCATGCTACCCAATGCAGGAAAGCGGGAAAAAAGGGGTCCTGAGAACCAACATCCTACATAGGCTACGCAGAGATGTCCAAGAGCTTAGAGTGACTGCTCTCAGAACAGCAAAAGGTGTAACAATGAAGAGCAGCTTCAACACATACTTGATTAAAATCTGGATCTTTTTCTCCATCCGGTTTAGCTTCTTCCTTATCCTCCTCTGTTTCAGAACTACTCACATTTAGCTCTGGAGCTGAATCCTTCATCACCTGAATGTGCCAGGAAAAGAGAGAAAAGTAGGTCAGACCCTAGGAAGGCGAGCTATGGAGGCTGTGGGGCTTTTTTAATTTTTTTTTTTTAATACATTTATTTATCTATCTTTGGCTGTGTTGGGTCTTCGTTGCTGCACGCGGGCTTTCTCTAGTTGTGGCGAACGGGGGCTACGCTTTGTTGCAGTGCGTGGGCTTCTCATTGTGGTGGCTTCTCTTTGTTGTGGAGAACAGGCTCTAGGCGCGTGGGCTTCAGTAGTTGTGGCACGTGGGCTCAGGAGTTGTGGCACACGGGCTTAGTTGCTCTGCAGCATGTGGGATCTTCCCAGACCAGGGCTCAAACCCGTGTCCCCTGCATTGGCAGGCAGATTCTTAACCGGCTGTGGGGCTTTGACTGGCCACCTTTATCAAGAGGAGGCACACCTTTTTCAATGGTGGGGTAAGAGACCAGATAGAGGATCAAGACTCAAGGGCTCTCTCTCTTTTCTGTGCTCTTTTAACATGTTAGTTCTTATCCTGTGATTTATTCTTGTATTTAATGTGTTCGCCATAAATGTAAGCGGTCTCTGCAGAACAGTTATCAGATTTTACAATGATGTTATTTTGTAGAAGTTCAAAATTGCTCTACATTTTCCCTAGTACACTGATCGTCAAGCCTTTTCAAGTTCAGACAGGAGTCCCAATGCTCCTTGAGACTGAGAAAATGAAGGATGGATGAAATACTGCTATCAAACTAAAAAATAATAATAATAAAACTTTACCTAAATTGGATACTATTTTGTACTAGATACCAATATATACATGCACTAATAGGTACAAAAGATATAAGAAAATTCTAGGGGAAAAACTGAGACATTTTTACTCAACTTCATTTTCTCAGCAAACTAGGAAATGAGGCCTTAATTCAACTTGTGAAGCAAAACCCTAGACCATTAGAGCATAATTTGTAAGTTACTCTTCTAAAATAATGTGTTTGGTAACTATCATCAAATAAAACACATTCTATTTTGTCTTTAATTCCCAAAACCCTGGAACCAAATTAATGAGATGTCCAGAGATGTGGTCAGGATCTACCTAAGAGCCATTCCTAATATAGTGAAAATGCTCCAAAAACAATCCACAGCAACACCCCTGCTCCCAAATTATACCCAAATCTGTCTACGTCACCTACCCTTTAGATAAAAAAATGCAACAGGCTCTAGACTGGCCGTCCTTCTTTCCGTTATGCCCTTATCAACTCCAAACACAATGGCCAGGGTGACCTTTTGAAAGCGTAAGTGAGATCACACCATGACCTCCCTTGAAACTCCAGTGGTTTACATCTACGCTTAGAATAAGATCCCAGATCCTTGGTATGATGTATAAAGGCCGATAAAATTTGATCCCTCATCACCTATCTCACTTTCCCTCCTTGGAAGAAACTTCTCTCTAGACCAGTGCTGTCCACTATGGTAGCCAGAGGTGACACATGGCTATTTAAATTAAAATGAATTAAAAACTCAGTTCCTCAAGTCACCCTAGCCACATTTCAAATGCTCCACAGTCAAATGCGGCTAATGGCTACGGTGTAGATACAGAACATCTCCATCACTGCAGAAAGTTCCATTGGGCAGTGCTGCTCTAGATACAACTTACTCTGTTGCTTGAGCACATTAGACTTATGGTTTTGCCTGGACTACACGTCACAGGCTGACTCTCTGACAGTTAATGCTCAGGTAAAACAACTCCTCCTCTGACGCACCTTTCCTACCCATGCCCTATCTAACAATGCACCTCCGCCTCTATCCGTCTCTCGCTTTACTCTGCTAGATTTCCTTCAAAATACTTGTTCTTGTCTGAAATTATCTTATGAATTTATGGGCTTATTCTTGATCTACCTAACTAGGTACAAATATTCTTGACGGTAGGTAACTTCTCTGTCTTCTGCACCACCTGTATCCCCAGCACCAAGACCATTCCTAGCACACAGCTGACAATCAATATTTGTGTTTCGATTAATAACTGACTAGATCCACATAAATCACATAACTATTCCTTTTCAATTCTAGTCCAATGGCTCCGCCTGCACCATCCCCTCCCAGCAAAAAAAAAAATAAGGCAACCCTAGGCCATCCTCAGTGAAAATCCAACAGCAAGTCAAAAGGCAAGCTTGATCATTACTAGACACGCCCACAAGAGGGACTGGTACCTTCTTATTATCCACGACTTTATGGACGTAGATGGTGGCTTGAGTGTATTCACGCAGGTCCCTCTGCTGTTGACACAATAACCCTTCTCTACATTCAGGACAGAGTTCTTTAAAAAAAAAAAAAAAAAAAAAGAGGGTAAAATAGCAGTGGTTGAGGAATTACTGTCAAGGAATGAAAGATCTAAAAGAACATATCAAAGTTACCAGAGTGTATTCATCAAAATATTACTCATTTTTTCTGTTAACCGTTGTATTCTATTGTATGCAAATAAGGAAATCCATTTACTGTCGACAAACATACAAATAATGAGGTAATTATACGATAATTCCCATCTGCGGAATATAGTTTGGACCACCACATGATCTTTAACTTTAAGTAGAAAATACAATATTGACATACTCTTTCCTTCCCCCTTAAAATGCCAACTTTTAACTACATAAAGCAAGAGCAATATGAAAACTTACTAGGCTCAGAAATATACTGTGTTTCTGAAGGGTTTGCATCTCCTCCTTCAGTTCTCATGATTTTAATCACATGATCCACGACAAAGAGCTTTTGTATCATTTGCCACTCACTGGGCCATATGAGAGCTATACTGTGCAAAAAAACACAACATGCTTTAAGACACAAGGACATAGTCCATCTCTAAACCAAAATTATCAAAACCGATATTTAATACAAATAAGAAGGAAAAGATACATCAACAAGGAATAGTAGTTTTTTCATACAAAACAATGTTACAACAGCAGTAAAACAAAATGGACTGAAGTTATCAATACATGGATCAACATGGCTAAACCTCAAAAACCGAAGCTGAGTAAAGAAGTTAGTTACAGAGGGATAAATACTATACGATGTAACCTAGAGACACTGTCCTGGGTACCAGCAGCTTGGAAGGAGAAAGCAGGGCTCCAGGAAGGAGAGGGGAGAAACAAGAGCAAGGGAGCCTCAGGCAGCCTCTTGATTTTTATGGAGAAGCAGTCTTTTTTTTTTTTTTTTTTAAAGGCAAGTGCTCCACCTAGCAGAGAATACCAGAGGAAATAACCCCACAATTCAACAGATTCTTAAAACAGACTCTTTACGTCAGACGAGAAATTTCCTAAACACGTTCTATTAATCACCAGAAGAAAAAAAAAAATCACATGAAGAGAAGAAACTCACAGTTTAGAATCTTCTTTGGTCATGGAAGCAAATGTAAACATGAGTCCCCCGTGAGGACACAGAAGAGCACTGTTTCCAACCGATGACACAGGACTACACCTTGTAGGTTTCCTACTCAAACGAAACAAGGAGGATCAATATACTTCACTACTGCATGACTAAACAGAAGATTTTTTTAAGATGATTATTTTAAAATTAGAGATATATTTTAATGATAGTAATTAATGTGTTCCTCAGGATTATTCATTTAAATTATTAGAAAATAAAACTTTCAGTATATGCTAGTAAAAGTAAGGTACTACGATCAGGATCCATGAATTCTTAAAAATACTAACATCAACAATAAAAAAGGAAATAGAAAATTTTTGGTATATACCTAACAAATTTTCGCCATTCTTCTACAAAGAACTGTGACACAATGTAGAGGACATCCGTGTCCTAGAATAGAAAAAATGAAAGTATCCATTAATTCACTGCATTCTTAACCTAAATCCTATAGGGAAAATGTCTCCATATACTGTGGTTTTCCTCTTTCAAGCTTCATAAATAAAATGGAAATGCAGCCCTCTACCAAGCAACCAGAAGTAAGAGTAAAATCCCCCGGATAAGAAAACTATACAAATGAGAATTAGAGAAGCTCTCAGTTGTTCTGAAACCACTGTTCATCAGGAATTTGGCAAGGGTCTTACAAAGGTGAGATGAATTCTATCCTTTGTGGGAATCATTATACCTCTGGCCAGTTACTGAGACACGGTCTGTTTTTGTCCTGGAACAAATTTGGAAGAGAAGTCTTTTGCTCATTTGCAATCATCTTATGCAAGGCTTCATTTTCTTCTCCTTCTCTTTCTAAAATCTGAAAGAGAATGAAGCAGGAAGCAATCAACCATCTCCTGCTGACAGCACAGGACCTGCCTCCTCCCTAACCCCTACCAAGAGTGCAATGTCAATTCTCCTGGGAAGTCAATCCAGGGAGGTGGCACTATAATTTCCACAGATGTCAGGAGAGCGTGCAGCACCTTGCACTGTGAACAGCATTCTTTGTAACTTGGAAACTCGGGAGCCTTTGGGAAGTACTGCTGCAGTTTGCTCCAAGCCTCTTTAGAAACAAGCCTTCTTTCATTTTCAGATATGCATAACTCCCCTAAGTCAAAAAAGGGGGGGGGCCGGAGTAGAGAGAAAAGGTTAAAAAAAAAAAATCAATATATACCTTCCAAAAATCTATTTTATATTTCTTAAACTTAAGACAAATTTGTAGGGCCTCTTTTCCTTCTGTTCTAAAGTACTGTAGTTCTCTCTCTCTTTCCTTAGTTTCAAAGTCTCTAAATTTTTAATTTCATCTAATTCTAAAGAAGCCAGCCATTCCTTTGTCCTTAATCTAGGTCCTTCTTCCTACCAGTGAAGGAAGCACTAAAAGGGCTTCCAGGGATCCTGGTGTCCCTGTGCCACCCCAGGGGTTGTTTAACAGTGTTTGGTCTGTATTTCATCTCCGCCCACATTCAAATGCCACAATTTCCTGCAGAACGTATTTTCTCCATTTTACCTTATTACTTTACTAAATTCATCCCGAATTGAAATGCTGTTTTCAAAGTTGTGTGAGACTCACGCTTAAATAGTAAAGCAATCTACTGTTCAATCGTAAAACCATCTCCAGTCAATACCCAGTTGGTTTGCTATTACTACTGCAAACACCCTGAACCCCGTGGATCTTTAAAAATCCAAAAGAGAAGAAGCAGAGTGCTAGTCACCACCACCCTTATTTCCTCCGAAGATCACAGGAACGCCCAGATGGCAGTGACCCTCAATCTCAGCAGCCCCTCCTCGGTTGACTGATACTTCTAGCATTTCAGGGCCTTTCTCCCCACTCAACCCCTCATTGTGTTTGTGGTTCCAGTTTCTATTGCTTCAGCTGTTCCCAATAGATAATTAGTGAACTGCATATACGTACCTATATGGTTCTTTACCCAGAAAACCATCTTTAAGTTTCCAAAGGAAAATGTGTTTCTACCCCCATTGGCAAGATACTTACATGTTTATATGAGTAAAAAAGCCAGGGACTTTCTAAATGCGGTATCATGATTCTTTGCTTTATGTGTTTTATAACAATAAATAAACCAAGAATCAGAGAAATTAATACACCCAGGGTCACCACAATTGGTGGATAATGGAGCTAGGATATGAAACCAGATATCTCTCATCTAAACCCCATAATTTCTAATGCCTCAAAATGCATCTTCTTAACTTCCATCTATCACCTCTTACTGAGCTTTGACTAATCCTAAGAAATGATTACTTTGCTTTAATATACTTATTACCAGAGAAAATAGATCACAATGTAAAAATTAACTTTATTTCTGAGTAGGCTGTTAACCTCCTCTGAGGTTATGAAAACTTACTTTAAAATGCTATCATGGGGCTTCCCTGGCAACGCAGTGGTTAAGAATCTGCCTGCCAATGCATGGGACACGGGTTCGAGCCCTGGTCCTGGAAGTTCCCACATGCCACGGAGCAACTAAGCCCGTGTGCCACAACTACTGAGCCTGCGCTCTAGAGCCCGCATGCCAAAACTACTGAAGCCTGAGTGCCTAGGGCCCATGCTCCGCAACAAAAGAGGCCACCGCAATGAGAAGCCCGCGCACCGCCGCAAAGAGTAGCCCCACTTGCTGCAACTAGAGAAAACCTACACGCAGCAACGAAGATCCAATGCAGCCAAAAATAAATAAACAAATAATTTTTTAAAAAATGCTTTAAAAAATAAAATGCTATCCTCAGACACCATTAGGGAACTTATTATTTTTTTTTAAGGTTAACTGGATTATCAGGCTCCAATCTAGTACACCTTTATGGTGAAATATAATGCAGCCATAAAAAAGATTACAGTAGACTTCTATAACTGATTTAGAAAGAACTCCAAGGGACTTCCCTGGTGGCGCAGTGGTTAAGAATCCACCTGCCAAGGCAGGGGACACGGGTTTGAGCCCCGGTCCGGGAAGATCCCACATGCCGTGGAGCAACTAACCCCGTGCGCCACAACTACTGAGCCTGCGCTCTAGAGCCCGCATGCCACGAGCCCTTGCTCCGCAACAAGAGAAGCCACCACAATGAGAAGCCTGTGCACCCCATCGAAGAGTAGCTCCCACTCGCCGCAACTAGAAAAAGCCCGCGTGCAGCAACGAAGACCCAACACAGCCAAAAATAAATAAATTTTAAAAAAGGAAAGAAAGAAAGAACTCCAGGGCAATTATACTTTTTAAGTGGTTTCCCTTTTTTTTTTTTTTTTTTAAAGGGACTGTTCCTCTGTATACATATGTTATAACCCAATCTGGTTCAGAAAGGGAGAGAGAATGTAGGAAACAATAATGCAAATACACAAACACATATTTTAAACAGGATTCCATAGACTCTCGGGATACACTGCTTCTTGTTTTCATGTAAGGGTGCTTTTACTTTATGACTGGCTGTATTGTAGGATGTGCATTGCTCAGGTAATTAGAAAAGAACGCAAGTTTATTTCTAAAATCAGCAATGTATTTTAAGAAGTCACTTCACTGCAGTCAGAAATTAAATACTGCGGTCAGTATTAAATACTGCAGGTCAGTATTAAATAGAAAGTCCTCTACTCTACCCCTAGTCATGTTTCTAAATTTAGTTTCACATCATTTTAATAACTACCACGATTTAATGTATATGAATAGTTCGACCTCACAACAATGAACTTTTACTTGTGACATATGAATTTTTAGAAATTAGACTTGTATCCTGCAATATATAACATTGCTTCTTAAATCTTAAGAGAAAGCCAATAAACTAAATTCATTTTGTAAGCAACATCTCCCAATACAAGATCAAACTAGTCATGAGAGATTGAATTCACCAAACATAATTCGATAACCTAATCCCCAAAGATTCTTCTGGTAAAAACAGAAATCTAGTTAACAATGAGTTTAGATTCTGGATAAATCCCCTCCCCGACAAAATCTAGTTCAAACTCTAATACTTTGGGGGCACAGAATATCCAAAGAACTTGTAAAAAAAATAAATTAAAAAACTGCTCCGCTGCTTAGTAAACAGGTATAATAAACAAGGTAAGTTAAGGAAGATTAACCATTAAATGAATATAAAATGAAATGGATAAGAAAGCCTGATGGATAAGGAATATCTGCAGTAAATGCTAAACTCTATGATAGTAGCAAATCATATAATGGAATATATAATCCATTATTAATTCACACAAAATCCGTGATAAATATACACAGGCTTTAGAATAGAAAAATGAGAACACGGACTTCCAGATAAAAATGATGTTTTAAAACTGCATTTACTTCCAGTTCCTCCTGAAACACCATTAAACCACAGTAAGGGGACCTTTTTTAAAGATACAAAATCATGATGGATAAAAGAAAACAGATGGGACAACAGAAACAAATATTTTAGAAGCTTAAAGGTGGATGGATAAGACAAGAAAAATGAATTCTAAACTGACAAAAGAAGTAACCCGATTTACTACACTACAGAACTGGCCCCACAAATCCAGGAATTAGGGGTACCCAGAAGAGAACAGACTAAAAGACTATCTAAGAGGCAGTTAAAATTCTGAGTTGCCCCCGCTATCCACAAAAGGCAACACAAGCTTCTCTGATGATATAAAACCTAAGGCCTCCGCACTGGGGGACACAAAGCTGAGACAAGAGGTAGTGCGCTGAGATGCGGATAAGTGAATGTTTCCATACAGAATGCAGAGACTCCCAAGCCCTCCTCTCTACAGCCCTGGAAGTGACAGCCAGCTCTGCATTTTCCAGGCAAGAGAATGAAAGATCCTTATGGAGAAATCTGAGCAGTCCAAGAAGGGATAATCAAAGTGAGAATTCTCCAGTGAAACGGCCCAGCCAGGACACCCAAACAGGGAAGGTGGCGGTCCCCTGTCCTCACACATGTGCATGGCTTCCACAGAACCCCCCAAGCAATAAATGAATTAGGACCTGCACAGGGTGATGTGTCACGACGCTGTGGACAGAGATCTTAACAAGCTACCAAAAGTGGAAGGGACAAAACCTGCCTAAGAAGGGCTCTGGACTAATGGTACATTGAAAGATACAGTAAGTCCTTCAAATTTTCAAAGAAAAAGAATTTCAGACAATTGTATAACTAGGGGAAACCTATGCATTAAGTGTGGTACCCTTTAGCAAACGACTCTCACCTCTCCGTGCCTCAGTTTACTTACTCATCAGTACAATCGGTACAATAGTAATACTGACCTTTCAGGGTTGTTGTATAGATTAAATGAGTTAATATCTATACACTCAGAAAACTACTAGGCACAAGGTAAACATTTGATAAATGTCTATCATCTGTTTGCTATGACAACCATCACGACATCTCAGGAACAAGTTTTAATATAAACCTAAAGAGTGGGGTAGGTTTTAAGTGAAGTCCTGTATCCTGCACCTGTGGACATGGTACACTGACAGGTGACGTCCGCAAAAGCAAGAGTTGAGAACTATGCTTTTTAAATGCAAGATAACAAGGTACAGCAACAAAATGCCACTGAGCTGCAGATCAAGCTAGAAGATCTAAAAAAATAGCTCATATACAATTTCTGACAAGCTGAGGGGAGCAGCATAAGTCCTGAAATCACTTTCAGCTCTGCCATGCTTTCTAGTCAAAACTGTAAAACTAAAATGACAAGATGAGAGAGGTGGGCTGAGAGCAAATGTCAGTGAGTGAAGGAGGAAGACAATCTGAGTTCTGGCACTGTTTCACTCTGCTAAGCAGCACCAAGCATGAAAACTTAGTATTTTGCTACAGATTCCTCAACTCTCAAAATGGAGGCACTTATGCTATGTGCACATCTATGCTACAAATGTTTAAAAAAAAAAAAAAAATCCACATCCCAGGATGACCCTTCACCCCCACTTCCTAGTTGTGTAGCCAGTAAATGAGAATGCCACTCAGCTAGTAAACAGCAGTGAGATTGTGGCCAGAAAGATAAGCATACAAATACAACTCAAGTGACAACTACTATCACTAGCATCACCAAGGACTCTTCTTCATAAAAAACCACTGGTGTGGGGACTTCCTTGGCGGTCCAGTGGTTAACAGTCTGTGCTTCCACTGCAAGGGGCGCAGGTTTGATCCCTGGTCGAGGAACTAACATCCTGCGTGCCGCACCGCACTGGTGTGAATGAGGGAAAGGGTGAGGCATCATGTATGGGTTCATAACGAGGCAATGAAGAACTAAAATAAGGAATTTATTGGGACCAACAAGAAGTCTGAGTATTAGGCTCAGCCATACAAAAGAATGAAATAATGCCATCTGCAGCAACATGAATAGACCTAGAGATTATCATATTAAGTGAAGTCAGACAGACAAATATCATGATATCACTCATATATGGAATCTAAAAAGAAATTATACAAATGAACTTATTTATAAAACAGAAATAGACTCACAGACAGAAAACAAACTTATGGTTACCAAAGGGGATGGTGGAGGGGGAATAAATCAGGAGTTTGGGATTAGCAGATATACACTACTATATATAAAATAGACAAACAACAAGGACCTACTGTATAGCACAGGGAACTACACTCAGTATCTTATAATAACCTATAATGGAAAAGAATCTGAAAAAGAATACATATACGTATAACTGAATCAATTTGCTGTACACCTGAAACTACTACAACATAGTAATTAACTATACTTCAATTAAAAAAAAAAGAATGCTGAGTATCAGCAATACATTAGCACACAACAAGAAATGCAAACGTGTCAACAGATTCATCACTGACATCCCAGCTTCTCTGGGTCCAATTTTTCTCAGGGTGGAGTTAGAAAAAAAAAAGAGTGATTGGGGAACTTATACAGTAGAAGACTTTGAGAAGTAGACACCTTTTTGGCTTTCAGAGGGCTGACAGAATGGCAAACCATGTGTCATATATAAGGAGTCCCTCTCAAAAAAAAAGTTATTTCAAATGAGCACTCACTAAAACCAAATAAATACATAAACAAATATTCAGGATTAATAAGGATTTAGAAATTATTATTAAGAATATATAGTATACAGTAGCTAAGAAACTAAACCAGAAATAGCCCTAAGAAGAAGAATATACAAATGCTGTTTTCAAAGTGTTCAAATTTGGACAAAGACACAGACACATAAATGGGAAATAACTGAAATTCTTCTCCTTCAAGCTCAGAAAACCCTTCAATGTGACAAGTGACAATAAGTTTCTTCCCTAAAATATGGGGAAATTCTATTATTTTAAACTTTTTTTGCGAGGAGAGAGGGAAATGTGTGAGAGGCATTGGCTTGAAAGTAGGCAGTAGAAGCTAACAGTTGAAAAGGGCAAGAGAATAGAAACATTAGGATCATGAACAGTTTAGAAAACCAGTTGCTCTACCATGGCTGCCATATTAGGGCCTGAACTCTTGAGTGTAAAATATTTAACAAAATATATATGATATGCTAAAGTAAGGCTAACAACAGAAGTTTTACATTATCTAGCTTACCATGTGGGCACAGAATGTCTTCATTAAAATTTAATTCTTCCTCCTCCTCTTTTCTTTCTTCCTTTGATTCATCTAATCAAAAGAAATACAGATAATAACTCTTCTACTGTTGTATTTAAATTTCAAAGTAGCAAAGATACTACTCTACACAATTTCAAACACAGAAAACTTTAAAACATTTTAAAAATTAGACCCAAGTGATTCGACACAGTCCTGCTAAGAAGTGTTTCATTTCTTTCCCTTAAAGGAAAGAAAAATTTCTGAATGGCAGTTTTGCTTTTCAAAGATTGGGGTTATGCAAGAAAATATGCATTCTTTTCAAACTGAAAAACAGTTTACATATCCTTCCATTAATTCTAGTCAAGGTATTCAGAATACTGTGCCATAAACCAGGATAATCATCTACATGTCATGTCACTTTCACCCATCGACTCTTTAGGGAAGAACAAAACTTTAGAAGGCTAATGAAATAAGGATTTAACATTTCATGTCAAACATATATAATTAAAACTTTCCTTTTCCTATTAACAGTTCTCTTTCAATATCTGCTTTTCCTACTTGTCTACACTGTGACACTTGCCAGTTTGTACTTGTGTATACCAGTGAACAGGATCAAATAAAAGAAGTCCTAAGTAGCAGGAGATTAGAATAGTTATTCATGGATTTTCCAGGTTAAGCACATAACAGACTTTTAATACACTTAATATACATAAAGAATATTTACTAATCATTAAAAAGCTCAAGCAGAGAAATGGGCAAAGGAAAGACATGACCAGATAACTCTGTCTCCTGCCTGTTTCTCTGTGTCTCTCTCTCTGTCACACAATGTGAAAATTAGGCAAAGAAGTAGGTACAAGGACACATTTACTGCATCTGTGCTTACATACTAATTGTAAAAAACTGAAATAGGTTAAATAAATATATATTCATGCAATGAAATGTAGCTGCTAAATTTTTAAAAACTGTTTTGGTAAAGGATGATGCACAACTGTGCCAATAACAAGCACCATTATAAAAAGCCACTGTTTACAGTGATTATACCTGGTGGAAAGGCTTTCAGGTTTTACTTTGTTACTTCTACTCTGCTTCAAACTTTTAAAATCTTTGAATGGAGGAAGGGGGAGAAGAGGAGCATTTTACTCTGAAAGCAACATGAAAAATATTTTTAAGCTAGGACACTGAGGCATTTTCTATTATGGCATCCAACTTTCCTTAAAATGAAGGGTCGCTGGAATCTAAAATATGACACAAATCAACCTATCTATGAAACAGAAACAGAATCGGGGACATAGAGAAGAACAGACTGGTGGTTGGGGTGGTGGTGGTGGCATGCACTGGGGCTTTGGGGTGAGCAGATGCAAACTGGTATATACAGAACGGATAAACAACAAGGTCCTGCTGCAGAGCACTGGGAACTATAGTCAATATACTGGGATAAACCATAATGGAAGAGAATATATATATGTATAACTTAGTCACTGTGCTGTAATTAACACAACATTGTAAGTCAACTATACTTCAGTTTAAAAAAAAAAAAGGGCCACTGATATGTAAACAGGCTTAAAAGAGCACAAAATATTTAACATACTGGGTCACATGTCACACTAAAAGTATGTTTTTAATCTTTCTTTTTAGTGAGGTGGTTGATGTACAATATTAAATAAGTTTCAGGTATAGTGATTCACAATTTGTAAAGGTTATATTCCATATATAGCTATTATAATATATTGGCTATATTTAAAATATCTTTTTTAAATGATAGAATAAAATTGAAACAAATGTTAAGTTCATGAAGTATACAGCACAACAAAATACTTTAGCCAAAAGAAAAAAATACTCTTCAAATTTGAAAATGTTTAAAAAAAAAAATCACAGTTTAAAATTATTAGTGGCTCTGGTGTTTTTACATTCTCAAAAATAAAGCAGTGATATGGGAAGATCCACATCAAATAAAATGATACAAATGTTCAAATGCAGAAAATACAGAATATTTCAGTAAAAAGGTTAAGAATATTAAAATAATAAAATATATGTATGTAAGTACTAATATTTGGAGATAAAATTAAGTGAAATAATTGCTTATGGATCATTAATTGTATCTGAATTAGTAAACTGATCAAACTACTGATTTCTATTTTAAATCTAAAAGGTTTTAATGTTTTAATTTCCCATAATCTTATAAAATACTGATTACAAAATTGAATTGAGTGGTTGACTTACATTAATATAATTTCCTATTTAAAAGCATCGCTTAGAAAACTCAGAAGAATTTATAAGTAAAAAGCTATTCAAAACCTGCTTTTTCTCCTGGATGAAAAATGCAGAAGTTCAAGCACAGTTAACTTGATGAAGTCAGCCTGTTGGCGTGGCTAATAATCTATAACCAAAATGTACTGAGCTAACAACATACTATGCAATTTGCAGCAGACTTGCCTTTCTTAAAAATTTCAGCTGGAGCAAAATTAAAAGTAATTTTGCTTGGGATTAACTAGAGAGACCCTAAGCCCAAAGCAGGTCATAAGGAATGCCTTATGCCATAAGGAATGCCTCTCGTGAGCTGTTGAGCCCTTGCTCACTTTCAATAGCTTATAAGTCTTTTTATCTGTTCTGAGACATTTTTGAGAGCTTTAGGCTTCAAAAAAATTGTCTTAGAAATGACGTGGATGGGAATCAAAACAGTTTTACTACAAACAAATGCTTACAGTTTTGTGGTATGATTCACAACCATCTACATACAGGTTTTAAATATTACCTTTATTCAAGGTGTTGCCATTCATTTTCCCACTGCTTTGGTCTGCATCGCCATCTTGCTCATCCAGCTGTTCAAGAGCTAGCTGGCGCCAACTGCGTAAGGAGGATTTCCCTACCCAAAATCCATCATTGCTGTGGAGAAGAGAGAGAATGTAAAATCATGCAAGTAACATTTCCTAATGTCCTTCTCCCTTCTTTCCTTGTAAAGGCCACAACTAAACTGAATTAAAATGTTCAGTATTTGCTGCTGTGCACACAATTTTTTTTTACGTATTTCCTCATTTTGGCCATTTTTACTCCTCACTATTAAATTGCATGTATAGAAAATACTTTGCTTCCATCCTAAATCTTACCCTGCTCCTCCTAACCCTCATTTAAATTTATGCCAATCACACCAAACAACTAGCCACTTTCCTTCACTTGATTACTACTCAAAACTGCATATAGCTGACCCTTCAAATGCACATATAGGCACTCACATATATATACACAAACACATTTAGGGTACTCAGTAGGCTGTTTGTGGAATGACCCAAAACAGTGAACTAGATTGATATTTCTCTGGGAAATATACAACTTAAATTAAACCCAAACATCATAAATGCCACCTGAGTCCAGAGGTGCTCTACAGAGTGCGGCTCAACAAACTCCAAGAAGCCTGGATGTTCCTGACAAGGATGCACCACTGGGTACCCTTGGTTAACAAACTTGCTTCAGCCTCTCTAAAGGGGACACCCCAGGCCTGCTAGAATGGTTTTCCAACATAAGTATTCCACAATTCCATGTCAGAACACAGGCGAGAACCTTGCCTTGGCTTCTTTAGGCCTCAGATGCATATCTCTGCTTCCACCTTTCTAATAGACGGAATATAGCCACAGGGGCTGTGCCTTAGCTCTCTTTATCTTTGCCACAGCAGCAATCACCACAAAATTTACTCTGCTGTGGCCAACCACTCATCACTCTTCTTTCTTCCAAAGATCCCAAGTCCCTATTATCCACAAATAATAAGCTACTTGGTTTTTTAGCTTATCAAACAATATACACTGTGAACATACCCCTTTACTGTTGCTTTGAGCAGATTATTTACAGTTTTATAATCTTCATTTAGTTGGTTCTTCAGACGCAACACACGACAACGTTCTACCACGCATTCCTTACACAGGGCTTTCACTGAGACAGAGAAAACGAAAGGGAAGAGTGTATTCACATACAGATTTCCTGTTAAGAAAATGTTTTCAGCACTTCATAAAACAATGAAGAATTTTAACCCAAAGTCACAAATTTTGACAATACAGCAAATTGGTATACGTCCTAAATTATTTTGGCAACATAAATATCAAGACAGCAATAGTGTTATCCTGCATAAAGAAAGAACTATAGGATACAAAATGTTATAATAGGCTATAACTATCTATGCCAGAAAGTACATTTTACAAGATTTAGATGCAAATTTTGCAAGACCACCATCAAATGATGGAGGCTGTAAAGGAGGGGAGGGTAATCAATATATCTGACAACTATAAATGTAATGTTAATTGTTTAAGACCTTCGTGTGGGGCTTCCCTGGTGGTGCAGTGGTTGAGAATCCGCCTGCCAATGCAGGGGACACGGGTTCGTTCCCCGGTCCGGGAAGATCCCACATGCCACAGAGCAACTAAGCTCGTGTGCCACAACTGCTGAGCCTGTGCTCTAGAGCCCGTGAGCCACAACTACTGAGCCCGCGTGCCGCAACTACTGAAGCCCACGCGCCTAGAGCTCATGCTCCACAATGAGAGAAGCCACTGCAATGAGAAGCCCGCGCACCACAACGAAGACTAGCCCCCGCTCGCCGCGAACTAGAGAAAGCCCACGTGCAGCAACAAAGACCCAACACAGCCAAAAATAAATAAATAAAATAAATTAAAAAAAAAAAGACCTTCGTGTGGGTATCAACCAGACCAATACTTTGAAGAGTATTGTACAAAATAACAAAACACTACTAGATGGCTTTCTCAAATGTATCCTATTTTGTCTGTTTTATGAGAAAAAACACACAAAACTGAATAAGCAGTTTCTTTTCTAACATTATAAATATACCATGTATGACGCTGCTTAACTTTTACTTGATTTAGCAAATCATTTTTGCAAAGTGCAAGGAATATGAGGTCTAAGCACAGTCTGGGTCAAATGATCATAAAGATCATATAATGCAGGCTTATTGCATTACTCTTTTTTAAGCAGATAAGACATCTCGAATTACCAGTTAGTCTTGGTCCCCCTCCGTATCTACTATAGAAAATGTCAGCCGCATATTCAGATATTCTCTTCATAATCGATATTTTATCGGGATGAAGCTTGTCGTGGGAACACAGGCAAGCGTGATTATCAATAGGCTTGGTGGGCGTCGATTCATCCAACCACTTCTGCAGCCACTCCAGAGAGACAAATTCATAGGGCTCTGAGGAAGAAAGCAAGGGAAAGAGCCTATGTATTCTTACAGCTTTTTGACTAAGCGATACATTCATTTTCCTCAAGACAATGCAAACTCTTTCCAAGGTTAGCAGAATCAAAAGAATCATTGTTCAAGGAAGACGTTTCATGAGTACAGCACAAAGCTCCGTTTAACTAGCACTCATCTGAGTTCAAGGAGCTGTGCACGGGAGGGACGAGTCTGCACGGTGCCCTATAAGATCGGCTGGTATTATTAACCACATTCTACAAAAGAGGTTTCCACAGAGAGAAGTGTCTTGCTTGATAGCACAGCAGAGCTCTGATAAGGACACTTGGTGACTACAAGCCACACTCCAGGCCAGCTCGCAAATCACATAACCTCACCCCCATAACGATTTTCATCAACACTTGTCATCGATGTGTGATAATACAACTGAAAGTTAAAACGAGGAGTCTGACTAGGTTCTAAGTTAAAAATTAACCTCATCAGCTATAACCGCACTTCCACAAGGCCGTTTAAACCACTGAATTTTTCTTCACCCAAGATGATACTGATGTTGATTAAAAGGTAGTTGATTTCCCCATCCAAATCCATATCACAATCAATTCATTACATTATTATGTATTTCAAGAAATTAAGCTATTTTAAGCAACTTCTAGGATGAAGTGCACTAGAATCGAATATATCAATTCTGAAGTTGCAAAAATTAAAAGGTACAACCAAACACCTCAGAGTGTGTTTTAATTTGGGAAAACAGAGCCCCAGAGTTCTGTAAAAGCCAAAATTAAAGATAAAGGGCCAGCTTTGATTACTTACAAAGATCTCCAGTGAGTCCCAGCATAAAACATAGAAGAAAACATACAGAGGTTGAATTTATATATTTGTATTATGATACTACTTCTGATGAGATCTGAGGGATAGACAATTCAACTCAAAGCCCATTTTGACCAATTTTACACTTCCCTGAGATTTACAAGTCTAAAAACTAACTTCCATTTTAAGTTTAGCATAAAACATTTCAATTTTGACAAAAACAAAATCCAGAACTGTTGGATCCCTTATTTGTGCTAAAACTGTACATCATAAACTGAGACTCCTAACTGATTGGTCAGCTCTGATGCAGCTGCAGAGGAAGAGCTCGTGACTACAAGTTGAGACCAAGTTCTGCCACCAAGAAACTGAACTTGAGCAAGTCACTTGAACTCTCTATGCTTCAGATCTTTTATTTGTAAAATGAAGGTAATAATACCTGCCTTCTACCTACCTCACAGGGATGTTGTTGAATGTAAAAGATAAGATATGTGAAGCATTTTGAGCTTTTTTGGAAGAAAAGAGATATAGAAAAGTTAATCATATATTCACACAATATATAAATGTGGAGACCTTAGGATTCAGCATAGGTTAACATGGTTGTGGCATTTTACAATGTATAATGGTATGGAATGATCCCTATCCCAGAGAGCAAAATAGAAGTCTTAGCATAGCTAATCTTTTCCCAAGGAGAGTCCCATAGGTTAAAACTTTTAGTAATATCAAGGCTATTGATGTAAGATATGAAGATTAGAAAAATTTTGAAGGAGCTGTATCAATTTCTACCAAGGGCTTCCCTAACAATCGGGGTCTAGCACAAGTCTCAATAATTAAAGTAGATTCTGCTTGTGGAAGGTTTTTACACTACAGATGTTTCTGCACTAGAGAGAGACGCCTGGCAGGTTCTCACAGATGTTCTCCATTATTGTGGTGCCAAAGGCATGGATAATCAACTAACAAACAGGAGTAAGAACTCTATTAAGTTGGGATAACAAACAAACTGTATAAATAATCTCAGCATCTGACAAAGCGGGAAAGCAAGTGTTAAAATATTTACCAAAGGGAAACGTATACTATGGTTCAAAGTTATTTATATATAGTTTTAAATGCCTGGATTTTGAATAGGAATTTGTTTTGGAAAGTTATAAAGTCTAGAAAGATCATGGCATGAAAAATATTTGAAACTTACCTAAAGATAATTTAGGATTATTTAGAGATAATTTATTTCAACTTAAATAAGAAGGGCCAAAAGGTTTCAGGTCCCCAGTGAGGTTTATATTTTAGGATAAATGACCCTTCTTTTAATATGTTCACAAAGGTTAAGATTTAGAAAAAACATAACAAGACTTTGATTGGCAGCACAAAACCATGGTCATTAGCTTTGAGATCTGACAATATTTTAGGAAAACATGGACTTACTACCATATAAGGTTACTATAAATGGGAAAAAATTATAAAGCTCATAATTGGTAAGAGTACTGATAACATATATACATATTCGAAGAACACAAGCACTGGTTCTTATAGACGGAATGAAAACAGGCAAGAGGAGCACAGTGTAAACTTGACACATAACATCTTTGGAGCATGCAGTTTTAAAGAGTAATTCAAAACAGCATTTTAGTTTATAGACCCAGTAAGTTGCTTTCTTTTGTCCAGTGAATACAGGAAACCATGAATAAGGTTCAGAAAACAAATTTCTAGGTACCAACTCCTTTGAATAAATTTAGAGATTTGAATTACATGTTCATTTCCAAATTGTTTCCAATCAAACTGAGGTCGGTCTAATTCTTTAGGATAATCCCAACCCTTGAAACAGAGTGAGAGTAACAGGTTACAAAGAAAGGTCAGAATCAAATTACGGTATAGTTTAGACAGAACTTTTGAGAGATATTCTTACAGATGTAGCAATTTATATTCATCTTTTGCTTAAAGTAATACCAGTAATGGAAAATTGAGATATCAAAAAGACAAAACCACAAGTACAATTATGCTTGAGTATTTATTTTCTAAAATTAGCAAAACTGCCTCTTTTTAAAGTAGGAGTTGGGTATGGGGAATTGCCTATGAAATGACAGAAAACATTATTACAAATGGCATAACAGCCTTAAGGAGTTGAGGTTTCCTTTTTGAGGCATTAGATAAACTTGAATAAACATACACAGTAAAGGAATGAGCTGGACTGTGTGGGATAATTCTTAAGAAATTAGGGGTCAGCAGAAAGCTTTCCTATTCTTAGAATATTTGATACTAAATTTCAAAATAATCTAACAGTATCATAAAAATAGTACTCATATAAAAGAATGCCTGTTAATACTGTTAGGGCACAAAGTACACAAGGAAATAGATTAGGCGAGTTGCTTCCATAAGTAGCCCAATCAGATTTTTCTTTTAAAAACAAGTTAATGTCTCACAAATTAGAAATATCTACAAGAGTTATATATGCAGAGTGCTGACCTAAACTTCATAATTTATTAAGAGCTTCCCATTTTTAAAAGTACATGATAATGAAAATTATACGGAATGCTACACATTAAGTTACTGTTGGTTTACATAGTAATTGTATAGTGCATAAGCTGGCATTAACGGGTTATAAATAAGAAAGGGCAGGGGAAAGTTTGTTCATACACGTCTGTGAACATAAAAGAAACAAGGCACTTAATGGCAACAGTGCTGTCCCAGACTATCTTACAGACCAGCTCCAGCAGGTAACCTTTGGTACAGCTCCTTAACTTCTTCATGCTTTGCTTTTCCTTTATCCACACTTTGCTTACGCATCTCGGCCATTTCAATACACCACTCCTCAAATTTGGAATTATCCCGATCTACCAGCTCTTGAAGAAAGGCTATTCAGAACAGAAAGACACAAAAACCTTTATCCTGTTTTTCAAAGACAAAGAACCATGCTGATTTGTAAATTACAACAAATACTGGCTAAGATTTTGGTGGCAACATCCTACTGTGGTCTCCCTACAACCTGCAGGCAGAAGTAAAACTGAAGACAGCCCCTGGAATAAATACCAGGGGGTTCCCCTACCCGATTCTCCATGACATCATCAGCCAACTGGAAGCATCAAATGGGTCAGAAACACCATTCAAAACAGATGGTGCCACAGACAGAGCACAGCACAGTATTAGGTAAAATGACAACTGATGACTGCCTTCAGCCAAGCAGCAGCTCTTCCTTTTTTATATTAAATCTAGAAAATTTATAACTGGCTAAAACCCAAAACTGCTTTACAAACTGAACAAAACAGAACCAAACTGCTCTTTAAATTCATCTTTATAATCCACAGGAATTTTTTTTAATTGCTTTTGCTTTTCTTTAGGGGCAGTCAGTGGAATAGTTCTGTTAAAGCCTCCTTTATGATAAAAACTCACCACTTTAAAGCAAATCTGTGATTATATACACTTTCACCATTTACCACATGCAACCAACCTACCATAATAGATAAAAGCAATCCGTTCTCATCATTGACCTTTGAGCACGGTATTCTAAAATATTTGCCTTATGTAATCCTGGAAAATTGCTCACCTGGTACCTGAATAGTTGTGTTGGGTTTTTCTTGAGTTTGTAGTCTATAAACCAACATGTACGCATTTCGAGAGCAGTGAGTTCCTTTGCCACACTTGGGTTTACGTGTCTGGGATTTAGAAGGTTCTGCTGAGGTAAGAGAAATCAAAAGATGACTAAATTAGAATGCCTGGAGTTTATTCATTCTTTTGCAGGGGAGGGGAAGGGGGAGGGTTATAGAAAACAATTCCTAAAATACAAACTCAAGATACATTAAAAGGCAATAAAAATTTAGCAGGCTGGACAAATTTTTTAATGTTTAAACAAGTTACTAACCCGCATTGCCTGCCATATTCCATTTTTAAAAGCTGAAAAGAAAGTATTATTTTTCACAATGACAAACCTGAACCAGGAAAAAAAAAAAAAACCCACAAACTATTATGAGTTAATTTTACTGTTGATCTTAAATTACAAAAATAAATCCAGACTTAATTGTGCAAAGAAATAAAATGGAATGTTCCTGAAAAAAATGAAATAAAATGCTAAGATTAGCCACTAATCTCTATAAATTCAGAAGCAAGTGGAAAACATTAGTGTTTTACATGGCACATATATCACATGAAGGTGATCTTCAAATTGAGTCTGATTATCCCAGTATAACCTTCCAATGGGTAGGAGGTCATGGATAGTTCTGAGGAAATCAATTACCAGATCCTCAATTGACAATGTATTTTTCTAAAATTGTTCAGGTTTCACTGATGGTTTCCACCTCTCCTTTCAGTCATCTGTCTCCCACTTTACAAAAGAAAGATATAACCTCTTACCTGTGACAAAAAAAGTCTTACCTCACCAAAAAATATGTTTACAGTAAAATTCTGCTGTGTTCAATTTTTAAAAATTTCTAACACACTTACATTGGTTTGATCAATTATACAGTTTCATTTAAAAAAAAAAAAAGAACACTCAATCCAGAAGTACTTTCTAACTATTTAGAGCTTTATAGCTACAGAAAACTTAGCATATTCCATTAGAATGAAATTCTATAGGGTCAGTGTAATGGAAACACTAGTATAGGAGAAAAAGGAAACATTAAAAAAAAAAAAAATCCTGTCATAAAAAAAGATCAGTTCATGTAACTCTGAAAAGGATGATGTGGATGTATGGAATCTATATGTTATGTAATTTCATTTGGATACAACAGTAATGCTGCAGTTTAAAGTTTCAATATTTATAATTTGTCAGAAGTTACATTATTTGAAGCTACTTAAATTTGCAATGAAAAATGTTGGATTTTAAAATGTGCAATGAAATACAGAAGTTGTTCAATATTCTTATAGGGACTACAGAAGCAAACAAGTTTAAAGACCACAGTCATAGGGAATTAAAAACCTCAGGGGCACGTATACAAAGAAAAGACGTTAGTCATTTCTAACTAAAAAATTAAGATTTAAGATGTTCATTAATTTGTATAAGATGGAATATAAAATGATTCATAGAAGTTCACAAGAGAATATAGTAATGAATGACTAACGGAATTTAATGAATAAGTATTTTCTATTTTTGATAAAATAGAAAGAAGGAGCAATGTAAGCTGCATATAATGAGAGGCATTAAAACAATGGAATGGGATCCTCATACACGTAGAGTCTCTTTCTATTGAACTGTTTTAAAATTTAGGACTACCTATATGTAGAAGACAGGAGAGCCTTAATAATGCTTTTAATCCTACAATTTTCTCACTAAAATGAAACAGATCAAATAAACCTCAGTAAAGAACAGTCAAATAAAGCCGAATTTTACTCACAATTTAAAGCTACATGTCAATTTTCTTCCTAGTAAGAATATCACGATAAGAAAAAATATAAGCAAATGTTAAGAGCCTAAGTATTACTTAGGTAAAGTGGGAGCAAGATTGCTACATGTCTAAAATGTGATTTAAAATTAGAAAATACTTCTAGCATCAAGCCTGGGTTGAGCGCTACTCAGAGCAGGCAAGCCCAGCACACCTCCCACTTTCTCTTTTCAAGCTTTACTGAGGTATAAGTGATGAATAAAAATGGTATACATAAAAAAAATAGAAAATACTTCTTCAAATTACAAGAATATAGCCACCACATGGATATCTGCAGCAAGATTCCCCATGCCTTCCTTGAAAGTCAACCTCAACTGCCATGCTACTCCACCTTGGGAAAGTGGTACTGATCCTTTAAGAAAGAAGGGTGGCAGGAGACACACACCTATTCCCAATCCTTTTCTCTTTTTGCATCACATTGTCTGAGCCTCACCCAAAAATGACAAACACGGTAAGAAAGTGATGAGAACCTCAGCCAAGATGGCTCCTATTGGAAGAACTGCACACTCCATTCGACAATAAATGGGTATGTAGCCCACGAAAACTGAGACGATGAGAGCTACATACTAGAATAATACTATTTCAGGAGGTATCATTTACAGCAGACCTCATTACTACAAAACAGCAAGCAGCTGATTCCCCACAGAGGCACTGCTCCACACTCTAGGGACGGAGTAAGATACTTAACAGGGAGGGGTAGACATTGCTCAGGGAACAAAGTTCCCCTGCTGTACTTATTTCCCCAAAATAAATGTCCTGACCCAGAGAAAAGGACTACAAATCCTACTATATTACATCTACTACTCATAATTTTTAGCTTAATACTCACCATCCTCTTCCCTAGCTGCCCACAATTAACCTGTTAATTGAAAATTAAATTTGTGCCTTCAAACTGTACTGAAAACATGACATTATGGAAACCATCTCTGGAGCAAAATCATTTTTTTAAAAAATTCAAGCATTGCTATAAAAGATGTTCAGAGATTTCATGTGTTTAAGAAATGCAAATAGTCTTGATAGTCCATAACAATCTTGGGCCATAATAATTTATCACAAACATTTCTGGTAAAAAAAAAAATTATATTTTAAAAGGGCACTCACAACTTAAAGGTTTTACCTAGATCTTCCTCAATCCCTAGTTGTAATTTCTTCCCCTCCATCTTTTCTATGTCTTCGTCATTAAACTTATACCATTCACCAGACTGTGGATCTTTCACATGGGCAATGTAGTGACCGGAATAAGCACTCACTCCTCTGTGTATGAGGACTGCACTGAGTTCATACACATAGGACCCACCTAGGGAAGGAGAAAGGGGAAAAATGAAAGAAATTTTGGATAACATTATTTCTTCTTATATCCTAAGCTTGAATTGTAATGATTACAATTCTTTATGCATCTGACAGAGTTCAAAATATGTCACCTAAGACTTAAAGAATTTAGTCTCATAAAATAATGTAGCAGGCATTGTTTTAAGCAGCTCACTGTATCAACTCTCCATTCCCTCTGCAAAATATACAGGTGGAAAGCTACGGCATTTTGGGCACTCAGGGTTACGAAGCTATTCTGTAGTATACTTTCCCTTCTGCATTAACAGGCTGAGCCATATGCTTACCAAGAATCAGTTGTTCATATTTTCCAACTTATTACAAAAATTAACTACACAAAAACTAATAATATTTGAGTGCAAAACTAAAAAGCTATTGTTTCTAGAAAAAAGAAAAATGTTTTTTAAAAATTGGATAAGTCATTAAGGAAAATTGCTTTCAAAATAGGTGTAGACAAGGGAATTCACTGGTGGTCTAGTGGTTAGGACTCAGCGCTTTCAATGCCGATGACATGGGTTTGATCCCTAGTCAGGGAACTAAGATCCCACAAGCCTCGTGGCACGGCCAAAAGAGGGGGAAAAAAAAATTGGTGTAGACAAGACAAATAGAAAATACAGAGAAAGAAACAATAAAAATCTAGACTGGGTTCTGCACTCAGATTTCTTTATAAGTATTTTAACTTATTAACTATTCCACTTTAAATAAACAAAACCGGGGCTTCCCTGGTGGCGCAGTGGTTGGGAGTCCCGCCTGCCAATGCAGGGGACACGGGTTCGATCCCTGCTGCGGAAAGACCCTACATCCTGCGGAGCAATGAAGCCCATGCGCCACAACTACTGAGCCTGCTCTCTAGAGCCCGCGAGCCACAACTACTGAAGTCGCATACCACAACTACTGAAGCCCGCGCGCC
The DNA here is from genome assembly GCF_965194825.1 of Balaenoptera physalus. Lineage (NCBI taxonomy): Eukaryota > Metazoa > Chordata > Mammalia > Artiodactyla > Balaenopteridae > Balaenoptera > Balaenoptera physalus. Next base: position 179,556,601 of record NC_138882.1, on the reverse strand, counting down.
TAGAGCCCATGCTCCTCAACGAGAAGCCACTGCAATGAGAGGCCTGCGCAACTCAATGAGGAGTAGCCCCTGCTTGCAGCAACTAGAGAAAGCCCGCACGCAGCAACGGGGACCCAACGCAGCCAAAAATAAATAATAAATAAATTAAAATAAATAAACAAAACCTACATATCACAGCCTATCTACTATGCACATGGTTTATGCAAGAAGAGAAGGCTTTATCCATACATCAAAATATCAGCAAATGAATGAACATTTACGTTTTAAGATAAAATATTTTTAAGTTTGAAAAAAATCTTTTAAACATTCTAAACTTAAACCAATTATAGGGAGGAAATTGTATTTAAAGCAATCACTGCTACTACACATTTTATTAATAAAAATTAGAAAACAAATTCATCAGCAATCCTACAACACAGCCATAACCACTATTAATACTGAAACTTATAGATTTTTTTCTAACAAATATATCATTAACATCTTTCCACATCATTATTCTTCTGAAAATTATTTATAGTGACTATATACAAGTACCACATTATATTGAACCACTCCCTCACTGCTGGACATTTAAACTGGTAGCATTTTATGGCCATTAAATAATTACCTTTGTCATAAAAATCTTTGCACACATATCTGTTTCATCACTGTAATTTCCTTAAAACTGCAAGAAGTCAGTCATAAAGGTATAGCCAGTCACTCATTCAACAAATAATAAACATCCTAGACACTGCTTTAGGCATGGAGAATACAGCAGCTGACTGAAATGACAAAGTCCTGCATTCTTTTAGCTCAGTGGGGGACACGGTAATGCAGATTAATACCTGAAGCAAAGCCCATCTAACCCACCCCAGCTGAAAATAAATTTAAAATACTAAGATAAAAATACTTTAAAATCTTTTAAGATGCAATGATCATCTGGCAACAAATGAAGAATTCTCAGAAGCCAAATACTATGTGAAGGCAGGAAGCTAGGGAGGTTAAGGAAAATGAAACCAATTTTCTACTGAGAGTATTAGGTGAAACTATCAACTTCAACTGTTTTTTTTCACATTTAAGAGGTTCGTGGGACCAGAGATCAAAGCTAAGATCCTTAAAAGGTGAGGAGTCTAGAAGAGGACTCACATCGTGAAACTAGGGTTCTTCAGTTTAAGAAATAAGGAGAAATGAACCTACCCTGCAGAGGAAATAGTAGGAAAAAATCATCTGCCTTATACTTTGACTCTTGGAGTGAGGAAAAAAACAAATATCTGTTGCAAGTTTTTAAGAATCTAGCCCTCATGAATATTTCAACCAAGAATTCATACTATCTAGGAAGACAGAAAAACCTCAAGCCAAGAGTTTAGTTTGACGTGGTCCTAGAATGAGTGACAGTTCTAAGGAATATGAATTCAGTCCAACATACACATAAACACACACAAACACAACAAAACACAAAGGACACAAGTCACTATAACTGAGAGGCAGGAAACAACAGATAAAAAACCCATGAAGTTTTTCATCTCAGTTACTGGAAAAAGTAAAAATAAGTAGAACGTTATGTTTAAAGAAATAAATGATAGAATAAAAAACTAAAAGTAAGGAATAAGAGATTATAAAAAATGAAAGTAAGATGTGATACAGAACCAAATCAAGCTTCTAGAAATGAAAGTTACAATAACTGAAAGTCAAAACTCTACGCAAGTTTTAACAGCGCGATTAGGTTTGCCTAAATAGAGAATCATTAAAGTAGAAGGCAGACCTGAAAAAAGTTATGTAGAATGCAGGACAAAGCAAGAGTTAGGAGACATGGATGGCAAAGTTAAAATCTTAATACATGACTAATGTAATTCCAGAAGGAGAGATGAATGAATGGAAAAGAGAAAAAATTTTAAGACATAATGGTTGAGAAATTTATCCTTTAGGGAGGATAAATACACGAAAATTCAACCCAAACAGGTCACAGTGGCGCTGCAAAACACCAAAACAAAAACAAACAGACAGACAAAAGATCTTCAAAATCAGACAAAATAAAACAGGTCACCTATAAAGAAAGAAGAATTAAACCACAACCAACTTTCCAACAGCAACAAAGGAAGCCCTAAGACAACAGAATCTCTAATTGTACTGAGTGAAAATAACTGTTAATCCTTAGAGTAAATTTCACAACAAGAAATAAATAGATACTTCCAGACAGTATGCTGAAAATAACTTGATACCAACAGACCCTTACTAAAGGCATTTTTACAAACTTAATTCTGTATTTTAAAAAGTGATTCCAGGGGCTTCCCTGGTGGCACAGTGGTTGAGAATCTGCCTGCCAATGCAGGGGACACGGGTTCGAGCCCTGGTCTGGGAAGATCCCACATGCCGCGGAGCAACTAGGCCCGTGAGCCACAACTACTGAGCCCGCGCGTCTGGAGCCTGTGCTCTGCAACAAGAGAGGCCGCGATAGTGAGGCCCGCGCACTGCGATGAAGAGTGGCCCCCGCTTGCCGCACAGAGAAAGCCCTCGCACAGAAACGAAGACCCAACACAACCAAAAATTAATAAATAAATAAATAAATAAAGGAATTCCTTAAAAAAAAAAAAAAAAGTGATTCCAGATGGAAGGTCTAGAATATTAAAAGGAATGATAAACAAAGGAGGTAGGTAAACTAACACCAATAGCTCTACAGATAATAAGGCATCCTATGAGGGCTATTGTGTGTGTGTGTGTGTGTGTCTGTGTGTGTGTGTGTGTGTGTGTGTGTGTGTGTGTGTGTTTGGCAGCTGTGGCCACACCAAGCGGCTTGCAGGAGCTTACTTCCCCAACCAGGGATCGAACCCAGGCCCCCGGCAGGGGATTCCCCTTATGAGTTTTTTTTAAGGTGGAACTAAAACACATATGAAAACAATAAACAACTTAGGAGAATATCGATTTCCTAGTGGTTTGAGGTCTTTGTACTGTTTTCAGAGGGTAAAGTTGTTAACTTTAAGAGTTAGGTATATTATAATTTCCAGGTTAATCACTGAAAGAACAAAATAGTAATAGCAAACAGCCCAGCCCAGGTTGTACCCACCAGGTGGGCACTTCCACACTCCACGTTTTAGGGCTTACCTAGACTCACCTACCCACTCTTCTTTCTACTACACTGCACTCTCCCAATCACTTCATGGAAAAGGTGAACGAGAAACAACCTCTCCACTCCCAACCTCAGGGAAGAAACAACCTCTCCACTCCCCAACCTCAGGGAACCTAAAGAAAACTCCTTAACCCTGAGCAGAGCAACAGAAAGAGAATGGGGGGAAGTGTCATGGTGTTAAATTGGCCGGGTTCTTATAGCGTGAGTGAGCAAGGGAACCTCAAGCAGTAAACTTGATCTGTGATGATACCTAACTAGTAGGGACCCCAGGTGCCTGGCAGAAAGAAACCTGAGGTCTCCCTGAAGGAGGTGGCTTCATCCCAGCCCTAACTGAATCCCCGTAAAAAATTTTCCAGGGACTTCCCTGGCGGTCCAGTGGTTAAGACTCTGCACTTCCACTGCAGGGGGCACGGGTTCGATCCCTAGTGAGGGAACAAGATCCCACATGCCATGCAGTGCGGCAAAAATAAAAAATAAAAATTTTCCAGAGATAACCAGGTACGGAAGACATGGCAACATTAAAATAACCAAATCAGACAGCAAAAATAAACCTGAATAATATTCCACCAATGTCAGTCATGGATTATAAAACTGGGCTTTCTATGTTTAGAGAAATGAGAAACTTGAAAATATATGCAAGTGACAGGGAACTATAAAAAGTGATGTAAATCTGAATTAGAGGAATTAGGAGTGTAAATAGATGAACTGATCCAGTTAAAAGATCAAAACTGTCAGATTGGATTATCTCATATAAATTTGAAATTCTCCAAAATAAAAAGGTTAAGAAGACAGACAGACACACCTGTGGTGTTTTTCTCCAGCGATCAATGGCCCAGATGAAGGAGCAGAGGAGGCAGATTAAGATTTAATAATGGGTTAGATTTCGCCTGGCTATATCCCAGGAGGCAAAAGGGTAAACTAAACTATAATGTTTAGGGGTACAAGCTTACACGGTAAAACGCTAAAGCAAAAAAATAAAAAAGTGATTTCCATATAAGTCAGATTACTAGCTATATTTCAGGAGGAAGGAGATTGCAACTGGGCGGGGCACACAGGAATCTTTGGAGTATTGGGAATGTTTTCTTTCTTGACCTGGGTGGTACTCATGAAGATATTCACTTTGTGATAATTCTCTGAGCCATACATTTTTGTATTTTAACTTCGATGAATGTGTTACATTTTATAATTTTAAGAAGAGGAAAAATAGGATGGAATAAGATGTATGAAACTTAAACTATGGAAGAACAAGGTAGCTTATGACCCTCAGAAGGGCTGAGGCAGAGTGAAAGACAAAATTACTGAAGGAGAGAAGTTGTTAATGAGGTCAGTTGAAGACTGTCTACAACAGTGGTACTTAGTAGTATTCCCTAAATTATTAATGAAGACAATAAACCACAGAAGTATTAGCAGTAACTGTGACTCTATTACCAATAGACATCATGGTTTTCATTATCACATTACCATTGTTGCAGATAACCTGATTTTATACTTATCAATTTATTATACTCATCAACTTAAGAATTACAGTGGTTTTGACCACTGGAACCTGTTCTTTGGTTTGCACCTATATTACTGTATTACAAATTTGTCTCAGTATTTTGATAACTACATTTAAATGTAATTGGTTTCTGGGACTTCCCTGGCAGTCCAGTGGTTAAGACTTCGCCTTCCAATGCAGGGGGTGCGGGTGCGGGTTCGATCCTTGGTGGGGAGCTAAGACCCCGCGTGCCTCGTGGCCAAGGAACCAAAACATAAAACAGAAGCAATATTGTAACAAATTCAATAAAGACTTCAAAAATGATCCACATCAACAAAAATCTTTAAATGTAATTGGTTTCTTCTAAAATTCTATGAATTTTATTCGGACTCTTAAAATGGTCTACAGGGGTATTAAAATCCCCAAGAAATATGGCAGGAGTTGAGTTAGAGGGTAAGCTGCTAAATGTTCAAGGTATGAGAATCCCTCTGTCTACATATCTCTGTGTATCTGCAGGTTCGCTAAAGAAGCAAATGAATTCTCCTTTCAAAAATAGATCATCTTTTAGATCTATCTTTTCCACTTTGTGTGGATATGTGTGTGTAGACACATATGAATAAGAATTTAGGAAAATATAAATACTGGTTATCTGGGTGATAGAATTACAAGTGGCTCTTATTTATAACTCTTCTTTATGCTTTCTGAATTTTCCTAATTATCTAGAATGAACCTTGTGCAAGTATAACAAGTTAATTTGTTTCTAGTATTCTACCTATATGAGGTAATACATTTGTATAACAAACATTACAAAAGGGTGTGAACAGGTCTATAACTACAAACTACTGGATTAATTTTACCAGTCATAGCTAACAATTCTAAACTAAGAATTTTTATTTCACTAATTAAAAATTACTTAGTAATCCAACATACTAAAATTATATATACAGCTTTTTTGACCTATTATGGTCAAAGGTTTTCTTTACAGTATAAATTGGACAAATATATAATAAATTGAATAACAATAAGAACCATTCAAAATCATACACTGGAGTCAAGGAAAAGAATAATTTGGGAATTCCCTGGCGGTCCAGGGTTAGGACTGGATGCTTTCACTGCAGTGGCCTGGGGTTCAATCCCTGGTCGGGGAACTAAGATCCTACAAGCCACACAGCACAGCCAAAAAAAAAAAAGGAAAGGAATACTTTTACATCTCCTAAGTTTCTGACCCTGAGAAACCACTAAGCCATCAGGCTTCTCTAATTTCAAATAATTACCTAAACAAAGGAGGCAGGAAGCAAACTACTATGTAAAGTGAACTACTGCTAAGTTTATTCATTCAGCCAAATATAATAGTAACAAAGTCCAGCAGCAACATCTACAATAGTTTCCTTCTTCCACAGGTGTAAATTTTAAACTCCAGTACTGATTAGAGAGCACCATACATTTTAAGGCTTAAATATTTATCACATCACTTCCCCCAACCTCCCCAATCATTTCTGTTGAAGGTTTTATTTTATGGCTTGCTTCTATTTATAAGCTGCCACCAGAATCTTTTTATGGAGACAGAGTTTATGATATAATTTCTGTATTAAAAATTTCACAAACATTAAGGTCAATCTTAAAAGAGAAGCAAAATGGTCTGTCCAGTAAGGGCAGGAGAAACAAAGGGCAAGATGTTTCTTTTCTCTAACAAGAATCATCCTGTTTGGTAAGATGAAGACTACCAAAAAAAAAAAGAGTAAGTTATTAGTGACTCTGTCATAACATCCTACAACTTATCAGTGGTCATATATATAATTATAGCATAAATATTGGAACTAGGCCATCTAATGTCTTTGATAAAATGTTTTTTAAAAACGTGAATGGAGGCAGCTTGGAGACCCTTAATTTTACGAGGAATTACAGATACGGTATTGAGGCTAAGGTAACAAGCCTTGAGTACAGGAACAGCGAAGTATTTTTCATTTTTTATTCTTTTATACCATTAATTATATACTGGGTTGACCAAAAAGTTTGTTCGGGTTTTTCCGTGAATGAACATTTTGGCCAACCCCAATATACATCCATGAACCATCTAATCTTTGTTATGTACTCACTCATAGAAAATGAAAGTAACGTATCGGCTCACCTAAAATGCCTTTGTTCTCAAATATTAGCAAATAAAATTTAGTAGTAAAATGCTACTCTGTACTCAACACAAGTAGATCACAAGTTCGTTTCTGAGCATTATAATTATCACTGCTTGGTAAAAATATTACCTTTGTGTTCCACATAAGGCTCCATATCCAAAATTTCTGAGAAGCCAATGTAGGTATTCAGCTTTTTCTTATGTCCAGTTTGCCTAACCAAGAAGAAAGCTAATTATATTTATATTTAAAACAACCATAAAACAATGTATAAGCTCTACTGGTTATTTTAATAAACTGGATAGCAGCTAGGTAGATTTCATTTAGCAATCTTGCTCAAAACACAATACTGTTTTAGAATTGGGCAATAAATAATCAACAACCTAAAAGGTATGAATTTAAAGTGCTAATTCCAAACAGTACATTTCCAGAAGTTTTAATTTTATTACAAAGGAAACCATACATGTTCCTGCTTTACAGAAGAAATGCACATGTGAAAAAAAAATTGCCTGCTCTATCTCCATGGGAATGGGGGATGTACCGTAGTGAGTAGAAAATTTACTCAAGTCCTTATACAATAATACAGAACGTCAAGGAAATTCAGTTCCTACCTAAATGTCTGCTTTTCCTTGGCAGTTTTTAATAATTTTTCAGAATGAAAAATAAGGATTCTCTATTTTTCTAGTTCTTAATTATGACAGGCTGTAACTTTCATCCCCAAATCTTGAGTTTCAAATTATAAGCATTTTACTATCTTATCTATGGTAAAATCTGTACATACTAGTCCACAGTGAGCAACAAACACTACGACATGCACATATTTACCTGTCAAAGACAAAACGCATTAGCTGTAAGTTCAGAGTACAAGGAAGACTAAGGAGTCGGATCTTCCTTGTTGCATTCTGTTTGCTTTGACAGTTTTCACAAAAGTATCGATTGTCTCCTTCTAATTTTTCTTCCTGATCAGGAATAAGACACATTAGTTTAAAAAAAAGAAAAGATTTTTTTCAAGTGATCAACCCTACGATGCACATTATAATTTCATTTTAGTTAATAGCTTCTATTCAAGCTCTTTAAGATCAAGTTATTATAAATAACGAAGGACACATAAGATTGTATTAGCTTAGCAGTGACATTAATTTGTATACAATGATTTAAAACTGATGTTTCTCTTTCCAAAATGTATGATTTTAAAAATACTTGGCTTTAGATCTTTTCTCCTGATAATCCCAATTCTGGGAACTGTAAGGAAGTAGGTTTAAAAAAGAAATCATAAGGGGCTTCCCTGGTGGCGCAGTGGTTAAGAATCCGCCGGCCAATGCAGGGGACACGGGTTCGAGCCCTGGTCTGGGAAGATCCCACATGCCTTCGAGCAACTAAGCCCGTGCGCCACAACTACTGAGCCTGCGCGCTAGAACCCGCGAGCCACAACTACTGAAGCCTGTGCACCTAGAGCCCGTGCTCTGCAACAAGAGAAGCCACCGCAATAAGAAGCTCGTGCCCACGCACCGCAACAAAGAGTAGCCCCCGCTCACCGCAACTAGGAAAGCCCGCGCGCAGCAACGAAGACCCAACGCAGCCATAAATAAATAAATAAATAAATAAATAAATAAATAAATAAATAAAATAAAAAAAGAAATCATAGGTACTTTGATGCAGCAAAATTAATTTTAAAACAGTGAAAATGGGCGGAAACTACATATGGGCAATGAATATGAAATTATATATACAAGTTTCAAACACACACACACAGTTAAAGTTACTGAACCACATTCATGACGCAAAACTAAGAGTGCAGAAAAACGCAATGTTAGAGCTAATGGTGGTTTCTTTTTAAATTTTTCCTTTATGTTTCTTTTTTTTTTTATGCTGACTTTCTGCACAAAGTGTAAAGGGTTTTTTTTATTATGTGTAACATAGGCAAAATTATTTAAGTCAATAAATTTTTAAGGAATTTCACATGTTCTGATTCTTTCCACTGCCAATCACCTTAGTGATTATTTTAGTGATAATCTCCAAAGTCATAATCTTTAAGATAAGATAGCCCTTTCAAAAAGAAGTTTTGCTCAATCCACAGCTGTCATGTCAGTCAGTCCACAATTCTTTTAGTTGGGCTTCTCTGATCTCCAATGGAATACAGACACATTTCAAAATTCCCCACCTGTAACCTTTGGGATCCAGTTTCCTCAAGCAATTTACTGTAGGACCATGTTTAGGGTCAGGAGATGGATCTGCCTGGTTCTGAATTTGACACTCTCTAAAATTGTATTAAGTTCAAATCATACTCATTCCTAAGCTATCACACCCTATAACAGTACAGATCGTTGGGATATGCCAATACTTAAGATAAAAAAAAGTTTGACTGTTAGGTTTTTCACAGTTTACTTGGCAGCTACTGTCTTATAGTTAGTTCTTTCCACAGATATAACAGGTAGTTCTATGAGTAAAGGAAACCACATAGTTACTCTATGAGGCGTTTCCAATGCTGTAGGTATACAGAAAAGGCTCCATCGGGATAGACCTCAACTTCCTTTATGTTTCCATAACAGCTTTTTGGTACAGATTACACTACAAGACAATAAATACAGTAATACAATACTAGTACCACCACTTTATTCATTTGATCCAGGAAGCCACACTCGCCTATTTACTCAACTCACATCCCCCTCAGCATCTTTGACTAGCTGCTCCCCTGTCTCTCTGATCTCTTAATGTTTGAATGTCCCAGGGTTCAGTCCTTGGTCTTCATCCCTCTCATGCCCTTGGTGATTTGATCAAGCCCTGACTTCTCCCCTGAACTATACCTATCAAATCTAACATGCTCCACTGCAAATTCCTAATTCCTCTGCCAAACCTGCTCTTCCCACACTCCTTCACATCTTAGTTATGCCAACTTTATTCTTCCAGTTGCTCAGGACAAAACCTTACTAATCCCTGACTCCTCTTTTTCTCCATATCCAATCTACAATTTTATCAGCTCTACTTTGAAATATCCAAACACTGCTTATCACCTCTCCAGCTAACCCTTGGTCCAAGCCACCATCAACTCCTTCTGTCTGCCCTTGCCCCACCATCAGCCTATTCTCAAGACAGCAACCAGAGTTATCCTGTTGAAACAGATTACATCACTCCTATGCATACAGCCCTACATGGTATCTCATCTCACTCAGAGTCAGATTTCCAACAAAGGTCTACCAGGCCCTGTCTGATATGGTCCTTAGTTACCTCCACAATGTCATCGTCTATCATCTTCCCTATGTTTCAACCACACTGACCTCCCTGCTATTCCTCAAACCACCAGGCACATTCTTGTCTCATGTGCTACACTTGCTATTTCATCTGCCCCAGACACTCTTCTCCCCAATTCTTGGATGACTCACTACTCCACCTTCAATCACACTCCACGTTCTCCATGCCCCTTCCCTGCTTTAGTTTTCTCCATAGCCCTTATTACACTTGACACACTAGATGTTTTACTTCCATTTATTTTATTGTCCGTCACTGGTCCCCATACCACTATCACTATAAGCTTCTTAAAGGCAAAAATGTCTGTTTTGTTCCATATGGTTATTCCCAATAGCTGAAACACTGCCTGAACCCAGTAAGCACTCAATATTTAGCTGAATGAACCCAATAAATGAGAACTTCAAGCATGCTAAAGGTTGTGCTAAAGGAGGAGGAAAAGTACAAAAATATTTTAAGAAAGGAAGCTATATAATAAGCTCACCTATCAATACCATGCTATGTGTCTGTTCCTACATGATAACAAAGGCTGCCTCTTAGCAACTTTTCCACTCCGAGCAAAGGGGAACCATTTCCCTGTCTCTGCATAAATCTAAATATACAAAGAGGGACTTCCCGGGCTGTCCAGTGGTTAAGGATCCGCGCTCCCAATGCACGGTGCACGGGTTCAATCCCTGGTTGGGGGAACTAAGATCCCGCATGCCGCCTGGTGTGGCCGAAATAAACACACACACACACACACACACACACCCCCCCCCCACAGATATGGAGTGGAGAGGCTGAACAATGGCCATATTTGATGTAAAAAAATATGTGCATTCAACACTTTCTAGTTCTCATTAAATGAAAAAGTAAATTAACCTTATGGTAACATCACTTACATTTTCTTACTCTGTTACACCCCAATCACACGAGTTTTTGCACATACATAACTCTACATATAAAACAAACTGAAACAGTCAAAAATTACTTTAAATGCAGCCTACTTCAATACTTTATAATTTACAAAGTTTCTTCTACATCATTAAACAGAGACACTCATATGTAGAAAAAGTTGAAATGATGAATTTATTCATAAAATCAAAGACATTCAGAATAGTGTTAATGAGCAGAAACAACATATACGCCAAAATCTGAATACCTTCAAAAATTCTGAGATACAATCTGTTAACTGTTTGTGGCCTTGGATATTTAACTCCAGTTCATAAAACTTTGATAAAAGCTTAGATTCTCTGCCACACTGATTGCACCTATAATAAAGCAGAGTGATAAAATTAAGATCAGAGTGGGAAAAGCAATAACGTTCTACTGTACTACATCCTGGGAATACACAAAGAAGCATTTATTACCTTAATTCTGTCATAGAAATTATCTACACTATGTATATTCAAAAAATAAAAACAAAGTGATTGATGAGGCCATGCATTTTATGCTTAGGAAGAAGTTTAAGAGTTGTTTTACTTTTAGTACTCCAGCAGGCTCCAGTCTCACGCTTTCAGCCCAGACCACAGCCATGAAATAAACAGCAAGAGCTCAACCAGAAACAGTTCCCAACACCTGGATGGGTTCAACTGCAATTATCTAGTCAGTTGTTTACATGTTCCCATGGAAACGTATTACTATAAATACTTTAGGTCCCATGATAGGCCACTAAATCCATAACCTGGAACTGAACTAGAAGACACAGAAGCAACCGCCTTAGAATAAAATGTATGATGAAAAAGTGGAAACACACTTACACAGTTACATAAGCATATTCCCCACAGAACTGCTGTTGCACAATGTTCCTCACGTCGGGATTCTTTTGTTTAGACAAAGTATCTTCCAAAAGAGACATAAAGAGCTTTGAAAATTCTTGGGCATCCTACAATACAGGTTTGGGTTAATAAAAAGAAAAAAAATCATACCTTGCTTTTCAAGTTCTGTTACAAACAGTAATAAGTAAAATAATCCAGAAACTATCTGTACTTTGAACTTAGCATTTTGGAACAAGGACTAGAGCTATGCTGGATCAGTTTGTGCCCACATATGGATTTTCAGAAATGAGATCAAGGAAAATGTGTAATATACTGAACAGTAAATAAAATAGAAAAAAATTAATTTTTAAAAATTTCTTCATTTCTTTCCATAAAGGTTGTAAGGAATGCTTTTTATATTTAAAAAAATAAAAGGTTCTTACCTGCTGCTGCCCTGTGTCCAAGCCCAAAGCTTTAACAAATCCCGATGGATCAATGTATCGCCTATTACTGTTTTGCAACAAGGCAAATAAGTACTGGAGATGCTCACAAATTGTTTGAGGCTCATAATCTATTAAAGAAATGTTTGTTCTTTTAAAAACTGCTACTTTTTAAAAATATGTACTCCTCTTCACATGAGAACATAATTATAATTAAACACCCTTATATCCAAACTATAATAATGTTTTATTATAGTTTTAAAACTTTAAAAGAAATCAGTAATCACATCTTTTGGAAGTCATGAGGCAGCCATGGTTGTCTATATGCATCCCCTAAAGGCAAGAGGCTATACATATGTTACAACAACAATAGCAATCATGACTATGGCTTCTAGAGTGTCAAATCACACCGAAACATCCAATCCAGTAATAAAAACCATACACTGTATTTACTATTTGCATTAAATGGCCAAATACTTTAATATAATCTCATTAATGTGAACTTGCCACAAACAGAGCAAATGACAGCAATCTCAAGCACACTGATTCAAACTTGAATGAACAATATAAAAATCTTAAAATTTAGTTTCAAGTTTTAGTGAGTTCGGAGAAGGTATGCAAATAGGAAGCATGAATCTCAAGAGCCCTGAAAGATTTGTGTATTCTCTTCTGTGCCAGTTATCGATTAATTGCCTCTCGCTTCAAATCCACCCTTTCTTTGCTTGCTCTGTGCTAACAGAGATGAGCTCTGCAAAGATTCCTCCTTTGCCAGCTAGTGTAAAGTTGAGTCTTGTCAGTAGAGGGCGCTCCAGGGTTCCACTGTGAGTCTCACCAGGCTCCGTGGGCTCCCTCAGCCAGCAGTGGCCAGCAGCTTCTCCCCGCACCTCCTCTGGTAGCTTCAGTAGGATGCCTCTTGTGAGGCATTTCCTCCTGAATGACCACCCTGTGAATGACCTCCTGGACACTCTCTGCAAGAGAGTCCAAGGCCCAGTACCTCCCTGAGGACAGTTTCCAGCAAGGAAACCCACTGAGGCATCTCAGCACCTTCTTGGCCATCCAGTGAGCTCGGGCAGGCAGTGCTTTCTCCAGTGAGGTCTGGATCTCAGGCCTGGTCAGTGGGGGTGTGGGACTCCTCCTTCTGTATTCTTTTTCAGCCCTTGGGGTAGTGGCTGCTCCCCCATCTGCTATATCTGTGTTTTTTCAAGTCCTCTTTAATTCTTACTAACCAATTCCCCTATTACTCTAATTTCCTATTAATAATTTTTTGTCAGTTCAAATCGTCGTGTAGTTTGTCTCCTGATTGGTCTGAATGGTTTATCTCTTTACTACCAATTGTGACTCACCAATTGTGAAAAGGAAGTCAATAGTTCATTTGTAAAATAAAGATAAAAATCTTACTTCCTGGGGTGCAGGGGCTTTACAGGATGTTAAAAGCCCTTCAGGTAAGTTTGTATCTACTCCAACTTTCTTATTTTACAGGTTAGATACTACATGAGATCTTAAATAACTTATCCTCTGCTGGTTTTCCTATCTGTAAAATAAGGGAGTAGTGGAACTGGGACTAGAACTCAAGTCCCATCATTTCCAACACAAACCCTTCTCACTACACTGCACTGTGTCCGCTAATAGCACCAGAAATGCACACTCTTATCCGAGAACAAGGTTAAGGACTTTGGTGAAATGGTAAAATCTAAGTGTTTAGAAATTTAAAAAACAAAACAAAACAAACCACATCTCTTGAAGATACATATTAAAACCACAATACCCAAAGGCGGCCATGGTACATCATTTTACAAAATAGACATTTAGTTTCCACTTGTTATTTAGCTATCTTCTCATTGGTAAATTTATTCTTCAGCAAAAACAATGCTAAAATTAAAAATGATCCATTTTCCATTACTCATCCTTCATATACACTAATTCTTTAAATATCAATACCTTCTATACTATTAATCTAGATTTAAATATTCAGAACTATAGGAATAAAGCTTTGGGGAAACAAACTTAAGAATTTTAAGCACTGTTTTGTACTGTTAACAAGGACCAAAAGCATTACCATTATCTAAAGAGCAGCAAGAAGGAAGATGTGGGGCTTAGGAACCCTATCTTTTCTCTCTCAGAGCCAAAGACATGAGCTGTGTGCCCAAATCAGATCACATAAAAGACAGCACAGGATTTAGAAATGAGAACAAGAGTCAAAGGTTCCCAACCTGGAGCTCCTAGACCTGCGTAATCTTATACTCACTTCCCTCTATCCCCCAGCTTTGAGAAGAAGAAAAAGCTGGTCATTCCATGGAAGTTCCATCTCAAAGAGAATAATCTCTAAATAGAAATATCAATTAGGAATAACAATCCACATATTATGCATTAAAAAACTAAATAATTCCACTAGAACAGTCTGAAGCTGATTTCTAAATGTGCAATGAGTGTAGTCGCATATTAGTAGCTTGCTTTGCCAAGGGTGGTTAATTTAATCTTAATTTTAGAGGATATTTTGTAAGTCAGCGTATTTGGGAATCAAGACAAAAGGCTGTGGGTACACTGAAATATTTATTAAGTCTCTCAAACTAGGTAAAAGAGTAACCTTGTCTGCTTTACTGACTGATTTCTCTCAATCACTAGAACTTAATGGACTGCAATCACAGTGTACTACAGAGGGAAATTGTAGTTGAAGTTTCCTCTATATGGTTGGTTCAAAGTGGTCTAGCTAGCAATAAGCTCAGCAGTAAGCCCTCCCCATACCCATTCCCCACTCACCTTTCTCTTCTTGGATACCATCTCCCATCATGTAGTCACTACAGGTGCTTGGACATAAGTAGAGTGCCTGCCGAAGCTCCAGGTTAAGAAACCACACTTGAAGAAATGTGTTGACATAACAAGTAGCTCCAAGGTTAGTGAGGCCCACAAATGAGTTCTACAAAAACACAAAATTTACAATTATAAAACCAGTTTCCCCTTAAATAAAAAAATTATGAGAAGTATTTTTTTTAATTTGATTAAAAATGTGTTAAACTGCCTCAACCACTAAACCCTGTGAGCCTCTCTCAGGAAAGGTTAGGGCATAATTATCATGAAAGCCCCATTTGGGTTGACTATGGGAGTGGGAAAGACTTAGGACAGCATCTCTAGTCTTCTCCAGCCACTTAAATCTAAGCTTAGAGAACAGTTGGCTCTAGGAAACATCAATTTTAAACACGTGTACATAGGTTTTTCATTTGCTATATTCCTAAGAGCCCAGCATTCAGTATAATGACAAAGTGAAACTTCCAGAAAAGTTCCTTTTTATCCTATAGATCTGGGAGATGGGGGGATGGAGGGAGTTAGTTGCAATATTTTCCAAAGATAAGGCTGAGAATTCCTGAACTTACAAAGAATCATTCTTTTTAAGAGAGAAAATACCTATACAGGTGACTATTTTGTAAACGCCAGGCTTTATCGTTAGAAAGTATTAATGTGTATTACCATAAAGAAAAAAAAAGGTAAAACTTCTGTTGTATGTATAATATGTAAAAATACAAGCCCAAGAAAGCAAAGTAATATCATTATGGGAGCTTGTTCCCTGGATTTACCACCTCCTTTAAAGAGACTTAAAAAGAGCTCAAAATAAAACATGCTACGTTAAAGCAAACACAGAATCAGCATTGAACTAAAACTATTAGTTAAAGGCTTACTGGATTACATAGCTACCTGTTTTAAAGCATACCATTAAGAACTGTTCCAATTCAAGTGGTTTAGGAGTCTTAAATTCCACTACTGATCTTAGAGCTGCTTAGGTTACCTGAAATCAGTAATGGTTTCTGATCATAGGCACAATATAAAACACACAAGAATGCCATATAGAAATCTCTTAAAAAACGATGGCTTACCTTTTTTCTCCTCTCACAGTTGGGGTCGTCAATGTTATGAAAACTATTTTCATCTATTTCTCCTAACCAAATGTGCTCACCAATCCCAACCAAGCAATTCGGATTTCCTTTGCAGTTTCGTCTATGAAAAAATATTGTATGATTAAAAAATACCACAGTTCCATGGTAAGAAATATGCAAATTAAAACTATAATGATACCATTTTTAAAATTCTATTTCTCATCTATAAGATTAGCAAAACTGAGAAAGCATAATACCACACCCAGTCTGTGAGGCTGTGGGGAAACAGAACTCATCTACTGCTGATGAGAATGCCAGCTGGTAGGACTCGTACAGAAGGGAATTTTGCAACTGCTAACAAATCTACATACACACCTACTTTCTGACCTATCCATTTCACTTCTAAGAATTCATCCTGAAGATGGACCTCCAACAGTGCAAAAACACATACACTAGGTTATTCATTACAGCATTGTTTGTGATTGCAAAATACTGGAAACAACCCAAATGACCAAACATAGGGAATATGGTACATCCACACAATGGAGTACCACACAACTGTGACAGGAAAAACACATGACGATCTCTGTGAACTGATGTAATTTCTAGAATACATTAATGAGCAAAAAGCAAAGTGCAAAAGAGTTATCTATAGCATGCCATTTTTTGTGTTAAGAAAGATGGGGAAATAAAATATACATGTATCTGCTCATTTGAGCAAAAAGAAAAACACAAATGTATATAGGCATGTGTATAACTGAATCACTTTGCTGTACAGTAATTAACACAACATTGTAAATCAACAATACTTCAATAAAAAAATAACAGTATAAAAAAAAGAAAAACACCAAAAGGATAAATCAGAGACTAGTGAAACTGGTTACCTGTAGAACATGAGTAGGATTAAGATTTTTTTAAAAAAAGAAGCGTTGGACATTTTCCTGAATATACCATTCCATACATTGCTGAATTTGGGGGCCATGTGAATGTTACACACAAATTAGTAAGGATGGAGGGAACCCTAAATTCAACACAAACAATAACATATTTCAACTGAGTAACATACACTGAAAGGAAGAGGGTAGGGCACTGACCCAAGTAACTTGAACTTGGTCATTAGCAAGTTTATTAGTGTCAGGATAAAGACATAAGGAACAAACAACAAACTTATTTAATAGCTTCCTTTTCAAAGATACATGGGTTAACAATTCTGAAACTTTCTGTGCATTCTGCAATTGAACAAATAAGTACATGTATACTGGGGATGAAGGGAATCAAGTTTTGGAGAGGAAAGTTACAAATAAGGGAAGAAGAATAAAACCAACCCTGCAGTATTGATTAGGAATAACAGGTGTTAAATCAAAATCTACAGGGTCTTAATATATACAGACAGGTAGATTAGTGTTGCCAGATAAAATACAGGACAGAAGTTATTTGAATTTCAGATAAATGACATATTTATATTTTAAAAAGTATTTGTTGTCTATCTGAAATTTAGATTTAATTGGGCAGCCTAAACGAGACAGCTTTTTTGTCAGCCGAGGGCCTAAAATCAGTAACATGAACACACCCAGCAAGCAGATCTTGATTTATACATACTCCCCACTCGAAGAACCCAGAGCTCCTGGGAGAAATGGACGATTTGAAGCCTGGGCAAGATAAACATGGACATATTGCTGTGCCCCCAAAATAAGGATGTACTCAAAGAATGAGGGGGACATGTTAAAAGGAAGAGCTTGGATGGGGCTCCCAGTACCCAAATCTGGAACAATCTGAGCAACAAAATAATGATCGGATTACAACCTGCTCAATAATGTAGGAATCCATAGTAAGGTGGGTGGATGGATGGATGGATGAGAAATCTCCTCCTTAAAGAAGAAAGCCAACTATCAATGTGGAAGAAAGGACAGAATTAGAAATTCACCATTTGGCATCCATCAGATTAATAAAGAAGTCATGCAAGGATTGTCAATGGATGCCAGTGTAGGAAAGTTTGAGTAACAGAATATCTACATAGTCTCAAAGTATCTCAGCACAAGTTGTTTATTAATTACAAAAGGAAATATAGTAACTTTCAGTGGAGAAACCTGGCAGATACCACCTAACCAAAGGATCAAAGTTTAAGTAGCCAGTAATGGGTCTAATTAACTGCATGCCCCTCCTGGTGTGATGCACTAAGAGCACAACATCACTTCTGTGGTTTTCCTACCAAAGTGAATAACCTAAACCTAATTATAAGCCAACACCAGACAAATCCAAGTTGAGAAGCTTTCTGCAAAGTAAGTGTCCTATATACTTTTCAAAAACCTCCATATAGATATGGGGATATATGTATATGTATAGCTGATTCACTTTGTTATAAAGCAGAAACTAACACACCATTGTAAAGCAATTATACTCCAATAAAGATGTTAAAAAAAAAACCCTCCATATGATGAAATACAAAGAAAGACTGAGTAATTATCCAAATTAAAGGAGACTTAAGATACACAACTGACTGCAACATACGAGCCTAGATTTTCTTTTGCTATGAAGGAGTTTATTAAATCAGTATGTTCTGAATATTTCAGAAGGTTACCCACTAAAGCTTTATTGACAGCAGTAAAAGATTGGAAACACTATAAATGCCCATCAATAGGAATCTGCTAAATAATATAGCCAAGCAATGGAAACCACTGTAATTAGGAAAAAAAGATAAGGAGAAACTGTTATGTTGTGATATGTAACAATATCATTAGTTGAAAAAAGCAAGGAACAAAGCAGTGTTTAAAAATGGGTGTGGGGGGGACTTCCCTGGTGGCGCAGTGGTTAAGAATCCACCTGCCAAGGCAGGGGACACAGGTTCGAGCCCTGGTCCGGGAAGATCCCACATGCCGCGGAGCAACTAAGCCCCGTGCGCCACAACTGCTGAGCCTACACTCTAGAGCCCGCAAGCCACAACTACTGAGCCCACGAGCCACAACTACTGAAGCCCGCGTGCCTAGAGCCCACAACAAGAGAAGCCACCGCAATGAGAAGCCCGCGCACCGCAACGAAGAGGAGCCCCTGCTCGCCGCAACTAGAGAAAGCCCGCACACAGCAAAGAAGACCCAACGCTGCCAAAAAAAAAAATAAAATTAAATCTTTAAAAATAAAAAAAAGGGTGTGAAGGGGACTTCCCTGGTGGTCCAGTGGCTTAGACCCTGTGCTCCCAATGCAGGGGGCGCGGGTTTGATCCCTGGTCAGGGAACTAAGATCCCATACCGCATGCCAGGTGGTGTGGCCAAAAAAAAAGTGTGTGTGTGGGGGGGGCGGGGTTTGACAGACCTGTCTGTTTAGATAAAAAGACGCACTATAATCTGGGAACAACCATCTTTGAGGAGGTTTACCTCTACCTGCTGGCTGCAAAAACTAACAATAAATTAGTTTTATTGCTATGCTCCCCCATCACCTTTTATATCTTTCAGATATATATCATCTATGCTCCCCCATCACCTTTTATATCTTTCAGATTTAGAACTCTGGGAAGTACTACATATTCGAGAAATAAGTAAATAATTGTTCTTAATATTCCACTTAAACACACTGTCTTCTTGGCTTTAAAAAATAAAAATGAAAACAAGTTTGGCCAACTTAAGAGCAGTTTGTCAGGATTATGTCAAAGCCAGGTTGGAAAGTAACTTACTAAGGAAATAAAAGTACAACTGATCCATGGCGGGGGCGGGGGAGGATCTAAAAGGAGTTATTTTTTGTACCTATAACTCACCTCTAATGGTAAAGGACTACTACAAGGGAATTACAATAAGTAAAAAAAAAATCTCTCCTTTTACACAAAAGTAATTTTTCTCTTCTACCAAGAGAAGATATAAAGAAACAAGCAAACAAACCTGATTCAGAGACAGGGGAAAGTAACCTAAAATCTTTCCTTGGAATAGGGGCAAGGACTTACCAGGCAGACTCTTTTTTAAAAAATAAATAAATAAATAAATAAATAAATAGGGCTTCCCTGGTGGCGCAGTGGTTGAGAGTCTGCCTGCCAATGCAGGGGACACGGGTTCGAGCCCTGGTCTGGGAAGATCCCACATGCCGCGGAGCAACTGGGCCCGTGAGCCACAATTACTGAGCCTGCGCGTCTGGAGCCTGTGCTCCGCAACAAGAGAGGCCGCGATAATGAGAGGCCCGCGCACCGCGATGAAGAGTGGCCCCCACTTGCCGCAGCTAGAGAAAGCCCTCTCACAGAAACGAAGACCCAACACAGCCAAAAATAAATAAATAAATTAATTAATTAAATTTAAAAATAATAATAATAAGGAAGATTCTTTTAAAAAGAAAATTACAGGGAATTCTCTGGCAGTCCAGTGGTTAGGACTCTGCACTTTCGCTGCTAAGAGCCTGGGTTCAGTCCCTGGTCAGGGAGCTGGGATCCACACCCCACCCCACCCCCAAATTACAACTCACAGCACTGAACTGCAAAGTCTTTAGAACAGGAAAAGTTAGCATCAATAACTAGAGTGAAAATGTTATCTCTAAAACTAAGTAAGTAGGTACTTGCTCTTTCCAATATGCTCTTCAAAGGTATACCAAGTTTGTTTTCTCCTCGTAAATAAGGGAGCGGTAAGTCCTTCACAAGTTTTGGCTGGGAAGACAGGCACTCTCCTGTGTGTCAAAAGCACAGATCATTCTCTCAGAAAACTACAGTTCCATTAGAACCATTCTGATTTTAGTCTCCTGTTCCTAACAGCAAAATAGAGAAAATGAACAAAAGTAGGCTCTCCTTGTCCACGCTCCTCCCCTCCTACACACACAGTAAATCTTGTACACTTGGTCCAAAGTTGGCTTCAACGATCAAATAAAATACACAGCTATGAACTAAAAATGTCACGCAATAGGTTTCTTTAACTTTAAAAAGACTTCCAAAAACATATGTGAGACGTTGGGAGCAACTTGTATTATTTAGCCCTAGAACGCTGGCATTGTTTTTTTGTTTTTGCTTTTCTTAAATTAACTGATGGTGAGGTATTACTGAATAAGGTTCCATCAGCTAAAATGCCATCACTGTGTAGATGAGATGAACCTGTGTTAAAGCACCAGCTACCACCCTCCTCCCCAGAGAACCTATGGCTTCAGGGTGCCTAAGGACACACTCCAGGTGAGAACCAAAGTCAGTGGTGAGCCACTGCATTAAAAGTAGCTTAGGCTAACCAACTAAAGCTTTCCAAATTGAGGCCAAGCCTTTTTTTTTGGTACATGGGCTCAATGTTGTGGAGGATTTTTTTGTTTGTTTATTTATTCTCTTGTTTGGAGCAGTGGAGAATCTACTTAAGAAGCATAAATCATAAAAACATTTCTATTGGGACTCCCTGGTGGCGCAGTGGTTAAGAATCTGCCTGCCAATGCAGGGGACACGGGTTCGAGCCCTGGTCCGGGAAAATCCCACATGTTGCGGAGCAACTAAGCCCGTGCGCCGTAGCTACTGAGCCTGTGCTCTAGAGCCCGCGAACCACAACTACTGAAGCCCGCAAGCCTAGAGCCTGTGCTCCGCAACGAGAAGCCACCACAATGAGAAGCCTGCGCACTGCAACGAAGAGTAGCCCCCACTCGCAGCAACTAGAGGAAGCCCATGCGCAGCAACGAAGACCCAACGCAGCTAAAGATAGATAAATAAATAAGTAAATAAGTAAATGAATAAATAAAAATTTCTATTTTAAGCCATTACTTCCAAGCCAACCTAAGCAGTGCAGCAGAATGCCACGTACAGAAGGCTAGATGAAATCCCCCTGTAGAAGAAAACCTCTCCCTCAGTCTCCAAAGCCCCAAGCTCCTTTTTATCCCCATTAGGAGTAGGCTACAGGTGTCAAGTATCATCTATCATCCTGTTTGTACCAATTTTCTTATAGTAGAAAAATACTTCTGCATACTTGTTTCCATCAGTGTAAGAGACAGATCAAGGAGGCTGAGACACGTGAGACAGGGACACAAGTTTACATGTTTGATGTGTAAATACCCTAGCCTGTTGACTCAAATTTATACAACTTACTTGGCCCTAGAAAGCATGTGAATTTGCTAATGCTGGCTTAAAAAGCAAGTAACTTTTTCAAGGTCACAAGTAGCCCCGATTTAATAATCTAGGTAGAGTGATGCCATTCACCTTCTCTGAAATAGTAAGTTCCTACAACCTTATAACTGTACCCTCTACCCACTCCCCACTGGTCTTCTTCCCAGAAATCCTTCCTTCTGCCTACAGGGGAATCAGAGAGGGAGAACTGAATCACAAACAAAAACAAAGCACGAAGAGCACTCATCCTGGTTCTCCCCCGGCTCTCTCCCACTACTCATATCTCATTTACTTATGCATCCATTGGCTTATGACTAGGTTTTTGTTTTGTGTGGCAGTTGACTATTACTGTACATGCCTAGTTTCTTCAGCTCCCCCTGACATTTTTTTTTTCTTTGAGAACAAACTGTTCCTCCATTCTTGTGGTTCTAGCAAGAGCTGCTGAGATGCAGCTCCCATCCAGCACCCAAATACAGCCTCACAAGATATTTAAAATGGGAACTGAGAGAAAGAGAAAACAAACAACCCCAAAATGACAATCCCTCTTCAGTGGCAGACCCTTCTGACAGCTTAGCTGTCCTAACATTAAGAAGGAAACAGCATGCTGATTTGCATGAGAAACAGCTGGAAGAGGTTCATGAATCTCTCCTGGGCTCAAGTGTTTCCCTGCCCTAGCCATGATTTATTTGTCCACATCTTTCCTGAATTAAAACAAACACCTCCCTAGATTTGTTAACTGAGGCACTTCCCTTACACTATATTAAAGTTTCTGTCACCTGTTATCTAGGAACCCTAACAAATATGGACTAACGAAATGAAGCTTTTTCTGTTATTAACTTACCTCCAAGAGTCAACAATCCATTTCAGTCTCTAACAGATCTCCTAATTTTTTTTTTTTTTTTGGCCGCGCTGCGCCGCTTGCAGAATCTTAGTTCCCCAACCAGGGATTGAACCCAGGGCCACGGCAGTGAAAAGTCCTAACCACCAGACTTCCAGGGAACTCCCAGATCTCCGAATTCTTAAAAACAGCTTTGCCCCTCTTCCTCTAAGCTTTCTTATAAGACCAGTTAACAAACACAGGGGAAAACATTCAGCTCCAGAGAAATGTGAGTTTAAAACAGTCATGAAAGATGTTTTCACTTACGAAATTGGCAAAAAAAGTTTTGGTGATGGACTTCCCTGATGGTCCAGTGGTTAAGACTCTGTGCTTCAGCTGTAGTGGGCACAGGTTTGATCCCTGGTCGGGGAAGTTCCACAGGCCGCGCGGTGCGGCCAAAAAAAAACGTTTTGATCATGAAACAGGGTAAAGTGAGTCATTGTCTGTTCATTGTTAAACACAACGCTTTTGGAAAAACTTGAGAAAATGTCTCAAAATGTTAAATGGCACCAATATTTTGTTTCAATACTTCTGGGCACAGGTCCACAGAATATGTTTGACACTGTGGCAATGAAACAAAATGAAGAATTCTAACAGGTACTTTTTTTCTAGGGCCATGGATATAAGAACACCAAGTGGCTACAGCAGTAGGCAGGGGGCAGATTCCCCAAATGTTTGGTATGACATGCTAAGCACCTGTGACATTATTCGCTGTGATTTTAGGCCAATAAACGCTTTCGCAGCAATGTAAATGATGGACCGAGGCTGAACAAAGCCTGAGACATAACAATTTTCCTAGTCTAAACCAATTTAGTGGCAATGCAAGCAATGGAAGAAAGCTGAATTCCAGCATATCAATGCAATGAAATCAATAGGACTTTCGAGCTGATTAGATGGTGTGGGCAAGAAGGAAAAGGAGACATCTGCAATGATATCCAAAACTGTATAGAAAGGAAACAATTTTTCACAAATCAAAAACTGCAAAGTGGAAAAAAAAAAACAGTAGGCTAAGTATCTAGGGGTGCAAATGACTTAAGTTCCTTCTACACTGACCATAGGTAAGAGTGGTAGTTTTAGCTCTGTTTTGACAGATCTCCAAGGATCTGTCATTTAGGAGTATGTTTTCCAGCACAATGGACAGAAATTTAGTCAATGATTTCATAGATGCTATGCAGTACAAAGAAATTTTATTATTTGAATGGGAGAGGAGGGTGGAGATATTACTCCCTCTGCGTGGTCATTTAAAGAGTTATTGCTTTGTTTTTCTCCCTCAACACCTTTTAGTTTCTTGGCTCTTAGGACATCATTTCACACAGCCCAGGTAGAAATCAATGAAGGATAGCAAGCCAACTCTGCTTCCAGGGAAGACCCCTGACTACACTAAGGCTTTGCCTAATGCAGCACCAGATTTCTAAAAAGTGATTTGTGTGTGTACACAGAGAGAGAGAGAAAGGGAGAAGGAAAGAGAGGGAGGGAGGGGGAGAGAGAATAGGTTAACCAAGGATTACTGAAATGGTTCCAATAATAACCATTTACTGTCTGAATTTTCCTCGAAAACTTCAAATTGTCTCTGTAACTCCAAATGTCACCACTCTATCAGAATGACAGTTGCTTAGGATTAGTTAGGTCCATTAACTGAGTTCAGGAACTCCCTTCCAAACTAGTCCCCTCTAATTAAGAACATTCTTGTCCCTCTACCATTTTATTTCATAATCACACACCGGTCTCTAACCAGATGTCAACAAATAAGGAGGAATTCAGAAGGCTCCCCATCCTTTGACAGGGGGAGGGGGGCGGGGCGCTACAGCAGGTCATTGCCTAACTTTAACCCCTTTCCAAAACTTTGGTGACTGACTCAACATTCCCAGGCTCTTTGTGCTATGAGCTGGTTCTAAGAAGGCAAAACTGGACTTCCCTGGTGGCGCAGTGGTTAAGAATCTGCCCGCCAATGCAGGGGACACGGCCTGGTGGTGCAGTGGTTAAGAATCTGCCTGGCAATGCAGGGGACACAGGTTCGAGCCCTGGTGCAGGAAGACTCCATGTGCCACGGAGCAACTAAGCCTGTGCGCCACAACTACTGAGCCCGCATGTCACAACTACTGAAGCCCGCGTGCCACAACTACTGAAGTCCGCGTGCCACAACTACTGAAGCCCGCGTGCCTAGAGCCCATGCTCTGCAACGAGAAGCCACCGCAATGAGAAACACTGCAACGAAGAGCAGCCCCCCGCTCTCAGCAACTAAAGAAAGCCCCTGCGGCAACGAAGACCCAACGCAGCCAAAAATAAATAAATAAAAAAGAAAAGCATTTTAAAAAAAAAAAGGGAAACGAGAACCCATAGAATGAGAAAATATTTGCAAATACATGGCACTTATATCCAGAATATATAAAGAACTCTTAGAACTCAATAATAAAGACAATCCAATTTTAAAATGGGCAAAGGATGTGAAAAGACCTCTCTCCAAAGATCTACAAATGGCCAATAAGCACATGAAAAGATGCTCAACCTTATTAGTCATCAGGAAAATGCAAAGCAAAACCACAATGAGATACCACTTCACACCCACTAGGATGGCTATAAGACAAAAACAGTGTAAGGATGAGGAGAAAATGGAATCTTCAGATATTGTCTGTGAGTATGTAAAATAGTGCAGCCACTTTGGAAAACAATTTGTCAGTTCCTCAAAATGTTAAACATAGTTATCCTATGACCCAGCAATTCCACTCCTAGGTATATATCCCAAAGAACTGAAAATAGGTCTTCAAACAAAAACTTGTACACAAATGTTCATAGCAACACTATTCACAACAGCCAGAAAGCAGAAATAACCAAAATATCCATCAACTTAACTATGCTGTGAGATGATGGATGTGTTAATTGCCCTGATCTTGGTAATCATTCCACAATGTCCATCAAATTATCATGTTGTACACTTTAAATATATAGTTATATTTGTCAATTATTCCTCAATAAACTTGGGGGAAAAAATTTAAATCCATCAACTGATGAATAGATAAAATGTGGCATATCCAACAATGGAATATTATTCAACCATACAAAGGAATAAAGTACTGATACATGCTATAACACGGATGATCCTTGAAAACATTATGCTAAGTGAACGCCAGACCAAAAAAGGCCACGTATTGTATGATTCCACTTATATAAAATATCCAGAATAAAGAAATCTATAGACAAAAAGATTAGTGGTTGTCGGGGTGGGGGAGGAGGAAATGGGAAGCGACTGGAGTTTAATGGATATGGAGTTTCCTTTTAGGGTGATGGAAGAAGTTCTGGAACTAAACAATGGTGATGTTTGTACAATATCGTAAAGGTACTTAATGCTGTGTAATTGCATACTTTAAAAATAGTGGGACTTCCCTGGTGGCACAGCGGTTAAGAATCCGCCTGCCAATGCAGGGAACCGCGGTTCGAGCCCTGGTCCGGGAAGATCCCACATGCCGCGGAGCAACTAAGCCCGCGCACCACAACGACTGAGCCTGCACTCTAGAGCCCACGAGCCACAACTACTGAGCCCACACACCACAACTACTGAAGCCCACGTGCCTTGAGCCCGTGCGTGCCTTAAGCCCGTGCTCCGCAACAAGAGAAGCCACCGCAATGAGCAGCTTGCGCACCACAATGAAGAGCAGCCCCCGCTCGCTGCAACTAGAGAAAGCCTGCGAGCAGCAACGAAGACCCAACGCAGCCAAAAATAAATAATTTTTTTTAAAAATGGTAAATTTCGTTGTGCGTTTTACATAACTTTTACAAAACAATTTTTAATGAAATGAAATACTGACAAATACTACAACATGGATGATCCTTGAAAACATTATGCTGTCAAAGAAGCCAGTCATAAAATAAAAGTCCACATACTGTATGATTCCATTTACATGAAACGGCCAGAATAGGCAAATTTAGAGGCAGAAAGTATATCAGTGGTTACTTCGAACTGGGGGGGAGGGGGAGTGGGGTTTACAGGGAGGACTGAGTGCCAAGCTAATGGGTACAGAGCTTCTTTTAGGGGGGTCGGATTGTGCTGAGGGCTGAACAACTCTGTGACTATACAAATAAAAAATACTGGGTTGTACATTTTAAATGGGTGAATCATATGATGTGTGAATTATATCTCAAAGCTGTTTATGAAAAAAACTGCTTGGATATAAACCTTTTAATTGCAGCTTAAAACTCATGTCCGTGACATTCCCCTTATAGTGATCTCAGCTAATTTCTACTCCTTTACTTCTATTAAAATCATAACTATTACAGTGAAAGAGTTTATATTTTTTGGTTACTCTGGAACCTAATTATGTGGAGAAACTGACTGAAGCTTATCTATTATACACGGCCACGTCATTCCAGTACTGACTGTTGCCCTCCTCGTGAGCCAGACTCCCAGAGCTTGGAATTATTCGTTTGCTTTATGGAAGCTCTCTAACTTGTTTCACTTCCCATACTAGACTTAAAGTTCCAAGTCTGAGACCTTGACTTCCATTCCTTCCGGATCCCACCATGGAATGTAAAAACTCCAGAAAGTCTTTACTAAATGCTTGATCAAAGGCTACTGAGCATGCCCGGCTTGGCCAAGTCAATTCAACAACATTCCGGACACAAACTATAGTTCCCGCGTTAAAAGGTGGTAAAACAGCTAAGGATTCGATCTAAAAGGAAAGGCAAGGTTCACGGGCTAAGTAGAAGTGAAGGACAGCACTTAACAGCTCAAACTTTGTACTCGGTAGACTGGTGTTGAGTCAGAGCGACCCCCCATCCCCAAAAAAAGGCTAAAAAATACTAGGTTACCGAGAGAGGGGAAGGTCAACTGGGGATGAAGGGTACCGATGACGCAGACTAACCGTACGTTTTCCTAAAGCCGCCCTACCCAAAAATATGATCACGCCTTCAGCGTCAACACCAATACAAGATATACAATGATGAAGCTCACTTCGCAGAAGTTCCCGTTTTACAAACCAAAAAACCGAGCAGTGGCCAGGATATACCAACCACCAACGTTTGCTAAGCTCTCAGCTCCTGCCTTCAACCATCTCCACCGCCATCTTCTAATAAGAACCCAGAACCTTTTCTGAAGGGCTTTCAGCAGCATCACCTCCGTGCAGAGCCCGGAAAAGCTGCCTTTCCCAGGTCGCCCAGAAGGCGGAAAGGAGGAAACCTCCACCTTGTTCTCTCCATGCCTGCTAGATGCACGCAAAGGGCCGCCGTCTTCCTTCCCCCAGCCCCTGGCCTGGTTTTGCAAGGTCCGACGCGAGGGGGGCGCGAGGCCCGGTGCGCGGGCCTCACCTGCACACGCCGCGGATGCAGGGCTCGAGCCAGATGCGGTAGGCGGTCTCGATGTGCTCCTGCGACACCTCCTCGGGCCGCACCGTCTCCGCCCAGCGCCAGGCCGCCTTTTCCAGCTGCAGCCGCGGGGCCATGGCCTTGGCCCGAGGAGTGCCTCCTGAGCCCGGCCGCCCAGGCTGCCGCAGCCGCCTCCACTGCCGCCCAAATGGGCTCCGCCACCTGCCAGCGATGAGGACCAGGCGCTCCCTCAGCCAGCTGGCCAGTCAATCACCTGTGCGCGCCTCTGCCTGGGCGCCCGCCCGCGCGCCCGCACCCGACCCGCACGACCGGCCGCAAAGCGCCTCCGCGGACACCCGACACCCCCCGCACCCGCAGACGTTGGAGGTGTACTCCCCGCCGCGGTGGGCGCATGCGCGTTCCCAGCAGTCTTTGCGCCTCCCGCGCCTCTGGCCCGACGGGCGGAGGAAGGGGAAGCCGCTAGTCGAGACCCTTGCCACGTCCTCACCGGCGCTGCAGGGGAAGCGACCTCAGCTCCTGTCCAGGATAGCGTTCTGCGCACCACTAGTCTTCCAAGCGGGCACCTCGAAGGCTAAAGTCTGCCTGTTTTTGCTCTCTGGTACTTCGCCTTTAACCGTGAAGGATCACGCGAGAGGCTACTCAACGCACACCATAGGTCCGCTGGATTGTGGGGTGGGACCTGAAACCTGGGTCACCAGAGAAACCAGGGTCGGCTCTCTAGAAGGGTTAACTCGAGCCTGGACCGGTTCTGACTCCTTTCCTGAGCCCTCCTGACGTCACGTGACGTTCTGCCCTTTTCCTGAGCTAGAACTGGACTACGTGTCCCGGCATGCGTTGCGTGCTGTCTCTCACTGGATGCCAGGCATGCTGGGATTTGTAGTCTTCGCAGTAGTGGGTTTGCTGTGCCTTGGCTTGTGCTGGGGTGCAAGCGGGTCCCTGGGCGGGGTTTCTCTGCCCTGGAAGGTCATCCTTGCAGGTGGTGGACCTTCCTCACTGCTGTTATCTCCATATGCTGATTTCTTCCTTCTTTAATGATGGTCCTCTTTAGCTGCAGGGTTTGAAAACATTGCCTTTTTTCAATCTCTGCTTCTGGACATAAAGAGTAGCCTTATCAGAGTGTTTTGCGAACTGTAAAGGGTACTGCTTGAGTGAGGATTTTGAGAACTTTGCATTCTAATGAGAGCCCTATGGCGGTCTAAGCACTAACTTCTGACACAATACTCAATAGCTTGCCAGCTGGGTAACCTTGAACTGGGTGCCTTTTTTTTTTTGGCTGCACTGCACAGCTTGTGGGATTTTAGTTTCCCCTGACCAGGGATAGAACCT
This sequence comes from Balaenoptera physalus, assembly GCF_965194825.1. Lineage (NCBI taxonomy): Eukaryota > Metazoa > Chordata > Mammalia > Artiodactyla > Balaenopteridae > Balaenoptera > Balaenoptera physalus. The sequence goes on along the minus strand of NC_138882.1, from coordinate 179,527,057 downwards.
GAGCCCTCGGTAGTGAGAGCGTGGAGTCCTAACCACTGGACCACCAGGGAATTACCCAGACTGGATGCTTTATGTGTGCAATTGTTTAGACAAACGTTCACTTAAGGAACGATGAAAATAAGACATGGTCCTTGCACTTATGCAAGGGGGCGGGGGTGAAGGGAGAATGGTAGAAACTTAAAGTAAGGTCCCCTTCCCTTCCTTGGAAGGTTTGGAGTACTTAGGGAAAGTCTTCCCAGGAGGGATAAGTCCTAAATCCACCCTTAATAGATGAGTAGAACTTAGCCAGGTTAGAAGAAAGGTACCATTCTAGACAAAGGGAACACAAGGAACAAAAGCACAGAAGAGAGAAACTTCTTGGTATGAGGCCACAAACTCCGAGAAGGAGAGGTGAGACTTTGAGAGGCTGGCCAAGACTTTGCTTTATCTGAGGGACTCATAGAAATGTTTAAAGCTGGTGAGTGATATAAGGGGGATTTTCATTTTGTATAACTTCCTCAGTCTAGGTCAAGGACAGAGACAGAGAAACCTTGTAAGACTATAGAAATACTACAAGCCAGAGATAATGAAGGCCAGAATGGGGCAGTGTAATAGGTGTGGAATGAGGAGGCAAACTTGAAAGATATTTAGGACATGGAATTGCTAAACTTGATAAGTTGGTCTAAGCAAAGTCTGTTTACCTTTCTGTTATTTGACCTTCAGGTGTAGGTCATAGCCCTTTCCTAGGTGCTTACAGCTCCCTGTGTCATTACCTCACTTAGCACGTGATAAAATCGTGAATATTATTCATTGTGCTGTCACTGCTATATGCCAGTTTTCGAACTTGGGTAGTTAAGCGAATAGAGTTTCTACCAAATGAGGTAACAAGTAGAGAAGAAGGAGCAGGTTTAGAAGGGAGATGATGATTTCAGTTTTTAATAAATTGCATTTTAAGTGCATCAGGGACATCCATGTAGAGATAGGAGACATGAGTCTGAATCTTGCAGGATATATTGCTCCTGCATCATGGATTTTCCAGTCTCTACTGGGTGATTCTCATCAGCATTAGATACATGCTGTAATTTCTCCCAGTTTTAACAAACCCTCTCTTGACTCCCACATCCCCCACCGGCTACCATCCCACTTCTCTGCTCTTTTTTTTTTTTTTCTCTGCTCTTCTTTATAGCAGAACTCCTGGAAAGAGTGATCTAGACTCTTCTCCAGTTCCCTAATTTCCTATCCCCCTTAAACCCGTTCTAAATCAGGCTCTTGCCCCAAAACCAACCACATAAAGGTCACCAAAGTCCTCCATGTTGTTAAATTCAGTGGCGAGTTCACACTCTGTTTTACTTGACCTGTCCGCAGCATTTGACCTAGTTCTTCACTCTCTCCTCTTGGGAACACGTTCTTCTCTTAACTTGCAGAGTTACTGAACACAAGTTCATGTGCCCAATGCACAGTGAAGCCAAACATACTGAAATGTTGGAGTTTGGAGCACAGAAAGGTTTATTGCATGGCCAAGCAAGGAGAACAGCTGGCTCGTGCTCAAAAAAACCTGAACTCCCTGATGGTTTGCGGGGAGAAGTTTTATAGGCAAAATTTGGGGTGAAGGCTGCAGGGTGTATGGCTTTCTTCTGATTGATTGGTGGTGAGATAACATGTCGGTACTCCAGGAATCTCGTGCTCAGCCTGAAGTTACCATCCTCCACCTGTCTGGGGGCCTTAGTTCCTGCAGAAAAACTCAGATATTGTTATGTATACCTTGAGGAGGAACCAGGACCCTGCCACAAGGCTGCACTATTGTTTCTTGACTCTTCCTCCCTTGTTTCTGCATTCTTTCCCTTCCCTGATTAGCAACTGTTTGAACCTGCCCTTTGGAACTCAGGGAAAGTCATGGAGGCTGAATGAAGCCTATTTTCTACAGACAAGAAATGGAAGAAACAGAAAGGTTTGTACCAGAGAGCCCCATAGGGTCCTCCTCAGTTTCAGCAGGACACCACCTTCTCCTGGTTTTTCCATCACCCACTGGCCATTCTTTTTCAGTGCCCTTTGCTGATTCTTTCTCATCTCTCTAACCTGTAAACTTGAGTGGCCTAGGGTTGTGCTTGGACTTCTCTAACTACATTTACTCCCTGGGTGATCTCATCTCCTGTGGCTTTAAATACCAGCTGTGTGTTAATGACTCGCAAATTCTATTATCTCCTGACCTGACCTTGCTCCTAAAATGCCAGACTTGTATATCCTACTGCATACCTGGCATCTCCAATGTACGATAGGTGATAGGTATTTTGCACTTTAAAGATCCAGAACATATTCTACTTCCAGCCACCCCCAAATGTCCTTCTGTAATCTTCCCCATCGCAGCAGGTGGCAGCTCCATCCTTCCTGAAATCTTAGCTGTAGCTTTAACCTCTCTCTCTTACATCGCCATGTAGAACTTCCCCAAATCCTGTCAACTGTGTGTGCCTTCAAAATATATACGGAATGCAACTACTGTACAGGGACTGTTACCACCTGGCCTCTCACCTGGATTATTGCAAAAGCTTCCTAACTGGTCTCCCTGTTTTCGCCCTTGCCTGTTGGGGCCCAGAGTAGGCCACCCCAAAATGTGCCTCAATGGCCTATTGATTATTTTGAATTACAGTTACTTAAGAAATGCAAGAGGGATACACTCTGACCCTCCTTTCTGTCTCCCTGAAAGCAGGAAATAAGTCTTTCATGTGAAAGGTGCACTCCCAGCATCTGGAGGTAGAAGGACATCCTTATCGCCAAAGATAGGGAATTCAGGCTGAGAAGCCTAGATAACAAACCTTGTCACTTCTTTAATTTACTGCCCCAAGACCAAACTCTGTTTAGATTCTTCATTAATTGGGCACCCAAAACCTTAGTTTCTTTGTCCTGTCAATTTCTCACAAATTTATTATTTCTTTGTCTAAAAACTATAAAAGCTGCCTGCTTTGGCCACTTCTTAGGTCCCATTTCTATGGGGCCTCCATGCACATGAATTAAAATTTGTGTCTTTTTCTCCTTTTAATCTGTCTTGTGTCAATTTTATTACTAGTCCAGCCACAAGAACTCAAGAGGGGTAGAGGGGGAAATTTTCCCCTCCCCCAACACCTCTTTATAGTCTTCTTGGCATGTAAACCAGAAGAACATTCCTCTGCTCAAAAACCTCCAAAAACTTAGCACCTCGTTCAAAGTAAATGACAAAGTCCCTCCCCTCTACACCTTATTGGCCAGAGCTCATTTCCTACCACACTCTCTCCAGCTGTGTCCCAACGACAGTCTTCCTCCTAGTTCCATAACCGCCTTAAGCAGACCCGTGCCTCAGGACCTTTACATTTGCTGTGTCCTTTACCTGGAAGTTTCTTCCCCTGCACAGCCACATGGCTAGCTCCTTCACCTGATGTTTTGGGAACAGGGCGAGGACCCTAGGAAGGAGGTCCAGAAGAACAATTGTTAGATATAAGGAGAATCAGAAGAATTGAGTAACTCAGAAGCTTAGGGAGGATAGTTTCAAGAAGGTGGGAGTGGTCAGCAATGTTAAATTCCTCTCTATTTTCCTTCTAATTTCTTGGCTCCCTTCAGAGTAAAATTATTGAAAAAATTATCTACCCCAACACTGTCCAATATAAATATAATATGAGCCACATACGTATTGATAGTTTTAAATTTTCTAGTAGCCACGTCTAAAAAATAAAAAGAAACAGGTGAAATTAATTTTAATAATATATTTAACCCAGTATAGCCAAAATGTTTACATTTCCACATGAAATCAATATTTTTAAAACATTAATGAGACATCCTTTTTTTTCACACCACGTTTTGGAGATCTGGTGTGCGTTTTACACTTATAGCTCATCTCATTTGAAACTTGCCACATTCAAGTGCTCAGTAGCCACATGTAGTGAGTGGTACCATAATAGATGGCACAGTTCTATATTCTCTCGACCTCCTCATCTCCTATTGTAAGCAGAAAGGGTAGGAGGTCCCCAGAGAAAGAGAATCAGCATGGCTTCCTTTACAAAAGAGAAGCCATTTTAGGCTAAGCCATTTTGTGATCTAAGCCTGGCCACAATGCTTGCCCTTGAACCGGTCTCAGCAATTAATGATCTGTAGGAAAGTGAGGGAATGCAGGAACACAGGAAAAGCAGTCAAGAAACAAGAGTTCATCAATAAAGCGGAGTCCTAGTTCTTCCTCAAGGGATATACATAATCTCAGAGTTCTGCCGGAACAAATGCCCCACCCAGGTGGAGGATGGTAACTTACATGCTGAGATCCCAAAACCTAAGGAATGATGATGCTGATCTTTGCTGACCCTCAGGACTTCAGTCAACTAAAGCTGGACTCTCTCAACCTTTGCCCTAATTCCATGCTCAAGCCCCTTCATGAATATGCATGAGTTACCGAGTCCAAGCTCGCTCTGCTCACCACACGACAGGCCAACGAATCAGAGACGAGGTGTTGAAGCAAGAAATACGACTTTATTCGGAAAGCCGGCAGACAAGATGGCAGCCTAGTGTCTCTGATAAACCATCTTATCGGGGTTTGGATGCCAGTTTCTTTTATAGAATAGAGGAGGGGAGGAGATGAGGAAGTAAAGTAAAAAGGCCATAAGATTTGCAAATGTCCCCTGGAATGGCCAGCCTCTGGAAGGGGATGTGTTAATTTCTTCTTTCTTGCAGCCATCCACAGGTGGACAGAGTCAGGATGTACACAGGCACTCTGGTTTAACATAGAGGCAAAGGGGCAGGGTTCCCTGAGGCAGGCCATTATGTATGATTATAATAACAAAAGCAACGAAAAGCAAAGGTTACAGTCAAAGAAACAGATCGAACATGGATTCCGATTTAGCTCTTCCCTTTTACACATGTACCCTTAGCTTAAAAGTTCCTCAATTTTGCTGTTCAGGGAGACACTGCTTTGGGAAAGATCCCCAGTGTTCTCCTTACTTGCTGCAAGTAATAAATCCTTCCTTCTCCTGCTGTTTGCCTTGGTTGTGTCTTTTGGCTCAACACCCAACAAGAGGTGAACCCAGTTTTCTGGTAACACCATTCACTCTTCAACCAATTCCAATCTGGCCTATGACCTTATCACTCCTCTACAGCTGCTTTTATCATGGTTACCATGACTTCCGTGTTACCAAATCCAGTGCTCTCTCATCCTCAGCTCCCTGCAATCACCCACACAGATGACCACTCTCACCATCTTGAAATGGTCTCTGGGCAGTATTGAAGCAGGAGGGAAGGAGGCAGGGCACAACCTTTAAAGGAATGACATAGCCCGAGGACACGACATAAACTGATTAGAACCAAATAGGTCCAAGATGGTGGAAGAGTCGCCTTCCACTAGACCTTGAGCCTCAGTATATGCTCATTGTGACACATTAGCAAGCTGAATGACACAACCACAGGTGCCATGACTGTTCCAAGGAGGTCAAAAAGTGGGTGGTGGCCCAATTCCTGAAAATTCCCACCCCTTCCCCAAAATAGCTGGAATACTCCTCCCACTCATTAGCCTATGAAATTACCCATCCCTATAAAAACTGACAAACCAATGCACTGGGGCCACTCTTGCCTTCCAAGATGGCCCACACTGTGGAGTGTATCTCTCTCTAAATAAATCCACTTCTTACCTTTGGCTTTGTCTCACTGAATTCTTTCCATGATGAGACATCAAGAACCTGAGCTTCATTAAGTCCTGAGACCAGGTGTGTGATCTCAATTGAAAGACCGTGGGTTCAAGTCCCAATCTGGGTTTTGGCTGGGTTTGAGTCCCAGCCCATGAGTTCAAGTCCCAATCTGAGTTGCAGGGCTTCAGCATCATCTCCTGGTTTTCAACCTCCCTCAGTGGCTGCTCCTTCCTCAGTCTTCTTTGCCACCTCCTCCTCTATTGGCTTTCTAAAGAAAAAAAACTCACTCCTGGACTTCCCTGGTGGTGCAGTGGTTAAGAATCCGCCTGCCAATGCAGGGGACACGGGTTTCATCCCTGGTCAGGGAAGATCCCACATGCCGCGGAGCAAAGAAGCCCGTGCACCACAACTACTGAGCCTGCGCTCTAGAGCCCGTGCGCCACAACTACTGAAGCCTGCGTGCCTAGAGTCCGTGCTCCACAACAAGAGAAGCCACCGCAATGAGAAGCCCGCGCACCGCAACGAAGAGTAGCCCCCACTCGCCGCAACTAGACAAATCCCGCACGCAGCAACGAGGACCCAACGCAGCGATAAATAAATAAATAAAATTATTTAAAAAACCAAACAACTCACTCCTATGTGTCTTCTCTACTCTCAGTGCTCCACTGCAACACTACTTCACTTCCGGCACCGGATGTGTGGGTTTTCCACACACGGAAGCGATTCTGCGATGCCATTGCAAGTCCAGGTTATCACCTATACTTCTGACCAACCAGCTGTATATCTGAGGGTCCCACGACCCCTCCTCAGGTTTGACTAATTTTCTAGAGTGGCTCACAGAACTCAGGGAAACCTTTTAACTTCTAATCACCAGTTTATTATAAAAAGATGTAACTATGGAACAGCCAGATGGAAGAGATGCATAGGTCGAGGCTCCTGAGAAGGGGCACAGAGCTTCCATGCCCTCTGCACACCACCCTCCCAGCACCTCCACGGTTCACCAGCCAGGAAGCTCTCCAAACCCCGTCATTTTGGGTTTTTATGGAGGCTTCATCAAGCAGGCATGATTGACTAAATCATTGGCCATTGGTGATGGAATTCAATCTCCAGTCCCTCAATCTCATCTCCTGGGAGATAGGGGTGGAGGGTGGGAGTAGAGATGAAAGCACCAGTTAATTCTGGTTGGTTCCCCTGGCAATGAGCCCCCTTGCCTATGTAGCCTAGGGGCTTTCCAAAATTCGCTGCATTAACATAAACTCAGGTGTGGTTGAAAAGAGCTTGTTACAAATAACAAAAGACACCTTTATCACTCTAATCACTTCAGAAGTTCCGAGGATTTTAGGAGCTCTGTAGGGAATGGCAGAAGACTAATATATATTTCTTATAAATCACAGTATCACAGCTGGAGTTCTAGTGTTTGTCCTGGGCCCTCTTCTATATCAGTCAATAAAAAAGAAACAAAGAAGTATAACCAGAAATCAGATGTCACTCCATTTTGGCACACTTTTGCACTTTAAAATCTAAATTCCAGGGCTTCCCTGGTGACGCAGTGGTTAAGAATCCGCCTGCCAATGCAGGGAACATGGGTTTGAGCCCTGGTCTGGGGAGATCCCACATGCCGTGGAGCAACTGAGCCCGTGTGCCACAACTCCTGAAGCCCGCGCACCTACAGCCTGTGTTCCGCAACAAGAGAAGCCACTGCAATGAGAAGCCCGCGAATCACAATGAAGAGTAGGCCCCGCTCGGTGCAACTAGAGAAAGCCTGCGTGGAGCAAGGAAGACCCGATGCAGCCAAGAATAAATAAATAAAATAAATTCCAGGAATGACAGTGGTTCCACTGACAGTGGTTAGGACTCCACGCTTCCACTGCAGGGGGCACTGTTCGATCCCTGGTCAGGGAACTAACATCCCACATGCCGCAAGGTGTGGCCAAATACAAAAATCTAAATTCCTTTTCATGACTTATAGGGCTGTAGTAGGCAGAATAATGCCCCTCCAAAATGTTGCTATAGATTGAATTTTTTGTCCCCCTAAAATTCATATATTGAAACCTAACCCCCAATGCGATGGTATTTAGAGGTGGTGTCTTTGGCAGGTGATTAGGTCATGAGGGTGGAGCCCTCATAAATGGGATTAGTACCCTTATGAAAGAGGCTACAGGGTTCCCTTGCCCCTTCCACCATGTGAGGACACAGTGAGAAGATAGCCTTCTATGTACCCAAAGTGAGCTCTCACCAAGACACTCTGCCAGTGCCTTCATTTTGAACCACCCAAGAGAAATAAATTTCTGTTGTTTATAAGCCATGCAGGCTGTGGTATTTTTGTTAATAGAGCCCAGAGTTTCTAAGACAGATGTCCATTTCCTTATATCCAAAACGTCTGAACCTATGAATATGTTACCTTATGTGGCAAAAGGGAATTAGGTTAAAGATCTTCTTTTTTTTTTGCTGCGCTGCATGGTTTGTGAGATCTCAGTTCCCTAACCAGGAATTGAACCTGGGCCACGGCAATGAAAGCCTGGAATCCTAACCATAGGCCACCAGGGAGCTCCCTAAAGATCTTAAGATGGGGAGATTATCCTGGATTACCTGAATGGGTCCAATGTAATCACAAGGATCTTTATAAGAGGGAGGCAGGAGGGTCAGGGTCAGACAAGATGCTACACTGCTGACTTTGAAGGCAGAAGAAGGAGCCACAAGCCAAGGAATGGATTCTTGGATAAGGCAAAGATATGGATTCTCCCCTAGAGCTTCCAAAGGGAAGACCTTCCAACACTTTGATTTTAGCTCAGTGAACCCATTTCAGACTTCTGACCTCCAGAATTATAAATTGTTTTAAACCACTAAATTTGTGGTGATTTGTTACAGCAGTAGTAGGAAACTAATACAAGGGCCCTTCATAATCTGCCCACTCCTGGGAATTCCCTGGTGGTCCAGTGGTTAAGACTCCGCGCTTCCAGTGCAGTGGGTGTAGGTTCAATCCCTGGCTGGGGAACTAAGATTCCACATGTGGCGTGGCATGGCCAAAAAAAAAAAAAAACAGTAAATGATCTGGCCACTCCTAACTCCAACCTTGTATCCCTCATTGACTGTGCTTTAGGGACAGTATCAAGTACTTTCCTGACCCAGAGCCATCTTGTAACCAAGCAGGGGCCTTCCTGGGGCACACACACCCCCTGCCCCTGCCATGTCCTCCACCTGCCTCTTATTTGTAGAAAAACTTTAGCCTTTCCTGAGTTACAGAGAATGAATTTAATCAGAGAACTGAGAAAATACAGAAAGGAAAACAGTCAAGCAAGACAAAATAATAATAGTTTAGCCATTAAACAAAGTCAAGGACCTTTAGTTCCTCCTCAAGGGCTATAGATAATATCCTGAGCCATGTCCTTTGGGCTATTTTGCAGATGTTGAAACCCCTCACCAGGTGGAAGACGTTAACTGTATGCTGCCCACAAGCATATAGACCCAGACCCTTGGGAACCAGAAGGTTGATGATGTTGACTCCTGATTAAGTCACCACCAACCAACCAAGTTGGGTAAGATCTCCACCTGTCTGCGCCATGATGGTTCGACCTGCTTCTCACTCAGATGCCAAAGGACCATTAAAGGACAGGAAAAAAGGTGGTACCCATATCCAGAAAGAACCCTGCCCATCCCCTGAAAACCTATGCAAATGCTTCTCCCTCGTTAACCTTGCCCTTAAATCTTGCCTTGATGCACTCCCGAACCCCACACGCGAGAAGTTGATTTGTGAACTAAGTTCCTGGTTCTCCATTCTCTGGCCATCGAATAAAGCTTGTGCTGCTCCACTCTCAGCTTCAGTTTCACTTTTGGCTGTGCGAACCAAACAGAAAAAGAATATTCCCTACCAAGGCAAGGGGCCTCGGCCAGGCTAGGGCCCAAGTGGGTGGTCCATGTGACCTAACTCGGTAACAGTCTCACACCCCCAACTATCACATCCCTGTTTCTCTCCTAACATTTATCATGTCTGAAGCGATCATGTTCACAATTGTTTACTTGCTCGTTATGTCTTCTTTCTCTAATTTGTCAGCTCCTCAAGAGTAGGAACCTTGCTGCCTTGTTCATTGCTATGTTCCTGGCACACAGAACAGTGCCTGGCACATAGTAGGTATTTTAAAAATGCCTGCTAAATGAATGAATGTGCATCTGTCTGATTAAGGATTAATGTTCCAGAGTTGTGGTTAGCAGTAGCTTCTTTTTCCTACATGAGGGAGGCTTGAAACCTATACAGACTCACACATTATGTATAAAGCACAAGCAGTTTTTTGACATCATCAGCCATTCTTCTGAGACCCAGTGGGGAAGAAAGGCAAAAATCCCAAGCCAAAAACAGAAGTGAAGGGAATTCCCTGGCAGTCCAGTGGACTTAGCGCTTTCACTGCTAGGGGGCCAGGCTCAATCCCTGGCTGGGGAACTAAGATCCCGCAAGCCACAGCGTGGCCAAAAACAAACAAACAAACAAATAAATAAATAAATAAAAATGGAAGTGGAGTGTTGGAGTGTCTCACCACCTAAAGAAGAGGAGGATGGGTACCTCAACCGTGAAGTACTATTCATGGGGACACTGTAGACACTATTTTGACACTTTGCCCTGCCACCACTATGGATCAGCAGGTATATGATCATATTCTAGAGCTGAGTCTCAATTTAACATCTACAGTGGGAATTGGTACACCAGGGAGTTATTCACTGACAATGGGTCAATGGGGGGAGGAGCCAAGCCCATGTTATATATACCATGAATATAACATAAGTCATGTCATATTCACTCCATTGGCTTTAATGTAATAATGTGGGAATTGACCTTTTGGAAATTACTTATATTAATTATAGAATTATTCAATATAATAAAGGATTACCCAATATAATAGTATCTTACCCACTTAAAATAAACCTTTCTATTAATACACCAGCCACACACATACACATATTCATTTTGGGTGGGGTAAAAGGCCAGGATGCCTTCACTTCTGGGTAGTGACTATGATAGTTCATTAGTCTCCTCCTCTTTCTCTTCAGTCACTGCCTAGACCATCACTGTGGGTTGGACTTGGTGTGATCCTCTTCTGGCGAGATTCTGACCCTCAGACATTAGTAGAGCGAAGGACAGTATGCATTCTTGCTGTGGGAGCAAGTGGCATGAGGATCAGGATTCTTACATGGAGACGAGACGTCCCTTTCTGTATGTACTGGTTTCCAAGGGATGCCATGTTAAATTACTACCAACTGGGTAGCTTAAAACAATAGAAATTTAGGGCTTCCCTGATAGCGCAGTGGTTAAGAATCCGCCTGCCAATGTGGGAGATGCGTGTTCGAACCCTGGTCCAGGAAGATCCCACATGCCGCGGAGCAACTAAGCCCGTGCGCCACAACTACTGAGCCTGTGCTCTAGGGCCTGCGAGCCACAACTACTGAGCCCGCACGCCACAACTATTGAAGCCTGCACGCCTAGAGCCTGTGCTCCACAACAAGAGAAGCCACCACAATGGGAAGCCCACATAGCCACCGCTCTCCACAACTAGAGAAAACCTGCGTGCAGCAACGGAGACCCAGTGCAGCCAAAAAATAAATAAATAAATTTATTTTTAAAAAATTAAAAAAAAACAATAGAAATTTATTCTTTTATAGTTCTGAAACAGGAGGGAAGGGGGCAAGACGCAAACTTTAAAAGAATGACATAGGCATAGGATATGACAAAAACTGGTTAGAACCAACTAGGTCCAAGATGGTGGAAGATTCTACTTCCAGTAGACCTTGAGCCTCATTATACACTCATTGTAATACATTAGCTAAATGACATACCCACCAGAACCATGACAGTTCTGAGGCCAACCATAAAAGGTTAAAAAGTGGGCGGTGGCCCAATTCCTGGAAATCCCCACCCCTTCCCTGAAATAATTGGAATAATGCTCCCACTCATTAGCCTATGAAATTACCCAGCCCATAAAAACTAACCATGCCATATTTTGGGGCCTCTCGCCTTCTGAGATGGCCCACACTCTGTCTGTAAAGTGTGTTTCTCTCTAAATAAATCCACTTCTTACCTATCACTTTGTCTCTCACTGAATTTTTTTTTCTTTTTTTTTTTGTTAACACCTTTATTGGAGTGTAATTGCTTTACATTGTTGTGTTAGTTTCTGCAGTATAACAAAGTGAATCAGCTATACATATACATATATCCCCATATCCCCACCCTCTTGCGTCTCCCTCCCACCCTCCCTATCTCAGCCCTCTAGATGGTCACAAAGCACTGAGCTGATCTCCCTGTTCTATGCGGCTGCTTCCCACTAGCTAACTATTTTACATTTGGTAGTGTATATATGTCCATGCCACTCTCTCACTTCGTCCCAGCTTACCCTTCGCCCTCCCCGTGTCCTCAAGTCCATTCTCTATGTCTGCGTCTTTATTCCTGTCCTGTTCCTAGGTTTTCAGAAACTTTTTTTTTTTTTAAGATTCCATATATATGTGTTAGCATACGGTATTTGTTTTTCTCCTTCTGACTTACTTCACTCTGTATGACAGTCTCTAGGTCCATCCACCTCACTACAAATAACTCAGTTTCGTTTCTTTTTATGGCTGAGTAATATTCCATTGTATATATGTGCCACATCTTCTTTATCCATTCATCTGTTGAAGGACATTTAGGTTGCTTCCATGTCCTGGCTATTGTAAATAGTCTGTCACTGAATTCTTTCTGCAGCGAGACATCAAGAACTTGAGCTTCATTAAGTCCTGAGACCAGGTGTTGTGTGATCTCAATTAAAAGCCAATGGGTTCAAGTCCCAATCTGAGTTGCACGATTTCAGTTCTGGAATCTAGAAGTCCAAAATCAAGTTGTCTGCAGGGCCACACTCTGTCTGAAGGCTCTAAGGGAGAATTCTTCCTTGCCTTTTCCAGCTTCTGGTGGCTCCTGGTGTTCCTTGGTTTATCACAGCGTAACTCCATATTCTACCTCTGTCTTCACAGGGTCTTCTTTCCTATGTATGTCCCTGTGTGTCCTCTCCTCTTCCTATGAGGGCACCAGTCATTGGGTTTAGGGTCAACTCTAATGTAGTATGACCTCATCTTTATTTATTTATGTATTTATTTGTTTGTTTCTTTTGTTTACTTGTGGCTGAGCTGCACAGCTTGAGGGTTCTTAGTTCTCAGACCAGGCGTAAAACCTGTGCCCCCTGCAGTAGAAAGGCAGAGTCCTAACCACTGGACTGCCAGGGAATTCCCAGTATGACCTCATCTTAACTAATTATATCTATAAGGATCTTACTTCCAAATACAGTCACATGCTGAGATTCTGGGTGCACATGAATTTTGGGAGGACACTATTCAACCTACTACTCTGTGAGCTATTTCACTCCATGTGTTGCTGTTCACACTCTTGCTCTGACTGGTTATGGGCAATTTAGGAAGCCCTAATATGTTGATCCTTGACACAATCACTGTAAATACTGGCTCTTACCACCTTACCCATCAGGCTGTAGGCTTTACAGAAATACAAATGAGGCAACCCTAATATTTTGACACTGTTAAGATGTGAGCTGGCCCTCGCTGGAACACAGGCAGCTCTCAAGAGCTGGAATCAATAAGATGCTGTGGTCAGAACTGAGACATAATTCATAAACACATGCACACTACAACTCACCCCCTGACTCTGTTACATTATGCTTTACAGTAGGCCCAAATCAATATTATCAGGATCGTAGCAAACAAGGCATATTCTTTTTTTTTAAATTTAATTTAATTTATTTTTTTATACAGCAGGTTCTAATTAGTCATCAATTTTATACACATCAGTGCATACATGTCAATCCCAATAGCCCTATTCATCACACCACCATCCCCACCCCACCGCGGGTTTCCCGCCTTGGTGTCCATATGTTTGTTGTCTACATCTGTGTCTCAACTTCTGCCCTGCAAACCGGTTCACCTGTACCATTTTTCTAGGTTCCACATACATGCATTAATATACGATATTTGTTTTTCTCTTTCTGACTTACTTCACTCTGTATGACACTCTCTAGATCCATCCACGTCTCAACAAATGACCCAATTCTTTTCTTTTTCATAGCTGAGTAATATTCCATTGTATATATGTACCACAATTTCTTTATCCATTTGTCTGTCGATGGGCATTTAGGTTGCTTCCATGACCTGGCTATTGTAAATAGTGTTGCAATGAACATTGGGGTGCATGTGTTTTTTGTTTTGTTTTTTTTAATAGATTTATTTATTTATTTATCTATTTATCTATCTATTTATTTATTTATTTATTTTTGGCTGCTTTGGGTCTTCGTTGCTGCCCTCGGGCTTTCTCTAGTTGCAGCCAGCGGGGGCTGGTCTTCATTGCATTGCGCGGGCTTCTCATTGCGGTGGCCTCTCTTGTTGCGGAGCTCGGGCTCTAGGTGCGCGAGCTTCAATAGTTGTGGCACTTGGGCTCTGTAGTTGTGGCTCGTGGACTCTAGAGCGCAGGCTAAGTAGTTGTGGCACACGGGCTTAGTTGCTCTGCGGCATGTGGGATCTTCCCGGACCAGGGCTCGAACCCGTGTCCCCTGCATGGGCAGGTGGATTCTTAACCACTGCACCACCAGGGAAGCCCTACATGTGTCTTTTTGAATTATGGTTTTCTCTGGGTATACTGCTCAGTAGTGGGATTGCAGGATCATATGGTAATTCTTTTTTTAGTTTTGTAGGCAACCTCCATACTGTTCTCCATAGTGGCTGTATCAATTTACATTCCCACCAACAGTGCAAGAGGGTTCCCTTTTCTCCACAGCCTCTCCAGCATTTGTTGTTTGTTTTCTGATGACGCCCATTCTAACTGGTGTGAGGTGATACCTCATTGTAGTTTTGATTTGCATTTCTCTAATAATTAGTGATGTTGAGCAGCTTTTCATGTGTTTCTTGGCCATCTGTATGTCTTCTTTGGAGAAATGTCTATTTAGGTCTTCGGCCCATTTTTGGATTGGGTTGTTTGTTTCTTTAATACTGAGCTGAATGAGCTGTTTATATATTTTGGAGATTAATCCTTTGTCCATTGATTCGTTTGCAAATATTTTCTCCCATTCTGAGGGTAGTCTTTTCGTCTTGTTTATGGTTTCCTTTGCTGTGCAAAAGCTTTGAAATTTCATTAGGTCCCATTTGTTTATTTTTGTTTTTATTTCCATTACTCTAGGAGGTGGATCAAAAAAGATCTTGCTGTGATTTACATCAAAGAGTGTTCTTCCTATGTTTTCCTCTAACAGTTTTATAGTGTCTGGTCTTACATTAAGGTCTCGAATCCATTTTGAGTTTATTTTTGTGTATGGTGTTAGGGAGTGTTCTAATTTCATTCTTTTACATGTAGCTGTCCAGTTTTCCCAGCACCACTTATTGAAGAGACTGTCTTTTCTCCATTGTATATCCTTGCCTCCTTTGTTGTAGATTAGTTGACCATAGGTGCATGGGTTTATCTCCGGGCATTCTATCTTGTTCCATTGATCTATGTTTCTGTTTCTGTGCCAGTACCATATTGTCTTGATTACTGTAGCTTTGTAGTATAGTCTGAAGTCAGGGAGTCTGATTCCTCCAGCTCCATTTTTTTCCCTCAAGACTGCTTTGGCTATTCGGGGTCTTTTGTGTCTCCATACAGATTTTAAGATTTTTTTGTTCTAGTTCTGTAAAAAATGCCATTGGTAATTTGATGGGGATTGTATTGAATCTGTAGATTGCTTTGGGTGGTATAGTCATTTTCACAATATTGATTCTTCCAGTCCAAGAACATGGTATATTTCTCCATCTGTTGGTATCTTTAATTTCTTTCATCAGTGTCTTATAGTTTTCTGCATACAGGTCTTTTGTCTCCTTAGGTAGGTTTTTTCCTAGGTATTTTATTCTTTTTGTTGCAATGGTAAATGGGAGTGTTTCCATAATTTCTCTTTCAGATTTTTCATCATTAGTGTATAGGAATGCAAGAGATTTCTGTGCATTAATTTTGTATCCTGCAACTTTACCAAATTAATTGATTAGCTCTAGTGGTTTTCTGGTGGCATTTTTAGGATTCTCTATGTATAGTATCATGTCATCTGCAAACAGTGACAGTTTTACTTCTTCTTTTCCAATTTGTATTCCTTTTATTTCTTTTTCTTCTCTGATTGCCGTGGCTAGGACTTCCAGAACTATGTTGAATAATAGTGGTGAGAGTGGACATCCTTGTCTTGTTCCTGATCTTAGAGGAAATGCTTTCAGTTTTTCACCATTGAGAATGATGTTTGCTGTGGGTTTGTTGTATATGGCCTTTATTATGTTGAGGTAGGTTCTGTCTATGCCCACTTTCTGGAGAGTTTTTAACATAAATGGGTGTTGAATTTTGTCAAATCTTTTTCTGCATCTATTGAGACGATCATATGGTTTTTATTCTTCAATTTGTTAATATGGTGTATCACATCGGTTGATTTGCGTATATTGAAGAATCCTTGCATCCCTGGGGTAAATCCCACTTGATCATGGTGTATGATCCTTTTAATGTGTTGTTGGATTCTGTGTGCTAGTATTTTGTGGATGATTTTTGCATCTATATTCATCAGTGATATTGGTGTGTAATTTTCTTTTTTTGTAGTGTCTTTTTCTGGTTTTGGTATCAGGGTGATGGTGGCCTCATAGAATGAGTTTGGGAGTGTTCCTTCCTCTGCAATTTTTTGGAAGAGTTTGAGAAGGATGGGTGTTAGCTCTTCTCTAAATGTTTGATAGAATTCACCTGTGAAGCCATCTAGTCCTGGACTTTTGTTTGTTGGAAGATTTTTAATCACAGTTTCAATTTCATTACTTGTGATCAGTCTGTTCATATTTTCTATTTCTTCCTGGTTCAGTCTCGGAAGGTTATACCTTCCTAAGAATTTGTCCATTTCTTCCAGGTTGTCCATTTTATTGGCATAGAGTTGCTTGTAGTAGTCTCTTAGGATGCTTTGCATTTCTGCGGTGTCTGTTGTAACTTTCCCTTTTTCATTTCTAATTTTATTGATGTGAGTCCTCTCCCTCTTTTTCTTGATGAGTCTGGCTAATGGTTTATCAATTTTTTTTATCTTCTCAAAGAACCAGCTTTTAGTTTTATTGATATTTGCTATTGTTTTCTTTGTTTCTATTTCATTTATTTCTGCTCTGGTCTTTATGATTTCTTCCCTTCTGCTAACTTTGGGTTTTGCTTGTTCTTCTTTCTCTAGTTCCTTTAGGTGTAAGGTTAGATTGTTTATTTGAGATTTTTCTTGTTTCTTGAGGTAGGCATGTATAGCTATAAACTTCCCTCTTAGAACTGCTTTTGCTGCATCCCATCGGTTTTGGATCATCGTGTTTTCATTGTCATTTGTCTCTAGGCATTTTTTGATTTCCTCTTTGATTTCTTCAGTGATCTCTTGGTTATTTAGTAACGTATTGTTTAACCTCCATGTTTTTGTGTTTTTTACGGTTTTTTTCCCTGTAATTCATTTCTAATCTCTTAGCGTTGTGGTCAGAAAAGATGCTTGTTATGATTTCAATTTTCTCAAATTTACTGAGGCTTGATTTGTGACCCAAGATGTGATCTATCCTGGAGAATGTTCCGTGCATACTTGAGAAGAAAGTGTAATCTGCTGTTTTTGGATGGAATGTCCTATAAATATCAATTAAATCTATCTGGTCTATTGTGTCATTTAAAGCTTCTGTTTCCTTATTTATTTTCATTTTGGATGATCTGTCCATTGGTGTAAGTGAGGTGTTAAAGTCCCCCACTAGTATTGTGTTACTGTCGATTTCCTCTTTTATAGCTGTTAGCAGTTGCCTTATATATTGAGGTGCTCCTATGTTGGGTGTATATATTTATAATTGTTATATCTTCTTCTTGGATTGATCCCTTGATCATTATGTACTGTCCTTCCTTGTCTCTTGTAACATTCTTTATTTTAAAGTCTACTTTATCTGATATGAGTATTGCTACTCCAGCTTTCTTTTGATTTCCATTTGCATGGAATATCTTTTTCCATCCCCTCATTTTCAGTCTGTATGTGTCCCTAGGTCTGAAGTGGGTCTCTTGTAGACAGCATATATATGGGTCTTGTTTTTGTACCCATTCAGCAAGCCTGTGTCTTTTGGTTGGGGTATTTAATCCATTCACGTTTAAGGTAATTATCGATATGTATGTTCCTATGACCATTTTCTGAATTGTTTTGGGTTTGTTTTTGTAGGTCCTTTGCTTCTCTTGTGTTTCCCACTTAGAGAAGTTCCTTTGGCATTTGTTGTAGAGCTGGTTTGGTGGTGCTGAATTCTCTTAGCTTTTGCTTGTCTGTAAAGCTTTTGATTTCTCCATCGAATCTGAATGAGATCCTTGCCGGGTAGAGTAATCTTGGTTGTAGGTTCTTCCCTTTCATCACTTTAAGTGTATCATGCCACTCCTTTCTGGCTTGTAGCGTTTCTGCTGAGAAATCAGCTGTTAACCTTATGGGAGTTCCCTTGTATGTTATTTGTTGTTTTTCCCTTGTTGCTTTCAATAATTTTTCTTTGCCTTTAATTTTTGCCAATTTGATTACTATGTGTCTCAGCGTGTTTCCCCTTGGGTTTATCCTGTATGGGATTCGCTGCGCGTCCTGGACTTGGGTGGCTATTTCTTTTCCCATGTTAGGGAATTTTTCGACTTTAATCTCTTCAAATATTTTCTCTGGTCCTTTCTCTCTCTCTTCTCCTTCTGGGACCCCTATAATGCAAATGTTATTGCATTTAATGTTGTCCCAGAGGTCTCTTAGGCTGTCTTCATTTCTTTTCATTCTTTTTTCTTTATTCTGTTCCACAGCAGTGAAGTCCGCCATTCTGTCTTCCAGGTCACTTATCCGTTCTTCTGCCTCAGTTATTCTGCTATTGATTCCTTCTAGTGTAGTTTTCATATCAGTTATTGTATTGTTCATCTCTGTTTGTTTGTTCTTTAATTCTTCTAGTTGTTTGTTAAACGTTTCTTGCATCTTCTCAATCTTTGTCTCCATTCTTTTTCCAAGGTCCTGGATCATCTTCACTATCATTATTCTCAATTCTTTTTCTGGAAGGTTGCCTATCTCCACTTCATTTAGTTGTTTTTCTGGGGTTTTATCTTGTTCCTTCATCTGGTACATAGCCCTCTGCCTTTTCATCTTGTCTATCTTTCTGTGAATGTGTTTTTTTCCCCACAGGCTACAGGATTGTAGTTCTTCTTGCTTCTGCTGTCTACCCTCTGGTGGATGAGGCTATCTCAACAAGCCATATTCTTTAAATATTTGGTAACATTGCAATGTGTCCAATCACTGAAGTTATATCAAGAGTCCCACAAATGCCCATGGCACATAGTGTAGCCAGGCCAGGAAGAGACATAGCTCCATCCATTGTAGCTTTGTTGTAATTGTTCCATGTTTCTCTTCAGCATACCATGCCCAGGGTCTATGAGCATTTGTGATGTCCACTCTTAGGTCTGTTCTGTTTTTCAGTCTTGCTAATGGTCCATGAATCCCTTGACGATGTTGGTATAAATCTTCCCCATGTTTTAGTTGACTTGTCTCCTTTGAGGTAGGCATTATCATTCCAATTGGGTCTACTCTTAGTAGATGCCTGTGAGATGAGGTTCTAAGGCTCAGGCCCACAAGGTCCCCTGTCTGATGCTCTGTTCTTATTGACATTTTTCTGATGGGGTGAGTTTCCCCATTCAAGATCCCTTGAGATTATGTTGACCTCATCCAGGCTAACTGAGGGATCACATGGCTTTCTTTCGTTCCATGGGAAACCGGACCATAGCTTTTTTTCTCATGATAGTTGTAGTTGGGCTAATAGGAGTATTTTAGTTATTGTAAAATGTCCATGCTCTGTATCCAAACATGGTTTGATCCAAACGGGGTGTTTATCACCTTGGCAATCAGGTAGTGAAGCCAACCTATTAGGTTTTGGTCAGTCTATTTACAGGAAAACTGGGAACATTGTGTCAGATAATTAGGATGGTTATAGTGAAGCTATTGAGAGTTGTCAATGTAAATGCTTTTCTATTCTGAAGGAGATACCAGAAGAATCTTGTATCTGTACTCTTATTCCCCCATAATCTTTAAGTTTAATGTGTTTAAACTTGATTTCGGTGTTGTCAAACCCAAGTTCCTGTGCCCCAAGCACAGTAAGGCCAAACAAACTGAAACATTGGATTGGAGCAGAGAAAGGTTTATTGCAAAGACCAAGCAAAGAAAACGGGTGGCTTGTGCTCAGAAACCCCAAACTCCCTGATGGTTTTGGGGGAAGAGTTTTTAAAGGCAAAATTTAGGGTGAGGGCTGCGGAGTGTGTGACTTTCTTCTGATTGGTTGGTGGTGAGGTAACAGAATGGTATTCCAGGGATCTTGTGCTCAGCCAGAAGTTACTATCCTCCACCAGGGTGGGAGCCTGAGCTCCTACAGAAGAACTCAAAGATATATTGTTATGTCTATCTATCCCTTGAGGAGGAACCAGGCCCCTGATTTATCACTGCATTAATGTTTCTTGACTGCTCCTCCTTTGTTTCTGCATTTCCTCCCTTCCCTTTGAAATCTTACAAACTAGAAACAAAGCTTTTATACCTGGGAGGACCCCACAGGGTTTCAATAGGGTTATTTTGTTTGTAGCTCTAGGGTGTCAGGATAGTTGTTTATTATGTAATTTAGACTACTTATTCTATCCGAGCACTGTTCAATCTTCCATTTATTTCACACCTAGTCTGGATTTAGGTTTTCCTTAGTAGTTCATTAAACTTTTTACCATTCCTGCTGATTTCCTTCTTATTGGCCTAGACCTGTTTCCTTACTGTAAACTTTGTTCCCCAGTTTGATTCTGTGATTAGGGAGTTCCATAGGCACTAATAAGTGTCTCTATGTCCGATATTGTGGATTTAGTATCTCCGCAAATCCCAGTCCTGAAAAAGTATCCTCCAAAGACATTTCTTTTTCCTTTGTGGCTCAGTCATGGCTTTGACATAGTCTATCTACCAGATTTAGCCTTTGCTAGTTCTTCCAGATTGTTTTCTGTTGTCAAGTGACATAGAAAAGGTTGGCAGATTTGACAATGTTTTAGTATGTGCTGTTTTAGGAATACCTCTCTCCCTTGAACATTTAATTGATGAGTTTGTGCCCAAATATCCATTTGTTTGGGGAACACACATCTAGCTAATATTTTGTCAATTAATTATTTTCGATGTTAGAGTTCCAGTTAATTTATCTACTTCTGATTATAACTTGCTTTTTGAGTTTTACATTTCTGGGTGCTGAGATATGGTCTCCTAATATGTAAGACTGTCAAACCTAATGTATATTCTCTGATATTGGTGTTCTCCATACTGGTTATCTGTTTATTAGACAATTATTTGTTTTCCACTTTGGGTACCAAATTATCAGGCCATTGGCTACTGCCTGTGGATCAGAATTCAAGATAACTTCAGGATGTCCCTTCTGTAAGCTCCGACTTATTGGGAATTGTACTGATTTTAATTCATCGTGTTGGGCTGACTTTGTCCCTCCACCTACCAGTTTCCCCTGTTGATGAAAAATTAATCAGTCGATCTAAGAAAGAAATGGAAAATTTTATTTGAGCCAATTTAAGGATTATAACTGGAGAAAAGTATCTCAGAAAGTTCTGAGAACTGTTCTACTCATTAGGAATCAAGACAGAGTTATATAAGTTTTTTGAGTAGAGGGCTGTACATCAAATGACTTACTATTGACAGTTTATATAATCTAGACCTTCATCGTGGTGGGTCATATGACCCCTTATAAGATCAAGAGGAATGTTATCTTTTAAGGAGTTGTCTTGTTGATGCTAGGAGAATGTTGCTGTTTATGGTTGAGCAGGTATTCCTGCCATTGGGGGAGGTTTGGTGATGCATAATGCACATACACAATCCACAATGAGGGGGGAGAGGATGCCAAAGGGCAGAGAAGATTTTTTTGTTTAAATTTTTCTTGTCTTGCCATAAAATGTGAATTTTATTCCATACCCCTGCGGTTGAATGTAGGACTGCTGCTTTCCATTTGACCCCTTCTGGTCTAAGTGAGGCACTGCCATCCTTGAACCATCACATCACTGGCACAGCCCCAGTGCCAGCTCAGACCAGGAGGAAGCTGCTGTCTCCAGGGTGGTGGGGTGGTGGTTGAGATGTTCCCTGCCCTCTGCTCAAGGGCAAGTCTAACAAAAGCTGAGACACTGCCTCCTCAGTGGAGGACCCTGCTTTGTCCTTTCCCTTATATACCATTTCCATTTTAAGTGCGTAGGACTTTGTGCTACCCACTTTGTTTGATCAGGACTGAGTCTAGCTCATGCTGAGATGAGTAACCTGATTCTTATGTAACCAGTGTTTTTTTTTTTTTCTGTTGGATTTGTTTTCTGTATCAGAAAATGTCTTTGTCGTGGTGATCACTTTCTAAAGTAAAAAAATATTGACTCGCTATGTTTTATACCTAAAGCTATCATAATATTTTAAGTCAATTATACTTCAATAAAAAAGGGGAGGGGGAGAAAAAAAAAGAATGTATTTGTCCAGTAAGCTGAAATAGTACTATGCCTGATTCTCAAAGTCTAACTTAGAGTGACCAGTCTGCATGTCCATGAGTCACTGAAATCTGTTTTCTCTAGTAATATAGGTGCTTGGAGTATTGATGTCATACTGCCCTTTTTAGTTCATCTAAGGATGTCTGTTGTCTGATCCCTGTGGAAAGTCTTGGGCTTTTTTTCCCCTAGAGATCTGATATATTGTAAAAGGCTATCTAAGATGGGGACTTCCCTGGTGGTGCAGTGGTTAAGAATCCGCCTGCCAATGCAGGGGAGATCCCACATGCCGTGGAGCAACCAAGCAACTAGAGAAAGCCTGCACGCAGCAACGAAGACCTTTTTGGCAGCGTTGGGTCTTCGTTACTGTCGGCGGGCTTTTTCTATTTGCGGCAAGCAGGGGCTACTTTTCATTGCGGTGCACAGGCTTCTCATTGCAGTGGCTTCTTTTGTTGCGGAGCACCGGCTCTAGGCTTGCAGGCTTCAGTAGTTGCAGCATGCGGGCTCAGTAGTTGCTGTGCATGGGCTCAGTAGCTGTGGCTTGTGGGTTCCAGAGAGCAGGCTCAGAAGTTGTGGCGAACGGGCTTAGTTGCTCCGCAGCATGTGGGATCTTCCTGGACCAGGGATCAAACCTGTGTCCCCTGCATTGGCAGGTGGATTCTTAACCACTGTGCCACCAGGGAAGTCCCTACTGACGAGATTTTACCTAAAATTTTAATGAAGATAATCCCTTTTATAATTTTATGGTGGGCAACTGTTCATTCTTTTAATTCTAAACATTTTTTTAAAATTATTATTTATTTATTTATTTTGGCTGTGTTGGGTCTTCGTTTCTGTGCGAGGGCTTCCTCTAGTTGCGGCAAGTGGGGACCACTCTTCATCGCGGTGTGCGGGCCTCTCACTATCGTGGCCTCTCTTGTTGCGGAGCACAGGCTCCAGATGCGCAGGCTCAGTAGCTGTGGCTCATGGGCCCAGTTGCTCCACGGCATGTGGGATCTTCCCAGAGCAGGGCTCGAACCCGTGTCCCCTGCATTAGCAGGCAGATTCTCAACCACTGCGGCACCGGGGAAGCCCAACATTTTTTGATTTTATCTGTTCAAGTTATTATGAACAAGTTATGTTTTCTATCTGTCCCTCTATGATATGTATGTAATAATGTGTATGAGAATTTAACATTCTCAAATCCTTGCAAGTACTAGGTCATTTGTACATCCCTGGGATAGTTTCTGAAATGTCTATCGTTTTCCTTGCCAAGTAAATGCAAATTGGGCTTAGTGATCTTGGGATCTGGAGATATTAGTATTACAAAAAAAGATATTACTAGTATTTATGGTAGACATTATTTTCTTGGATATGTAGAGATATTTTCTGGGATTTCTTTTTTTTAAATAAGTGTTTATTTATTTGGCTGTGTCAGGTCTTACCTGAGGCATGAGGGATCTTTCGTTGTGATGCGCAGACTTCTCTCTAGTTGTGGCGCATGGGCTCTAGAGAGTATGAGCTCAGGGCGTGAGGGATCAGTAGTTGTGGCGTGGGCTTAGTTGCCCTGCAGCATGTAGGATCTTAGTTCCCTGACCAGGGATCAAACTCACGTCCCATGCATTGAAACGGGGATTCTTAACCACTGGACCACCAGGGAAGTCCCTGGGATTTCTAATGTGTTAGATAAGAGCTCACAATACTTTTTGTACATCTTGTTTTATTTTGCACATTATATTTTACTTTTATCTTTGTTTCTGTTGTCAATCTTCATTTTTCTTCCAGCCAGTCTAATGACTTGTAAGGGCTTAGGTTCACCTAATGATGCCTTCTTTCTCTAACTCAGTAAAAATGACTGTGATCTCATTATTTCATCCTCGACCTTTGTATTGTAGGATATTAACAACCTTTGCGAATATCTGGATAGTGGAAAGGGAAGAACTATCTCCCCACATGACTAAATGTTGACAAACCTTGCTTAAGATTGTCGTCATGGAGCACTTCCCTGGTGGTCTAGTGGTTAAGACTCCACGCTTCCAATTCAGGGGGCACGAGTTTGATCCCTGGTCAGGGAAGTTCCACATGCATGTTATCATGGAAAGAGCATGGATTTGGAAGTCAGAAGGACACAGAGTCCAAACTCTGGCTCTGCCCATTTTGGCTGTGAAATGAATCTTAGCACCATGCTTGGCCTGTGTGGAAACTGGGTCAACTGTGACCAGAAAGGTGGGCACTGTCTCAGGTTGCTGGGCAAAACTACAAAGGTGGGCTTTCCCAAGCCTTCTCAACTTTGTGCACACTTCTCCTTCTGCCTGGAACACTGTTGACCCTCTCCTCATCCACCTAGGTCTATCCACACTTCATCTTTCAGCTCAGACAATTCCTCCTCTGGGAAGCCAGACTGCTTCCCCACTTCCTAGTTACATTTAACACCCCTGTGCCTCACCTTCTTCATCTGTAAAATGGGGATGATAATACTACCTTCTTCATGGCACTATTGTGAAGAGTAAATGGGCCAGTACATGACAAAAGTCCTTGGTAAATAGAGAGCACTCAATAAATTATGAATAACTTATCATTAATAATAATGTTAATTATTATTATTTATTCATTTTATTAAAACTCGTTAGTTTTAGTATTCTCCGTATTCTCTGCTCCAGAGCAGGCTGTGTTCCCTCTTCTTTGTTTCCATGGCCCTGTCTCTTATAATGCTGAAGTGTACTTCTGTTTTTTGTGTCTACTAGGCTCTGAGCTGCTTAAGGGCAGAGGTGTGTCCTTTACCTCTTTAACTCAGCTCCTAGTATAGCACCAGATACTTTTGGACTCAAGGTCAAAGTGGGATGATATACTAGGAAGAGAATGGGGTCTGGAGCCCCTTGAAAATGGGCACCTAACTTTGCCTCCCATTTCTGGGGCTACTTTGAACAAGGCCCCTAATCTCGCTGGATTTGGCTTCCTAATCTATAAAAGGAGATGATTATACCTGTCTCAGGGCTTTTCTGGAGTGAAAGTATTCAAAGCACCAGACTTGGAACTGGCATCAATGAATAGTTATTTACTAGTAGCTTATCAAACTGTAAGTTGCATAAAGAATTTGGCAGATGAGATGTGACAGCCTTGATCTAGGAATGTCAGCCCATATCCAGGACTCAAGGAAGGTCTGAGGGGAGAGAGCCCTTGGAGATGATCCAGTCTGGCTGACTCATTGTACACAATAAGGGCACATTGATTGGTGGGGACAATGGTTCTTCTCTAGAGTTACCTGAACATGTAGCGAAGTGACCAAAGCCTCAGTCTCAAGATGCTGAGTACTTGGTTGCTTGGTGAGCTGCCACCATCCCCAGCCCCTAAGCTGAATGGCGTACTGCAGCCTCCCAGGGGCAGTTTCTAGGGTACACAAGTTTCCTCATCCTCGTCTTGGTATTGACTGCCCCCTAGTGGACATTTTCTCCAGAACCATGAGTACCAGCTAAATACCCCAGAAGTGTTGGGCACTATCCAAGCTATTTGGTCCTCCTCTTCGCTCTCTATGCTCACTCCTGTGGCTCTCTTGCCCCATCTTGTGGCTTTACATATTATCCATGTGCTGACTACTCCCAAAATCGTATGCCCGGTCTGCACTTCCCCCCTCAACTCCAGACTTGGAGATCCAACCTCCACTTGTCCTCTCCACTGGAATGGCAAATGGGCATCTCAATCTGAACGTGTCCAGAACAGAACTCCTCATCCTCCCCCAACCCTGCTCCTCTCACAGTTCTTCCCCTCCCACTTATGGCAACTCCATCCTTCCAGATGCTCAGGTTAAATCCCAGGGTACCCTCCTTGACTCATCTCTTTTCTTCACACTCCAAGTCCAATCTGTCAACAAATCCTATTGGCTGTACCTTCAAAGTATGTTCGTTCAGAATCTCACTATTTCTTGCTATCACAATCCTGGTCCAGGCGACCATCATTTCTTTCTTTCTATCTATCTTTCTTTCACTGCACCACGTGGCATGCGGGATCTTAGTTCCCCAACCAGGTATTGAACCCGTGCCCCCTGCAGTGGAAGCCCAGATTCTTAATCACTGGACCGCCAGGGAAGTCCCCAGGCCACCATCATTTCTAGACTTATTATTAAAATAGTCTCCTATCTGGTCCTGCTGCATCTGGCCTTGCCCAGTGGTTCTCATCTCAGAGAAAAAGCCAAAGTTCTTACAATGACCTCTAGGGCCCTACATGATCTGACTTATCTCCTATCACTCTCCCCTTTGCTGCATTCACTCCACACTGCTGTTGCTTGTGCCAGGCATGCTCTTGCCTCAGGGCCTTTGCACTTGTTATTCTCCCTGCCTAGTATATTCTTCAAAGAACTGCATGGCTGGCTCTCTCACTCCTTCAGATCTTTACTTAAAAGACCCTTCTCTGTGAGGCCTTCCCAAGCTATCCTATCAAAATTTCAACATCTCTCTGACATTTCACATCTCCAGGCCTTGCTTTATGTTTTTTCTTCTTAATATTTATCACTATTCAATACATCATACATTTTACCCATTTATCCTTCTCTGGAATGTAAGTTCCACAAGGGTAGAGTTTTTGTTTATTTTGTTCCCTGAAGTATCTCCAATGCCTCACACAGAGGTCAGTGGTATTTGAAAAATGAATTTACATCTTTCTTTTAATTTAAGCTTCCCAACAATTCAGTAGGATACTTTAGTATTGTCTCCAATTTGTAGATGAGAAAACTGAGGCACAGAGAGGTTAAGTCACTTGCTTAAGGGTTACACAGCTAGGAAATGGGACCCGGGGGAATACTGTACCCCCCTTACCTACCAACCTTATTTATTATCATTATCTGCACTCAGATTTCTCACCAGTTAAATGAGGCTCATAAGAGTGTCCTCTTTGTAGGTTCATTGTGACGATTATGTGTGATAAAGCATGTGACAAGCTTACAGCCAGTAACTGGAGTGTTGCAAACACTTAAGAAGTGGTTGCTAGGGATTTGCTGGTGGCGCAGTCGTTAAGAATCCGCCTGCCAATGCAGGGGACACGGGTTCGAGCCCTGGTCCGGGAAGATCCCACATGCCAAGGAGCAACTAAGCCTGTGCGCCACAACTACTGAGCCTGTGCTCTAGAGCCTGTGAGCCACAACTACTGAGCCCACGTGCCACAACTACTGAAGCCCACGCATTTAGAGCCTGTGCTCCGCAATGAAGAGTAGCCCCCGCTTGCAGCAACTAGAGAAAGCCTGCATGCAGCAAAGACCCAACACAGCCAAAGGTAAAAAAAAAAAAAAAAAAAGAAGTGGTTGCTAGAAATATGAAAAGATTGACATGGAGTTCATGAAAGGTAGGGATGTTTCAGGCACAGAGCCTGGTCAAGGGGCCGGGAAGATACTATTATTGCATTTAACACAGTTTCTGCATGGAAACTCCTCTACATCCTTCAGAGCCCAAGTCAGAAATGCCTTTCTCTGGGAAGCACTTCCTGACTTCCCAGGGTACCTCATGTTCCTGTTAAGATTGGGATTTATTTAATGGCTGTTTTTTTGTTTGTTTGTCTGTTTATTTGTTTAATCTGAAGCTGCTACCAGGCTATGAGCTCCCTGAGGGCCAGGTTATTTGGGTCCTGAAGCATAGACACTTTGAGGGCCCTCTTTAAAAATATGAAATTATAAACACAAAAAATTTTGAAAGTGAATATTTATTCAGGATGAGAAAAAAATCCCAGCAATATATATTTTTAAAATCTACATGAAGTTTTTAATTCAAAGATACATCAGTTGTGAATTCCCTGGCTGTCCAGTGGTTAGGACTCCACACTTGCACTGCAGGGGGCATGGGTTTGGTCCCTGGTCAGGGAACTAAGATCCCACATGCCAGGTGGCACAGCCAAAACAAACAAACAAAGAAAAGATACATCAGTTTGTTCTCTAGTCCTTTTAAGAAACCAACAAAAGGTACTTTGACCGGTTTAGTTTGACTGTGAAAAGCAACACCACTTTTGTGTACTGAAAGAAAAATAAAACTTAAATTTGGCTCATTGGTCCCATACTTCATCTATCAGTGTATTTGCTGTTATTTACAAATAGAAATGTCTATTTACTTCTATGTATTAATCTGAATAACAGACGCATATTATAATATTTGAGGCAGATGGTAAACTTTCTTATAGGTCTTATCATGGGGCAAACACTATTTTACAAAGTATAATAATGTTTCATTTTTTAAAGTTGAGGTAAAGAACTTGAGCAACAAAATAGCGAAGCTTCATGTGCGGTGAAATGTAACCTCATGCTCTGATTATGCTCTCTGCCTTTCCATTAGGCCAGGGTAGCTTTCCACCTGCTACAGTGGAAAACAGGAACTGCTATAAAGCCTGAAAATAAGATGTTCTAAACCCAAATCCCAGAGCGTTTTAGTAGGATGAGCATCTTTGAGAAAAGTACTAATTGCCCAACTACTCCTTCAAAACAGCTCCAGAGAAAAGCTCTGCTGTCTCAGAAGACTTATTCCATTCCATTCCGTTCCATTCACACCTTTTGCTAACTAGGGTGAAGAGCTTTAGACCAAACAGCACTTTTATTAATACTATTTTTCTCTCAAAGCACGTTCTTCATGCTGACATTTCCAGTGTCAGGAAGCACAAATACTCTTACATTCAAAAGTTTTTAGTTTTATTTTTCTAAAATTTATTTTATTGAAGTATAGTTGACTTACAATGTTGTGTTAATTTCTGTTGTACAGCAAAGTGATTCAGATATATATAGATATATATATATATATATGTATATACATACATATATATATTCTTCTTCATACTCTTTTCCGTTATGGCTTATTACAGGATATTTAATATAGTTCTCTGTGTTATACAGTAGAATCTTGTTGTTTAGCGATTCTATATGTAATAGTTTGCATCTGCTAACCCCAAACTCCCACTCCATCCTTCCTCCCTCCCCCTTGGCAACCACAAGTCTGTTCTCTATGTCTGTGAGTCTGCTTCTGTTTTGGAGATAAGTTCATTTGTGCCATATTCTGGATTTCACATGTAAGTGATACCATATGGTATTTGTCTTTCTCCTTCTGACTTACTTCACTTAGTAGGATGATCTCTAGGTCCATGCATGTTGCTGCAAATAGCATTATTTCACTCTTTTTTATGGCTGAGTAGTATTCCATTTGTATATATACCACATCTTCTTTATCCATTCATCTGTTGATGGACACTTAAGTTGCTTCCATGTCCAACAACTTTTAAAGTTTAAAAAACGGACAGGAACTTCCCTGGTGGTGCAGTGGTTAAGAATCCGCCTGCCGGGCTTCCCTGGTGGCGCAGTGGTTGAGAATCTGCCTGCCAATGCAGGGGACACGGGTTCGAGCCCTGGTCTGGGAAGATCCCACATGCCGCGGAGCAACTGGGCCCGTGAGCCACAACTACTGAGCCTGCGCGTCTGGAGCCTGTGCTCCGCAACAAGAGAGGCCGTGACAGTGAGAGGCCCGCACACCGCGATGAAGAGTGGCCCCCGCTTGCCACAACTAGAGAAAGCCCTTGTATAGAAACGAAGACCCAACACAGCCAAAAATAAATAAATAAATTAAAAAAAAATTAAAAAAAAAAAAAAAAGAATCCGCCTGCCAATGCAGGGGACACAGTTTCGAGCCCTGGTCTGGGAAGATCCCACATGTCGCGGAGCAACTAAGCCCATGTGCCACAACCACTGCGTCTGTGCTCTAGAGCCCGTGAGCCACAACTACTGAGCCCACGAGCCACAACTACTGAGCCCATGTGCTGCAACTACTGAAGCCTGCGCGCCTAGAGCCCGTGCTCCGCAACAAAGAGAAGCCACTGCAATGAGAGGTCCATTCACCGCAACAAAGAGTAGTGCCCCCTCTTTGCAACTAGAGAAAGCCCGCATGCAGCAGCAAAGACACAACGCAGCCAAAAATAAATAAAAAGAAAAACAAAAAAACTGACAAATACCATGAACAATATAAATTTAAAATAATAGCACGTTTTTATTAAAATACTGCTTAAACCTCTTCTATGATAATTTTTCCTTACTTTTTTTGGCTGCACACCCTTTTATGATTTCTGTGACAACACTATATGATATTTTCTATAAAAGGACTAGAACGATAAGTCAGTCTTTCCTTTAGCATGATTGACCAAAATTAGTTTTTTATTAGTGATCATTTAGACTTTTTTTCTTGAGCTTTGCAATTCGTTATTAGTAAGATTATTTATTCTCTTAAGGACTGTTGTTAAACTTGGGATAACCTCTATCAAATTTCTTACATATGCGAGCTTTAAGATTTGAAAGGATTTTCCATAGACTGGCTTCTGGCTTCATATGTTTCAAACCTTATTTCTCCTCCAATAGCCTCACACCAACGAGGCCAGGCATAATAAATGATCTCTGATTCTGCAGCTTCATATCACAACATATCACAACATAGAGGGCATGAGGAGGATTACTGGGAGGCATTCTGCGGCATTTATTAGAAATAATAGAACTATACCTGGAAGGAGCTAGGACCCCATAATTATATCCCCCCCAAACCCAAACCCAAAGCCACCTCCCCTTAGCCAGATTTCAAAAATGCCCGTGACCATCTGAAGAGAGGTGCAATGGAGGAGATCGGTGTGGAAAGAGACAGTGATCTGAATTGACTGTGGTTGAAATATCTTAATTTTGTAAATTTTATAAAAATTATAATCTCATGCAAATAATATGTCCTGATGTGTAAGCTTCACGAGTTTCTTTCTTTCTTTTTTAAAGTGAAATCAAGTTTATTTAGAGAGATACACATTCCATAGGCAGAATGTGGTCCGTCTCAGAAGGGAGAGCGGCCAGCTTCAAGAGTTTCATGATAAATCCACTCCTGCCAAAGGAGTCCCCCAAGGCCTAGCCTTGGACATCACACACAGCGCGGTATCAAGTTTTCATCGAATGTCAGGTCTAGAAAGAAGAGCATTAGACAGCAGCAGGGCCAGTGGTTTTAACCTTCTCATACAGTCTTCAGACTCTGAGGTGGTGTCTCAAAGTCTGAGGTGGGGGCTTCTTGAAACATAGATGACCTCTGTTTAAGTAATAATGATGACATTAAAGGTCATCATCCAGTCTGACATGCATTGCGCACTTTACTATGTGACAGACACTGTTCTAAGTAAGTAACTTGATACCCCACTTGTATCAAGTTACTTACCCTTTACAATATACCTACAAAGTTGGAACTATCATTATTCCATTTTACAGATAAGGAAACTGAGACTCGAAAAGTTTCAGCTTTATATATTAAGGTTCCATGTAGAATGCCTTTGTAAAAAAATGGTTCTACTAATTACAGATTTTGAAAAAGGCTGAAATGGCCCAAGCCCTTCCTTTTACACATGGGGAAGTAAAACCCAGAAAAAAGGGAGGTCATTCGCTCAACGTCACACATTCGTTCTTTTTCTTTTTTAAAAAAATTTCTTTATTTTATTTATTTATTTTTGGCTGTGTTGGGTCTTCGTTGTGGTGTGCATGCTTCTCACTGCGGTGGCTTCTCTTGCTGCGGAGCACGGGCTCTAGGCGCGTGGGCTTCAGTAGTTGTGGCACATGGGCTCTAGTTGTGGCTCGCGGGCTCTAGAGTGCAGACTCAGTAGCTGTGGCGCACGGGCTTAGTTGCTCGGCAGCATGTGGGATCTTCCCGGACCAGGGCTCGAACTTGTGTCCCCTGCAATGGCAGGTGGATTCTTAACCACTGCACCATCAGGGAAGTCCCCACACATTCGTTCTTACTTCCTGGATGCCTGCTCTGTGCCAGGCACTGTTCTATGACCTAGGGCTTCAGAGAACAACAAGACACTCACAGAACACAATTTTAGTGGGTGGGGGGCGGTCAATGGACAATACCTACAAGGTAGATATAAATAAGCAAAGTAATTCCAGTGAGTGCTGAGATAAATTCGCGGACATAGGACTGAGTGACAGGGAGGGAGAACACTAATTCAGACTGAGAAGTGGTCAGGGAAATGTGGTCTGAGCAGGTGACATGTGAGCTCGAAATCTGAATGACCCGGAGAAGCCAGCCATGGACCTGCATGGGAGAGGAGCATCCCAGGTGGAGGAACGGTGAGGGCAAAGGCCCTGAGGCAGGAATACTTTGTCTGTAAAATAGAGCAGACTCCTGGGCCAGTGCTCATTCACCACTTGCTGCCTCTCTAGGCCCTCAGAGAGGCCCTTTGATGTTCTGGGCCTCCCTTAAGCTCAGCCCTAAAATGCCAACTTCTCCAGGAAGGCAGCAGCTCTCTGAGGCTGTGGGTCCCCCTCCCAGAAGCCCTGTGGCTGAACCAGATCTGAGTTTCCTGGTTCCTGTCTGGCCGGGGAAGAGCAGACATCCTCCCCGCCTTCTCTCCCCAGGCTCCAGCCCCAGTCCCAAATCTCCATGGCAACCCTAGACACAATCCTGATCTGAAGAAGGATCTGGAACAGGGAGCACAAACATCACTGAAGAGACCAGAGGAGCTGGCGAACTTGCCTCCCTTGCTCCCTGTGTCCTGCCAATCCCTCCACTGGCCTAACCAGGCCCCTATACCCCAGTCTCCCCAAAGACCCCACACTGAAGATTCTGCAGGTCTTCCCCATCGCTGGGCACAGGAGGGCCTGGACGGAAGCCTATCCTCTGCAGCTGCCCCAAAGGCTGCTCCTGCTGGGGGCAACCGCCCTGACTGCGTCTGCGCTGCACACAGGTGAGTACGAGGTGGCTTGGCTGGGGCAGGCAGGAGATTCAGGTCCCACCACCCTTTGAGATTGTGTTTCCTCAATCAGCACTCACCCTGATGAGCTGGGATCCCTTGAGTTGGGGGGCACTGGGAAACCCTGTGCCTGGTCTTGGCTGGCACCCTCAAGTCCACCCCCACACCTCTGGGTGGCTGGAGCTCCAAGTCACCCAGAAGCAGGTGTCTGGGGGTGGGTGGGGCAGTCTGGCACCGGGAAACACTGTGGGCTTTGGAGTCAGATGGCCCTGCGTTCACATACACACCCTCGACATTACTGTTTCCACTGTCTAAGACTTGGTTTCTTCAGCAGTAAAATGGAAAGAATAATAGGCCCTCGTCCCTTAAGGCAGGGGTCCCCGACCCCCAGGGCCAGTCCGCATCCTGTTAGGAACCAGGCCTCAAAGCAGGAGGTGAGTGGTGGGCAAGCGAGCGAAGCTTCATCTGCTGTTCCCCATCGCTCCCCGTCGCTCTCCGTCGCTCCCCATCTTTCCCCGTCACTCCCCGTCACTCCCCGTCGTTCCCCGTCGTTCCCCGTCGCTCGCATTACCACCTGAACCATCCCCACCCCAGCGACCCCCGTCTGTGGAAAAATTATTTTCCACAAAACCAGTCCCTGGTGCCAAAACGGTTGGGGACCGCTGCCTTAAGGGACTATTATTATTGTGCATATAAGGTGAGATAAACCATGCAAGACACATAGACAGTGCCCAGCTCATAGAAGATGCTCGTTCACCCACTCTCTAAACCTCCGCCTGTCCCGTGTGCCTCCAGGGCAGGTTCTGGCTTTAGTAGGTCTGCACAGATATGAGAAGATGCTCCCACATCCTGAGCCCTAACGGAGAATTTCTCCCCCGAAGACCCACATCCTGGCTTGTCCTCAAGCACCACTGGTGCCCCTACCATGCACCAGAAAAGCCACGTCCTGTTCTCTCTCTATCCTTACAAAAATCAGATGGTTTGAGTACTTACACATTATCTCATTAATCCTCACAACAACCCTGTACCAGTGAGGATGTTTCGGGCTGTAAGTAACAGTTACCAGACTAAACAGAGCTTAAACCATAAGGACATTTATTATTTCACTTAAGAAGAGAGGCCATAGGTGAGTCCAGAAATGGTTAATTCAGCAGCTCAACCATGTCAGGGCTCCTCCATAATTCTCATGACCTCATCCTTGCAAGATGTCTGCTGCAGCTCTGGGCATCGTATCCTCAGTCAATAGCTTTCAAAAGCAGGAAGAAAAAGAGGCTTCTCATCACACAGCTCTCCCTCCTTTTTTTCTCTTTTTTTTTAAAATCAGGGAGGAAAATTTTTCCCAGGAACCCTCAGCAAACCTCTCCTTAAATCTCATTGGCCAGAATCAGTTCACAGGCCAATCCCTAAACCTGGCAAATAGAATTAGGATTACAAGGCTTGGTTTATTAGGCCAAAGACCAGGGGGCCTCTCTGATAATTGAGGGGAATTAAGTTTCTCTTAGCAAGGAGAAACAGGGAATGCCTGTTGGCTGGGCAGGTGCCCAACTGTGTCTCCCCCATCCTTGTATTTTTTGGCTGCACTGCGAGGGTTGTGGGATCTTAGTTTCCCGAACAGGAATCCAACGTGGGCCCTCCACAGTGAGAGTGCGGAGTCCTAACCACTGGAGGGAAGGCCAGGAAATCTCCTCCCCCATCCTTGAATAACACTTCCGTAATGCTCCTTAAATGCCAGGCACTATCCTAAGCACTGAACCCATACATGTCCACAATCCTTTAGTTTCCACTACAAAATATGAAAAGCTCTGACAACCAAAATTTGTTCTTAGCTAACTAACTGGCAACACCTGACCTGAACTGACAGGAGGCTGTTCACAGTCTGTATTTGTCCTACTTAAGGTAAATGTTCTGTGCAATTGCTCTAGAAAATGTGTTTGATCGTGGAGGGCTGTGGCAGACTCCATTTGGGGCTGCAACATATTATATATCTTTCTAAAATCTGAAAAATTCTGAAACACATCCTAAGGTTTTTGAATACGAGATTGAGGACTTGAATTACATTTTTTAACCCTCACAAAAATTCTGACATCGTTCAATCATCCCCATTTTCCCGACAAGAAGACTGAGGCTCAAAGAGGCTGAGTGACTCACTCGGGGGTCACACAGCGGGCAGAGGGCAGGGCCAGGCTTGGAACGGGACGGGCTGCTGCTGCGCTCGCACTCCGCGTCGCGCCGCTTCTACTTCGTGGCCCCAGACACCGACTGCAGGCTCTGGATGCTGGCGGCGGCCCCCGGCGACAGGATCCGCTTCCAGTTTCGCTTCTTCCTGGTCTACAGCCTGACCCCGGCGGCGCCCAACGCCTCCTCCCCGGCGCCGGAGGACCCCTGCGCCCCCGGGTCCTACCTGCAGTTCTACGAGGGCCCGCCGGGGGCGCCACGGCCTCTGGTGGCCCGGCTCTGCGGCCTGACCATCTCTGGGCCGGTGGCGTCATTCGGGGACTTCCTGGGCCTGCACCTGGTCACCAGAGGCCACCAGCCCCGCGTGGACTTCGTGGGCGAAGTCTCCTCTTTCCGGTTGGGTGGGTGCGGGCTGGTCCTGAGAGAGGGCAGGGGCTGGGGCCTGGCGGCAGGGTCAGGGGCTTCAGTAAGGGGCGGTCCAGACCCAAAGAGCCAACCCCATAAACCTGACTTCCATGGATGCACGGACCAGCCCCTCACCTGTTCACACACAGCTCCCACTCCCACACGATTCCCACACACTTACACACCTCACACTCCAGCACCTACCCCCCTCACACACACTACCTGTGCACAACTCACACCTCGTACACACACCTGGCACACCCACCTGCACCACACACACTGAAACACCCAACCCACAGGCCTGGCGTACTGAACACTCTCTCCCACACACAGTTCACTTCATGCACACCTCATCGTACACAATACCACTTTGCACACTGCCATGCAACTCACACACTCTCACGTTCACACACTGGCTTCTCTGTCCTGGGTCCACCCGATTGCAGAGGGGCCGAGAGTTGGGACTCTGGTGACTGTAAGTGACAGAAACCCACTTAGGCAAGAAAAGGGAACTGAAATTAATAATAATCCCTCGTTGAGCATTGCCTTTGGTCCTTCGCATACCAGATCTCATCTGTTCTCACAGCAGCTCTGCTGGGCCAGTGCTCCTACACTCGTATTTTTTGATGGGAAACAGGCTTGGAGAGGTTGAGTGAAGTGCCACAGGACTCTCAGCTCACAGGTGGAGGAGCTGGGCTTTAACTGCTGGAGTTTGTCCTCTGCTCCAATTGAGTCAAGGCTTTAGTCCCAGCAGGTTTCCCCAGGACTGAAGACACTCACTGATGTTTCAGCAGGGGAGCTGCCAAAGCCCAGAAGTTTCCAAAACCTCGGAGAAGCATCATCGCCCTCGCTGGCAAAATATCCAGACTGGAGAATTAAACAAGGGGTTGTGAGCACTTCAAGGCAAGAACAGGGGGGCCTCTGAGAGCCAACACAGGTTCACCAGGAGCTAGACCTCGACATGCCAGGCCCTGGACAGCCCTTCAACCTGAGCTGGTCAGACAGCACCCCCTGCTGTCTCATGTGTGTCTTTGGGGCCACGACTGATGGTGCCTGGGGTCCTGTGGGCTGTAGCGTGCCAAGGGTCCTATTATATTGTTTTGCAAGCAGATCTCACAGGCTAATTGGAAATCAACCCCTCCCTCCCTCCTTTCCTCCCTCCCTCCCTTTCTCACCTTCCGTGAGGTGCAAGCCAAGCATGTTGCAGCTGCTTTGTGTTTAGCAGGATTGGACTCAAAAGCAGGCGGCAGTGGCGAAGCCCTGTCACAACTCTGGCTTCCTTGGATCACTTTTTACTTGGATTACTGTTTGTGTTTTCTCTCTCGTAGATATTCACTCTTACCCTTGCACATCTTTTATAAATTAGAGCATTCACTTTCATTTGCACATGAAAAAACCCCAACTCTAGTTGGCTTAAGCCAAAGGAGAATTTGGGGGGCTCCTATAACTGGGATATTAAGGTGTTCGTTCAGGTATAGCTGGATTCAGGAGATCAAGTAATGCCACCTGGGCTCTATCTCTTTGTTCTCTCCCTTTGCATTGCACTGGGTCTGTTTGGCTTCCATCTCAGGCAGCTCCAGTTCCTCTTTCTACTTGTCAGCAAGGTGACCCTGCAGCTCCAAGC
Organism: Balaenoptera physalus; assembly: GCF_965194825.1. NCBI lineage: Eukaryota > Metazoa > Chordata > Mammalia > Artiodactyla > Balaenopteridae > Balaenoptera > Balaenoptera physalus. Next base: position 179,490,006 of record NC_138882.1, on the reverse strand, counting down.
CCACAGTCCCCCTTGTAACTCTCACCTCAGTGAAATAAATAGCGAGGACCTTTTCTCTCTCTCTCACTTTTTTTTTTTTTTTGGCTGCACCGAGCAGCTTGCAGGATCTCAGTTCCCGACCAGGGATTGAACCTGGGCCCCCGGCAGTGAAAGAGCTGAGTCCTAACCAATGGACTGACAGAGAACTGCGAGGATCTTTTCTTATGGTTCTAGCAAAAGTCCTCGGGGCCAAATTTGATTAGTCACATGGGCCATGTGTCTGTTCCCGGGGCCAGGAATGGAATGCTCTGATTCCCATGTCCACCTCTGAGCCATGGTATTGGTCAGTCCCTCCTGAACCAGCTTTTCTCCACAGAATGGGGTGCTGGGTAAGCCAACCTGTCTGCCACACCCTGTGCACCAAGTCATACCCTTCTCTCACCTGTGTGCCTATTCATTCATTTAACAAAGATTGAGTACCGGCCCTTGTGCCAGGTGCTGTTCTAGGCTCCAGGGATACATGCAGCAGTGAATGAAAGAGAAGTCCCTGCCCCATTTGAGCTGACATTCTAGTGGGGGAGGCAGACCATAAACAAAGAATCAATCAAATCCATAATCTGCAGAGGTGGTAAGTGCTGCAGAGGAACCCAAATCAGGATAAAGTGGTGGTGGGGGAGGGGTGGTATGCCGTTCTCATGTGGAGGTGAGGGCAGGCCTTCCGACACGATGACATTTGAGTGGAGACCTGAGGGGAGCAAGCCATGCAGTTACAGGCAGGGCTGATGGCAGGTGCAGTGCCACGAGCCGGGATGAGCTTGGAGTGTTCAGGTCGCTGGGCTACCATAGGCTGCGTGCACGCACGCGTGCACACACACTCACACACACTGGGTGCCACAGTGGTCATGAGCATGGGGCTGAATTCCTATCCTGCTGCTTAGATACAAGCTGTGTGGCCTTGGTCTAGTGACCTAACCTCCCTGTGCCTCAGTCTTCTCATCTCTAAAATGGGATTGATAATAGTATTGACCCTACGGGGTTAATGTGAGAACTTAATGAGCTGGGGTGTGAACCACGCCTGGCTTGGAATAGGAGCTCAATAAATGTTAGCCGCCACCATCATCGTCATCATCACCATCCCCATCATCATCTTTATGATCATACACCTGTCTCATCCATACTCTCATTTGCACGCACATGGAAACAGCCTCTCCTGCTCACACCTCCCACATTCCCTCCCCATAGGGCCAAACATTCTGTGGTGCTCAGGGTCCTCATTGTGCCTCCCCTCTCAACCCCAGGATCCTGTTGTGCCTACTTCCGATGTCAGAACAGCGGGTGCATCCCCCCGAGCCTGGTGTGCGATCCCTGGGGCATGGACAACTGTGGCGATGGCAGTGACCAGGCTTCGTGGCCAGCAGCCAACTGCAGAGGTCAGTGACAGGGGTGGCTTGGGCCCTGCTGAGCATCTGGGTTAGAAGCTGGAGGCCGGAGGCACGGGTGCGGCAGGAGAGGATAAGGTGAAGCACAGTAGTGGGGAATCCATTCAGACCAGACTGCCTGAGGACCAGAAGATGTTAGAGCTCAAATGGTGATCGAATCCAGCTGCTTCCAAATGTCGTTTCAGTGGTGGAAGCTTTTCCTAAATGGAGCCTTGCAGAGGCCCCAGACATCACAAGGAGAGATGCTCTACTTAACTGGATGTGGGAGGTCTGGGCTGTGGCTGACTGATGTCCCACTGAGAGACCTGAGTTTAACCTTCAAGACTTTGAAAACCATTGATCCAACCTGACTCCCACATTTTATAAATGGGGAAACTGAGGCCTAGGGAGGAGAAATGACTTGCCCAAGGTCATAGAGTCACTGAGTGACGTAACCAGGAATGACCTCTGTGGATGGACAGAGGGGACCAGACTAGGTCACCCCTGATTATCCTTCTTAGGAATCTGGATATGCCGCACTCCCAGTCAGGGTTGCCATGTCCTGTTGAACAGGTTGTTTGTTGCAAAAATGCACCTGGCTGAGGGGTAAAACCCAGCTTCCCGGGAGCCCACACACTTCCCTCCCCAGCCACTCCTCAGGCTCCTTCCTGACACTAGGCTCTGTGCCCAGAGGCCCGGGCCCCATGTCCTCTCCTCCAGCTGCCACACCCGTTCCCTCCCCGCTCTCCTTTATTCTGTATTGCCAGCTGGACTCGTCTTTGAACACTAGTTATATAACCACCTCCCCACCTGACATCTCCACGTGGCTGTGCAGGCGGGTCTCACACTTAACTTGCCCCAAACTGAACTCATGATCCACAGCCTGCCCTGCGTCCTGCTCCTCACCCGTGTCCCCTTCTCACTCAGTGGCAGCATTTTTTTTTTTTTTAATTTTATTTATTTATTTATTTTTGGCTGTGTTGGGTCTTTGTTTCTGTGCAAGGGCTTTCTCTAGTTGCGGCAAGCGGGGGCCACTCTTCATCGCGGTGCGCGGGCCTCTCACTGTTGCGGCCTCTCTTGTTGCGGAGCACAAGCTCCAGACGCGCAGGCTCAGTAGTTGTGGCTCACGGGCCTAGTTGCTCCGCGGCATGTGGGATCTTCCCAGACCAGGGCTCGAACCCGTGTCCCCTGCATCGGCAGGCAGATTCTCAACCACTGCGCCACCAGGGAAGCCCTCAGTGGCAGCTTTGAATTCCAGTTGCTCAGGCCCAAACGGTTGAGTGGTCCTTTACTCCCTTTTCCCTCTCAGCCCATAACCAAGCCATCAGTGTTGTCGGAATTAATCTGACGTTTTCCTCATGATAAGACTGCAGTCGTGGGTTATGAGGAGGAAGATCACAGAGGTCAAGTGCACACCAGGCCAAACCAACGCGATCACTCCCCAACATGATCCACGGATGTTGATGTTGGCCTTGGTCACCGGGTTGAGGCTGTGTTTGTCAGTTTCTCCGCTGTTACTCTGTCTCCTCTCTCCACACTGTCCTCTTTGGGAGGAAGTCACCACGCGCAGCCCACACACTAGCAGGGAGTTAAGCTCTCCTGCCAGGGGAGCATTTTATTCTTTTTTTTTGGCCATACCCCTCGGCTTGCGGGATCTTAGTTCCCGGACCAGGGATTGAACCTGGGCCCCCAGCAGTGGAAGCGTGGAGTCCTAACCACTGGACTGCCAGGGAATTCCCCAGAGGAGCCTTTTAAAACACTAAGTCAGATCGCGTCACTCCTGTGCGCAGGACCCTCCTCACTCCTCACTCAGCCCACACAAGCCTCCCAGGGGCCCCCAGGCCCTGAGTGACCTGGCCCGTCTCCTCCCACCTGCCCCCTTGCTCCATCAGCTCCTCCACTCCGGCCCCTGGCAGCTCCTTCCACGCTCCAGTCTTGTCCTGCCGCTGGTCTCTCACTAGCTCTTTTCTCTACCTGGAAGGCTTTTCCCAGAGGTTTACATGCTCATTCCTTTGCCTTCTGCAGGTCTTGGCTTAACCCTCACCCTCTCCATGAGCTCTTTCCTGACCCCTTTGTTTAAAAATAGCAACCCTGGGATTTCCCTGGGCGGTCCAGTGGTTAGGACTCCGCGCTTCCACTGCAGGGGCCACGGCGGGTTCCCTGGTCGGGGAACTAAGATCCCACAAGCTGTGCAGCCAAAAAAAAAAAAAAAAAAAAAAGAAAAGCAACCCTGTGTCCATTGAAAGAAAAACAGGTAAACAAAACGTGTTATGTCCACACAATGGAATATTGTTCAGCCCTACAAAGGAAGGAAATGCCAACACATGCTACAACATGGATGAACCTTGAGGGCATTATGCTGAGTGCAATAAACCAGTCACAGAAGGACGAATACTATGTGATTCTACCTATATGAGACACCTAGAGGACTCAAAATCAAAGAGACGGAAAGTAGAATGATGGTTGCCAGGGGCTGGGGGGAGGGGAAATGGGGAGTTATTAATAATGGGTACAGAGTTTCAGTGTTAGGAGATGAAAACAGTTCTGAGAATGGATGGGGTTGATGGTTGCTCAACAATGTGAATGCACTTAATACTACGAAACTGTACTTAAAAATGGTTAAAATGGGAAATTTTGTTTTGTATAGTTTACCTCAATTAAAAGAAAAATAGCAACCTTGCCCCTCGCCAACATGCCCTGTCCCTTTCCCTGCTGAATTTTTCCCCATAGCACCTATCTCCATTGACACACGGTAGAATTTGTGTTTTGTGTCGCCTCACACTAAAATGCCAGCTCCATGGAGACGTTTTTGTCTATTTTGCTCACCGTCATATCCCCCAGTCCCTAGAGCAATGCCTGGGGTATAGTAGCAGGTGACTGAAAAATACTCATCAAATGAGTGGAAGAATGAACCTTCTTATGTCTCCGTTTCCTTATCTGTAAACTGGGGACGATAAACCTAACCTCTCAGATTTGTCATGAACCTTAAGTGAAATCCTGTGGGTGAAGGGTCCAGCGCAGAGCATGGGCTTGGTGCACAGCAAATGCTCAATACAGCATTACTCCTTGAGAAGTAGCTCCGTTCATCCACCGCAGCCCCTGGAGCTAGACTGTGAGTTCAGGTCCACACCTGTCACTTCCAGCTGTGTGATCTGCGCAAGTGACTTAACCTCTCTGTGCCTCACTTCGCTTATCTGTAAAATAAAAATACTAACACTAAGAGGTTTTGGGAGGATTAAACGAGACATAATCATACCCTGCAAGGGGCAGATCTCCGTGTGTTAGAGCTGTTATTTCCCACTGCCGGTCCCTCTCCGGTGCCCAGCCAGGAAGGGAGTACGGATGATGGTACCTCCCGGCCCCTGACTCTTCCCCCAGCTCGTGGGTCTGCGGGCCCCCTGGGGATTGCAGCTGAGCGGAGCCCCCCAGCACACCGGGACCCTGCACGACAGGATGCAGCTCCGGAAGGTAGATGGCTCTTGGTTATCACCTGCTGCCGCTCCTCCCGCCGAGATCGCACTTGTCCCTCTCCAGTGATGGGTGGGGGCAGCTGGCCCAGGCTGAGGCCTGAGTGGACTCTTTCTTCCTACAGGCCCCCGGCTGCGGGGGTGGCGCTGGCCTTCTCGCTGTTCCTAGCCTCTGCTGGCTTCCTCATGGGCCTCCTCTCGTGCTGCTGCTCTTCCAGCCGGCTGGCTTGGTGGGCTGGTGGTGTGCACCATCTGTTACACATGTCCTGGCCGGGTGGCCCCTGGGGGCCTGTGGCTGAGTGAGCCAGGCTTCCAGGGTCGGGGGGGGGTCATCCTTAGAGAGGCTGTGGGCATCAGAGGAAGGAGAGTGGGCTCTGGGGTCAGACAGTCCCTGGGTTCTGCCCCCGCCCCCCACAGGGCTGTCTAACCTTGGGCAGATCATATAACCCTCCGAGACTCAGTCTGCTCCTCTGGAAAATGGGATGATTCCTGCCTCACAGGGTCATGGTGAAGGCCACAGGAGGCAGCTGACCCTGCAACTTGCATGGTGACTGGCACTCGGCTGGATCAGTGAAGGGCAGGGAGTAGGGGCCTCGCTCACCTGAAGCTGCCTTGCTTCACTCCCGGACCTCACCTGCCCTGCTTTGCCCCATCCTAACCCACCCTCAGGTACCATGAGTCCAGTCGTAGTCAAAGACACAGGAGACAGCCCTGGCGGGGATAGCACCGTTTATTAAGAAAGATCAAGACAAAGACCACAGGAGGGTCCCTTCTAGGACACAGAGGCCAGGCGCCCCGGACCCACATCTGGGGGCTGCTGGTGGGGAGGGCGCTTGCCCCCAGTTGGGCCCTCGGGCTCCCACAGGTGGGGCAGGGCTGTCATGCCCCCTTCCTGTCCCTCCCAGTCATGAGTCCCGGCTCCCCTACCCAAGGCATTAACTCTTTCCGACCACCAATGCTCTCCTCCCCCCATGTGCCCTGGGCCTTCACTTCCAGATCAGTGGGGGGACGTGGCCTGGCGCAGGCAGGGAGACACTCTCAGTGCTGGGCTCTGCCTGTAGCAGCTCCTGGTAAGAGTTGGGGTGGGCTTTCCCTTGCAGCCCCTCAGGGCAGGGGCCCTGGGCTAGGTGTGGGGTGGGAGGGATGCAGGCCAGGAGGGCTTGGTGGGAGGGGGGGAGGCTGCCAGGGGCAGGTGGCCTGGCTGGCTAGGCGGAGGTGGAGGGGGGCTGGGACATGGGCTGGCAGGGCTGGGGGCTGCCTGCCCAGGGGTGAGCTGCCTTTTGCACCACAGTTAGCACTAAAGAGCTTTCCCAACCCGGAGGAGGGTGGCGAAGGCCACTGCGATGCCCTCGGCTCCGGGTAGCTGGTGAGGCTCCAGGCCGGAAGCCGAGGTTGGCTCCTGTAGAAATGAGGGCTGCCCAAGGGCTGAAGAAACGGGCAGCCCAGCACTACCCTGGGGGGCTCTGTTGGTGGGGGCAGTTCTGAGCCTGCTCAGCCACCGTGCCCGACCCCAAGTCCTGGTGAGCCTTTGAGGCACCTGCTCCCACGAGACCCGCCCTGCCCAGCAGCCTGTGGCTTTGCCCAGGTGTGTCTGTGTGTGTGGGGTGGCGTGCCCACCCTCCAGTCCAGCCCAGGGCAGTAGCAGCAAAGCGTGGCATCGCCTCCGTTTCTTACAAAATATTCATCATAATAATATTAATAATAATATAGTCGACGCTGTAGGGCTGGGGCGCTGCCCGGGAGTCCGTGTGGGGCAGGCAGTGCCTACGAGGGGCAGGGGCGTGTGTTGGCCCCCGCCAGGGCGCGGTGCTGCAGGTCCAGTGGCTGTGGAGGCGGGGTGCCAGGCCGGGCAGAGTGCAGCACCAGGTTCTTGATACAGCCCGTGATGCCCGAGGAGAACCTGCCCCCGGTCAGCGCCGCCACGTTGGGGGCTCCACCTGTGGGGAAGGGAGAGGGCGGGGCCTGTCAGCTCCAGGAGGTGGGGGGGAGGAAGGCCCCGTGCTCTAGCTCTGCCGGAGCCCCGGGCCCTCCCCCACCTGGAGGAGCGGCCCCAGGCCTGCACCGAGGCCCGAGCTCAAGACTTACCGACGTAGATGCCGCCTTTGGTGTTGACTGCCACGTTAGGGCCTGGGGACTGGCCGCTGACCAGCTCCTCTCCGTCCACCTGGATGGAGCCTCTCCGGCCCTCTCTGCAGTGGAACGGGGTCAGGCCCCTCACCACCGATCCCCCGTCCTTCTCAAGCCAGTGAGAGCCCCCTCCCTTTGCTACAGAGACTTCAGTCAGAGCAGTGTGCCCCCCGCTCCCGGAGTTCTTTCTTGCCCCTCCCTCCACTGGATGAGAGATCTGGTCCCACAAACACAACTTCCTAGCACCCCACCCAGGCTTCATCCCTCCCCTAGGGTGCTTGTGCGCCCACCCCCCACGGAGTTCTGTCCTGCCCTGGAAGTCTGTGCTCCGGCTGCGGGCTCTCCCCTGACCCTGGCTTCAAGTTCTGTCTCCCCAGAGTTCAATGCCTGCCTCCCTGCGCATGGTGGGGGCCGTCCTGCCCCAGTCCAGGACTCTGGGCCCTTCGCCCTAGTGCCCGGGGGGCTCCCTTACCGCAGTGCCACCACCCGATGCCACTCGCCATCGTTGATGGGGTCCTCAGAGACAAGGCGGGCCTCCCCACTGCCCAGCTGGTAGCTGCAGTCACACAGGCCCAAGAGGGTGTGAGCAGGGGTCAGGACTGGAGGGGGTGTGGGACGGTGGTGGTGGCGTGCAGCTGGGGCACCGGGCGCTGCAGCTTCTTGTGGGCGGGGGGCATGGGGCTGACCGGAGGGGAAGCCACTGAAGGGTAAGGGGGCTGAGGGAAGGGAGAGGAAGCGTCGGGTGCCAGGACCCACCTGAAGACAAGGTGCCCATCCTGAAGCCCAAGACTGATGAAGTCCTTGCCTCGGCTGGACTCTCCCACCTCCTGCCAGAGAAGCACAGGGTTTCTGGGGGCTGCCGACAGCTGTGGCCTCCTCCTTCCTCTCTCCCACTTCTGTGGCCACCAGGGGGATGGGAACCCTGAGATCCTGGGCGGGACATCCACACTTACCACGCCCTGCCAGAGCAGGAGGCCGCTGGCCGTGCTGGTCTGAACCTCCAGCTCGATGGTCTCGGGCACCTCAGGGAGACTGTGGTGCGGGGGAAGTGGGTGAGAGGGCAGAAGTCCCAGATTCCCGTTCCCCACCCTGGGCCCACAGACTCTCTTCTCACCTCCTGGAGAGGATGCGGCCAGGGAGGGCGAGGAAGCCGTCATCATAGAAGTAGGCTCCGTACTGCCCGGGGGCATCTGTCGCGGGAGTGGGGGCGATGCTGGGACACCTGCTCACCCGCATGGAGCTTCCATCCCGCATCGGTGCCCTTGACCCCCACCTCCACCCTGACCTGTACTACTGCAGGGCTCTGAACCTGCAGTCCCTGGAGACCCAAGGGGGCTGGGGGCAGAATTCAGAGGCCTGCGAACTTGGCTGCGAAAACATTACGGTTCTAGCCTTGCTCACTTCTCCCTGAAGGTTGGCAGTTCCTTTAGTTATGCAGGTAGGCAACACACTGAAGGAGTAGCAGGGCCTGTGACTCAGTCACCAATGGAAGATTTCCTTATTGCATTACAGTAGCTGCAAATATTTCAAAACATTGTTTATGCTTATTGCAATTGTGGTAGCTGTTGGGACTAACGACCCTAACCCTAACACTAGATCTTGTATTTAATGCGTTAATAAAGACGCAAAAAACTTCAAATATTTTGATAACCTTCTTTCAGAACAATTGATTTCCTTTGAAATCCTATGTATTTCATTCTATGCAGTCAGTAGGGTCCAGGTAGGGTGATCAACCATCCCTATTTGCCGGGTCCTGTCCTGGTTTTAGCTCTGCAAGTCCCATGTCCCCAGAAGCTCCTCAGTCCTGAGCAAATTGGGGCAGCTGGTCATCTAGGTCGGTGGCACATAAACGGTTCTTAACCTTTGTACTCCCTCCATCTTACAGATGGGAAGACAGGTTCAGGGATGAGTGACTTGCCCAGGAAGTGGGAAGCCTGGATGGCAACCTAGACCTTTCGGCTGCATCGTCCACACTGTGTGTGTGGCTATAACATCCCCAGCCCTACCTGCTCAAAGCCATCCCACACCAGTGCTGGCCCCTGGGGCCTGGCAGCTACCAGGGTAGGCGACACTTTGCCACCCTCCACCAGCTGATGAAGTTAGCAGCTAACAGTTACCAAGCACCTACTATCTGCCAGTCACCATGCAGGAAGTTTCACATCCAGCTACAAACATAATTTTTAACTGGATCCTTGTAACAACCCGATGTCTTTGCTATAATATTAACAAAAGCTAACATTCTGTGCCCACTCTGGACCAGACATTGTTCTAAGCATTTAAAATACATTAAAGAATTTTACTCTCACACAAAATTTTATCCGAAGCCTTGTGGAAGGATGTTACTTCTTTCTATTTTATACGTGAGGAAACTGAGGCACAGAGAGGTTAAGTGAGTCACCCAAGTCACACAGCTAGTAAGTGGTAGAGCTAGGATTTGAACCCAGGCTCTTATCCACTATGCCACTACCGCTCCTATTATATTAGTGATAAATAAAATATGTATCTATAATGCAGTTAGCACAGGGCCTGTAAATGTTCAATAAATATTCATTTTTACAAATCATTATCATTGCTTTTAAACAGATTGTGGACTTCTTGAGAATGAGGGTCCTGCCTTATGCATCTTATATTTACTGCTCCCAGGGCAAGTATGGGCACACATACATGTCTGTTGCTGGAATGCACGAATACAGAGGAGGGTACAGAAGTGAAAGTGGCTCAAGGGCCTGCCCAAAGTCACTAGGCAGTGAGCATAGGGCAGGACCCAGCTCTGTGCGGCTGTGCTCTTCTTATTCTGTCTCTCTGTGCCCAGGGAGCCTCTCACCTGGGCTTGTTTTGTTCAGAGGCCAGGATGGAGGGGTGGGGTCATTGGAAGAGGGGCTGAGAGACCCAAAGCCTGGGAGGGACAAGCCTGCTCCTCTGGCTGGTCACGGCAAGTACGTACCGTTGCCCCCACTGCCTTCAAGATGCCAGTCGGACTCCGCTATGCCATGTGCAGAGCCTGTGGGGAGAGGCAGGGTCCAGTCGGTGGGCTGTGTCAGGCCCCAGCGCCCCAAGGGGGAGGTGGAGAGAAGCTGGGGCAGTTACCTTGTTGGCAGCGAGGGCCAGAGAAGCCGGGGGGACAGAGGCAGCGGGTGCCCTGGCAGGTACCCCCATGCAGACAGGGCTCACGGAGCTGGCAGGGGTTCTCCTCGTGCTCACAGAGGTCTCCTTTGGGCCAGGGCAGAGGCGAGTGGGCATGGGCTGGAGCGGCCACTGACCACCCCCCACCCCTCCCTCCCAGTGCCTGGCCGGGCTCCCTTGCCTTTGAAGCCGTCTCGACACAGGCACTGGAACTCGTATTCGCCGGCGGGCATGCACGTGGCACCATTGCGGCAAGGCTGGCGCTCACACGGGGAGCTGTCGTAGCACTGCCCGACGCCCCGGCTGCCCAGGAAGCTGTAGGTGAGGTCCAGCCGCTTTCCATTCACTGACACCTGTGGGCATAGGGACACTAAGGGACTCGAAGAAGGCAGGAGGCTGACGCACGGGTGTACCAGCAGAGAGAAGACTGCGGCAGAGGGTAGCTGGGAGCCCAGGCTGGAACTTGAGCAGTAACGTGGGTTTCTAGGGTCTGGGCGGAGGACCAAAGTCGAGGGTCTACTGTGCGCCAGGAGCATCCATCAGTGCAGTCCCTCCTCACTACAACCTTCAAAGCAGGTGTAATTATCCCCATTTTACAGAGGAGGAAACTGAGGCTCTGATCCCAAGCGCCTTGGGCTGGCTGCAGGCCGAGGGAAATCACCCCGCCCTCCCCGCTTGCCGTCTGGAAGTCGCTCACCTCGCCCACGCAGCCGCGGAAGTGAGCGCTCACGTTGGTGGCCAGGGGCAGCTGCATGGACGGCTCCACACCACCCAGGTAGAGCAGGGTGTGCAGGTTGAGGCCCTGGCTCTTGCCGGGTGAGGAGCGCAGCACAGGGCGCCCGCCGTTCACCCGCAGGCTGCCGTCCTTGTTGAGACGCTCTGCGGACATGCGATGCCAGCGGCCCAGGGCCAGGGGCTCGGAGCTCCGCAGAATGGCCAGCCCTGGGGAGGACGCCGGCAGGGTTGGCACACGGATGGCCCTCTGCCCTGTCCCACCCCCTACTGGAACTTGAGCAGACAGGGAACCTCCTTCAGCCCCCCAGTGTCCCAGAGGAACCCGAGAGGGCTAGAGACTCGCTTCAGGTCACACGCAGAGAAGCAACGTGAAGAACACGGGACTCCGGTTGGTCTGACTTCAGAATTTATTCCTCCCGCCTCCCGGGGGTGTGGAGGGCCAGTGGGGCACAGAGCTCGGTGCCTACAGCTCAACTGCATTTGGTGTCGGTGCTCACCTGACCCCAACTCATAGCGGAACTCCAGGTGGCCGCCAACCATCGCCAGGGACACGAAATCCTCCACAGGCCCGCTCTTCCCCCCGCTGAACAGCAGGACTCCGTCAGGTGCCAGTGGCTTAAACTCAACGTCCAGGCGTAGCTCGTGGTGCGTGTTGGTGAGAGCAGGCAGCGCCAGGTAGGAGCCCGCGCCCGACAGGGAAGGGGTGGTCACAGTCACACCTGCAGCAGCCACAGATCAGCCAGGGCAGTGGGGACGCCAGAGTCCTGGGAGGGCTCCAACTATGCAGCCTTCCTCTGGGACCCCTGCCCACCCCACTCTCCAGTCCTAGAGGCTCGGGACCAGCTGGGCAATGGCTGCAACAGCCTAGAAGCACCCTGCCCCCAGCACTACAGACCAGGCTGGATCTCCAGTTAGATGGGGTTCCCCTTTGGGGCCCTTGTGTACGGGATTCAGGCTGGGCAGAAGCTTGGCCAGGTGACTTTGAGGCCCTCTGGCTCTGGAATAATTTTATCATCCATAGGGCCCGTCATGGCCTCAGAATGCCCTGCCCAGCTTCTCCCATCCTTACTGGGATCACTGGGGGTCTCAGGCCCAGCTCCACTTACCTTCCTCACACCTCATCCCTGAGCGGCCCAGGTGGCAGCGGCAGGTGTAGCCTCGGCCGTCGGGCCGGTTCACACAGGTGGCGTCGGGTCCACAGGCCTCTGGGGGACACACAGGCCAATGAGGAGGACATTGAGGTGGCCTGGGAGATGGTGGGGTCCTGATGCCAGAGCTCTACCTATTGCACCCCGGGGGCCTTGGCTACTTAGGGCCAGGCCAGCCTGCGAGGGCTGCATCGGGAGACCGGGGAGGAGGAATGGATTTGGGCAAGGGTGGGGCCAGAGGAGGCTGGGCAGGGAGAGAGCAAGGGGGGCAGTGAACGAGTGACTCTTTTGTTCTTGAAAGACTGTACCTGGGTGGTGGGTAGTGGGGTGAGTGCCTTGGTAACAGATGGGAAGGTGGTAGGTACCAGGGAGCAGTGATTGGGGCTGGGGGGAGTGTCCGGGTACAGTGAGGGGGGACGAGTGCTTGGGTAGCAGAGATGGGAGGCATGGTGGGTATTAGGGTGGCAGTGATGGAAGTCAGAATCCAGGAAGAGTGGTTAAGTACTCGGGAAAGACGGAGAGAGTGTGGTGAGTACAGTTAGCAGTTGGGGTGGATATGACAGGGCAGCAACGGGCAGAGGGAAGAGCCCGGAGTGGCAGTGATGGAGAGGGTGGGTTACACACCTGGGTGGCAGTGCAGGGCCTGTGAGTGCTCACAGCGGCTCCCGGTGAAGCCAGCCGGGCACACACACACATAGCTGCTGCTCTCCGAGTCCTGGCACTGGCCCCCGTTCTGCAAAGCAGCCCCCGGAAGTCAGACCGAGAGCACTCTGGCCCTTCCCCACTCCCCACCAGGGCCGGCCATGGCTGAGGACAGCGGCCTGGGCGGCCAGGAGGAGTGTGCGGTGTGGGGTTACCTGGCAGGGCCGGTCCCGACAGGTGGGGCAGTGGGAGATGCCGTGCACTGTAAGGTTGAGGTCGTGGAAGACGATCTCCTCACCCTGGATGCGCAGCTCCCGGACACAGCCTGGGGGGGGCGGGCAGGCAGGATGAGCCAAGGCAGGGGTGCTGGGAGGCCTGCCCAGCTCCAACCCACGCCCTGCAGTGCCCTCCCAGGTGCTCTGCCAGCCAGGTGAGGTCTGGCCAGGGCTGAAGGTGGGGAGGGGGTTCACCTATGAAGCCGCTGCTCAGCCCTGCCTTGGGGATGGCGCCATAGTCGGGGTAGCCACCCAGGTAGAGCTCCTCATTCAGGTCCAGACCCTGGAACTTGCCCTGGACAGGGGGTAAGTCAGGAATGGCAGAGGCTGAGCGGAGGTGGGGAGGGGCTAGGAATAGAGGAACGGGGCTGGGTCTCACCTGGGAGGTGCCGTTGACCGGGGCCAGGCTGCCCACGACCAGGGAGCCCTGGGTGAGGCTGCGCAGCAGGGTCACGGTGTGGAACTGGCCCAGTGCTAGCGGTGCGGGGTGACGGATGGTGGCCATGCCCGAGCCTGCATCAAACCTGCTCCGCGGGGTGGGAGGGAGGGCCAGAGCGGGAGAGAGCGGATATGGGGTTTGTGGGAAAGGCTAGGCGGGGAGCCCGGGCTGGGCAAAGGTGGCGACGCCATTCCCTGCCATCCTGCTCCAGTTCCTCTCCCTGCCTTGCGCTCTCGCCCCATCACCACCCCCAGCTCACCCTATCCCTGCCACGCCCCAGGGGTTCTTCTTGTCCTACACTCTTTCCCTGGGAGCTTATTCAGAGCAGCCCCCGGGGCTCCAAGTGCCCCTGGCTCTAGGCCCTACAGCCTAGCACCTGGCCTCACTGTTCGTCTGAGCACTCCTCCCTCGGAGATGACCTTGTTTCTTTCCTTCTTTGTTTGTGGCTGGTCTTCCCCAACTAGAATATACATTCCCACAAGGGCCAGAACTTGATTTGTTTTGTTTGTATCAGTGCCTGGCACATAGTAGGTATTCAGCAAAAAACTGTTGAATGAATAACTGAATGAATGAATTCTGGCCTGCAGCAGTCCCGCCCTGGAAGGACACACTCAGCATCGCTGTATTTCTGCCACAACTGTGTGCAAGTCTGAGGCCGCTTCCTCCACCACCCGGCTGGCGCACTGTGCTGACCCCGGCAGCATGGGGGTCACCGAGGGTAACGGCCACACCTCCTCCTTCTTTCAGAACCTCCGTCGTACAACTCAGCCCAGGGTGGTGTGTGCCTGACGAAAATCCCGCAATCTAGTCCCCCAGCCCCGCTTCCCCTGTAAACCAGGAGGGCGAGGGTCTCACCGGAACTCGGGCCTCCCGCCCACAAGGCCGAAGGAGATGAAGTCGGGCTGCCTGTTGGCCAGGTTGGTGGGGCTCCCTGGGATCCGCTTCTGCCCGTTGTACAGCAGCAGCCCTGGGCGGGCACAGCTGTGTTAGGGCCTCCCGTCCAGCTACGGGCTCCCTGTCTGCCCAGCCCCGGAACGAATGGCCCAAGCTTGTGAGCCTTTCCCCTCGCTAACTGCTGTCCCTCCCTCCGGCACACCCCACACAGCCAGGGCGTCTCACTCTCAGGATGGCGCCCTAAACAGAAGGGCCTTGCTGAAGCCCCTGGAAAGAAGCTGAATTTGCTTCACTTACACTGCAGGGTCTACCTGAGGGAGGAGAGGGAGGCGGAGACTCACCCGAGTAGAGAAGGAGGCCTGGACAGTGAAAGTCAGAGACCCGTAAGAGGTGGGAGGAGACAGATGAGAGAGAGAGAGAGAGAGGAGGGAAGGGTGAGAGATGGGGAAAAGGAGGAAGCAGAGACAGGAGTAGGGAGATGGGACAGAAGGACTGGGGGTTGCTGCATCAATGGCAGAGGGACCGGGGGAGGCTTGGGTGCAGGTATCACAGAGGAGGGAATGGAGAAGAGGAGGCGTGAGAGAGCCAGAGGGGGAGGCCCGGCCGGCCTGGAGCCCCTGGGGCAGGGAAGGCTGAGGACTGGGGGCTGCCAGGGCTCATACCCTGATGGCAGTGACTTGGAGATCCCCAGCCCCGGGTCCCCCCAATCAGCTCCTCCCCTGCTCACCATCGGCTGAGTCGGGCCGGAAGGTGATCTTGATCTCAAACTTCCTGTAGGCATCCTTGATGGTGGGCAGCGGCAGGAAAGAGTGGGGGGTCTGCGTGAAGTAGGGCACCACTCGCTCTGCAGGCAGAAAGCACAGTTCAAGACGCCACCCACAAGGTGGCGGGCAGGGTGCCGCCTATCCCGGGGTGTGTGGTCTCACCTGGCACCTGCAGGTGGGCAAAGGCTTTGACCTTGCCCTGGCGGTTGGTGGCGGTGCAGACATAGGTGCCTGCGTCCTGGGGCTGGACCGAGGGCAGCAGCAGCATGTTGTTCTCCAGGCGGCTGTCGGGCGGCAGGTTCCCATCCAGCTGCAAACACACTGGCACTTTGAATCCTGGCCTTGGCCCACACCTCCACGGGGCCTGTCTCCCATCCCTGCCTAGGGCCCACCCTCAGACATGGAGCACATACTCCGGGCCAAGCCTGGGCCAGCTCCTGGGGGCACCGAGATGGTGAAGACCTGGTCCCTGCCCCTCAGGTACGCCCGCTGGTTCCCTGCCTAGCATTTACCTTGCTCCAGGTGATGTCAGGAGTGGGGTAGCCAGAGGCCATGCAGGGGAAGACAGCTGCAGAACCAGTGGGCACACGGACCTCTGGGGGCGTTGAGATCTGGGGCAAGGCTGAGAGGGGAGGAGGAGACACAGGCCATGAACCTGATGACACCAACCGTTTGTGAGCCCAGCCTGTGTCCTGACTCATTTAATCCTCATGCCATCCCTGGAAGGGAGGCACTATGTCCCCATTTCACAGATGAGGAGACTGTGGCCGTTCACTCCTGGTTGCACGGGTGGAACCAGGCAGAGCCACGGCTCAGGGACTGGTCCAACTGACTCCACAGACCGAGCCTCTTCAACACACCTGGGTGGAAAATTGTGCAGCCCTCTGGGGACCTGAAAAGGGGGTACTAGGGCAGTGTGGGTAAGTCTGGGGCAAGTCATAGGGCTTGGGGTGAAAAAGAATAGCCTTTGAAGAACACACAGACTGTGTCTGCCTGGCATCATCCATTGTCCATGTTTTCCTGTCTTTTACGTCTGTTTTGTGTTTGTGCTGTCTCTGCCATCAGACTGAGCTGTAGGTCTCCCTCATCAGAGCAGGAGCTCCAGCAGGTGAAGACTACTTATCTGATTTCCTCTTGATGCCCCATGGCATAGCTTTTCCCTGCAAGTTCCAGCTGCCCCAGAGGAACACTC
This sequence comes from Balaenoptera physalus, assembly GCF_965194825.1. Lineage (NCBI taxonomy): Eukaryota > Metazoa > Chordata > Mammalia > Artiodactyla > Balaenopteridae > Balaenoptera > Balaenoptera physalus. The sequence goes on along the minus strand of NC_138882.1, from coordinate 179,473,803 downwards.
ACTGCTCTCCCCTGCTGCACCTGCTTGTTATGAAACCTGCTCCCTAAATACACCAAGTTGAAAATCCCCAAGAGAGCAGGAAGGAGGAGCAGCGCAGGTAAGGCAGGAGATGGCGTGAGAGCAGCCCCTGCACGCTCCCCGGCCCCGCAGAGGTCCCTGCCAGCCTTCACCTTGCACGAGCAGCAGCACGTGGGACTGGGTGGTGCCTGCGGCGTTGGTGGCAGTGCAGCGGTACTGTCCTGCGTCAGCCAGCTCCACGTGGGCGATCCTGACGATGCCTCCGCTCTGCACGATGCCAGGCCGCAGGCGCCCTCCGACTTTGCTCCACGTCACCTGAGGCTTGGGGTCACCCAGGGCCAGGCACTCGAACTCCACGGCATGGCCGACCACCACGGTCTGCACGGAGGTCCGGATGTTGATGAGCACAGAGGGCAGAGCTGGGGGAGGATGAGGCAGAACCGAGTGAGGCCAGCCTGCTGCAGGCCTGGGCTCAGAGAGGCCGCAGACTGCCCCAGAACAGGTGAGCACTGGAGCCCGAGGCATTCAGCATTTCATTCGCTTTTTCGTGCATCCGCTCATTAGCGTGTTCACTTGTTTGCTCTCTGTTCATTCGTTTTACTCACTTGTGCATCCGCAGTCATTCTCATTGGTTTGTCTGAGCACCCACTCACTCCGCCCATCTCCCTTCTTCCCCCCTCCCTTGCAATATTTGTCAAGCCCCCTCACTCTGTGCTAGACGAAAGCAAGATACAATCGAATAATTCTCTTTATTTGTACACATTTAAGGGGTTTCTTGGGGAATATGGTCCCTGTGCCCTTCATCTCTGTCCCCTGCTCTTAGCAGAAGCCTGAAGCCACCGTCCTACCTTGGACAACAAGCTGGGCACTGGCCTGGGCCTGTCCCCATGGTCCATGGGCCTGGCAAACATACGTCCCTTGGCAGCTCTGGTCCAAGTTCTGGATTCTGTAAAGAAAAAAATAAGACATCAGTGAATAAAAACAATTGGTGAGAATACTTTGCAATTGTGTGGGAGTTAAAAGCCGTCAAGTATCAGCACACGATGTAAACTTCTAGTCTCCCCAAAACCATGGGAGGTAGGTAGGAAGTCAGGGTGAGTATCACCACACCCATTTTAGACCAAGACCTTGTGGTCTAGAGTTCCAGATCACACAGTTATCAAGTAGCAGAGCTGAGATCTGGGTCATATGTATATATCTGGCCTCAGAGCTTGTTCTCTTCCCTTTAACAATAATACGAACATGGGCCACTGATTACTGAAGGCCTTACACATGCTAAGCACTGTGTTAAGTGCTTTAGGTTATCTCATTCTGGTCTCATATAACCCACTGTACAGCTGAGAACACTGAGGCTCAGGGAGGTGAAGTGACTTGCCCAAGGCCATTGTTTCATGCTAAGCCCAGTAGGACAGGTATTCTAACAGCCCCACTGGGTGCCTTGGGCTGGGATGCCCAAGTTCAGTCCTGCCCCTGCCCCCACTCACCGGAGCACGCCATCGTGCATGCTGTGGCCGGTAGGCAGCTGACCCCCTTCTTTGATCCAGCGGAGTTGAGTGCCCGGGTCGCTGGGCACGACACAGTGGAACTCGACGCTGGCCCCTATGCTCTTGGTCTCCAGCTGAGGCGTGACCTGAACGGTGGGCGTGGATCCTGCTGGGATGGGGGTGGCGGGGAGAGAGCCGGAGGGGCCTGCGGGGACAGGTAAGAGGTTGTGCGTGTGTGTGTGTGTGTGTGTGTGTGTGTGTGTGTGTGTGTGTGTGTGTGTGTGTGTATGTGTGATATCCCCGATGCCCCTCCAGGACCCAGGAAACCCCCATCCTAACATTCAGGGGACGTTCTCCTGTTTGCCTCTCTGACCAGGGAAAAGAGACCTTTCATTGGCAGATTCATTCATCTGCTCACTCGTGCAGTCATTCAATCAACACAAGTAAGAGCCTGTGGAGTGCTGGGCTGTGCTTCCAGAAGCTCCTGGCCTTCGGGAGGGGAGGGCAGCCCAAGGCGAGAGCGGGAGGGGTCGGCCTTGGAAAGATTCAGACATCTGAAGGAAGGACAGCAAAGACTATTCTGGCTCTAGTCTAGAATAGGAGAGGGACTTCCCTGGTGGCGCAGTGGTTAAGAATCCGCCTGCCAAAGCAGGGGACACGGGTTCAGGCCCTGGTCCGGGAAGATCCCACATGCCACGGAGCAACTAAGCCCGTGTGCCACAACTGCTGAAGCCCGCGTGCCTAGAGCCCGTGCTGCACAACAAGAGAGGCCACCGCAATGAGAAGCCCACGCACTGTAATGAAGAGTAGCCCCCACTCGCCGCAACTAGAGAAAGCCTGCACACAGCAACGAAGACCCAACGCAGCCATAACTAACTAACTAACTAACTAACTAACTAACTAACTAACTAACTAACTAACTAAAACAGGAGGATCCCAGGTGAAGGCACCTAATGTCCGGGTGCAGGGGACATACGGGAGGGTGGGTCAAATGCATACTATCACCGTTTACCAAGTGCCTACTAGGTGCCATGGGCTCTACAGATGTGTCCCTTTCTAAGTCAGCCTATGTGCTGGCATTGTCCTCTCTACTTTACAGGATGAAGACAGTGAGGCTTGAGGTTCACTGACTTGGCCAAGGTCACACAACTATCAAGTGATCGGGCTGTGCACTGAACCCAGGACCTGGGCTCACTTCAGTCCAGGCTCTTGAGGAGACCACGGAGATGTGGGATTCTTTGGAGACCCACTGAAACCCTGGGCACCGGGGGTGGGTGCTGCCCTATCACAGATGCATTGTTGTCACCGTCCAGCATTTACGCAGCCCGTTCTGGGTACTGTGGTGGACCAGCCCGGGGCTGCTGAGGTGACTGGGTCCAGGCCCTGCCCTGAGCATCGTCCGTCCGGCAGGTGAGGCAGGCTGGGGTACTCATGTAAACATAGCCTCTGGCAATGTGAGGTCAATGCCAAGGGAGGGATGCAGCAGTGAGAGCTAGAGTTGCTGAGAACACAGTGACTGGGGTCTTCCTGGGGGAAAAGAAGGCATTCCAGCTAGGGTAGTGGAGGGGAGTCTTTGTGCCCCAGGTGGGGGTCCCCCGGCACCAGCTGAGGGGTAAGTGAAAGGCTCGGACAAGCGCCTGGAGGAAAGCTGACCCCCTTCTGCCCAGCCTGAGCTGGGGCTGCTCACCTCGGACCAGCACCTGGGCGAAGGCCTCAGCTGAGCCCACCTTGTTGGTGACCCGGCAGCGGTAGCGGCCTGAGTCCGCAGGGGCCGCAGGCTCAAAGAGCAGCATCTCATTCCTGGTGGTCGCCCTCCCAGGGAGGCTGCCGCCCACACGGCTCCACTGGAAGGTGAGTGGGGGCGTCCCATGAGCCAGGCACTGGAGCTGCACCGTCTCCCCTGCCTGCACCGAGGCGTGCTCCGGGACTGTGGTGGCATACGGCGGGCCTGGGGTTGGAGACACAGAGGTCAGGGCGGCGAAGAGCAGAGGTCAGGATGGGAGCAGGTGCTGGGCCCTGGCGACTTGCCAAAGGACCAGGGAAGCTGAACGGGGAGCCCAAAGGACTGGGGATGGGGGAAGCCAAGGTCCCAGGAGGGGACGTGGGTTTTAGGTTAGGGCAGGCTCCGGGGCCTGAGGTGCATGCGACCCTCCAGATGGGGTTCCTGGAGTTCTGTCCAGGGTGTGGCCTGGTTGGGGGGCTCAGACCTCCATGCAGTGCGGAGAGGGTAGCCCGAGGAGGGTGGACGAGGGCCTTACTCTCTACGTGCAGGGCGATGGTGGCCTCAGCATGCCCGGCAGGGTTAGTGGCGTTGCAGATGTACTGGCCCGAGTCCTGCTGTGCTACCCGTGGGATGATTAGCGTGTCACCTTCCAGCTGGTGCTGCCATGGCAGCGGGGAGCGCAGCTTGGACCAGTGGATAGTGGGCGTGGGGCTGCCTGTGGAATGGAGTGGCAGAGGTTGGTGGGCTGCCCCAGGACTGGCTGGGGGTGCGATGGTCAGGAAGGGACCTGGGTAAGCTTGCTCCTTCATGGGGGGCACAAAGTGGGCACCTCAGCCATCACTGAGAGATTGCCAGCAGCAAAGCCCCCTTCCTGAGCATGACATCACCTTCAGGTCTCTTGTGTCTAAATTCAGGCCCCAGGGCCCGCTGCTCTGCCTGCCCTGTGTGCCAGCCCCCCTCCACACCTGTGGCTGAGCAGCGCAGGGTGGCCGTGTGTCCAGCTTCCACAGTCAGCTCGGCTTCTTCTACCTGGACCTGGGGGGTCCCTGGGGCCATAGTGCCCGTGTCTACAATTACTTCCACTCGCTTCTGCGCTGTGCCCAGTGCATTCTGAGCTAGGCAGACGTAGACGCCTGCATCTGATGGTTTAGCTGACGAAATCTGGAAGAAGCAAGGATGTTGGTTATGGGGCCACTGAGGGGGGACCTTGGCATCAGCCCTCTGGCTTGGTTTCACCTCTTTCTTCTACCCGTCCCTTTGTTTTTAGCTTTCCTATTTGACTGGCTGCTTGAGGGCTCACACTCAAGATATCCCATTAGTCTATCCATCCACACATCCACCCCCCCCATCTACCCGTCCGTGCATCCATCATCCATCCATCCATCCATACATCTACCCACCTATCCACTCATCCACCCATTTACCCATCCATCCATCCATCCATCCATCCATCCACCTACCCACCCAACCACCCATCCTTCTACCCATTCCTCCTTCCACCTTCCTTCTTTCTTCCTGACCGTCTTCCCATCTACCCATCATCCACCTATCCCATCCCTCCCTTTCTCCACCAACTCATCACCCATCTGTCCATCCACCACTCTTTCCTCCAGGCAACTGCTCAAGAACGGGCCCTGACTGGGCCTCAGATCCAGAGGTGAGACCCCCCTGACATCACCTGCAGCACCGTGTGGCTGTCCACGAGCCCAGGTGCCCGCTGCTCCAGGTTGGTGGGGGCACCGATCCGGGTCCAGCGAGCAGAAGAGCGGGGCTCCCCAGCACTGACACACTCCAGGGCGATGGCCTTTCCCACTTTCACCCGCACAGGGCTCTCGGGGAGCACAGACACTGTCGGGGGCCCTGCCCAGAGGAATGACACCACTGATACACACGCAGGGCTCTGCTGGTCACATGCACTGTCACAGCCCCCTTACCAGTAACTGCCAGTGGGCACTAGTCTCCCCACTGCACCCATGTAGAGACCGAGGCTCAGAGAGGGAGAATGCCCAAGAGGGAGGCAGTGGCAGAGGCTGGATTTAAGCCTGGAGGTCTGAGCTCGGAATCAGGGCTGGAAACATGAAGTCAGAGCCCACGGGGTTGAAGGCCCTCACCGTGCACGCTGAGGTTCACGACACTCTGGGCCACACCATAGGCATTGGAGGCCACGCAGCGGTAGGCACCGTGGTTGCTGGGCCGGGTGCCCACGATGGTGATGATGGAGCCGTTGGGGCTGATGTGGACATTGTCTGCGGGGTTGGCATCAAGGAGGGTGTGGTCAGTGAGGGTGTCCTCCTGCCTTGGCGCTGCCAGTAGGCACACCAGTGCCCCATGGCCCCGACCCCTCCAGTCTGGGTGTATCCAGCTCACAGGGTCACAGACGGTTGATAAACAAGTCCTTGGAGACTCCTGGGTCCAGCCCTCTCACCATCCAGATAGGGACACCAAGTCCCCAGAGGGGAAGGGCTTTACCCAGGGTCACACAGAAAGTTTGGTGCCATGGTCGTCTCTGCCCAGCTGCCAGTGGTGATCCTCGTGCACTCACACCCGCCTCCAGCCCCCCACCCCGCCCAGCTCACCCTCCAGCTCCTGGTTCCGAGTCTTCCACTCAAGGCTGATGGGGGCTGCCCCATCATGGATGAGGCACTTGAAGCTGGCATCTTGGCCCTGCCGCACGGTGCTGCTGGGCGGGTCGATAGAGATGACAGGGCTCCTAAGGCCTGGGGGAGGACAGAGGCAGAGGGCTGGACTCAGCAGGGCTGGGGGGGCTCCCCCGCCTCCCCTCCCCCCGCCTCAGCCCCAGTGTCTCCCCGCCTCCCCCTGCCCGTGGCGTCCGCCTCACTCACGGTACGAGGACCCTGCACTGGGCGGGACAGTGACCGTGAAGGAGGCCTCGTGCTCAGGGCCCGAGCTGCCAACCACACGGCACACGTATTCTCCAGAGTCGGCCTGGGACAGGTGGTGGAGCCGCAGCCGGGAGCCGTGGGTCTGTCAGAGTGAGGAGAGGGTGGCCATTGTGCCAGAGCACTCGGGACAGGGCAAGTCCCCAAGCCCGGATGTGCCAGTGCCCAAGAGTTCTCAGGAGGTCAGGGCTCCAGCTGGTGGAGATGAGGAAGCTTCATTCACAGAATCCTACAAGTCCACTCCATCCCCTTTTCAGAGGAGGAAACTGCTGCAGGAAATGATTCAGCAGCAAAGCCAGGAGAAAAACCCAGATCTCTCAATTCCCAGGCTGCTGAACTCCTCCCCGCAAAGTATTTTATCCCCTGGGGTCCCCAGGCATGCCAGGGTTTGTGTGAAGAAGGTTTGGGATGCAGAAGGCAACTGCGGGTCCAAACTTGCCTGCCCTGAATCCTCCCCATCCCTGGCCCCTGTACCTGGTGCCGGGCGGGGAGGCTGCCCCCACGCTTATACCACGTGACCTGGACATGTGCCTGCCCGGGTACCACACAGTTCAGGTCCAGGGTTTGTCCTTCGGCCACATGGGAGGAGGAGGCCTCGATGTAGATGGGCTGGGCCAGTCCTGGGGCTGTGGGCACAATGGGTGGGTGAGAAAGGGGCGGCCCCGGGGGTGCAGGCAGAGACCTAAGGCGGTGGCACCGAGTGCCAGCTGGCCCTCCTGGAGGTGCAGTGGCTTGAGAGTGACTGACATGGCTGAGCACCATTGACCTAAGAAGGGTCTCTGCCCCCTGGGGGCCGAGATGCCGTGGTGAGACCTTGGTCCCCCAGTGGTTGGGGGAGGGAATTGGAGGACCTTCCTGGAGCCGAGGGCTAGAGCCCTGCTGGAGAGCAGGAGGAGCAAGGCCAGGAAGGGGCCCCCAAGCCTGTGCCCAGAACCGCCCACTGCTCCTGTCACTCACCAGGAATGGGGCCTGGGCTGGAGGCCTCGATTGTGACCAGGACAGAAGCCTCCAGAGTGCCCGAGCTGCTGGCCACTCGACAGGAGTACTCGCCAGAGTCGGCAGGGGACACCTGGTTCAGCCTCAGCAGGGGGCCGTGGACCTGGCCAGGGTGGGGCGAGAGTGGGGACAGTGAGCCGGGGGGCTGGTGGCCAAGGCCGTCAGACGCCCCAGCCCTCTATACCTGTACCCCAGGACTGTCATGTACTATTGCGGATGCTGCCTCCTGCCAAAGGTGACCCCCTCTGACATTAGACATTGTGGGGTATGTTTACTATTATGCTTTTTCTGGCAGGAGAAAGTCCAGTGTCTTGAACAAGAGATGTCCTTTTCTAATTTGCACCAAGGTGCTGGGCAGCCAGTGACGGCCCTTCCATGCCCAGCCTGTTCTTGAACTCCTGACTCCCAGTGATCTCCTGCTGCCATTTTCCTGAAGCCCCGGGTGTTGGGGCCACCTTCCCTCCCGGGCAGGGGACGGAGTGGGGTGGGAATGCCCACATCCTGCTTTCTCCAGGCTCCATACCTGGTGCCGGGCGGGAAGGCTGCCCCCGCGCCTGTGCCATGTGACCTGGGCGTGGGCCTGGCCAGGCACCACGCATTTCAGATCCAGGGTCTGCCCTTCGGCCACGTGGGAGGAGGAGGTCTCGATGCGGATGGGTGGGGCTCCGCCCGGGGCTGGGGCACAGGAAGAAGTCAGTGAGCTGGGACTCCCTGTGCCCTCAGCCCCTGCCCCTGGGTGCCCAGATGCTCAGACCAGAGGCCACAGGGAGACGGCCTTGATTCCCCCCTTCCCATTCCCCTGAAGCCCGGAGCAGCTGGGCTAGCCTGGCGCCTCATTCTCCCAGCCCAGCCCCAGACAGTGGTCCCACTATCTCCTGTGCTCCCGGCACCACTGGCGGCCAGGGCTCAGGGCCAGGCAGCTCCACACAGATCACTAACGTTTCCCAGACTTGAGTAGTATGGGGCTAAGAACCCAGACTCTGGGGCCAGACTGCCTGGGTTCAAAACCCAGCCCTGCCATTTATTAGTTGTGTGACCTTGGGAAAGCTACTTCACCTCTCCATGCCTCAGTTTCCCCATCTGTAAAACAGAGAGAACAATCATACCTACTTCAAAGGGTTATTGTGACGGTGAAATGAGTTAATATGTGTAAAAATACCAGGGCCCAGCACCTGGTAAGTGCATATCACGTTCATTACTTAGCAATTCAGGTACTATGATCATGATGTCTGCTATGGCCATGTGCTCCCTGTGCTATTAATTCCTTTACACTTTCCTTTCAATTGATTCACTTAAGAAAACCCTTAAACACACAGCCCCATCACAGGCAATGATTTCCATGCAATCATGACAGGTCTGACGTGTTGATGTTTTTTCCCTAACATTATCACTATTCATATAAAAAAATGTTTAATCAGGGCACCACCTAAAATCACCCTCTCAGATCCCAGAGGTGCAATTCCAGCCTTTAAGGAACTCGTGTAACTGCTGCCAGAGCTCTACTAGCCCCACTTTACAGATGAGGAAAGTGACACACCGAGAGGAATCCCTCGTGTAACATTTCAGAGAGTGGACAGAGGAGCCGGGGCTCAAGCCACACAAGCCAGACTCCAAAGCCCGTGCTCTCGGGCCCGAGGGATGAAGCCCACGCGATCTGGCTCTCGGCCCCTCCTTTCTTCCCTCCTCCTGCTTCCCAGCCCCACTGCAGAGATCCTCACCAGGGACGAGAACAGTGTCAGAGCCAGAGGCCTCGATGGTGACCAGGACTGAGGTCTCCAGGGGGCCAGAGCTGCTCACCACGCGGCACACGTACTCGCCCGAGTCCGCCGGGGACACCTGGTGCAGCCGCAGCCGTGAGCCGTGGGCCTGAGCAGGGACAGGACGGGAGAGGAGCAGAATGAGATGGCACTCGGAATCCTTGAAGGCTGGGGCCAGGGTCCAACCTCTGACCCAGGCAGGCGCTGCACCCCACAAGGGGATCCCAGGCCCTCCTTCCCGGGCAGAGCTTGGGGGACAGGCCCCTAGCCAGGGCCCGCACATCCAGCAGCCCTCCCACTATGTCCTGCCCCCAACTCCCATACCTGGTGGTGAGTGGGGAGGCTGCCCCCGCGCTTGTACCATGTGACCTGGGCATGGGCCTGTCCAGGGACCACGCAGTTCAGATCCAGGGTCTGCCCTTCGGCCACGTGTGAAGATGACGACTCGATTCTGATGGGCGTGGCCCCGCCAGGGACTGGGCGCACAGAAAGAGCAAGTCGGGGCTTTGGTCATAGTCAGATTTGGGAACAACTGGGTTGGTGGGAGCCTCAACTGTAGAAACCTCCACCCCCCAAGGTAGTAAGGATAGCTAACACTTATTAAGCACTTACAGTATGCCAGGCACTGTTCTAAGTACTTTACGTGCATTAACTCACTTAGTCCTCACAAAATTCACAAACTTTCTGCGATGATGGAAATGTTCTATTACCCGCACTGTTCAATGCAGTGGCAACCAGCTATGTGTGGCTACTGAGCACTTTGTTTTTGAAATGTGAGGATATGAATTTAGAATTTTAACTAATTTTAATGACCATGCATGGCGAGTGGCCACTGTATCGGACAGCTCTCTGAGGATGGCATGATCGACATCCCCACTTCACTGATGAGGGTACGGAAGCTGAGAGGGGAGAGTCACTCTCTCAAGGCCCCTAGTGGTGCAGGCAGGATGTGAACCCAGGCATCCTTCTGCTGAGCCCCCGTCCTGGACCACCGCCCTCGTCTGAGGGCTCTGACTCCAGGGCCTTTCCTCCCTGGGAAATTAGTGTTTCCTGTGTCTCCCAGTCCCTTCCTGGGTCTTCACTGGACTCACCAGAGGGGCTGCCGGTGCTGGGGGAGACTGAGACCACGATGGAGGCCTCCTGGGCATCGATGTTGTTGTTAGCCCGGCACACGTACTCGCCTGAATCCGCCACGGACATCTGGTGCAGCCGCAGACGGGAGCCGTGGGCCTAGGGGTGTGGATAAGGAAGGAGGGAGTCAAGGGGCTGAGGGGTCACCGGCTGGCTCAGGCCTCCTCCATCAGACCAGCTGAGGCTACGTCCGTCTACCCAGGGCAGGAGGGAGGACTGCAGCTAATGCTTCGGGTTCTTTGCCCATGGGGGGCTGTCCCTGCACTGCCCACCCCACTGCCAGGCTCTACTCCATACCTGGTGTCGAGTGGGAAGGCTGCCCCCACGCTTGTACCACGTGATGGTGGCCTGGGGCTGCCCGGCGACCACGCAGTTCAGATCCAAGGTCTGCCCTTCAACCACCGTGGGGGACGAGGACTCTATCCTGATTGGTGGGGAGACACTGGGCGCTGGGGACAGAGAGGAATGCACCACATAGCCGGAGTCAGACAACAGTGACAGTGCCAGGCACCCCGCTGCCTCCCCCGCACCCGCTTGCCTAGACCCCCTGCCCTAGGAGTTCTCACTGTGGGAGGAGCCGCTGCCCTGGATGGTGACGATGAGTGAGGTCTCCTGGGAGCCGGCACCGTTGCTGACATGACACACGTACTCGCCCGAGTCCGCGGGCGTCACCTGGGGGATCCGCAGCCGGGAGCCCACGATCTGAGGGGGAGCAGGTGTCAGGGGGTGCGGGCAGCACCTCCATGTCTCAGGCGCTGCTGCTGCTGCCCCCGGACTCCGGGAGCCTCACTGCCTTGCCTGGGGTAGCCTCCACCCTGGCCTCCTTCAGAACTCCCTCGGTGGCCTTCCTGAGGCTCTGGGCTGTGTGGACAGTGTCTCCAGCCTTTGGACTATTCTCACCCGTCACCCCTGCAGAAAGCCCATTGAGGCCCTCGCCAGTGACGCCTATTACAGCGCTGTCACATGGCATGTCTGCCTTGCCCTTTAGCCTGTGAGCTCCCTGAGGGCAGGCAGTGGTCTCATTCCATTTGAATCCTTAGTGCCAGGACCACGACTTGGCCTGGAGCAGGTTCTCAGGGAAATGTAGTGAGTGAGTGAATCAAAGAATGTTATGTACAGGATCCAGCTGAGGTCAGTGGGACTTATCTCCATATCCTCAGCACTGGTCCAGGGCCTGTCCAGCAAGAACACTCAATGTTTGTTGAATGACTGAATGAGCACAGACGGGCTGTTGACAGCTCTTCCTGATTCCCGTCAGGGCCGGTGACCCCAGCTTTTGCCCTCCCTGCCTGCTGGTTCCATACCTGGTGCCGGCTGGGTAGGCTGCCTCCACGCTTATACCAGGTGATGGTGTGGGGGGCTTGACTGGCCACCAGGCAGTTGAGGTCCAGGGTATGTCCATGGGCCAGGGAGGCTGAGGACGACTCAATGCGGACGGGGTACACCACACTCTGGGCTGGGAGGGTGAGATGGAAGGCAGGGTGTGGGAGCCACTGAGGGTGGAGGGGGCCCTCCCAGCCCATTTGTTATGACCCCTGAGACACTCACAGCGGGAGGGACCGAGGCGCTGCTGGATGGTGACGAGGACGGAGGCTTCCTGGGTGCCCGAGCTGCTGACCACACGGCACACGTACTCCCCGGAGTCAGCTGGAGTCACCTGGGGCAGCCGCAGCCTTGAGCCATGCACCTGGGAGGGGAGGCAGGTTCACAGCCAGGCTCCCACCCCCTTCTCTGGTCCCCATCCCAGCCAGACCCAGCCAGATGGAGCTTTAGGGAAGCTCTTCCAGGGAGAACCACCATTCATGACCCTTCAATTCCCTTGCCCGAGGGTTGGGACTGGGTCCAGTGGGAAGAAGTGGGGGACCGGTATTTGCCACCTATGGGGCAGGTGAGGTAGACAGTGTGAGCCCATTTGGCAGATGAGGACACTGAGGATCAGGGAAGTCAAAGGACTGGCCAGGCAAGTGGCAAAGCAGTGTCCAAACTCAAAGCTCCTTACTCCGCAGTCTCAAGGGTCCTTCAGGCCCCCCCTTAGCACCCCACCTCCTACCTGGTGCCGGGCAGGGAGGCTGCTCCCGCGCTTGTGCCATGTGACCTGGGCGTGGGCCTGCCCAGAAACCAGGCAGTTCAGATCCAAGGTCTGCCCTTCAGCCACGTGTGAGGAGGACGACTCGATCCGGACTGGAGGGGTGACCCCCAGCGCTGGGGACAGAGGGCAGAGGGTCAATCCCCAGCTGGGAGGAGAGGGGGAGGGGAGGGTGTGAGTGAAGGTAGGGACTGCTGGTCTCTGGGGTCCTGCCACTGCTGGAGTGGGAAGCCTCCCCCCAGCACCACTCACCAGGCGCAGAGTCTGCAGACTCAATGGTGACCAGGACGGAGGCTTCCAAGGGCACTGAGCCACCTACCACGCGGCACACATACTCGCCTGAGTCGGCTGGGGACACCTGGTGGAGTCTCAGCAGTGAGCCATGGGTCTGGCCAGAATGAAGGTGAGGTCAGAAGGGGCCCTCTTAGGACCCTCGCACCTACAACCTGCAGCCCTGCCTCACTCTGAGCCTGAGAACTGGCTTTTAGTTCTGTCCTGCTCAGGGGTGAAGCGGGTGTCTTGTCCCAGGAGGGAGGGGTGGCCCGGAGGAGCCATGGGGAACTGGGCAAACACTAATACCACACTCCATCAATTCTTAGACACTTTAAAAAAAAAAAATAGGATGGAGAAGATAACCTGCATATTATTTTTATTTTATTTATTATTATTATTATTTTGGCCGCACTGTGTGGCCTGCGGGATCCCAGCTACCCGACCAGGGACCGAACCCGGGCCCTTGGCAGTGAAAACATGGAGTCCTAACCACTGGACTGCCAGGGAATTCCCTAGACATACTTTTTTAAGTCTCTGAAATCAAGATGCATCTCACAGTGAATTACAATTACAAATGACAGTTTGTTTTTTTTTTCTCATTAGAGGTACATAAAATAATGGTGCATCTTGCAATCACTGGCATCCTAAATTCTATAAAATATATCAATAATAACAGCTAACGATGGTACTTCCCTGGTGGTCCAGTGATTAAGACTCCGTGCTCCCAATGCAGGGAGCCCGGGTTTGATCCCTGGTCAGGGAACTAGATCCTGCATGCCACAACTAAGATCCTGCATGCCGCAACTAAAGATTCTGCACACCGCAACTAAGACCCAGCGCAGCCAAATGAATAAATAAATACATAAATATTTTTTAAAAATATTTGCTAATGATATGACAGTAGTAACAGCTCACAGCACTTTCTATGAGCCAGAGCTCTGAGCACTTTGCATACAAATTAATTCATTTCATCCTTAAGATAATTCTGTAAGGTAGGTACAATTATCACCATTTTACAGATGCTGAAAATACGGTACAGGGAGACTAAGTAATTTGCTGAAGGTCACAAGCGAGGAAGTGGTGGAAGCAGCAGTCACACCTAGGCTGGCTGGTCCTAGAGGCTGGGTTCTAACCATTGCCCCACACACCTGTGCAGTGGGGTCCTAGGCCTCCCCGTCTCAGAGGAGCCTCCGACCCACCCTACCCTTGACCTCCACTCCCCAGTGGCCTCCCTCTTGTTCCCTTCTTGGCCTGTCCATCCTCCGGTCCTGTACCTGGTGCCGGGCGGGAAGGCTGCCCCCGCGCTTGTGCCATGTGACCTGGGCGTGGGCCTGCCTGGGCACCACGCAGTTCAGATCCAGGGTCTGCCCTTCGGCCACATGAGAGGAGGAGGGTTCAATGCGGATGGGCTGGGTGCCACCAGGAGCTGGGGGAGAAGACGGTCACTGGTCAGTCCAGTTCTCTGCAGCTTCCCCCGCCTTTCCCCTTTCTCTGTCCAAGCGCAGCCTGGAGGTCCCACTCACGGTAGGCGAAGTTGGCGCCCTGGGTCCTGGTTACCGTGACTGTGATGGAGGCCTCCACACCACTGCTGGCCCGGCAAACATACTCGCCTGCGTCAGCTGGTGACGCCTGGAAGATGTACAGGCGGGAGCCACGGACCTGGACAGCCATGGGCAGGGGTGTGAGGGGGGCGCTTCTCAGAGCTCAGCAGGTACCCCCTACCCTGTTCCTCTGAGCAGGGGCTGCCCCCGCCGACCCACTGTCCACAGCTTGGCCCGGCTGGCCCCCTCCTGCCTTTCTGCCGCTGTGTACCTGGTGCCGGGCGGGGAGGCTTCCTCCACGTTTGTACCACGTGACCGGGGCATGGGCCTGCCCGGGCACCACACAGCTCAGATCCAGGGTCTGCCCCTCGGCCACCGTGGGGGATGAGGATTCGATCCTGACAGGCGGGACGGGTCCTGGGGCTGCGGGGAAAGGGGCGAGGGTAGCAGACGCTCCCCAGAAGAGAAGGCAAGAACTGTTCACCCTGGAGCCAGCTCAGCCTTGTGGGTTTAGTGGCCTGGGCTTGAGGTCCTCGGCTGAGCAACCCTGAGGGGAGGGCTGGGGCAGGAGCCAAGCCTTGCAGAGGGAGTGAGGAAGTGGGAGAGATGTGGATAACTGAGGCAGGAGCAAAAACATGAGTGATGTGGCCAGAGAGAACAGTGATGGGAAGACGGCAGATTACTCAGAGAAGCGGAGTCCTCCTGGGCCGGCCCTGTGGCCAGCCCCAAGGTGGGCTTCCTGCCCCAGTGTGGCTTCCTGCCACCCCCTTCCCCGCGTCAGCAACGGGAGTCACTAGGGCCTCAGCACCTGGGAAGGCTCTCAGCCCCCGCCAGCTTGCCCTGTCACTGGCAGTCACTCACCGGGGATGGAGCCAGTGCCGGTGGCCTCGATGGTGACTAGGACGGAGGTCTCCAGGGGCCCAGAGCCGAGGACTACGCGGCACACGTACTCGCCTGAGTCTGCTGGGGACACCTGGTTCAGCCGCAGCAGCGAGCCGTGGGTCTGAGTGCAAACAGGGAGGGTCAGGAGGGGGCTGAGCAGCTCCATCCAACCCCTCCAGCGGGCTGGCCCTGGGGGGCTGCTGTACCTGGTGCCGGGCGGGGAGGCTGCCTCCACGTTTGTACCATGTGACCTGGGCGTGGGCCTGCCCGGGCACCACACAGTTCAGATCCAGCGTCTGCCCTTCGGCCACGTGAGAGGAGGACGACTCGATGCGGATGGGCTGGCTACTGCCTGGAGCTGGGGCTCCACCAGGAGCTGGGGCGCAAAGGAGCTGGTCAGAGGCCTGGGCTCCTGAGCCGCAGCCCTGCGGCCCTGGAGCAGAGGGCCCTGGGATCTGACCAGGCCCTAGCTTGGGGGGGCAGAAGGGAGGCCTTCTAGGGCTGAGACCATGCTTTTCTGCCTCGGCAGGGCCAGCCAGACCCCTCTTTCCCTCTCTGACCTTCAACTTGGAGTTCAAGGCCCATTTGCCTACACGTGACTCCTTGATCTGTGACGAGCTGCTCTGGCT
Organism: Balaenoptera physalus; assembly: GCF_965194825.1. Classification (NCBI taxonomy): domain Eukaryota; kingdom Metazoa; phylum Chordata; class Mammalia; order Artiodactyla; family Balaenopteridae; genus Balaenoptera; species Balaenoptera physalus. The sequence goes on along the minus strand of NC_138882.1, from coordinate 179,458,383 downwards.
TGCAGGGAACCAGAGTCTTTTAGCGCCCAGGCGGGGCCAAAGGATGCAGACAATAATGCCACAACCCCCTTCTTTAGAGTGCACGCCGTGTACTCACACTACACGGTAGTGCTACTGTCCCCACTTCACACGTGAGGAAACTGAGGCCCCAGAGGTAAAATAACCAGTTCAAGGCTGATAAAGGGTAGGGCCAGGATTTGAACCCAGGTCAGCCTGACTCCCAACTCAGTGTTCAACCCTGACTCTGCTGCTTTTTGATGAATTCTGAAAACAGCACTCTCCCCATGGGGTCCCAGGTAAGTCAGGTCAACCTGTCCCCACCCTCAGTCCCCTCATCTCTCCTTCAAGGGAGTGGAGGGTTGAAGCCTGCCTGGAGCGCCTCTTCTTGTCCTGATGGCATCGAAGAGACCACAGGCACCATCCTTGGGAACAGAGGGGAGGTCGGAGGGCTCGGCCCCCACCCAGCCCCCCTGGCCCCTCACCTGGGGTGTAGCTAGGGCCCGAATGGCTGCCGTGGAGGACAGAGACGATGATGGAGGCCTCCTTGGGGCCTGACTCATTCTCCACGCGGCACACGTATTCTCCAGAATCAGCTGGTGAGACGTGGGGCAGCCGCAGCCGGGAGCCATGCACCTGGGCCGGGTAAGGACAGAGGCATGTGAGGATGGGGAGAGGCCGCGGTCAGCGCTCCCACTGCACCTCAGTGCCTGCCTCTGCTCAGAGCCGCCCCACATGGGAAGCTGAAGAGGGAGGGAAATAAGGGCGGACCCTGCTCGTGCAGAGTGCAGAGTGCCGGGCTGTGTGGAGGACCACCCCCAGGTCCCCTGCCACAGGCTCAGGGGCCCTCGTACCTGGGTGTGGGGAGGCAGGCTGCCCCCTCGCTTGTACCACGTGATCTGGGTGTGGGCCAGCCCTGTCACCATGCAGTTGAGGTCCAGTGTCTGCCCTTCAGTCACGGAAGGTGATGAGGACTCAATCCTCACTGGGGGGGTGCTGGCACCTAAGGCTGGGAGCAGAGGGGGAGTGAGTAGGCCTTGGGGGGACCCTGGCTTGCCCTCCCCCTCCTTCAGCCCCAAGGCCCTGCACCTGGAAGGACGACCACTTGGATCCGGGCCTGTGCGGTGCCCGCGGGGCTGGTGGCCACGCAGAGGTAGAAGCCGGCGTCGGCGGTAGTGATGGCTGGGATGAGCAGCGTGGCGATGTCTGTGCGCTCAGCCCGGGCCTGCCACACAGCGAGAAGGGTCAGCCGCCCGAGGGCCCGAGGCAGCCTGGCAAGGGCTAGCCAGGGAGGGCAGGAGGAGGGGGCATAAAGAGTAGAGGCAAGCTCCGAGCCAATATTAGGGCCCCAGTTGGGCACCAAGGAGGGCGGAGCCAGGCAGCAGAGCACGAGGCTGACGGCTGCCACCCGCCGGGACGCACGGAGCGGGAGGTCTGAGCAGGGCACCATCTTGGAAGTGAAGGGAACCAGAAGAGGAGATTGGAGGGGCAGGTGGCAAGTGCTGGGACTCGGCTGAGCCCGTGGGCCTGGCCCGAACGGATATCCTCACCTGTGGGGGGAGGCTGCCCCCCTCCTTCCTCCAGGTGATGGTGGCGCTGGGCACACCCGCAGCCCTGCAGTACAGCCTGACGCTGCGGCCTTCATGTACCTGGGTCCTCTCTGGACTCACCTGGACCCTAGGCCCGCTGCCCCCTGCAGACAGAGCCCTGTGAGAACACCTCTCTGGGCCGCCATGAGCTCTCAACTGCCCACCCTCAGCCCCATCCTCTCACCGTGCACGTGGAGCACGGCCCTGGCCACGTGCTGCCCGGCGCTGCTGTGGGCGCGACACAGGTACTGGGCTTGATCCGAGGGCTCGACAGCTGGCAGGCGCAGGATGCCGCCATGGATTTGGGCCTTCTGAGGGAGCTGGCCACCGGGGCCCCCTGACGTGGAGAGGTGGGGTCAGCACCCACTGGGATTGGCATTGCCAGGCCCCCCAGGGGTTGAAGTCCACAGCCTAGAGTCCTGCCGCTGGCCCCCACATGCAGGAGAGCCAGGCCCTGACTGTCATTCCCGCCACGGCCTCACCTGTCCACTCGAGGGTGGGTGTGGGGTTCCCTGTGGCACTGCAGCGGAACTCAGCCAGCTGCCCAGGCTGCACTGTGAGCTGCGGCGGGTGGATGGAGACCACGGGGGCAGACGGGGTGGCCGAGGCTGACGAGGGAGGAGGAAGCGTACGTGGTCACGGTGGGGAGGGACCCACGGCAACAGCCTCCTTGCTGCTCTCTTTGCTTCCACTCTATCCCCTCGTGGCCATAGAACAGCCAGAGGGAGCCTTTAAAATGTCAATGGGGGGAATCCCTGGCGGTCCAGGGGTTAAGACTCTGCTCTTTCACTGCTGAAGGTGGGGGTTCGATCCCTGGTCGGGGAACTAAGATCCCGCATGCCACGTGGCGTGGCCAAAAAAAAAAAAAAATGTCAGTGGGGTCTTGTTACTTCTCCACTTAAGACCTGTCCGTGGCTTTTAGAACAAAATCTGAATTCTCTGCTGTGACCCACTGCGTGTACTCACCTCTGCCCACATCTTCAAGTCCCTCACCCACCCTCCCCTCCATGGCTCCAGCCACGCTGGCCTTGCGTCCCTCAAACACATCAACATGCTCCTGCCTCAGGGCCTTTGCACATGCTGCTTCGTCCGCCAGCTGTTATGTGGCCGAACACCTTCTCTTTCCTTCAGGTCTCAGCTGACATGTCACCTCCTCAGAGAGGCCCTCCCCAACCACCCCACGGAGAATAGCTCACCCTTCTCCCACCTCATTTCTCACTTTCCTATCACTCTGTTTACTCCTGTCCCAGCACTGGTCACCTGTGTAATTATGTTGTTTGTCCACTTGTTCCCTACAGAACATGGAGGGCAGGAGGGCAGAGCTCCTGTTTGTCCCCTCCCACCCCTGTTTCTTCAGAGTCTAGGCCAGGACCTGCCATACTGTAGTTCAGAAACCGTCAGCTGAATGAAGGAATAGTCACTGGTCTTGGTGGGTGTGGAGGAAGGCCAGGACTGGGTGGGTCAGGCATGGACATGAACGGTGTACCTTGCACGTGCAGCGTGGCTGTGCCTTGGTCCATGGCAAACATGTTGGAGCCGGTGCACACGTAGGTGCCCGCGTCACTCGGCTGTACACTGCGAATGGTCAGGATACCGTTGAAATCCATGGCTCGGGCTGGCAGTTTCCCATTATGCAGGCGAGTCCACACCAGGGTGTAAGCCGGAGACTGCAGGCAGAACAAGGGAGATGGGGTGGGGGTCCGGGTGGGGCTTGGAGACCCCAGAAGACAGATCCTCACCGATGCCCACTCCCTGCCCCGCCCACCTTGCTCTTGGCTGTGCAGATGAAGGTGACGTCGGTTCCGGGACGCACGCTCTGGCTCCGCTGCTCTTCCACCGTCACCGTGATGGGCTTGCTGGGAGCCTCTGCCGGGACGGGAGTTCCCCCAGTGAGCTGGCTGCTGGCCAGGCCGCTGTGCTGTGGCCACTTTCTCTCCCTCTTCATCACCCCATCCGGATGTCACTTCCTTCCCACTCTAGCTTAGATTCCATTCCACTCCCTGGCACCGCCCTCCCTCATCCTGGCCGAAACCCATCATCTACTTTCTTCCTGCTGGCACTGAGCACCCAGCAGGCTGTGATCAGAGAACATCACACCATGATCCCCTTGGCTCCAGTTCATGATCACAGACCACAAATGAGCTCTTAACACTTCACACTCCACTCCAACTGGGCTTCTCTGTCTGGTTTGAGTTTCTATTCTCCCAAACAACCATTTCACACCTGCTCCCAGCTTCTCCACCCTCCTGAAACCCCCTTCCACTTCCATGGCTTCAACTCACGCTTCTTGAGAGAACTGAAACAATTAGTCAGGAATTTTCCACGTTCCCAAATCTACCCACCTCCCTCCTTCCTGGTCCCTGAAGGATGAGACTTCTCCCCACCTCCCACCCCACCTCAACTCCCCTTCCTGAGTGCTGGAGCCCCTCCCAAGGACCCCCTCCCCCTGCTGTGCCCTCTCCTTTCCTTCCCCATGGGATCATTCTGCTCCACAGACAAATGTGTTCTAGGATTTTCCATCTCTGAAAATGCCCCCTTGACCCTATACACCCCTCAGCTACTGCCCCATTTCTTGGCCTCCCTTCAGAGCCAAGAGTCTTGAAAGAGTTGTCTACACTGGCTGCCTTCCCATCCCTTCTTTGCCTCACTCCCATCCAGTCTCTACCCCTTCTCTCCACTGCAAACCGCTCTTGTCAAAGCATGACCTCCAAGGGTTATTTCTCTGTCTGTAGCTGACTTTCCCGGGGCATCCGGTGAGGCCGGCCACTCTCTCCGGGAAGTCGTTTCCCCTCTTGACTTCCAACTCACCACCTCCCCCGGCCTCCTCCTGTCTACTGGCTGCCCCTGCTCACTCTCTTGCTGTCCTCCCTCCTCCGTTTGTTCCAGTTGGAGCTCCTTGGGGCTCTGTTCTGGGCCCTGTCCTCGAGCTACACTCTCCTGGGTAATTTCATCCTGCCCCATCCCTATGCCAACAGCTCCCAAATTCATTTCTCTGGCCAGGGCCTCTTTCCTGAGTTCCAGATTCACATATCCAAATGACCACCTGATGTACCTACTTCAATGTTTCCCCAAGCTTCTCAAACTTTAACAAGTCCAAAACCAAACTTGTGGTTCCCTCGGACCTGTTGGTGGCAGGTGTTGCTGGTGCCCCACCCATGTCCCCTCGTCACTCCAGAACCAACCTGCCTGACTTCTACAGCCGCTGCATTTCTTTGCATGAGGGTTTTCTCAGGCCACTGGTGACCATTGTGTCTGCCCATGAGGTGGGACAGAATGCAGGGGAATCGATGCTACTGGAGCAGGCCCCAGTCAGTGACTGATACGAGCTGGTGTGCACATACCCCAGCTCTCTTGGCCCTAGGGCGGAGGGCAGGGGGGCTCCAAGCAGCATGTTTTACTCTGGAGTTTCCCGGGGCTGCCTCGGCTGCATTCAGTAACAACTGCTCTAGGTGGTAATGTGCTCAATGACACACCGTTTATTGGATGCCTTCTCTTCCGTTTCATTTCATTTCCCAAATAAACTATGTACACACAAATCCTTGCCTCAGCCTCTGCTTTTGGCGGAGCCCAAATGAAGATGCCCTCCCGTTGGATCCTCTCTCATCTCAGTAAATGGCACTCGGCCCAGCTGCTGGAATCCAGACTCCTAGGCTTTTCTCTCTCTCTCAATGACCAGACTCAAGTCCTGCCAGTTCTGCCTCTAACATCAGCCTTGACCCATCACCTCTTCCATCTTCCTGGCCAGTGTCCTCGTCCACCATCCCCTCTGGTAGATGGTCTGCAGTTTGCAGCCCATCCCAGGACAGGCAGTCTTGTGGACAGAGGAGTAGAAACTCACCAGTGACCAGCAGCTCTGCCCGGCTGGTGTTGGCATGATGGAGATTACGACAGGTACAAATGTAGACTCCAGCATCTGAAGGCTGGACGCTGGGGAAGTGGAGCTCGGAGCCTGGTGGTAAGGAGATGGGAGCTCATCAGTACAGATGCACCCCTTTTCCCACCCAGTCCTGCGTGTGGGTCCCTACAGGATCTCAGTAGGGCAGGGACAGACCTGTGCCTCCCTTTCCATTAGAATGGCCGAGGGGCCTGGGGCCATGTGTACCTTGATGTCGCTGCTGGGTGCTGCTGGGCAAGGGCCGCCCATCTTCACGAGACCAGTAAAAGTAGTGGGGTGGGCTCCCACTGACCTGGCACCGCAGGGAGTGGGGACCACCTTGGGGTACTATGCTCCGAGTTGGCTGGACCTGGACCACCAGCGGGGTTTGGTCTGCTGGGGGAGGGACAGGAGAGGCCATTCAGGCAGGAGGCCCCCAGCATGTACCATTGTCTCAGATATCTCTGCCCTCCCAAAGACTCGCGTGCCCCACCCTTCACCCTGTTCCCCAGACCTAGTATCTCTCAAATTCCCTGGGTCCCCTGACTTGCCCATCACCTCGACCCAAGACCATGGTCCCACTTACCCCGTGGCAGGCACTGGCCCCCTCGCACATTGGGGTTACCCACGTATCCTGGGGCACACCTGTAAGGAGAAACAAGGACCAGCTGTCAGACCCCAGGGGACCCAGTGCCTCATAGTGGACTTGGGGAGCCAGAAGCTCAGCTCTCTGCCCAGTATGGGGTGAAGAAGCTCTGAGCTCTGGAAGGACTTCAGAGACCAAAAAAGCCCCACCACAGGGCCTCTGGGTGCTGAGAAAGGGGAGTGTGAGGAAATGTCAGTAGGTTGGATTCAGGGAAACATTCATTCAACAAATGTTTATTAAGCAACTACGATGCAAGGTTATTGAAACATAACAGTAAACATGATAAAGTCCTTGCTCTTATGGAACTGACTTGTTGGGAAACTAACATGGAAACTATGTAAATGAGAGTGATGGACATCTATGGGGGTTGTGAGGCCATGGTGGGGGGGCACTAATCTAGCCCTGAGAATCAGGAGGCTTCCCAGAGGATGGGACTGCTGAGCTGCTATATTCCCTTGGAGCAGACTGTACTCTGCAGCGAACTTATCACTGTTTTAACTATGTATTTGTATGATTACTCGCCATCTTGTCTCCCACTATAGTTGGGAAACTCTGTAAGGGCTGGGACTGAATCTGTTTTGCTCATTACTTTATTTCCAACACCTTGGCACACTGCATGGCACACAGTAGATGCTCAATAAAAATGTGCTGAATGAGGGAATAAAGCTGAGCCTTGAAGGCTAAACAGGAGTTAGCCAGGAACAGGCGGTTTGAGGGTGAAGAATGTTCCATGAAGAGGAAATAGCACATGCAAAGAAACGAACATGAAGATGTCAAGAAATGAAGCCCAGCTAGAGTACAGAGTTGGGTGTCAGAAGTGGGATGAGACTGAAGAGTGATAAAGCTACGTAAGGAGCTTGGGCTGGTCCCAAGGGCAATGGGGAATCTTGGAAGGGTTTTGAGCAGGGGAGGGACATGATCCTGGTAGGGACCTTTCTGAGCAACATCATCCAGGACTCTCACCTAGGAGTCTACCATATGCCCCCTCCCTTTATCCCTCCTATTTGCAAACTTACTGCTCACAGTACTGGCCAGTGTAGCCAGGTTCGCAGGCTGTGCAGCGGTATCCACCAGCTCCCAGGCTTTCACAGGTGCGGGAGAACCTGGGATAAGAGGCAAAGGTCAGGCCATGGGATGCCCACTCCCCACCCTGTTCCCTCCACTTCTCCCCCAAAAGTCAGTTCAATGCCCTCCACTCCCCAGTGGGAGTTCTTCCTTGAGCCTTGAGCAAGGGCACCCACATGTTCTCTGGGTTGGTCAGTGGGCAGGCACAGGGCTGGCAGTCCTCAGGTGTTCCAGCAGTGGCGTCTCCATAGTAGCCAGGTGCACACAGCTCGCAGAACTCCCCGGCGGCGCTGTGCTGGCATTGCTGCGAGGCACAAGGATGTCAGCTACTTGCTATTTGGCAAAATTTACCAAAAACTGTACAATTTTGTAACCTCTTGACCTCAAAATTCCATGTTTGTGAGCTTATCTTAAAGAGATAGTCATAGAAGGGCATGCATAATGATTTCACTACAGGATGTTCATCTCAGTGGTGTTTATAAAAGCAAAATGCTGGAAACAAACCATGAAAAAAGAACTGAGAGAATTAAAAAGAGCACCCATCCAAATAGCTATCAAAAAGGATGATACTGATTCTATTTCTTACATTTTTCTACCTAAATACCTGTAATATCAGAGGAAAGTCCCCACGTGAGTATGTGGGGGCGGAGTTTTGGGAATAAGCGCTTCATCGTAAAAACGTGTGTGGGTTTTATGTTTTCCTCCAAAGAGATCCATGTTTCTTTTATTAACGTAGCATATTCCTCATTCCATATGTAGCTTGTGGCTCTGTCAACCCCTGGTCCTTGACCACATACCCTGGACAGCTATACACACACCACTCCGAAAAGTTCAGGCATAAAAAACTACTGAAATATTCAAAGACGTCATGAACTTGTAAGTGAAAAAAGTTGATCATAAAACACAGTGATCCTACGGTTATTTGTAAAACGAAAGGTATATCAATCTGCATAAATATTTGCCTAGAAAAAGAGCAAAAGAGCTCCACAGTCTAACATTGACAGTAACTACCTCCAGATGGTAGGATTTCAGGGAATTTTTACTTTCTTTTTAAGTTATCTCTATAGTCTGATTCTTCTACAGAAAACATGTGTCAGTTTGGTGATAAGAAATAGCAGGAACCAAAGTTTTCTTTTCTTTTTTTTTTTGGCCATGCCATGCGGCTTGAGGGATCTTAGTTCCCCGACCAGGGACTGAACCCGTGCCCGCTGCAGTGGAAGCGTGGAGTCCTAACCACTGGACCGCCAGGGAATTCCCCCAAAGTTTTCTTTATAAGGAAGGATGTTACTCCATAGTTCTGGCCACCCCACCATGCCTGCAACCCCTCGATGCCCAGACCTGCTGGGCCAGGCGCTTTTCCCCATAGGATGTGCCCCACGACCTTGCCCCTGGATCTGGGTCTATCCAAACCAAACCCCTCCCTATCCCACAGCCAGCCCTGACACCCCACCCAGGCCCAGCCAAGCTGACCCCTGCCCTGGCCCTGCTTGCATCTTACCGAGCAGGCCCCGGTCTCCGGGTGGCACAGGTCTGAGTGGCCATTGCATTCGCACAGCTCACAGTGGCCAAGGTAGAGTCCACTCCCAGTGCGTGTGTAGCCTGGGGCACAGTCCTGGGGGTAGAGAGGAGAGTTGGTCTCTGTCTCCATTGTGGTCCCACCCAGAGACAGCAGACCCAGAACCCTTCTCCTCCATCCCCCCTCCACCATCTAGACTCCCACTGGCTCTTGGCAGGGAACTTCCAGGCCCAGCTCTCCACCCCAGCCTCCTCTCTTGGAAGCTCTCCTCCCCCATCTTCACTTTCCCAACACTCCAGAGTTGGGACAGTGTCGCCCCCATCCTGCCTGGCATCTCCAGTCACTCTGGATATACTGAAATAATAGTTCATTCTTAACGGAGAACCCTTCTCCAGCCCCAGGACTTCATCCCTGAAAATTCTTCTGGCAGGGTCTTTATTGAAAAACGTAACCCTGAGATGGAAAAAGGGGTTCAGGAGACCTGGATTTGGAATGAGTCCTCGAAGACCTTTATGATTATGTTTACATTTGCTCAGTAAAGTGAAAGAGGCAGCACCCATATAACCAAGGATGTTTTTACACATCCTAAGTGAGTAATCATGGGTTCCGAAAATAATGAATTTCTATTCGCTGCCCCTTCTTTGAAATCTCTCCAGGCCCTCGCTCCCCGACCATTTCAAAGGGATGTTTATAAATCTGTTTTGCTTCACTGTGGAAAACGTGCACCAAGGATTCTGCTTTCCCCAGGGGTTCTCCTTCAAAATGTGTTAAATTTTATAACTTCAAGGGACGTGAAGTTCATCTATTTGGATTTGAAAGTTCTTGTGGACACAGCAAAGGTGCACAGATGTAAAGCTGCAGAGATGTGGACTTCCCACTGGGACTTCCTCGGTTGGGTGGGGGGCTAGCTGTTTCCACACTTGACCTCCCTGCCACCCACTTGGCATTGCAGCCCTGCCCCCTTCCCTCCTGCGATCCCCCTTCCCCAGTTCCACATTCATTCATCAAATGTTAACTGGTTGCCTGCTTCGTGCCTAGGAATTCAGCCTGCTTCGTGCCTAGGGATTCAGTCAGCTCAGGCCCTGCCCTCGTGTTCACAGTCTCCAGCTGAACCCTGCAAGTGTTCTTGGAGTTCCTCCAACTGCCTGCCCTCTCTTCCACCCCCTACTGCTCTTCCCTCCCGACAGGACTCACTGTCTCTCCCCCGCCCCATCCATCTCATTCACTGGGGGCAGAGGAATCTTCCTGGGGTTCAGTTCCGACCCCAGCACTCCCTCAGCAGCTTGGCAGTCCCTGCTGGAGGGAGCCTTGCTCCAGGCCTGAAGAAGCACCACCCACTCAGCTTTCCAGGGGTGACCCTTCTGCATCGCAGGCTATGTCCCCACACATTCCTCCTTCGGAACTTCTGCTTATTCTGCCCTCCCTGCCTAGAATGCTACTCCAATCCACGCTGTTCACCACTCTGAGGCATTTCCATGCTCTGCTTTGGGCTAATTTGTGTCTCTGTCTCTCTGTCTCTGGCGGGCATCCTGGGAACATGAGCTGGGTCTTAACCTCTGCAGAGTGTAGCTATGTGCCCTTGGGTAAGCTGTGCACCCTTCAGTGCCTCATTTTTTAAAAAATCTGTTAAAAGGGGACAATTACTCATCTCTCAGTGCTGCTGGGAAGAATAAACGAGATGTTGCTGAGTATATTAAAGTTATGACAGTAATCACAGGTGGCCATGGAAATCCCAGTTGACCGCTTGCTGATCCAGCTGTGTTAGCGCAGAGGCATCTGGGCCAGTCACACTCACCTGGCAGGACAAGCCGACATAGCCTGGGGGGCAGCGGCATTCCTCCACCTCAAGGGCCCGGGGTCCCTCTGAGGGCCCGGGCTGGGCGACCTCCAGGCTGACCGCACTGATGCTGGCTGCTTGCGGCATCGAGGAGAACGTGGCCCGGACCAGGAGCTCGTCCAGGTCAGCCAGTGCCATCAGGAGGTGCTCACGGGTGGCTGGCTGCCCATCAGGCCGGCGCCAGAATTCCTGGGTTGGTGGGGGAAGACAGCAAATGAGGGTGAGGGGCATTGGGCTTTGTGTGCTCTTCCTGCAGTGCCCCCAGCCCCAACTCCTGCCTTCCAGGCACTGGCCAAGGACTGTTAGCTGAGGATGTGGGGAGTGAGAGGCAGTGTAGCTGGTGTCAAAGCCAGGCTCCAAAGCAGGGTGGAGGGTGCAGAGGGTCAGACATGGTGTGGCCGAGTGCCTCTCACCTCTCGGAAAATGATCTCGTAGCTCTTCCTCTCCGGGCCCTGCAGCGCTGGCTGGGAGGCCACCAGCATGATGTTGTTGCCCTGGGGAGACACGAGTGGGCTTGGGAGGGGAACTGAGGGGCTCTCGGGGACAGTGGGCTCCTCTCCCAATCCCAGTCTCCTACCTCTCCAATCTCCCAAATTCATGTACCCAAAGGAGTCAGGTACATGCCCACTACCCCATCTTCCAGCAGCTGGGCCTCTGCCTACATAGTGTCCAAACAGATGGTGGGGCGGGGGCATGGGCCTAACTAGTGGGTGGGTGCCAGGCCAGCTGAGTGCTGGACTGAAAGGAAAGGAACACTGAGGGTACCCCCAGCCCCCACCTTCTCCTTTTGCCCACTCAGTGTGGAACCCATGTGCTCACCGTGATCTGGACATCAGGGTCAGACAGCGGGCTGCCCTGGGCCCCCGCTGTGTAGGAGAGGGTGTATCGCAGCTTTCCGCCATAGGCTGCCACCTGCAAGAGGCAAGCCCTGCAGTCACAACCTGACTCTGCCCTCCTCTGGGGTGTGTGCGACCAGACAGGTGAGGGGGCGGAGCCTCTGGAGGCCTTTCTGCACCCGTGCTGTCCTCCCCACCCAACCAGAGGCCGGCGGTTGCCTAAGTGACAGGACATCTATCAGTTCCTTCACAGTCTCAGACCTGGTGGCAGTGACCCTGAGAAGCCTCTGTTCTGTTTTATGGGGTTCCCCATTTCCCATTGTCTCACGATCCCAGCAAACAAGCTCCAAGTCCCTTCCATTAAAGGAATTTCCCATAAAGCAGACAAAGGTAATGACTGTGACCACCACAGGGAGGTTGCAGAAGGTTCAAAAGTTCTCAGCCATGGTGGGGGCAAGGGGATGCTGAAAGTTGCCCCTCAGAACTCTTGCCTCCTGGGCAGGTGGTTTTTGTTTGTTTGCTCAGAGTCCATTTCCCCCGTTGTTTTGCAAACTGTAGTCCTGGTTTCCTTTAAAGGAAACTATGTTCTACAGGCAGACTGTGTGGTTTGAGGGGCCCGGCCCCTCCTCTTCTCAAGCGGAGACATGAGCCAGGTCTGGCCAATCTGCACATTCCACCACTCCCCCTCTCTGCTCCAGCAGGGATGAACATGTGAACCTGGTACTTCTGCCCTTTCTACTGGAACAGAAAAACCCCCTTTACTAGTCAAACGGGAAGCTGGAGAATGATGCCAGCTGAGATAAAGTCCTAATGAGCTCCTGGATCGAGCCATGCCTGATACTGGCTATCTTTGGGCTTTGTACTTTCATGAGCCAATAGATTCTTCGTTGCGGGCAAGCCAGCTGGACTCGGGTTTCCTATTGCTCACAACTGGAAGAGCCTTATGTTTGCTGTTGGGGGCTTCCACTTGGGCAGCCAAGGCCCCAGCTCTGCCCCACAGGACTTTCCTTTCTCTCCTCTGCCGCTAGGGCAGTTGTTCAGGTCAATACCACACTGTGTCAGGCCTAGCCCATTTGCTCATTTGTGTTCATTCAGTTGGTGAGCATTTATTAAACACCTACTGATGACATGCCAGGCCCTGGGCTACACAGGCCCTGAGGATGTTCTCCACAAGCTCAGGGTGAGGTAAGGAATTTAGGGGCATAACCAGATAACCACGAAACAGCTGGTTTCCCGTTTTCTTTGGATGACAACAAGTTCATCGCCATGTCTAGGACCAAGCTGCAGGTGTGTACAGCAGGGTGGCTAAGGGAGCAGACCCTGCAGTCTAAGACTGGGGTTCAAGTCCAGCTCTATTGGCTGGACAGCCTTGGGCAAGTCACTTAACTTCTCTGAGCCCAACTTTCCTCCTATGGAAATGGGAATAAAAATAATACCTACCTTGAAAGGTAGTATGAGGATTAAGTAATGCAGGCCACGTAAAACCCTGCACTCAGCACAGGGCCTGCTGAGCACACAGCCTCAATGCTCGCTAACTCCTCATTGCGCCCAGCTCCACCCTTGGCTCCAGCAAGCTTCCTACCTTCATTTCCCCCTGAACCAGACTGTCTTGTCTGCTTCTCTGAATGTTATTTTATTGCATATTGTGTGTATTCTTAAGAGGCACTCTAAATCATTTCTGGAACAATACTAGTACAAATGCAATACTACTACTAATAATGACGATGATGATGATGGTGATTCCGACATGACAGGAATGATAATCAGATTAACATTGAACTCTGGGAGGCCAGGGTCTTATTCTGCCCATATACAGTACAGCATACAGTAAGTACTTAATGCTTCTTGAATGAATGAATGCAGTCCCAAGAGCTAGGTCAGTGATCTGGATACAGGGTAAAGGGAGACCGAAGAAGAGGTGCCTTACCTCACAGTTAAGACAGCCTTTCTGCCAGGGGGACTGTGGCTTGCTGAAGGGTAAGAGCTGAGGTGGGTTCGATCTCAGCCCTACTTTGACCTGAATGTGGGACCCCTCTCTGGGCCTTGGTCTACCCATTTGTGTCATAAAAGGTTTTGACAAAGGGCCCTCTGATATTTTAGGATTTGATGACACCCCTATTCCCCCACCCCCCCAAATCCTTGTTACCTTGTTCCCCAGGAAGGCTTTGGGCAGCTGCCAATAATAGAGGCTTTCAGGAAGCAGAGAGAAGCCTTTGTAGGAGAGAGAGAACTAGGACAGAAGGACAGGTGGTGAGAGTGGATCGAACAGGTCGGGGGCCAAAAGGGCAGAGATGGTCCCGACGGGGGTGAGAACAGACCCCAGAGGGAGACCCGGGAGGGCAGAGGGATAGAAACCCCACCCCCAGCCCCACAGCTCAGGTCCTGGCCCAGCTCTTTGGACAACTTGCTCCCCTGTCTGGACCCGGACACCCCAACTGCTCTCGCTGGCTGTGGTTTGGGTCAGTGTCTCCTCACATCTGGTGCTATGCCCCTTGTGGATCCCAAGATGATTTACGGGGCACACCAGAGAACATTTTAAAATTTAGTGGCTATTTTGGGACTACCCACTGTGGCGCAGTGGTTAAGAATCCACCTGTCAATGCAGGGGACACGGGTTCAGTCCTTGGTCGGGGAAGATTCCACATGCCGCGGAGCAACTAAGCCCGTGCGCCACAACTACTGATCCTGTGCTCTAGGGTCCAAGAGCCACAACTACTGAGCCCACGTGCTACAACTACTGAAGCCCACGTGCCTAGAGCCCGTGCTCCGCAAGAGAAGCCACTGCCATGAGAAGCCCGTGCACCGCAATGAAGAGTAGCCCCTGCTCACCGCAACTAGAGAAAGCCCGCGCGCAGCAACAAAGACCCAACGCAGCCATAAATAAATAAATAAAATTTAGTGGCTATTTTAATGTGTATTTAAAAATGTAAAACTAGCATAATTGAGTTGGTATATGATTGGTTGAAACAAAAAACTGGAGTAAATAACTGTCCAAGTGGTGTGCAGAAATGGCAGAATCTGTGAAATTGGTTCAGAAAAAACTGAAGTCTAGAAAACATGATGGGTGGGGGGGGGATCCCTTGGTGGGTGCTTTGGCACATACCTGAGAGCCTGCTGAGGAAGACAGAGAAGCAGAGGAGGAGGAGGAGGAGGAGGAGGAGGAGGAGGGGGAGAGCAGAGCTGCTTGCACAGCAGCTGCCGGCTGGGGATGGGGCGAGAGCCCCTGGGGAGGGGTGTGGGGGTGGGCAGCAAAGCTGGAAAGGAGCTGCCAGATCTCGGCATCCATCCGCCTCTGGGCCTCATCCACCTGGGGGACCGAGAGAGGGAGGACAGAGGAAAGGAGCAGAAGGACAGAAGGGACACCGTGAGGCTCTGCCTGCCCCCAGGTCGTGCCACGCCCAACCAGCCGCCCACGCCTGTGCTATCTGTTCACGAGTGCCGATGCCTGACGCTCCGGCCTTTGTACCTGCTGCCCTTTTGCTCCCCGTGAGACTGGTGGAGCTACCTGGAATGGGCCCAGACTATGGGGAGAAGCTCATATACTGGGTGCCCCTGGTAAGAGAGGGGCAGACAGTTCTGCCCAAGCTCAGGCTAGAGGGGCTGGAGGCAGCCCCAGGGGCATATGTGGTGCCGAGACGGCTCCTTGGGCCTCACGTTCCGTGCATGTCCATGGTACCAGCCCAAGCCACTCACAGTTCTGTAATGTTTCCCAAGGGCAACACTGGAGTGGTCCAGGCATCAGGTTGGGGCCTGGCCTGGCCTGGGGGAAAATGACCCAGGAAGGCCAGGGCCTCAGCCCCAAGCTCCTACTTGGACTGCGCTCTCTGGTTTCTTCCCTGGGGCCCTAGACACAGGCTGTCCCCAGCCAGGCCTTGGCCGTCCCCTGTGACAGCCGCTGTGTCCGGCCCTTGCCCTGTGGGGGCCCCAGGATCCTCCCAGCAGCCACAGCTGCCCGCAACTGCTCCTCTGAGAGGGACGTGCGGTTCTGACGGGTAGAGGGCACAGCTCTGGGGCTGTCCTCTCCCCGTGGATATGGCGGCCAGAAAGGCCCACGCGGACTGGGGAGAAAGACGCATGCTCCCCTCTCCAGGCTGAGACACAGGGTTAACTCCAGGCCGTGGAGGGCCATACACACACAGATGGTTAACGGAGGCTGCTTGGGAGACAGCGCTGGGGTAACCTGGTGGGTCAGGTATAGTCACATGGTTTAGCATCAAGTTAGTTTCCTGGCTAACTCAGCCACCACTCTGGCCACAGACAGTTGGCACCAGGACCAGACCACACAGTAGATGAGGCACACACCCCTCCTGGTTCTAACTCCTGCTATCACAGGGCTTGGGCACAGCAGTGCCCTGACCGTGGGCCATCGGGCACGACCTGGGTCCATGTGGACCCATATTGCCCGGGGAACTGGGCATCTCCCCACGCGGGGCAGAGGGCATCCAAGAACACACCATGCCCACGTCACATCAGTTTCACACCACTCAGATTGCGGGCCTACCTGGTGAGCCTGGCGCATCCGCGCAAAATATGTCTCCCTCTGTGGGGCACAGGGAAATGCCAGGAGAGGGAGTCAGAGAGAGAGAGAGTGAAAGGTCTGGAGCTGCAGGGCAGTAGGGAGGAAGACACGGAGGCCAGGAAAGGAGGAGAAGGGAGAAGGGACCAGAAGGCAGCCAGCCCTGGGAGGAGGCTGGGATACGTGGGTCTGTCCAAGGAACAGGGACAGGGAAACCTTGAACACCCCCTCCTAAGTGTCCCTGACCTTCCTGGGGCCCTGGGCGTGGGGACACATCTGCTTGAACACCGGCCTCAGCCAGCAGGGATGCCTGTACCAAGACCCAGTTTCCCTGGGTGCCCCCAGGTGGCTCTGACCGCTCACAGAACCCATTTGGGCGGCCGCCCTGGAGTCCAGCCCAAGACCCTGCGCCCCACCGTGCCACTAACACCACCGCCCCATCACCTCCGCGCTAGACCATGACTCTGGAGGAGCAAAGACTCTGACTAGTGTAGTATTTAAGGTCGGCCTCTGACCTGATTGGAATCCCAGCATTGCCACCTTCAGGCTGCGGGAGCCCAGGCAAGTCACCTAACCTCTCTCACCTCAGTTTTCTCACTTATGCAATAGGGCAGTAGTTGTACTTAGCTCATACAGTTGTGATTTATGACATGTAAAAGTGCTTGCAACAGTGCCCAGCACAGAGTAAGAGATCAGTAAATATGACCTCTAATAAGAATACCCAACACCAAGCACAGGGCTGACAGCACAGAGGGAATTCCATGTGTGAGCAAATGAATGAAACTGAAACTGTCTCATTTGTCCTTGTGTTTCCAGGGCCTCGCTCAGGACCTGCTTGTTGACTAACTGCGCGAAAGCTAATAGTCATTAACAGGCGAGCACTTATTATGCACCAGGCATGAGCTCTAATCCTCCGAGCTGCTTTGGAGCTGAGGTTTATCAAAAGGCAGCCAGCTGGGAGGCGGCAGGGCTGGGTTTAGACCGAGTCCTACCTGACCCCAAAGGCTGCACGCTTAACCATGACATGACTGATGCCTCCCTGCCGGCCCAAAGTGCTCTGGGGTCAACTCGTGTCTGAGTCCCTGCTGGCCCCAGGGCTCGGCAGGGGCCTGGCTCAGAGCTGGCGATCAGGCAGGGTCTGCCAGGCCCTGCTGCATGTCACACCTTGTCTCCCTGGTATGTCTCCGGCAGCTGCCAGTAGAAGGACTCGTGGCCAAGGTTGGCGAAGTTGCCAAAAGTAAGCTGGGCACCCTCGGGCACCGGCTCCACGGTGAAGCCTCCTGTCAGGTGGCTGTTCCGCTGTGGGTTCACCAGGGTGAAGCCTTGGAAGTCCCCAGGGGCAAAGTGGGTGGAGATCTGGCAGCAGAAGGAAGACGGGGGTCAGCCTGGGCACTGGGGCGGGCACCTTGGTGGGGGAGGGGCGGGCTGGGCATTAGAGTGGGGAATGGGGGGATGGTGAGACCAGGGCTAGGACAGAAATAATGGGGAAATGGAGAGGACATTTGGGGGAAGGAGGGGGTTGGGGTCAGTGATGACATAAGCAATAATGGGGTCATGGGGAGGGCATTAGGGGCGGGGGTGAGGGTTGCTGGGATCTGTGCTTACATGGGCAGTGATGGAGGCATGGGGACAGGTGTCCCCACAGGCAATGGGGATGCCACTGGGCTAGGCTTCTCACCTGCCCTGCCCTAGTGATGAGCCAGGAGAGGCCGGCGGCAGGCCCCGGTGCCAGGGCAGTGTAGGGGCTCTTACCAGGTGGCGCGTGTAGGAAGAGCTGGTGCACTGCTGGGTGATACCCATGCAGAAGCAGGGCAGGCAGCCAACCGGGTTGCTGGCGTTCAGGTGAAAGTGGTGGGGCCGGCAATAGCTGCAGGTGAGGCCTTCCACCTGGGCCTGGAGGATGGGTAGAAAGGTGGGTGCAGGGAGCTCAGATGGCTCTCTTGCACCTTCAGCAGCCTTTGAGCCAGGCTTTCCAGCCACTTCCAGCAGTTCTGGGGAGCCCCTGCTGCCCCCATGCCTAGGCCCCGGCTCCCATCAGATGCTGCCTAACATGCCACGAGGCCCCGAGCAGTAGGGCAGAGAAGGGCCCTGCGAGGAAGGGTGGCAGGGGCGCAGGGACAGCCCTGAGGGTATGGTGACAGGGAAGCCCTGGCAACCGCCGTGGCTGCGGTTCAGGGCCTCGTGGAGGGCAGGGGTTTGGACTAACCTTGCACTGGCATTGTCCAGCAGAGTCACACTGGTCGCTGATGCTGCCCTGGGGGTCACAGCCACAGCCGACTGGCTCTGGCAACTGGCCGTCTCCTGAGATGGAGGGAAGCCACAGCTGGAACCCCAAACCTGCCACCGAGCATCCCCATTTTCACCACCCTCTGGGCATCTAACTCACCACCTGAGAGAGGAAGTGTTTGTTTCTGAACACCTACCACGCACAGGCGTTATACACATTCACAGCAGCCCTCTGGGGTACGTGGGCCTTTTACTGCCCCCGTTTTACAGATAAAGAAGCCGAGGCTCAGAAAGGTAAAAGTCACTTGCCCCAGGTTGAAGGAGAACAAAGGCTCTGTCCTAGTTCCACCCCTAGCGTAGCCAGATCCCAAAAGCCTCCCCACCCCAACTCACTTCGACATGGCTGGCCTTGGCTGGGGTTGCCATGGTAACCTGGGGCACACCTGTGGTGAGAGAAAGCACTGGGTGAATGGAGGGAAGAACCACAGAATCCTGGACTGTGCTGGGGGCCCCGTATTGGACTCAATGACCTCAGGGTGCTGGAAGGAAACTATTAGCCTAACTCACCCATTTCACAGATGGGGAAATAGGTGGGAGAAGAAGGGCAGGGACTTGCCCAGTATGGTCAGGCCTCAAACCCAGGACTTTCAGCAAGAATGAGGGGTTTTCTGGGAAGATTCTGGCCTGGTTGGGGCAGGGGGGCAGGGGGTGTTGGGAGTTGGGGGTAAACTGCAGGCCTAGATCTCTGAGGGCCTCGAATGCCAGGCTAAAGGTTTAGGCTCTCGGGTAAAGGAGCTAATTGCCTTCCGGGGGCCTTTGTGAGACAGAGTGGGCGGATTCTGGTTCCTTCTGGTCAGGAGGGCTGGGCCTAGCCTGACTCCAGGGGCAGGCCCTCCTGCACGCTCCCTACCCTGCCCGCACCTGCCTCACCTCTCACAATGACGCCCGCTGTGGCCTGGGGAACACGCATCACAGGTGGGGTGGCCATCTGTGTCCAGAAAGCAAGTGTGGGTGGCTCTGTGGGTGCGGGGGGCAAATTTCCAGTTAGAAGGTCAGCAGCTCTTCTTTCAGGACCAGGGCAGGAAGGAGAGGAGGAGCGGGCATGTGAGTTAACGTGTCCTGAGTGCCAGCTACATGCCAGGCTCTGTGCTAAGAGTTCCATGGCATCATCTCATGCTCACACCAGGGGCCAAAGTGGAGGTACGTCATTATCCCCATTTCACAGATGAAGAAATTGAGGCCCAGAGAGAGAAGTGTATCTTATACAAAGTGACACCTTGAGGAAGTGGTAAGGCCACGATTTAACCACTGCCTCTCAGAAGGGTCTGGGAAGAAGGGAATCTGGGACAGGGCAATGGACGTTTCAGGAAAGGGCAGGTACAGGCAAGGACTGGACGCACTGGCCAGCAGCAGGGGCTCCGTGACAGGGGCATGGCTGGCAGTCTTGTGGTGTCCCACGCTGGGCATCCCCATAATATCCGGGCTGGCACTGCTCACATTGGGGGCCCTCTGTGTGGTGCTGGCAGCCCTGTGTGGGGGGGTAGAACGTGGGTTGAGGCTGAGCCCCTGGAGGCCACAGATCCCTGGGGTAGGAAGGAAGGAGGGTGGGACTCACCTGGCAGGCACCTGTTTCGGGCTCACAGACCTCTGTATGGCCATGGCAGCTGCAACGTTCGCAGGTGCCCAGGTAGAGGCCGCTGGGCATGCGTGTATAGCCTGTGTCACAGTCCTGGGGGCAGGAAGATGACGGTGGAGGGACTTCCTCAGCAGGGGCTGTTCTGGGAAGGGACCACTGGATGGCTGGGGCGGGCTTGGGGAGGTGGGAGAGCTAAAGGAGGAGGAGCCAGCAAGCACCGTGGAGGGAGCTGGCTGGACAGGTGGGTGGGGCCCAGGGCTCACCTGGCAGGATGGGCCACGGTACCCAGGTGGGCAGGTACACTGCTCCACTTCCAGTGCAGGGTCCTGGCCGGTGTCCTCAGGCACAGCCACATCCATGCTGATGCCAGAGACCCTGGGTGTGGCAAGAACCACTATGAATGAGCACTCGCGCTGGGTCTGGCACCCCTGGAGCCCTACGCGCTATCACCTCATTAATCCTCCCAGCGGCCCTGCCGTGATGCTACTGGGGCCCCGCCCAGCTCCCTGACTGGGCGTCCATGCCCCAGCAGCTGCAAGGGCTGTGGTGAAAGGCTTATACCTGTAACTTCCTCCAGGGAATGAGCCTTCCTTGCCAGGAGAGGTCACACTGTCCCACTCCCTTGGGGTGACCAATGACAGACTGACCCAGGGTACAAAGGCCCCTCTGCCTCAAGGCAGGATGACTTTGCAGGGCTCCATGGGGATGAGACCGAGGCTGGTCTTCACCTGACACCGCTTCCTTGCCTGGCCACTTCTCCCTCCTGTGTCCCTCCCTCCCAGGTTCTCCTTGTCAATCACGGGCACCCAAATCCCCATCTCAGGCTTTGCTTCTTGGGGACCCGACCTAAGACAAGCCTTCTGAGGGAGGTACTGTTATAATCTCCATTTTACAGATGGGGAAAATGAGGCACAAGAAGGCCGCAGAGCCAGAAAGCAGCAGAGCTGGCAGTCTGGCTGCACCATGTCGCACCGCTTAGCCTGGAGCCACCCCCAAGTCCCCTCTGGTCCTGCCGCCCCGGGCCCCAGACACCTGCTCTCCGCTGGCCGCTGGGTGTAGGATGCCTGGATCAGGAGGGTGTCGACGTCCGCCAGTGCCATCAGCAGGTGCTCCCGCGTGGCCGGCTGCCCGTCAGGCCGCTGCCATGCTTGCTGCCGAGGAAAGAGCTTATGGGCTGCAACCCCTGACAGCCTGACACCTGAGTGAGAGGAGCAGGGGGCCTGCCCGCCTCCCCCCGCGGGTCTCCTGGGATGGTGCTGCTCACCTCTCGGAAGGGCACGGTGAAGGTGCTGGGCTGGCCGGGGCTAGGCTCCTGGGAAGAGTGATGCTCCAAGATAATGTTATTGCCCTGCAGTACCACCAGCGGCTGCCTGTGCAGGGGCGCGGAGCCAGGCTGGGGCCGCTGGGTCACTGTAAAGCGCAGCTCTCCGCCATAGGAGGTCACCTGGGACACAAGGCAGACAGGTGCTCAGCTGGGGCCCCCACCGTCGGGCCCTGCCACTGCTCCAGCCACCTCCTCCGCCTCTTCTCCAAAGGTACCATGCTGCCTGGAATTCCCTTTCTCATCCCACCCCCGCCCACCTTGTCCCCCAGGAAGCGTGAAGGGAGGCTCCAGAAGTAGGGCCCAGATGGGAGGCTGTGGAAGGAGGAGAAGACCAGTTCCCCGGGCATGGGCGACGAGATGCCCTCGCTGGTGTTGTGGGTGCCCGCGGCGTTGGTCAGGCTGAACGAGGTGGGCTCCTCAGAGGCCCCCAGCACCTAGGAGGTGGGGGGAGAAGAAGGCGGGATGGGGGCCATGGCCTGTGACTGGCCCTTGGTCCACCCAGCCCTGGGCTTGGAGGTCCCGCCAGTGTGCCCAGCCACCCGCCTCGTGTAGGTACCTGTGCGCGGCTCCAGGAGGAGCTGGTGCACTGGCGACTGACGCCCATGCAGAAGCACTTGAGGCAGCCGTCAGGGTTGCGGGTGCTCAGGTGGAAAGAGCCAGCGACACACTCGTTGCACAGGCGCCCCACCACGTTGTTCTGCAGGCACAGAGCTGGGAGCTGCAGGGTGGCCCACAGGAGGGGCTGCCTGGAGCTTCCGGTCCAATCCACCCATATTCTAGATGGGAACCCAAGGCCAGAGGGAGCCGTGAAAAGAGCACATGTATGAGGGCGGCCACCATGTGAACAATAATTCCCCATTAATGGGAGGTTATACAACCAATCGTTTTTCTCTTTTCTCTTTGGTTGCTAGGGGGCTCACGAATAAATTTTAGACTTGAAATATAGCAACGTGGTCAGAATAATTACTGCTACCATGAATGGAGTGTTTCATGAACTGTGCTAGTTTCTATTCAACCAGCACCTCATTTAACTCCTCTGAGTCCCTTGAGAGGGATGTGACATCTCCATGCTTCACACGAGGAAACCGAGGCTCAGGGATGGGAAATGATTTACACAGGGTTCCTCAGCTTGCTAATCCGCTCTGGGATGTAACATCAGGAATGCCTGATTCCAAAATCTGCCCAGTTCTTTCTTCTGCAGACACCTGATGCTCCCACCCTCAATGCAAACCATTTCCCTCCTCTGAGCCCCCATCTCCTCATCTGTGAGTTGGTGATGCTATTAGCTACACCATTGTGTCAATGTGGAATGAAAGCACGGTTAAAGCAAAGCTACAGTACAGATATAACGGTCTCACAAAGAATGACTAGCAAAGGACCTGAGACTTGAACCCAGGTCACCTGCCACCCCAAACCAGCGCTCCTTCCTGATGCCGGGCCACCTCTCGTGAAGGGGAAGACAAGCCCACCAGGTCCATCCGCCTGCAGCTAGGTCACCACCCACTGGCCAAGGAGCGATGGAGAGGATGGAGCCTCCTTCCTCCCTCTCCCAGCTGTGTGCTGGGACCCAAGGCCCCTGGGGTGGGGGAGGGGAGGGCACGCGTACCTTGCAGAGGCAGGCCTCTCCAGAGGTCCCCGTGCTGCCTCGCTCATCACAGCGCACAATCTGCTGGTCTGGAGACACAAAGTAGGTATGGACAGGCAAGACGGGAGTGGGATGGACATAATCTGGACAGAGTGGGGCGGCTCCCCAAGGATCATGGGGTTTGTGCTGGACTTGGGGACTGGGGCCTGGTGGGCAGCCTGGGGAGGTGCCAGGGGATGGTGGCTGCGATACTCACTGGTGGGCCTGCACTTCCCGCCGGGCTGGATGGGGTTGCCCTCATATCCGGGGGCACAGCTGGGGAAGGGAGAGGGTTGTCAATGGCACTCCCATGCCCCCACCCATGATGGCCTGCTTCTCCCAGCCCCCACCGGCTCTCCCTCACCTCTCACAGCGGCGGCCTGTGTAGCCTGGGGCACACGCATCACACGTGGCTTGGCCATCCGTGTCCAGGAAGCAGGTATCTGAGAACCTGTGGGTACCAAGTGGACAGAACATGGGGCAGGGTTGCGATGATGGGCCAGGCCAGGGCTTACAGTCCCACTCTGGGAATGACTGCTGTCCACAGGGACATAGCAGGCTATGAGGCCCACTTGCTCTTGGTCTGCAGCCTCATAGCAACACTAGGAAGACAGATGGCCCCATTGTATGGAAAAGGAAGCAGGCCTGGAGAGGTCAAGGGGCCTAGAATAATTTAGTGACCGGGTGAAGATTTGAACCCAGGCAGGTCTCCCATCTCCCTGCCCAGAGGATGCCCCTAGCCGCAGCACTGCCCGCTCCCTCAGCCCTATGTGCCCCATCTCGAGCTGGCTCTGACCTGCGGGAGGCGTCGATGTACGGGCAAGGGCAGGGCCGGCAGGCAGTGGCCGTGGCCTTGGTGGCGTCACCAAAGAAGCCGGCCTTGCATTTGTTGCACTGTGGTCCCTCTGTGTTGTGCTGGCAATTCTGGGAGGAAGGGGAGGGAGTGGTTCAGGTTCTACAGAGCAGCCCTCTGACCCCAGTGTGGGACCACCTTGGACCAGATGGGCTCCCTGACGGTGGGCCTTTGAGGCTAGCTGGATCAGCCTCTGCCATCATGCTGGAACTACCACAGCTTTGCAGACAGGGGAACACCCAGCTCCATCCTGACGGGGAGCTCACCACCTCACGTGGCAGCCTGTCCCATAGAAGGTTCCAAATGCCTGCTTTGTATTGACCTAAACCCACATTCTTCTTCCAGTCTGCACCCACTGGTTAGTTTTGCCCTCTGTAGGCCGTTCCTTTTACCCCTGACAGCTCTTCAGGGATTTGGAGATAACAGTTTTCCCTGCTTGAGCCTTCTTTCTGTCAGCTCCACAATCCCAGCTCCCTCCACCATTCCTAAGAAATAATGTTATGATTTATAGGCTCCTTCCTCTTAGGAATGCCCTGCTAAAGGCCATGCTTTACACAGTACTATCCAGGATTGGTATGACCAAGGTGGAAGAGAGTAGCACTTTCACCTCTCCCATCTGGACATAATATCTCTGTTAATGCATCCAGAGGTCATGATAGCTTGGGTGGCAGCCATGGCAGTCATTCTGGAGGCTTGTGCTAAGCTTTGGGTACAAGGAAGCCTCAGCCTGAACCTCCCACTGAGCCCTTGCCCCTAGCCAGTATCCAAGTGCCAGCTGGCATGACTCACCAGGCAGTGGCCATACACAGGGTCACAAGAGCTGGCATGGCCATTGCAGTTGCAGCCAGAGCAGGTGCCCAGGTAGGGCCCACCAGGCACCCGGGTGAAGTGGGCATCACAGCTCTCACAGGACAAGCCGGAATAGCCAATGGGGCATCTGTGGGGACAGGACCAAGACACTGGCTGCAAGAACCATGAGGCCTTGCTGTTTCTCCCCTATCTTTGCCAGGGTCCCTGTGGTCCCCGGCCCTGCCAGGTCAGGCACCTGCACTCCTCTACGCTGTGGGCGCGGCCATGGCTGGTAGCGTAGGTGACAGTTGTATCCATGGAGATGTCACTCAGCCCCACACTGGCCATCTTGGCGTTGTACACTGTCTGGATAAGCACAGCTTCCAGGCTCTGCAGCACCTGCAGCATCTCCGCTCGCTGCACTGGCCGGCCAGACTCATGGACCCAGTGCTCCTGGGTGTGGACAAAGGTGGGAGGGGTCATGCATCAGCACCTGCCCAGCCTGTACCCCCTTCACTGCCAGCCCTGAGGGATCAGGCCCCACACACCTCAGAGAAGTGGACCTGGCGCAGGTTCACAGAACCGGGCTGGGTGGGCGTGTGGCCTCGGGAGAGCAGGCGATGTCCGGCGCCCACCAGGACCACGTCTGGCCGCTGCACTGGCTCCAGCATGCCACGTGCCAGCTCATAGCGCACCTTGTAGCGCAGGGAGCCACCGTAGGAGTCCACCTGGCCGAGATAGGGCAGATCAGGGCTGGGACAGTCATGGGCACGCTTGATGCCCACTGTGTGTCCACTCGTTCCCCTCCTCCCTCACTCTGCATAGCTGGTACTGCGTGTCCAGCACGGAGCTGGGCACAGGGAAGCAGAGATGGGTGGGACTTGGGCTCTGCTTTGGGTATGCTCAGTCCAATTTGGGGGAGGAGTCTGATAATACTGTGTAAAAGGTGCCCAGGGAGGCCGGAGGAGGGCACTGGGCCCAGCTCAGACGTGGGGAGTGGTCCGAGAGGGCTTTCCAACAGCTGAGTCAGCATTCCTCCCAACCTGACCATGGCAGGCCTGACCCTGCCTTGAATGAACGAGCCGCTGCCCACGGGGGGCTGCGCTGGGGCAAGACGACACGTCTCCCAGAGCAGAGATTGCCCTGCTCCACGGCTTCAGAGGGAGCGGAGCCCAGGCAGGTTCTGGGCATGTGCAGCGGGGCTCGGCCACCTCCCCATCCAGGGCGGCAGCCCGGTCTGTCACCTTGTTGCCCAGGAACTGCTCAGGCAGAGCCCAGAAAGAGTCATGGACCAGGAAGCGTCGGGACAAGTCGACCAGCTGGAACTCCTGCAGAGCGGTGTCGATTTGCAGCTGGGTGGAGGAGAGGGGCGGCATGCCAGGCTGTGTGGGCATCGTCACATTCACGCCTGGGTGGCAAAGGGGAGGGGTGAGGGCCATGCATGTTCTGGCCCGAGATAGCCCCCTTGAGGGGCTGTAACCCAGAGAGATGGGAAAGTCTTGGGAGAAGTGTGATTTAGAGAGAACGTTAGTCTCTCTCCCAAAGTCAAATAAAAGCAAAGGTTTTTTTTCCTCCTGAAGTTCTGGAGCGTCTCCCAAAGCATGCTCTGGGCAAAGCCAATACTTCAGAATGATGGTTGGGAACCACCTGGGAACCCCAGGGTCAAGGAAAGGTCAAAGGGATTTTTTGCAGCAGGACTTTTCAGAGCCTTTGCTTGCCAATAGATCCATGGACTGTCAGGGTTGGAACAGCCCACAGGGGCCAGTAGAGAGCTACACAGGGCTGAAGAATGGGCGCCCAAGTCCTGGTTCCACCACCCTCCAGATGTGTGATCTGAGCAAAGGCCTCAGTTTCTCTATCTGTAAAATGGGGGTAATAGTGGCTTGCTTCACAGGGTTATTAGGAAGCTAAAATGAACAAACTGATATAAAATGCTTAAAACAGAATGTGGCACAGAGGAGGTGCTCAAAAACCGGTTAGCTGTTACTGTTGCTGTTATTATGACAGGTCATCTAGTCCAGCCCTCTCCTACACACACACACACACACACACACACACACACACACACACACACACGGGAATTCTCTCTACAGCACCCTCCCAGATCTCGAAGGCAGTACCAACCATCCAAGAGATGGCATTTCTGTGATGATGGCAATGTTCCTGAACCCAGGTCCGTTTGATGCCTGGGCCCACGCCATTCTGCCTCTCAGAGCCAGAGAGAACTGAGTCCAACTGCCTGGCTTTATGTTTGGGAAAACAGGCCCAAAGAAGCCAAGAGTCTCAAAGTCACACAGGCAGTAACTAGTGCATCTGGAGGTCAGCCCTGGGCTAAGAAGATGCCAAAGCCTTGGTTCTTAATGCTCTGGGGTCACTGGTGCCTCTGCATTCTGCAGGGTGAGGATGATGAGGACGGTGAGGATGACATTACTGGATACTTACTGGGCACTTACCAGGGACCAAGCACTATTCTGAGTGGCTTATGCATATTAATCCATTAAGTCCTTATAACAACCTGGGTAGTTAATATTTTATCCCCATTTTGTAGATGAGAAAACTGAGACACAAGATAGTAACTTGGCTAAGGGCACACAGGCAGTAAGGGTCAGGGTCAGGATTTGAACCCGGACTCCGGCTCCAGAGCCCATCCTCATCGTCACCTAACGCAGGCAAATATCAACTGTGGGTTTGGCTTTTCCTAAAAAAGTTTTGTTTTCCCCTGAAATGCTCTTCTTACGGAGCTCAGCATTTCTTCAGCAACCCCGTGTCCCTCCCTGAACTGGCCCCATGTGTCCAGGGCATGCTGCTCTCCCATATCTGCCCTCTGAGCCCGTTGGAGCCTGCCGCTTGCCTCCCATCCACCAACGCACCCTTGAAGTCATTGGGCTGGTCAAAGCGCAGCCGGATCTGGTCTCGGAAGCGGCGGCTGCTCTGGCACACGGTGGTGATGCCAAAGCAGAAGCAGGGCAGGCAGGAGGCGCTGTGCTCCAGGTAGAAGTGCCCGTCGGGGCAGGGTCCTGAGGGGCGGCAAGGGAGTGGGCTACGGCCGGTCCCAGGCAGGCAGCCCCGGCTCCAGCCCCACGCCCGGTGCCCACCTGCCCATGGGCCGTACCTCGCTGCGGGATGAGCTCCAGGACACCGTCGGGAATGCCGAACACCATGCCTCGGGCGTTCATGGCCTCACAGGTGTAGGCGCCCTGGTCTGCCTCCTTCACATCACGAATGGTCAGCGTGCCACGGCCTCCCTCACTCGTCATTGTCACCCTGGTGGGCCCCGAGACAGAGGTGGGGGTCAGGCCTGGACCACTGGCCGCACCTCCCCCATGTCCCCAGCCCCTGCCGGGGCCCAGAGCTGTACCTGGGATGAGAGGGGATGTGGCCCCAGTTGAGTCTCCAGTTGATGATGGGGGTGGGGACGCCAATGGCCACACAGGTGAAGGTCACCGTCTGGCCCCGGGAAGCCTGGACCGACTCTTGGGGAGGGGTCACCACCTGGGGAGGCACTGGGAGATGGGAGCAGGAGTGAGGGGTGGGAGGGGCAAAGGGAGGAGGAGTGGGGTGGGGGTGGGGGGAATGGCTCAGAGGAGCCAGGCCGGAGAAGAGACTGTGGGGAGGGGCCCAGGGCCCCGAGCTCGCCGCCCAGCTCCCTGCTCACTGCAGCCAAACTCGTCGCTGCGGTCGGGACAGTCGCTCTCCTCGTCACAGTGGAAGCTGGCCGGGATGCACGTGCTTGTGGAGACACAGCGGAACTGCGTGGGCCCGCATACATCCTCGGGGTGCTTGGCGGCTGGGGACAGAGCCAGGTAGTGTGGGCAGTGGGCACTGCCCTCAGGGAGGACCCCCCATTGCCTACCCATGCCCAACAGCCCACCCTGTCCACCTTCCCCAGGTGACCCCAGGATCACTCTCTCATCTCGCCTACATGACAACACAGCTGCCCTGACCAGGCCCAGACCCAGACTCTGCTGCCACGACGCTGTCCACAACGTCATGGTCACCGGTCAGCAATGAAGCACACTCTACCTGCATTCCTCAAGACAGTTATACCTGGCACGCCACAGTCACTCAGCTCCTCCCACAGCCAGCCACCAGAGAAGCACAAGACCCCTGGTCAAAGGCACGGCCCCAGTGGCCAGTATCTCTGGATGCCGGGAATACCTGGGCAGTTCTGGCTACTGGAAAGGTCTTGTGAGGGCCTGCCGCAGCCTGGACCTCATTGTTCTGTACCCCTCTAAGTAGCCTGACCTGAGGCAGCCATCTCTGGACTGGCCAGAGGCCTGGAGCTGGCCTGGCCCCAGGGCTGGGCCCCAGCTAGACATCTCTAGCAGATGGTAACTGACATTCTTTTTCTGGGAGACTGAGCTTGATACAGACACACAGGCAGGGACAGAAAGGGCAGAGTGGTGCAGGAGCAGAGGCCACCCGTCCACAGAGAAGGCACAGAGAGGAGAGCAGGAGGCAGCCACCTACTCCCACTCCCTCGGGGGCTTCTGTCCCAGCACCCCACGAGCCCCCAAAGTCATCTGGCTTTCATGTTCTCTGTTCTGCGCTCTGTCAACAAGGACTTGGTCTTCCTTAGACTGTTCCCCCGCAGAGGCCTCTGAGAAGGGCTTTTCAACTAAAACCCTCAATTACTTCTCTCTCCCAAGGGGCCATGTTGTCAGGCAAGCTTAGAGCCACAGAAGGGCATCATAAAACTCTGCCAGTCTGCAGCACGATGCTGCTTCTCTCCAGGGTTGGCTGCCGAGCGGGGAAGGTGAGGGGAAGCAAGGAGGAGAAGCTGGACCGGCGGACACTGGGAATGTCGACACGCACTCAAACATGTGACCCAGCATCACAGAGCAATGGTTAGAAGATTATCCTCAATCTTGGACTAATAAGCCCCAAGGTTCACCTCATAGGACAGAAACCACAAGATGCTACCTGATATGGTCTCTGACTCTCCAGTCTCACCCATTTGACTGTCATAATGTTTATAACATTGACTAGATGGATGGATGAGCAATGGATAGATGGCTGGACAGATGAAGAGGAGGAAGGAAAGATGTTGGCTGTATGAATGGCTGGCTGCCTGGAGAGCTGGCAAGATGCATAATGCATGGATGGATGATAGATGGACGGATGAAGAGATGGATGGCAGGAAGGATGTTGGACAAATGGATGGATGGATAGACAACAGATTGATGGATGATAGAATGGATGATGAAATGGACAGAAGGAAGGACGCTGGATACGTAGATAGGTAGACAGACTGATGAAGAACTTTGCAGATAAATAATGGATGGATGCATAGTTGGATGAGTGGGTGGGTGGATAAATGGATGCGAGGGAGGAAAGATGCTGGACAGACGGATGGACAGATAGATAGTGGATGGTTGAATGGTCACATGGATGAAAAGCTGGGCAGATGGAGGAACAAATAACTCAGAACCAGCTCTAGATGAAAAAACTCTAGGCCCGTAAGAGGAAGGCTTTGACTCACACATACATCAAGGACCCCTTCATCAAGGGACCCTCGTGTATCAAGCCTACTCGTCTGACCCACACACAAGCATATATGACAAAGAGAAGATGAATGGTAACAAAATAAATAAAGAGACATTAACCACGGGTAGTCTACTGCTTGCTACAAAGGCCAGCTCAGAGTCAAAGAGAGATAAACCTTAAAGTTTGTCCCCAGGGCCTCTACCATTCAGCCAGGGACAGCACACAAACCTACCCTCGAAGGGTCGGGGCTCGGGGAGCTAGGCCAATGGGCCGGGGGCGCCGGGCGGGCGCTGGGACACTCACGGCAGTCGGCTTCATCGGTGCGGTCCTCACAGTCAAAGTCGCCATCACAGCGCCACAGCTTGAGGGCACAGTGCCCGTTTCCACAGGGGAACTCGTTGGGTTCACAGGGTGGGGTGGGGCCTGGGGGGACCAGGCAAGGTTCAGCCAGCGGCCCTCAGTGGCCATCTCCCCACCCCCTGCATCCCCACCCACGCCCCTGCCCGGCCCTCACCGCAGTCCAGCTCGTCACTGCCGTCCCTGCAGTCCTCCTGCCCATCACACACGTAGTCTTTGGGGATGCAGTGCCCACTGCGGCACGTGGCCTCGTGGGGCCCACAGGGCACGGGCCTGCCTGGACTGGGGAACACAACCTGGGGAGCAGGGGTGGCTGGGAGCTGCTGTGTGACGGCTGCCTCCGGCTGGGACGGTACAGGTGGTGTCTCCGCCAGAGGTGCTGGCTGTGAGCTGAGCTGGGGGACCGGCTCCTCTGTGGACAGAGCCCGCTTAGCGTTGGCATGAAGGGGTGGCTCCTCAGCCCTCGCCCCCTCCCACTCCCCGGCCCTGACCCTGTCATCACCCCTCCGGTGTCCCTGCCCACCTCCCGCACCTAACCCGCCTAACCCCTTGGCCTGCAGCAAACCCTCCCAGCCCCGGACTGACTTGGAGGCCACCGTGTCCCCAGACAGCCCCTCACCACAATCGAGTTCATCAGACATGTCCCTGCAGTCAGGCCTCCGGTCACAGCGATACTCCAGGGCCACACACTCATTGTAGCGGTGACAGGCAAACTCCGCCTCGGTGCAGACCCTTGGGAACTGGGGCACTGCGGGGGTGTGGGACAGTCAGAGAGGCAGGCAGGAGGTTGGCAGAAAATGTCACGGGCGGCACAGGTGCTGCAGAGCTGGGAGGGGGCTTTGGGGCTCCGTGTCAGGCCACGTGGTTTCTGGCAGACTCAGTGAGGGCACAGAGCACGTGGTGAACACATCCACAGCACATGTGGGATGTGGGCTATGTGGCAGTGGCCTCACCCATCAGTTACACAAACCCCACACACAGTTAACACTCCACACCATGCAACGACCACAGCACACACGTGCGGGCCACAGCCAGGCCTAGAGAGGATGAAGAGGAAGGGGAGGAGGGGAGGCCTGTGGGCTGTGCCCAGCCATCTTGCCCTCATCCTTCCTTCCCCTCCATCCATTAGCTTCTCTAGTTACCCGGCTCAGCCTGGGTCTGGCTTACACTCTCACCTGGTGTCACTGCGGCCACCACAGCGGCCAGGGGGGGCGGGGGTGTCTGTGCTGGAAAGGAAGGTGTGATCAGCAGCCGTCCCACCTGGGACCCGGGGGCTATGGGCTGCAGGGCTGAGCCAGGCCCATCCTACCATCCCTAGCCAGGAGGACTCATTGGAAAGTGGGGATAAGAGGACTGGAGCCTCAGCAATCTTCAGACCTGGGCCTGGGGATGCCAAAGAACAAACTTGATCTTTGGGCACATTAATTGAGGTTTTACGTGCAGAACAAATGATTCACCCTTTTTTTCTGATTGGGTGACACCATGGTAGGGATGAAGTTTGTTCAGTTCTGGGTTCCACTTAGTCCGGGATGGTGACATTTCCCAGAGAGAGGACTGAGATGGAGACTGGGATGGGCTGGGAACTGTAGCTTGTGAGGAATGAACTGGGACTGCTTGGCCTAGAGAAGAAAACACTCAGGGAGTTGAAACAGGAGACAGAGGGTGCAGCGAAAAGAAAGCTGGGCCTGTATAAAATGGATAACTAATAAGAACCTGCTGTATAAAAGAAATAAATACAATAAAATAAAATAAAATTAAAAAAAGAAAGCTGGGCCGACTGAGGGTACGAAGGCCAGGCCTGCACATCTAACAGCTGTGTGGCTTGGGGCCAGTTTCCTGTTCTTTCTGAGCTGCGTTTCTCAGCTCGTCTCGTCACAGGTTCTGGCAAGACCAGCAGAGACACAGGGTTTGGTTTACATTCTGGCTTTTGCACTATCTGTGTATGTGGATTTGGATAAATCATTTTTCCTCGCTGGGCCTCAGTGCCCTCATCTCTAAAACAGGAGAAATAATATCTGCTTCATAGGAATTCTTATGAAGACTGAACGGTCAGTGAAGAATTGTTGGTTATTATTAAACACAAAAGTGTTTTTGGACTTGAAAGCACTGTACGAAGAAAGGAATTATTATTACCTATTGTCAACATAGAGAGGTTAATAGAGAGTGGAAATTGGGTCTACTGAGTACATGTTAGAGGAAACAGATGTTGCTCAACCCAAGCCAAGATTGCATAAAGATTGATGGGGCAGACTCACAAGGTAGTGAGCTCCCTGTCCCTAGTGGTGTGCAAGGCCAAGCTAGGAGAGCCCATGGTGGTGACACTGAAAGGGGGCCCACATGAGTTTGAGAAATTGGAGGAGGTGACCCTCAGTTCCAGGACAGGCTCACCTGTGCCCAGGCGTCGGAACTGGAATCCCTGGGGAGAGGTGATGTAGGAGGCGATGGAGCCACTGGAGATGACGGTGTGGAGCACCTCCTGAATCTGAGCCCCATCTGCATTCCCTTCGGAGCCCACATCCAGCTCCACAAAGACCCAGCCGTCCAGCTCCCTAGGGACGGGTGTGGGGGGGCAGGGCAGCAGGGTGAGGAAGATGCCTGGGGTCTCAGCTCCTCCCTTGGCCCCCTGCCTGATGCTCAGACCTGATCTCTTGACTCTCCCCCTGCTTCTGGATAGCCTGTACCCCATGCAAGGCAACTTAAAGTCCAAACTGTACCCCTACCAATTCCCGAATTTCTACCAATAGAAGTTCAGCCCATTAGGCCTCTCTTGCCTCCCCTCCTGGCACCCGGGCTCCTCCCCATCCTTGTCAGTCCCTCACCAGCCCCCACCCCCCACCCCAGGGGACCCTTCTCACTTGATGAACACCACACTGACAACCTGGTCTCCAGGAATCTTCAAGTACTCTGACTCCAGCTGGAGAGGGACACAGCACCATCAGCCTCCAGATCCCTTCACCCCACCTTCAGTCCTGCCCTGCCATACTCGGGGAGCTCCCCAAAGCCCCTTCACCTCACCGTGTCTACCACAGCCTCGGACACCTCTCGGAACTCCTCGGAGCCTGCATCCTCCAGCTGAGGGCTGTAGTCGATGGAGCGAGTGAAATTTACCAGGGCTCGGAAATAAACTGCAGAAAGGAGTGGTGGGAGGGTCACTATGAGGGGCCCAGCCTGGCAGGTAGTGGCCTCAGGCAGCTGGGCCAGTGGGTGGAAATGGGGGGGACGGTCCCCAGAGGCCTCTCGCTGAGGCTGACACCTGTGTACCCACAGCTGTGCCCAGCACTGCCTGTAGGAGAGCACATGCTGCAGTGGCCCTGGCAGGCCGCCCAGGGGTCAAAGCCGAGGCCCCACCCTTGACTGAATGGCTTCAACTAACAGGGAAAATGGCCCGATCCAGACACCAAGTGATAGTGCAGAAGAGACCTCCACTGGCTCAGAGGAAGGCTGGGTAAGAAGGGGTGGCTTCCAGAGCAGGAGGACCTGGCACAGAATTTTTTTTTTGGCCGCGCCGCGCGGCTTGTGGGATCTTAGTTCCCTGACCAGGGATCAAGCTCGGGCCCCCCACAGTGAAAGCACTGAGTCCTAACCACTGTATCGCCGGGGAAGTCCCCTCTTTTTTTTTTTTTGGCACAGAAATTACTCGAGAGTGACCGTGACATGCTTCCCCACCCCCCCATTCATGCCAGTCATTGCCCTCAGGGCTCAGCTCAGTCACCACCTCCTCCAAGAATACTGCCTGAGCTGCCCTCCTTTCCCAACCCTGGCTGGGTAGAGGCCTCTCCTCTGGGGGTCCCCCAGCCCCTTGGCTTCTCCCATCAGAGCACCTTCTACCCCACGTGGCATAGATCCTGCCAGAGCATCATCATAAAGATCGTGGGTTCTGAGGTCAGCCGCACATCAGGCATGGACCTTACCTCTCTGAACTTCTGTTTCCCTTTTGGTCAAATGTGCATATTAATTACATTTACCACACTGGGTTGCTGCGGGGAATAAATGATATCATGCTTAGAAGGCCATCTCCCTGTGCATGAAGATGCAGCGCCTGGCATAGAGCAAGTGCTAGGGAATCAGAAGCTGTTGTCATCTTTCTACTGCCAGACTATAAACTTGATGGGGGGAAACCTTGGATCTCATTCACCCTGTACCCCAGTGCTCGCATAGAGCCTGGCACAGAGTAGGTGCCTAATAAGTGATTGCTGAATAAATTCATAGCAGATTGGGGTGAGCATACACTTACAACTATTGTTTATTAAGCACCTACTATATACACTTTATGCACATTAAATCTCATAATGTTCAGAGTTCATAATAGAAGTTATAAATATGAGTTGCAAATGAATCATATATATGTACACACACACACACGCACACACACACACACACACACACACACACACACAGTGCTTAGATCAGAGCCTGGCACATAGTAGGGGCAATATAATATGAGCTATTACTATATGAGAGGCAGTATAGCTTAGTGGTTAAAAGCTCAGCCTCTGGAGCAAAATTTCCATTTACAATTAAAATAACTTAAAATTGCCCTGTGACCTTAAGCAAGTTACTTAATCTCCCTGTGTCTCAGTTTCCTCATCTATAAAACAGGGACGATGGTAGTGCCCACCCCAGAGGGCTGTTGGGAGGATGAAATAAGATAATGAATGTAAAATGCTTATGGCAGTACCTGGCGCACACTAGGGGCTGCATGCATTAGCTGTATTATCTCTGGTCTTTAAGACAAACTGAAGGAATGGATTTGGTTTTATTTCTTCCCATCTGAGAGAAGCATTCATTGCTTTATCGAATCTATATTGAAGGTCTTTCTTATGCTAGGCAGTGTTCTAGGGGCAAGGGATATAGCAGTGAACTTCATAAAGATCACTTTTTAGGGGGAGGAGAAAGGAAATAGAACAAATGGGCAAGGAATATATGGACTATGAGGAAAAAAAAACAAGGGCTGGGGGAGCGGGCGTGCTGGGGTGGGGGTAGGTCGTTACTTCCCCAGGGCGGCCAGGAAGGCCTCTCCGCAAAGAGTAAGGCACCGGGAGGCAGCTGAGAGAAGAGCACTCCAGGCAGAGGGGACAGCAGCTGTCCCTGAGGCAGAAGTGGGCTCTGAGAAGTGACAGACGAGCAGCGCGTGGGCAGCAGAGCAGGGAGTGGCACTGGCTGGGCCTGTCCTCTTTCCCCTTTACTCTGTCCGGCAGGTCCACAGGTGCGCACGCCCTCTGCGCCTGGACCCTCCCCCTCTGCGGCTCACGGAGCAAGTCCTGGGCGCATCAGGCAGCCTAGCAAGCACCGGAGGGAACTCCTGCACCAAGAGAAGGTGCTTGTGAGGGCAGCGCCGCCTGCACTGCATCACGGGGACCGTGCTGGGCTGGGCTCCGGGGTGCCGGGCGGGCGGGGCCCCGTGGGCTGGAGTGTGAGGGTCGCGAGCTTGGCCACAGAGGCCCCTTGTGAGCTGGCACAGAGGCCCATTGAAAGTCCCCCACCCTGGCCCCTGGCCTCAGCCCTGCGGCCCAGCGCGGGCGAGGAGGCCAGGCCTCTGCCCAGGAATGTGCCCGCTGTTGGGGGAGGGGGCTGAGGCTCCACAAAGCCCCTTTCTACTAGGGCCTGGGAAGGGCACGGACCCTGCAACCTGACCCCACCCCCTGCCTTCTCCCAGATCAGGGGCAGGTCAGGATGAGCACACCCCCTTTTCCACCCTGAGCGGCCTCCCCGTGGCAGGTATCCGAGGGCTGGGGCAGAAGGTGAGTTTCAGGAACCAGCCCCCAGAGCTGAGGGTGCTGATGGGGAGTGATGCAGCCCGGGGTGGGTGTGCTCTCTGGGCGCCTGCCTGGCTGACCAGCTCCACGCTGGCCCTCATCTGACCCCATCTGGACAGCTCAGTTGGAGCCAATGGCTGGAGGGACGGGAGGCCCAGAGCTGCCCGGCACCCCGAGTGGGGTGGGGAACGCACACCCGACCACCCCCAGCCCCGGAGCCAACTACCCCACCTACGCTCGATACCCAGTCCCTGCTCAACAGAACTCCTCCCCCACACACCTGGGCCCCCGAACCCCAGCCCAGTTCCTCTGGGTCCCCAGGATCAGCGAGGCCCGAGGCCCTGGCCTTTTCCCCGAAGGGTTGCTGCACCCATGCTGCCTACACCAGGGGTCCGGCCCACTGTGCTTAGATTGTATGCCCGGCTGGGGCCTGGCTGCCTCCTGGGCAGGGGCAGGGGAGAAGGTGAGGCCAGCTGGGGTGGGGACAGAGGCAGGCCTGGCCCCAGACCCTGCAGAGAGGTGCCTCTGACCCTCAAGTGTGACCAAGTGCAGGCTGGGGAGGAAAAGAAGACAAAGGAGTGAGAGGAAGAGCTGGGAGAGAGGAGGGGGAGGGAGAGAGGGAAAGGAGACTCCTCATCGGGCTCCAAGGCCATCACACCAGCCACGGGAGGGTGGCCCGGGGGTGGCCCAGGGCCTGCAGAGAGGGAGGTGAGGAGGGGCAGAGACAGCAGGGAGGTGAGGAGGGGCAGAGACGGCAGGGAGGTGGAGAGACCAAAGGGAGAGACAGAGGGGGGAAATGACAGAGAGACACAGAGACTGATGGAGACAGAAAACAGAAAGAGATGAAACAGACAGAGAGATGGAGACAGAGACACAGAGAGATAGATATAGGCAGAGACACAGAGAGAAAGTGGTGGGGAGAATGAGAGAGAGAAAAGACGAGACAAAGGCAGATTGGAAAGAGGGAAAGACAGGAACATGGAAGCAGAGATGCAAGTCCAAGAGGTGGAGGGAGAAAGGCAGCATGAGACAGAGACACACAGAGTAGGAAAGAGATGGCCCAAGGTAGGGGAGGGAGGGAGCAGGAGAGACATGTAGACAGTTTGTCAGCAGGACAGACAAAGAGACAGTCAGAAGGTGGAAAGATTGGGCGAGGGGAGGTGGGCAGGGATCCCAAGGTGGGGAGGCAGAGCCAGGAGCTGTCCAGGAGGGGGACTGGCCTGGGGGTGGCAGTCAGGGCTGGGACAGAGCCAAGGGGAGCCGCAACCCTGCCCGAGGGAAGGGGAGACGGAGGAGCCATCTCAGACATTCCAGCGTCGGGGGTTGGGTCAGTCAAGGGGTGGCCAGGCACGGCCCCATCATGGTCAGGATGGCCCTTGCTTACCAGAGTTAGGAAGGACCTGCCCTTGGGCAAGGCTGAAGCAGGCACACTGACCCTGGGAATCAGGGAGACTTATCTGATGCCTCGTGGGCTGAGATTCAGCCCAGCTGCCTGGACCTGCCCCGGGGGCAGCGGGCTGGTGCCAGCGTTTGGGTCTGGAGGGCCTAAGGCCCCACATCTTCCCATAGATCAGCCCCACCTACAAGGAAAGGCTCCTGCCCTGCCCTTGGGCCCTCCCCAGCCGCTGCTCCCCATCCCCATCCTTCCCCCACCTCTGGCTTCTCCTGCCCTCATAGCTGCTTCTCATGGGAGGAGGTGGGCTAGCCAGGACCACTCAAAGCAGGTGGAGCTGCTGTGAGCAGCCCCCTGGGAGGGGCTCTAGATATTTCTGAAGGGACAGTGTGGACTGGCCCAGGGCCTCAGCAGGCAGACTTGGCTTAACAAGAGGCAGCTCCCAGAGACACATCAGCACAGGCCATTCTGGGGTGTGCATTGTGTGCATGGGGCCCACCTGACACCCACACACAGGCCCCACCCAGCTCCCAGGCGTCTGTAGCCCTGCGGAGACCTACACGTGGAAAAGCTTCAGGCAGTGTCTGCGTCCCAGGTGCTGGGAGGTCACAGTCAGGACTGTGCCACCCAGGGGTCAACCCTCCTATCCATACTGGCCCGGTTAGGATGCCACCCTCTGGCATTGGGATGCTCCTGATACGCCAGCTGTAGGCAGGCAACCCCGTCCCTGGAGGGACCCAGGCCAGACTCGCCCCAGGCCTGCTGGGGTGGGCAGCACAGGGATGCAGCGGGGCCGCCCAGTGGTGACTCTGAGCTGAGCTCCATCCTTGGCCCTGATCACGTTGTACCCAGGCACTGGCTCCCAGAGAAGGCAGCAGGAACCATATGGAGCTGCTGGGTCTTGTCCCGAGTAGTTCCTTCTCTCGCCAGAATCCCAGGGTGGGAGGAAACAGAGACTCTGAGCCCTGGTCCCAGCGCTGGGCCAGCTCCTGCTCTGGCTATGCACTTGGAGTGCTGGCAGAGTGGGCAGCTGATGGAGGCCTGATTCCTTTCTCTCCAGGAAGCCCAACCCTCTTTCCCCAACCCAGGAACTTTGGCTTCCCAGCAGGTGACCCGACCTAAGGCAGGTTCCCTCCCAGGTCCAGCTCTTGGCTTACCCGAATGTCTGTGCCACAGAGCCCCTCTGTCCGCCCACCCCTGCCTGGGGTCCCCAACTCTGCAGCATTCACCCCCAAGGAGGGCTCTGGGGAAGGACTCCACAGCTGAGCCGCCCAGGGAGGTGAGAATCTGGCTTTGAATGCTGAGTGGCTGACTTTCAGTCCCCATCAGAACCGGGCATTTCCCAGCACAGGCAGGCACAGAACCTGTCCATACCCAACCTTGCAGGGACTGGCCAACCAAGGCACACAACTGTCACTCAGCGGGGATGAGACCATCCCCATGGCAGGCACAAGGAGCCCTCAAGGCCCTCAGTCCAGGAGATGCCGCCTCTGTGGCTGGGAAGACCTGCTCTGGGGCTTCCCCGGGGGCAGGATGGGGGCCTGTGCGATGCCCCCAGATACTTACCCATCTGGAAGTCCCCGCTGCCCAGGTCCCCGCTGCCCACACCATCTACAAGCAAAAGAGAGACTTATTCAGCAACAACTAATCTTTGTTGAGCACCTACTGGGTGTCAGGCACTGTTCTGGGCACCTGGCACACGGTGGGGAAGGTCATGAAAACACAGCTGTTGCCTCCTCTCCACACTTCGGGAGGGCCGGCCTGTAAAAGCCAGCTTGGAATTCTCCATCAGAGAGGGTGTGGACCAGGACGGATGGGGTGGCGGGGGCCAGGTCAGACTGGCCTCTAGGTGACAATGGGAGGAAGTGGAGTAGGGGGCCGTAATCATCCTCTACTGCGTACTGCCCACCACCTGCCCCTTAGGTCCTGCTCAGTCTGGGCCGTAAGGAGAAGCAGGCACCAGTCCCGGGTCACACAGTTTTAAGTGGAGGATCCTGTGGTCACTGGGACCAGGGCTCAGGACGCACGCAGCTTTTAGCCCATCTCTTTTTTTTCTGAACTAAAAAAAAATTGAAGTATAGTTGCTGTACAATATTATACAGGTTACAGGTATACAATATAGCGATTCACAATTTTTTTTTTTTTTTTTGGCTGCGCTGCACGGCTTGTGGGATCTTAGTTCCCTGACCAGGGATCGAACCCAGGCCCCCGGCAGTGAAAGCACCAAGTCCTAATCACTGGACTGCCAGGGAATTCCTGTGATTCACAATTTTTGAAGGTTATACTCCACTTATAGTAATTATAAAATACTGGCTATGTTTCTCATGATGTACAACATATCCTTGTAGCTTATTTTATACCTAATAGTTTGTACCTTTTACTCTACCGCTATATTGCCCTTCTCCCCTCCCCTGTACCCATTGGTAACCCACTAGTTTGTTCTCTACGTCTGTGAGTCTGCTTCTTTTCTGTTATATTCATTAGTTTGTTGTATTTTGTCGATTCCACATATAAGTGATATCATACGGTATTTTGTCTTTCTCTGTCTGACTTATTTCACTTAGCATAATGCCCTCCAAGTCCATCCATGTTGCTGCAAATGGCAAAATTTCATTCTTTTTTAGGGCTGGGTAGTATCTCATTGTATATGTATACACCACATCTTTATCCAGTCATCTGCTGATGGACACTTAGGTTGCTTCCATATCTTTCTTAGTCCATCTCTTGAGGTGCCACCTTGGGCAAGCATCCTGGAGCCTCTTTAAGGACCAGTGGGAAGAACCCCAGTTCCGTCCGTACCCCTTCCACTCCCAGCCACCACAACCCTCTGCTCACCTCCGGAGGCCTCATCAGCCAGGAAGTCCTCATCATCAGAAAGGTCTGAATAGCTCCAGCCAGCACGGCCCACTGTGACTGTCTCTGCATCCTCGGGCAGGGACAAGCCATCATATGCCCTCAGCCCACAGGTTACCTGTGGGACACCACACAAGCAATTGTGTCAGACTCTCCAACTCCTGCCAAGCCCAGGACACCTCTTCTCACTTCAAGGGGGGGCCCAGAGTCCCACCCCAAGGCCCTCCGGCAGTTAAATCAGACATGGTTTGGCAAAGACAGTCAGGCTGGGGCTGTACCATTGTTTTTGACTCAGTTTCCCCAAATCTCATTAGCCCCTGCATGAATCCTCAAATAAACTTATAAGTTTGTTTTGGGCCACACTGCGCGTCTTGTGGGATCTTAGTTCTCCGACCAGGGATTGAACCCGTGCCCCCTGCAGTGGAAGCGCGGAGTTCTAACCACTGGACCGCCAGGGAAGTCCCGACAATAAACTTAAAATCACTTTGGTAAGTGATGACTCTTCTTCCTTTGGAGAAGGCAAGTGATATCCAGGACATGAGTTAGTGAACAGGGAGACACAGGCAGGTAAAGGGTGACCGGGGCCAGCAAAGATGGGGGATGTGGGCAGGTGACAGGGTGGCCAGGGGCAGCATGGATGGGGGACGGAAGCAGAAATGGAGGGGAGGTCAACTGAAGCTGTTGCCCCCAACAACAGCCCCCCGCCCCCCCGCCCCAGCGATCTTGGCCACCTCTTTCTGCCTTGGTCTGGCCTCCAAATCTCCAGGCCACAGGGAACACATTGCAGCCATGTTGGAGATCAGCTCTGGCACTTGTGGCCACACTGACAGGATCATCTGTGCACCCAGAAGCGGGGGTGGAGCCCAGCTGCTGGGCTGGACCGGGGGCAGGTCAGGCGTGGTGTCAACTCATGTGACCTCGGGCTGCAGCTGAGCCCAGCACAAGCTCCGCCTCGGGCTCCCGTTCCACAGAGGGGCGGCTTGGACCCCGCACCCTGCAGGCCGGCGCAGAAGGGCCCCAACAGCCATGACCCCT
This sequence comes from Balaenoptera physalus, assembly GCF_965194825.1. NCBI lineage: Eukaryota > Metazoa > Chordata > Mammalia > Artiodactyla > Balaenopteridae > Balaenoptera > Balaenoptera physalus. Next base: position 179,417,174 of record NC_138882.1, on the reverse strand, counting down.
GCCTTTCTTGGGGACGGGTGCAGACAACGAAGGCCTCTTTCCCCTTAGATAAGATTGAGGTGTTTCCAGAGGAGTTTTACAAGATAACTTAGAGGAAAACAAACTCAGCGGAGCCCAAGGGAACCCCAGAGCCCCCAAGCACAAGAGTGCATGGATTCACACACCCAGCCCAGATGGCCTGGCGCGAGTGTCTCAGGCCCTGCCCTGGCCTCAGCCCTATCTGGGGAGCCCAGCCTGACCAGAAGGAAATAGTCTCACTTGTGAAAACCAAACCCGGCCCTCACTGGCTAGACAAGGTGGTGGCAGCAGCAGAGAGGGCCAAAGAGAAGAAGAAAAACAAAGAAACAGCCAATCCTTCTCCCTCCCTGCTTCCCCAACTTCACACAGCCCATGTCTTGGAGCCTCTGGCCTTTTCTCAGCTGGTGCCTCTTTTTTTTTTTTTTTTTTAAAGAAATACTATGAATGATGGTCTTTTTTTTTTTTTTTAATTTATTTATTTATTTATTTATTTATGGCTGTGTTGGCTCTTCGTTTCTGTGCGAGGGCTTTCTCTAGTTGCGGCAAGTGGGGGCCACTCTTCATCATGGTGCGCGGGCCTCTCACTATTGCGGCCTCTCTTGTTGCGGAGCACAGGCTCCAGACGCGCAGGCTCAGTAACTGTGGCTCACCGGCCCAGTTGCTCCGCGGCATGTGGGATCTTCCCAGACCAGGGCTCGAACCCGTGTCCCCTGCATTGGCAGGCAGATTCTCAACCACTGCGCCACCAGGGAAGCCCCCTCAGCTGGTGCCTCTCTTGGAATGCCCTTCCTCCTTTTGTTTACCTGGCTAACTCCAGTTCATCCTCCGAAACTCACCTAAACATCATCTCCTCTAACTACTCAGTAACAAAATGGAACAAACTCCATATAGGCCTGGAAACATGGAGGAATCTCAAACACATTATGCTGAGTGAAAGAAGCCAGACACAGAAGACTCCATAGCATATGATTTCACTTATATGAAACCCACGGGGGAAAAGTCTAATCTATAATGACAGAAAGATCTGTAGTTGCCTGGGACCAGGGGTCGGGTGGGGCTGTCCGGGAAGGGTCACAGGAAACCTTTTGGAGTAACGGTCCCCTGGTTATACACAACTCATTCTCATTATTGAATTGTACACTTAAAGTGGGTATGTTTTATTGTATGCAATTTACACCTCAATAAATATGACTCAAAAGAAAATCTCCTCTGGGAGGCTTTGTCATGACTCCTTGGCCTTTCCAGCCACCTCTGCCCCTAGGCTGGGTTCTGGGCCCTCCAGGGCTCACACTGTAATGGCCTGTACCTCCACTGGAATGACAGCACCTTGAAGGCATGGCCTGTGATGAGCTCATCTCTACCTTCTCAGCACTCCATGTTCAATAAATGCTTGAATAAATGAATGGACAAAAGTGTCATCACCTATTAATTCTAGCTGCTTCCTGAACATGACTTGTTCTGAAGGTACCACCCACCCCTGCGCAGTCTATATGCATCTCCCTCCCAGGCTGGGAGCTCCCTGGGGGGAGGGGCTGGGTGGTCATCTTTGTGTTTGCAGTGCTATCAAGCCTTGCGTAATGTCTGCACTGCCCATGTCTTATCCCCTAAAGCCCCTTCCCCGCACAATCCATGGGCATATCCCTCCTCCTGTTCCTTCTTTTTTTTTTTAATATATATATTTTTGAATTCACATGTATTTTATTTCATTATTTTTTGGCCACACCGCGCGGCATGTGGAATCTTAGTTCCTCGACCAGGAATTGAACCCGCGTCCCCTGCATTGGAATCGCAGAGTCTCAACTACTGGACCACCAGGGAAGTCTCTCCTGTTCCTTCTTTCCCCTCCCTCTCCCTCTGGACAAGTGCCCATTCCAGCCCTGGGTGGCCAGTAGACTTCTGGGCCATGCCCATGAGGTCTGCATCCAGGAATAAGCCTTAGAACCTCAAGGAGCTGGTGAGAAATAGATTCCTGGGCTCCTTCTCAGAGCCTCTGAGTCAGACTCTCCCCACTCCAGCTGGGAGGGTTAAAGTCGTGCGTGCTCAGGGGATTCTGACACTCACGGGTTACGAACCACAAGACTAGTCCCCTACCAGGGGTTCTCCCTCCTCCCCTGGGTAGGGGTAGAGGGCAATGTTCCCACTGTGTTGGGGGCGGGGGTGGTCCTGAGAAGGCCCTGATTGACCTAAGGGGAGTGAGGCTAGGGCTGGTACAGGGGCACTGACACTGGGCAGAGGAGGTTAGAGGGGCAGGACCCTCCCCACTTGGGGAGGGCTCTCTTTGTGTCATTGCCACCCCCTCTCCCTCCCCATGGAAGCAAGGCCGTGGAGGGCATGCATGGTGCACAGAGATTCCTGGCACCCCCTAGACACCAAACCGCTGTCTGGAAAGGAAAATCCTGGTGGTAAGCAAGGTCTAGAGCTTCTCCCAGGGAGGGAGAGGCCACCGGGGCTTGGGAATGGACAGGAAATAGCAAAGAGAGATTCAACTTGGAAAAAATGCTAGTAACACACATCTGCAGTGAGAGGAGAGAATCCAGAGCATGGCGGGTCCTGGACCGAAGCCCCTCCACCCCAGGGACCCCAGGAAATGGTCTCTGTGCATGCCAGCCTGCCCTTGCTTGCAATCCCTACCCCAGGACCCGAGGCTTTGGGGTCAGATAAGGGCCTACAGCAAGGCACAAGCCAGCAAGAGCAGACTTCACTTGTGAAAAGCTGAAGATCAAAAGGTTTTAACAGCTGTATTTTACATCTGGGAAGGGAGATGAAGCCAGGCTGGAAAGAAGCTTCCAGAAAGAGCCCAAAAGAGCCTGAGACTTGACTGTAGAAGGGAATTTGGATTCAGAGCTGGAAAGTCCAGGGTCTACTTGGGGAATAAAAAGAACTAACATTTATTGAGCACTTACTATGCAGCAGGCACTCCTTTAAGGATTTTGTAGGTGTTAACCCAAGTTAGGTGTTAGGTAGCCCCACTGTAAAGACGGGGAAACGGAGCAGAGTCAGGAACCTGCTTGAAGATCTAGCACAGGGTAGAGCTGGGATCTGAACCCTGGTGGTCTGGCTCCAACAGCTAAGTCCTTACCACTGTGCCACACCACCTCTGTAACGAAGGCTGTGGAAGAGACGAACCAACTGAGGTCACTGAGAGTCACTCCCACAAAGCCTCTCAACTGCAATCCACAGTTTACAGAGCATTTCCTCAGCCTCAGTGTCATTTGACCCTGACAATGACCCCCTGAGATGGATGAGCTGGTGTGGATGGCCCCCACTGGCTGGCAGAGTCAGGATTGTCCCAGGACCTCTGAGCTCCCTACCCCAAGCCCCTGCTCCCCAGGAAAGGACATGGGGCTGGAGCTGGGCCTCTGGGCTGGCCATGAGGCCCAAGCAGTGGGCAGGGCCAGGAGGCCCAGGGCTGGCCAGTCTCCATCCCCAACCGGACCAGCTCCCAGGATGGCTCATGGGATGCCTGAGCTGGCAGCGTCCTGGACCCATACAGTGGGTGCTTAAGGTCCCAAGGAGGGCCATCAGTGGCTCCAAGGTCAAAGGCAGAAATAGAACCCAGGTTTCCTGCACTCCAGACTGTCTCTGGCTGTGAGTGAGCCCTGCTTCCTTCCAGAGGAACCCAGTACTTCAGGCAGGCATCGGAACCGGATGGCGGGGCCAGAGAGGAGGGGTCCAGAGGGCAGACCTGGGTCAGAGAGGAAGGAGTCAAACAGAGAAGGGGATTTTCCAGACCCTGCAGGTTCCTGGTGAGGGAAAGGAGGGGGAAGCTGACTCACACAGGCCAAGGACTGTTCTAGACTGCTAGGAACAATTGCGTGCGGTGGAGGTGTGGGCAGAGTGCCCCCCCCCACACACAATGGCCAGGCATTCCCTGAACACAGGCAGGGTGAGGAAGTGGGGGGACCAGACAGGCAGGATATCAAACAGACAGGGGACTTCTGGGAGGCACCCACTCTCAGAGGCTGGGTTGGATCCAGGCCCTCCAGAGAGGATGAGGTAGCACATGGAGCCCCAGGTCCAAGTCCTGCAAAGGCCCCTTGGGGACCGGGGACATCGGCTGCGCCTTCTTCTCCTGGCCTGGGTGAGGATGCAGAAGGAGCCAAGGATGTCTGGGAAGAGTGTGGGGGTGAAAGGTCAAGCCATGAGAGAGGGGTACAGAAGGCAGAGGTTTTGGGGTACAGGGGGAGGTACAGCTACAGACAGTGGGTATGGGGTGTGGGGTTTTAAAAAGGAGTTTTTAAGTGAGGATTGTGGGTCTTGTAGAGGTTACGTGTATAGACAAGAATTTCTGGCGCTGCTAAAATCAAAGCTGTAGGAAGAGACGCAGTGACAAGTGAAGAGACGACCGTAAGAATGGTCATTGCCCACAGAGGGCTTTCTCCATGCCAGGCCCTGTCCTAAACACACTCAATTAATCCTCACAGCAACCCGGGAGTGCTGGCACTACAGGGTCACTATCCCTCATCTGCAATAAGGGAAATCCAAGGAGCTCTGAAAACCAAGAGTGGTTTTTGTTTTGTTTTGTTTTGTTTTGTTTTTAATAAGTTTATAGCAAGCTCATTTGGTGTCAAGTCCTGACCTAAACTGACATGAAGCTATTAATAGCTTATTCACTCCACTTAGGGTAAACAGTCATACATTTTGCTGCAGCAATATTAATGTGTTTGATTATGGGGTGTTACCCCAGACTCTACCGAGGATGCCACATCACAGCTGGCACATGTTCTATGTCACCTTTCTCAAGTTTGGAAACTTCTGAATTCCAAAACATGGCTTACTCCAAGGGTCTCAATTGAGGGATTGTGAACTTATAACTGTTATTTCCATTTTGCAGGCTCAGAGATGGTCATCTGTGTAAATGGGATTAAGCATGTAAGTCATTCAGCCTGGTACCTTGTATACAGTAAGTGCTCCATAAGCATTAGAATTAGTACCATGCAGGGGGTACAGGGTAGAGGTGAAGGGCTGAGAGGCGATGAAGCGATGCACGGGGGCGTGGGATTTGGGCTCAGGCCTAGGGTCACCTTCAGGTCTGGGATGAAGGGAGGGGTCTAGCTCTGCTGCCCAGGCCCTGGGCTGGCTGGCTGGGCAGGGCCCTGGCTGGGGGTGAAGCTTGGTTTCAAGGCTCAAGTTGTCTGCCTGCTCTGAGGTTGATTCTGGGAGGACTGGGGGACTTCGGGCTTCTCCAGAGACATTCTTCCCATGTCTTGGGCAGCCAGCCCATGCTCCCCCCACCTCCCCATGGTCCAGGCCTGGGGCTGAGCCCTCCACCATCCCACAGCTGGGCAGGAAGGCCTGAGTACCGCAGTCCCCAGGGTGGCTGCAGCTGCCTGGAGTGAGCTCACTCCATCAAAATCCAGAGACAGCGTGCGGGTGGGGGACAAACGAGCCGCTGCCTGCCCACCTGCCTTCTGCCAGCACAGACTCTGCCCCTTCCCCGATCCAAGGCGGAGGGACCAGCAGAAGCGTGACCCGAGGCCCCCGAATCTCCAGGGAGGAACCCAAACTCAGACAAGTTCCTCCTCCCACTCTGCTATGATGCAGGCTCCCAGATAACCCTACGAGTGCTCCCCCCACTCTGCTACAACCCAGGCCCCAGATACGGGGTCAAGGTGCCATGCCCCACCCCCAGGCTGCTGGGTACCTTGTCCACGGGCAGCAGACGGCAAAGGGGAAGGAATCTGTCAGGGCAGCACTTTGTTGTGCAAACTGCCAGGGGCGGGAGGGCCCAACACAAAGGCCAAAAGGCCTTTAATCCCCTGGCAGGCTGAGAGGGGCGCCGGGCCGGAAAGGAGGCGGCCGCAGCCTCCTCTGGCATGCCTGCACTGCCCGTGCCACTCGGGAGCCCTGCCAGCTTCCCACACTTGGGTTCCCAAGGCGGCAGGATCTTCGCCAGCCAGGTGACCAGGAAGGACACAGATCCCCCAAATAAGGAGAATGGCCGAGGCTCATCAAGTGCTCACCATGTGCAGACGCTGAGATAAGGTCTATACAAGGCTTATCTCAAGCAAACCCGCAAACTCATAAGGCAGATACTGTTGGCTCCCCCACTTTACAGATAAGTAAAGAGGCTCAGAGAAGGGAAGTCACCTGCCCAAGTTCACACAGCTAAGGCAAGAGAAATCCAGTTTGAAAGTGGGGCCCCTGTGCTAGCTCAGAGGCACAGCTGCCAGCAGGCCCCTCCTTCTGACCCCTGCCCTCTGTACCATGGCCTGGAACTTGGAAAGGCAGCATTCCAGCCAGCGTCCTGAGGGAGTGCTGAGGCCCAGTCAGGGTCTTCAACCCTGGACAAGGGAGTGGGAAGTTGGGGCCTGGTTCTTCTCATCCCAGCTCTGCCCCAAACTCACCATGTGACCCTGGACAAGCCCCTTGACACCCTTCCCTTTTAGCAAACTGCAGCCATCTCAGTCAATGTGAGCCAAAGCACCAGGAGGACAGGACAGTGATTTTTATGTTTTGATCATTGCTGCATCTTCAGAACAGACAACACATAGTAGGTGCTCAATTAATATCTGCCGATTGAGGGACTTCCCTGGTGGTCCAGTGGTTAAGACTCCACGCTCCCAATGCAGGGGGCCCAGGTTCGATCCCTGGTTGGGGAACTAGATCCCGCATGCATGCTGCAACTAAGAAGTCCGCATGCTGCAACTAAAGGATCCTGCGTGCGGCCACTAAGACCCGGAGCAACCAAAATAAATAAATAAACAAACAAACAAATATTTTTTAAAAATCTGTTGATTAGGTGGCATGGTGAAAGAATGAATGAATGAACAAACGAACTTGCCCAACAACCCTGAGGTAGGAATTAGCCCATTTGACAAAAGAAAGCAAAGTTCAGAAACAGAAAGTAAGGACTTGCCCAAGATCACACAGCTAGCATATACTAGAATTATCTCTGGGCTTCATTTCCCCATTGGTAAAATCGAGGCCATAACACCTCGACACCAAGAGAAGCAGGGGACTGAATCACACACTCCCTGAAATCCATCCTAGGACACCTTGCCCTTGGATAACAATCCTGCCAGGTCTCAGTTCTCTTGGTGATAAAAATGGGAGCAAAGAACCCTGCTTTGTTTGCTTCCTTCCTGGGGCTGCTGGGAGAGACAAGTAGAATGAGGGGTGACCTTCTTTGGGAAGTGTGGCCAAAGACCCTGAATCTGTCTGGCCCTTTCCCAAGTAGACCTGACCCGGGCTCTGCCTTGAAGGCCCCTCTAATGTAGCTGGGGTGGGCGCCCGAATGGGTCTGCTACAGCCATGGCCGAGCAAGAGCGCTTTATCCCTGTGTCTCAGAGAGATGCGACCGGTGGGGCAGAGAGGGTGCACAGCCCCGATTCTAGGCCACCTTGGCCTCTTTCTAGCTGGGTGGGCTCAGCTTCCTCATCTGTTAAAAAAGGGTCATCAATCAGACCTACCCCATAAGGTTCAATTCCAGTCACTCTGACCTCTACTTTTTGGGCATCTAATAGGTGTTGGCCCTGAGGATAAAATGAGGAAGTAGATGGTCACGGAGCTCCGTGTGCCTAGTGGAGACAGACCACGAAACCGAGTGATGACAACACAGTGTGCAGAGAACTCTGCAGAGGAAGGACAGGGGCTGGGAGAGCCCAGAGGAGGGTCCGCCCCACTTAGCGAGGCTGGGTGGAGGTTGGGGAGGGTTTCCCAGGGGAAATGACAATTCAGCTGGGTTTGAAGACGATTTTGCCTAAGCAGGATGGAGAAGGGAGACAGAGTATGCACCAGGCAGAAGGAAGGTGGGCTGAGGGACGGGAAGAAGTTTGGTGCAGTGGGACATGGTGTGCCAGGTGGCAGAGGATCAAAGGAAACCAGCCCTGAACGGGCTTTCCCACTAAAGAGCAGTGCCCGTTTTTGTGCTATTGTCACGGTGCTGGTCACAGAGCCCAATTCTCCCAGTCCCCCCGGAGTTCCCATACTCTCTTCCTGCTCTTACACTCCAAGTACGGGTCTCCCCCGGTGCTGAGTGTGCTGCCTGCCGCTTACAGGGAGGAAGCAGGAGGCTACTGGGAAATGTCTTTGCCCCACCCATGTGCCAGGTGGGGCCACTGTGGTGGGAGTGGCCGAGTGGCAGCTTCCGTGCTGGGCCGCCCAGCAAGAAGGTCCCTGGGGGTTGAACGTTATCCACCAAGTACTGTCGGTGCCAACAGCACCTGTAGTGTTCACGTGCCTGCCTCCTGCCCGCAGCCCGGTTCGGTCCTCAGATTCTCTGGCCATGGAACACTGGCGTGCCTGTGTGCCTTCGAGCCCACACCAACCTGGTTGGGTGTGCCCACGCCTTCTGGGGTCACGACCCACAGATTTCATGAATGAAGCCCCTGGCACAGCGCCAGTCCTACGGGAGGATGCGGGGAGGGCTCCACACCTTTTCCATGAAATGAGACACCGCTAACAACAATGAACCTGAACAGACTAGGTTAGGCCTTTCCACTGCTCTCGACTCACCAAAGAATTAGGAAAAAAGCCCTTATTATGGCCAGCCAGGTCCCGTGTGATCTACCTACACACACGTGTATACTTATACAGACCTCTGCACTTCCTCTCCTACTGTGCCCTCCCTACTCCCTGCCACATTTGTCTCAACAGTTCTCAAACACACCAAGCCCCCACCCACCTCAGGGCCTTTGCACTTGCTGTGTCCCCTGCCTGGGACACCACCCCCAGGTGTACACATTCCTCTTCCTCTGGTTTTTGCTCAAATGTCACCTTTAGAGAGACCCACCCTGACTATATCCCAGGTCCAGAATCCATTATAGTTGGCTCTCTGTCGCTTCCCTTACTTTGCCTCAGACGACCTCACCACTTAAATTCTACCCTACATTTTACATGTTTATCATCAGCTCCGTGAAGGCAGGGACTTTGTCCATTTTGTTCACTGCTGAATCCCCAGCCCCTAAAAGTGCCTGGCACACAGGAGATGCTCAATAATATTTGTTAAATTAATGAATGAATGGGGTTTACAAATCAAGAGACAGGCTTAGAAAGGTGACTTGCCCATGGCCACAGAGACGTTGAAGCCAGACCCCTGGTTCCAAACAGGGAACTCTGTTCTACCTGAGCCCTCCTCCTGCCATCTCTGACGCCTGGAGCTTTGCAGCCAGGAGGCCCATCTCTGGGGGCACAAGAAGCTGTCCATGGTCACTGAGGAGAGACCTGCCCGCTGCCCAGACCAGCATCCCAGGGAATGGGTGGGGATCTCAGAGGCAAGCAGGCCCGCAGCTCTGGCTCCAGGGCCTTGCGCAAGGCAGCCAGACAGCCAGGTCTCAGTGACTCCATTCCTGCTTGCTCCCGTGGGCATCGGCAACAGGAAAAAACAGGCTGGAATGGCAGCCCAACAGCTGCAGCCAAAAAGGCCAGCTCCCCCTGCCCCCGGGGCTTTCCTCATCTGCTTCCTGGAGGGGGAGGAGGGGCAGGCAGGGCCAAGCCCATGGTTGAAGATAGGCCTATGGGCAACAGAGCTGGAAATAAGAGGAAGGGCCCCTTCCTTTTGAAGCACCCCCCTGTCCCCTTTCCTCATGACTAGTGTCCATTCCAGGGCACAGTAACTCCGGACAGCAGTAGGTATGAGGGAAGGTCATGCAGACAAACACCTCTGGGAAAGGCCGGCTGCACAAAGCTGAGCTGGTTCCCTAAGTCCTAAATGTCCCAAATACCATGATGAGGGAAGGGGGACAACTATTTAGTGTTTCCCAAATGTGCTTAATTTGGAACCCTTTCTTCATGCAGACCTCATGGGACTAGGGTTCCACAGAACATACTTTGGGAACACCCACCCCAAACATCCGCCTTTCCCTCAGCTAGCTGCCAACTAGCTCTCCCAAAGTAAGGCTTTAGATGTAAGCTATGAGCCACCACCACAGGGGTTTTGAAAAGGGGGTTCCTGAAGACAGAAAAGCCCCAAGGCCACATGAGAAGTGCTGACAAAGGAAAAGCAGGCCAGGTGACAGCTAGCTGGTGGCAGGAGGATATGCTCTCTCCTGGGGTGGGAAAACCCAGACAGGAGCTACTCCTTCCCTCCCTGGCCATCAGCTGCCCTCTCAGAAGATGAGTCCCTCAGAGAGGACAAGGAGGGTAGCCCAGCACCTGGTCACTCCCAGTGCCCTAGGATCAAGGAGAAGGTCCCAGGGCACCCACGCCCAGAGACAAAGGGAGCGGAGTGATCGAGGGAGGGCTCAGCTGCTGAGTGCAGAGATGGGGACGGGGGATTGCTGTGGGCGAGGGGAGGTGGGAGGGGTTGGTGGTCCTCCAGGCAGCAGGCGGGCCATGAGGGATGGAGAATGGGCTTCCAGCTCACCTCGATGTCTTGGGCAAGTCCCTTCCCCTCTCTGGGCCTCAGGCTCCCTTGTCAAATGACGCAGTAGGCCTAGATCACTGTTTTCCAGTCTGTCCTCAGGGGGTGGGGGGGAACAGGTAGAGTTTGGGCCCCCTCCCCCAAATACTCACTTCAATAAAAAACAAATTCCATCTTTTCCCATTTTATATTCTGACCTTCTACATAATACATCTGGTTCAGTCCCTGGTTAGCTGTAAGTAAGTCACTTCACCTCTCTGTGCCTCTGTTTCCTCAGCTGTAAAATGGGCATGATAATTTATAATAATAGTATCTACCTCATAGGGTTGTTGTAAAATGCTAGCACATGGTGGAGGCTCTATAAGTGTTTGCTGTTATTTATCAAAATATAATAGTATTTAACCAAAATACCATTATTTTGATTGAAACAAGGGTTTCACTGCTTAAAAATAAGTTTAAAAGTTTTCAGCTTAGACAATCCCAAAGGTTCCTTCTGGCTTTGCCATTTTATGGCACTGAAACCCTGAAATGTTAGAATTCTAAAATTCTAGGCTGTGACTCCCACCAGCACAGAGAGCAGGGCTCGGGGAGGGAATTACAAAGTGAGGACCAAGCCATAAGGAGCAGACTTCAGGAAACTGACCAGCGAAGGGTTACCATCTTCATCATCGTCATTTACCTGTTTCTACTTCCCCCACTACCCTGTTCCAGAAAGACTCAAAGCAGCTTACAAAGATATACACGTAACAGCAAGAGAAAAATCAACTAAACATGCATAAGAAAAACTGTATTACAGCAGACAGGGCCTGGACTGGAGTGAGACGAGTAGGGGGGAAGCATGTGCTCAATTCTGGAGGCCTGGGAAAGTGACAATGCATTAGGTTCTAAGCTTTCCAGTGGTCAATGGGAAGAAGGAAACCTGCCCGGTCCCTGGATTCTGTGTCCCAGGAGGTAAAAACAAACCCGTTGCTTAGAAGAAGCACAACTGGGCTTCCCTGGTGGCGCAGTGGTTAGAAATCCACCTGTCAATGCAGGGGACACGGGTTCGAGCCTTGGTCCGGGAGGATCCCACATGCCGCGGAGCAGCTAGGCCCGTGCGCCACAGCTGCTGAGCCTATGTGCCACAACTGTTGAGGCCCGAGCGCCTACAGCCCGTGCTCTGCAGCAAGAGAAGCCACCACAATGAGAAGCCCGTGCACCGCAACGAAGAGTGGCCCCCCGTTCGCCGCAGCTGGAGAGAGCTCGCGCGCAGCAACAAAGACCCAACACAGCCAAAAATAAAACAAATTAATTAAAAAAAAAAAAAAGAAGCAGCAGCACAACTATTCCTGATACTGACAGCATGAATGTCCTGAGGGTAAAGATTTATCTGGCACCCTTCTTTACCCTTGCCGGGGGGGCCAGCATCCCACTGACCATGACCCTTTGACAATGAGGTCAGGGGCAGAGGCCACAGTGTTCAAAGATCCAAGAGGCTGGAATGGTGGTCCAGGGAGCGCCCCCAGCATCCTCGGTCTGGGCAGGATTACCCATCCCTCCCCATGCCTGAACACAGCCAGTGCCCAAAATAGCCAGAGCAGGAGAGGGTGCCAGGAGGCCCGGGGCAGGGGACCTGGCTAGGCCTGCCCACAGAGGAGGGCCCAGTGGGCCAAAGCACACACATCCCTGGGGTACAAAGGAGCACCTTCACTTGGGCACATGGCCCTCTCTGGGAGTCCCCCACCCACCAGGCTCCCCCCTTGGCTGCACGTTGCTCACGCAGAGTCTAGGCAGCTGCTCCACCCTTTCCACAAGGCAGGCCTTCCTGCAGGAGCCAAATGGAAGAGTCTTCACAAAAACACCACCCGTACCCTATAAGGAAGTGCTTGAAGACCTTCTCCTGCTCCCCACCTCCAAGGTCTGCCTCCCTCAGGATTCTCCTGGATCTCCCCAGCTGTAGGCCAAGACAATGGGGGCTATTTTGGGCTGCATGGGGTATTTAAAGCTCTGGCTGGGCCTCATTCCTGGGGAACAAGAGGCCTTGACCTCCGCAAGACCTTCCTGAAATTGTTGCTGCTCATCTTGTGGTGGCTGTGTCCCAACCTCTCCCGCCAGGCCTTAAGGCCCCGAGGGATGCCGCACAAGTGCCTCCTCCTCCAGGAAGCCCTCAGGGCCACTACCTAAGACCCTTGGGGGAGCTGGGTCCTGGCCCCTGCTCAGCCACTGATCTTCTCAGCCCACACTTTCTGCATTTGCAGTTTTCTCATCTGCAAAATGTGGATAATACCACCAGTATGTGTAAAAGTACTTGGAGGCTTCTGTGGTTAAAATGAAGCTGTGTCTCCCCAGCTACCATGTGGGGGAGAAGGTAAGCAGGGTGGAAATCTTGTCTGTTTTGCCACTGCTCTTTTTCTAGCACCTGGCACACAGTAGGTGCCAAATAAATATCTACTGACTGATATAAATATTTGTGGAATGTGTCTGTAACCCCCACAGAACCACCCACAGTGCTGAGTACACAGGTGGTTAATACTCTTTGGTGATAATATTGCCAGATCTCATTTTGGGCACTTGGACCATGCCAGGCCTTATGCTAAGTACTTTACATTGATTATCTCATTTAATTTGCTCAGCAATCCCAAGAGGTCGGTACTATTATTATTTTATAAGCAAGAAAATGCGAGTTCCACTCCAAGTGGTTAAGGAGTTTGCCTGGGGTCCTAAAACTACAAAGCAGCCTAAAACTACAAGTGGGAATCAAACCCAGGAACGCTGAAGTCTCTATAATCCTGCACAAAAACACCCCCAAGAAAGGCAGTGGGGTGAGCACTGAGCTGGGAGCCAAGAGCCTGAATTCAGCCATTCAGTAGCTGTGTGACTTCAAGCAAGTCACTTGGCCTCTCTGGAACTGTTTTCTCTTCCATAAAAACAGGAGCATTTATTCTTGTTCCTTTGTGTCATTAGTAAAATCAAAGGGATTAAGGGATGCGACCATGTCCCCCATGTTAGCCCCAACCCCTCCCCAGGGTCAGCAGTTATGAAGGACGGTGGGAAGATGTCCTGGAGAGGACGGGGGTGCCCACTGCTGGCTCTGGAACAAGGCTTGGCAGCGGCTGACAACAGCTGGTAAGAGTTCTGGGCCTGGCCCAAGTAGGGGGAGAGGGGTAGGCTGAGAGGTCACCTCTGGTCCTCCTCTGTCACCCTTCCCTGCTGACAGCTGCTGGGGCCTCAGGGCCAAGGGCCCCGCAGCAGGAGGGGGTGGGAGCCGGCTGGCTGGCGTCATCTCAGTCCTCGTGCTGCCAATCGCTCAAATCCCAGGGTGCCTGGCCCTGCCGGGCTCACTGGCCAGGACGCAGGCCTCGCTGCCCCACCCCGTAGCCCTTTCCCCAGTTCCCTGGGAAGTCTGGGGTGAGGGTGGAGGGGCTGGAGCAAAGGTCTGCAGGTTGAACATGCCTTGCTTGGAGCCTGGGCTGCCCCAGACCCCCTGGGGGGAGATGGCTGGGCAGGTCTGGATAGGAAGGGGGTCCTAGGAGGGGCCTTGTGGTTTTCCTGGCAAATGGCCGGGGTTGCAAACCCTGCAGGGACCCTTCTTGGAGCCTGTGAACTCAGCCTTGCCTGGCACCACCCCAGACCCCTCTCAGCCCCCATAGCTCCACTCCCAGCTCAGCGCCAAGCCTTTCCAGTCTGCTGCAGCCCACGCGGCTCTTGCTCCTCTGAACTCCTGCTTACCCATAATTACCACTGACCATATTTTCCAAAGCGAACATGAAGAACAGTTTAACAAAGGATTCTTGGGCCACTTCCGGATGTCAGAGGCAGCCTGGGAGATGTAGTCTGGATTTCAAATTCTAGGACATATTCACAGTGTTTTGGAAGGACTTCTTTTTTTTTTTTTTGGCCACGCCGCGTGGCATGTGGGATCTTAGTTCCCCGACGAGGGATCGAACCCACGCCCCCTGAGGTGGAAGCACAGAGTCTTAACCACTGGACTACCAGGGAAGTGCCTGGAAAGACTATTTTTATATTATTTTATTCATAAATCAAAGCCATCCTAGGAAACGTGTGTTGGCCACATGCCACCTCACACCAGTTAGAGCTGACTGGACACCCCAGCCTGGCAACTTCCTAGCTGTGCAGCCCTGAGCAAATCACTTGACCTCTCTGAGCCTCTGATGCTTCATTTGTAAAATAGGAATAAAAATGGTCACCTCACAAGGCTGTTGTAAAGATTCAGCAGGACAACCCAAGAGCTTAACCCAGTGTCTGACATTTACTAGGTTCAAGTGTCAACTTCTTGCCTTTCCTCTCCTCCCACTCCTACCCAACCAAGACCTTACAAGCCAAGAGAGTGAGCTCCTCAGAAACCCCTGGGGAGAATAATCTCTGTTCTGCCCCCTTACAGGCTAGACAGGGCTCAAGAGGAACCTACCTACAAAAGGCTCCGATGGATTCCTGGGTCCTGGGCTGTCAGGGCAGGAAGGGATCACCTAGCCCAACACCCTCACTTATCAGAAGGGGAAACCGAGGCCCAGAGAGGGGAAGTAAGGACATTAAGGAGGCCCAGCAAGTGTTGAAGAGGCTGAGTTCACACCCACCTCTGCCTGACTGCCGCTGGGTGACGTGACCTCTTGGAGCTTCATTTTAGTGTCCCTCCCCACTGGAGCACTGTTACAAGGAGAAGTTGGATTACGTATGCAGAGTTCTTACGGCAGTGCTGGGTACTCGGAGAGGACGTAGCAGCTCAAGGAAGAGAGGAAGAAGTCTCCCTGCAAGTTGATGGCAGAGGTAGACTCAGGACCCAGGTGTCCTGGCTCCTAACACAGGGCCCTTCACTTTCCATGACGCCCCCTTCTTCCCGTCCTTCCCCAAGGCTGGGGTCCGGGCTGCAGAGAAGAGGACTCTGGGAAGGTGGCATTAGGCTGGGTCTTTGCGGTGGGCTGATCAAGGCCTGAGACCCCAGCCTCAACCTCTGGGATTGAAAACTGGTTCCTCTGGCCCGCCCCAAGACCCAGTCAGACAGGCCCAGCGGAGGAAATGGCAGGAAGGGCTGGCAAGCAAGGGGTGCGTGTCCTTGGCAGGGAGAATTCACCTCCCAGGGACTTCGGTTACCGGGTTACCGGAAATGATAAATCTCCCACTGCCTGCCACCTTCGACCAGGAATGTCGGCTGCCTGGGGGAACATCCTGTCCACCTGCCCCGGGACAGCCCAGGGACAGCCAGGACCTCGCCCGCCCCCTGCTCCCTGCCCTGCCCCTGGGGCCTTGGCTTGGTCTCTGGGGCTCCGCAGCCAAAAGGCACCTGTCATTCTGGGAAGGTGGGAACGGTTGTAAATAACCAATCACAGGAGGAGAAGAGAGGGCTGGAAGGGGGACCCCCAAAATATTGAAAGCCACCCCTAAACCTGATTCATTCAATCCTGTCAAACATGGATTCTGAGCCCCAAGTTTGGATGAAGGCTCCGATCTTGTTAACCCAAGGTAGGAGGTGGCACAGTGTAAGCTCTGGGGTAGGATTAACCCGGTTGGAGGCCCAGCTCTGCAACTTGCCAGTCGGGAGGCTTTTGGCAAGTCACTGCAGCACCTCCCACCCCTCATCTCTGATACGGAAGCAAGCGACACGGCCGTGAGGGGCACCCTGTGACATTCACGGAGCTCAGCTGTGAGTCGCTTAGCACAGGGAGGGTCTGGCACACAGCAAGGGCCCAATAAACAGTGGCCATTAGGTACTGGGAAGTGTCGGGAAGGAGAAGGGAAGATAACCAAGAACTGTCATGTGAGTAGGTACTATGAGCCATGCACGTGCTCTGCCATCACAGAGCAGCTGGATCAGAAACCAGCACTTGTTAAACGCTGAAAGTGCTGAAAGGGAAAATGCAGCAGGGTGAGGGGGACACGGAGTGGCTGCGTGGAGGCTGCTCTTTTACACAGGCCATCTGTGCCACTTCTGTGGCACAGAAGTGTGAAGGAAGCTGGTGCGTGCACAAAGAAGAGCTCTCTGAGCACAGGGAACAGCAGCGGTAAAGGCCCCAAGGCAGGAGTATCCTTTGAATGTTCTGGAAACATCCAGGAGGCCAGTTACCTAATACCCATAATTGCCCTGCGAGTGAGTTATAATTATCCCCATTCCCCAGATGAGGAACATGAGGCTCAGAGAGGCTGGCCAAGATCACAGAAGGAGTAAGTGGCAGAACTAGAATTCCAACCCTCCTTCTCAGCAAAGAGTCCAGGGGCTACTGAGTCCATGAGAACTCCCATGGGGAGGGAGAGGGTGGGAGAAAAGTATGCAAGGTGTTCAGTCAAGGACCTGATTCCTCCAGACTGGCTGTGTGATCTCAGACAGGTTACATCTCCTGCTGGGCCTCCATGTCTTCAGCCTCATGGACCAGCAATGCCTGTTCGTCCACCTCCCAGCTGATGAGGGAGGGGCCAAAAGAAGGGGGAGGGGAGAGTATGATGCCGGGACGTGACCTTGAGCTTTTCTGGCACCTCAGACCCGAAGCTCCTCCCCACAGGTGTGAATGCCACATACAGACCAGACCAACCTGAACCACCCAGCACGACTTCCTGCCTGCCCCCTCCCCCCACAAAGAGTTTGCACCCTGCCTATGCCTGCCTGGGCCTTGTCCCCACTCAGCGCCCAGGGCCCAGCCACAGCCAGGAATCTGTCCTGCTCTCTACCTCCAGGTGCCAGCCATGCCTCTCCCCCAAGCACCCAGGACCCAGCCTGTGAACAGCTCCTGGTGTTCCCGACCAGGCGGAGGCCCGTGACCGGCCTTTGTAACCAGGGGTGCCAAAGCAGGCCAGCCCTAATGGGCACCAGGCCAGACCCTGAGGCCCAGCCAAGTGCAAACAGCATGCTTGGCTCCCAGATACAGGCGCGTTAGAGCAGGCAGGCTGCCCACTGCCCCCATCACAACAAACTATCATCTCCGCCCTGTCGAGAGGGGCCCAGGCAGCTAGCACCTCTGCTGGGAGCTGGGGACTGCCAGGGGAGGCCCCCACCCCACCCCGAGAATGGGCAGTGGGAATCTCTGAGGCTAGACGTGGAGAGTCCAGATGCCAGCAGCTGAACGGGGAGCAGCTAAGCAGAGACAGGCTGAGGGGAGTGGGTGGGAAATTTAGGGGGGAAGGGTGGGCTGGATGGAGCCGAGTCACGGACTTTCCAACATTACGTATGGAGTTAGGCAAGGGGAGAGCGAGACCTCCCCAGCGCCAAGGACAAAGTGGGTCTGGCACAGTGTGGCAAGGGGGGCAATCCTGTCTGCCCCCATCAGGGCCCAGGAGTCTCGCAGGCCTCCATAGACTGGGGCTTCCAAACCGGGACAGGGATCTAGTAAAAATGACAGCAGTGATTCCTTACTGAGTGCACGTGGCACTTTATATGCACTGGTGCTATCCAACAGAACTTTCTGCAGTGATGGAAATGTTCTATACCTACATTGTCCAATAAGGTAGCCATGAGCTACCTGTGGCTATCGAGCACTTGAAATGCGGCTGGTGCAACTGAGAAACTTGAGTTTCCTTTAATTAAATCTTAAACAGCCACATGTGGGCTGGCAGTCACCATACTGGACAGTGCAGATTTACACCATCACCAGTCCTTACACCAATCCTGGAGGGAGTGCTAGCTCCATTTGACAAAGGAGGAAATTGAGGCTTGCCCAAAGCCACACAGCAGGTAAGCCGCCCAGAAGAAATCAGAACCCAGGCCTGGCCCCTCTGTTGTGCCCCGACCCAGGGTCAATATCAACCCTGGCAGAGACTAACGGAAATCGTACGTGCGTGGGCGATAAGGCTGCCCAGTTAATCAGGGCATCAAGTCTCTTGCATTTGGCGCGAATTCTGTCGGTGGTTATCACACGCTGACCAGATGGGCCATTTATAAAAGTCTTTGATTTCTTGACATGAAGAAAAGGCAGAATGATGACGTACTAATCCTAGCTGGTTGAGGAGCCAAGTCTTTGAGAACGCTGGGAATCTTCAGTGACAAGACAGCTGGGCTTGGCCTTCCCCACCTCATCACCCCAGACCCCACGCAGCCCCCCAAGGCTCCTGAGATCTGCACGACACTCTCACATGGCACATTTTCCTGCCTCTGAGCCTTTATGTACGCTGTTCCCTCCTCCCAGAATGCTGTTCCTATGCCTCCCAATCTAATCTACTCATCCATCCTTCAAGGCCTGGCTTAATTACCACCTCCACTCTGAAGTCTTCCTGGACCCCCCACAAAGACATCTTTCTCCCCCATACATCCGCAGGACTTAATTTCTACCTCTTAGAGGGCTAGAGATTTGGTCTTAAATACAGCCACTTGAGTAAATATCTCTACTCTCTTGCTGGAACCAAAGCTCCTTGGGAACAAACACCAGCTTGAGTTTTTTTCATCATATTTATATACGATATACTATATATATATTTATTTTTCAACCTTTAGACACTTCCCAATGCCAAGCAACAGCTAGTGGATAATAAACAGTATTTACTAAATTGAATTGAATTTTAATAGTGGCTTAGAAGTTTGGGGACTCAGTGTCTTAACGATTCTGCCCTAATCTCCTGTGATCCTGACAGGCAAGTCCCTTCCCTGCTCTGGACCTCAATCTGTACATCTGTAAAATGGGGGCAATGATAGTGCCCACCTTGTTGGGAGATTATTTGTACTTATTACATTTATTTGACAAACACTATGTGCCAGGCACTTGACAAATATTATCTTCTTAACAACCCCATCTTATAGAGGAAACTGACAGTGAAATTAAACAGATAACAGAGATAATACAAGTCAGGTGCTTAGCACAGCATGTGGCACGTGGTAAGTGCTAAATAAACAATAGCAACACTTTTTTTTTTTTTTTTCTTTTTCTTTTCTGTATAATGAAGAGTCTACAGAATTGGGAGAAATTTAGGATACTTTCCCAGGGCTGGGTACATAGTAGATGTTCCTTAAAATATTTGCTGCTAGATTGACTCAGTCCCAAAAGTACCAGTGATAGAAGGGGTGACCCTAACTGAGCCCCGGGAAGCTCCTGCTCTGACTCCCCCCTACCCCGCTCCCCAATCTGCCAAGCAGTGGCCACAAGCACAGTAGAGAACCCTTTTCTTGCCCCACCTTTCCCCAAGGACAGGAAGTGTGGAATGACTTTGGGGAGATGACTCAGGTCCAGCTGTGCTGATCCCATGGGCAAATGGAGAAAAGAGAGTCTGATTAAGTCTCAAAGGCAAGGGATATTCTTGTTCTTCTCCAGTCCTGCTAGGAGCTTGGACACCCCAGTCTTCTTCTCAACCCCAGCCCAGACCAAAAGAGGGGAAGGAGGAGGAGAATAGTGAAGAAAATCAACATTGATGGCGTTTCTATGTTGGCCATCTCTCCAGGCCCCAGTTTTCACAACTGTCAAATGATAATTCCTACATCATGGGGGTGGTTTTCAAGATAAAATGAGACAGAACTTCCCTGGTGGCGCAGTGGTTAAGAATCCGCCTGCCATTGCAGGGGACGCGGGTTCGAGCCCTGGTCCGGGAATATCCCACATGCCGCGGAGCAACTAAGGCCCTGTGCCGCAACTACTGAGCCTGCTCTCCAGAGCCCGTGAGCCACAACTACTGAGCCCACGTGCCACAACTACTGAAGCCCGCGCCTAGAGCCCGTGCTCTGCAGCAAAGAGAAGCCACCACAATGAGAAGTCCGTGCACCACAATGAAGAGTAGCCCCCGCTCACCACAACTAGAGAAAGCCCGCGCGCAGCAACGAAGACCCAACACAACCAAAAAAAAAAGATAAAATGAGACAATGTCTGTAAAGCAGAGCTTCTCCATCTTTAACATGCACAGGAATCAGCATGGGATCTTGGGATCTTGTTAGCGTACAGATTCGGATTCCGTAGGTTTGGGTGGGGCCTGAGACTGCATTTCTAACAAGCTCCCAGGTGAGGCCCCAGCTGCTGATGCATGGACCACCCTTTAGGTTATGAGAACAAAAAGGGATTAGAACAGCACCTTGCACACAGCAGCCCTCAATAAAAGTTAGCTATACTTTTTCTTCTAGAGATTTAATCACTAAGAATCATCCCTAGGGGATTAGAACCGTTATTTCACCCCAATAATACTGAGGTCCTGTGAGGCTGAGTGGCTTGTCCGAGCACAGAAGGCTAGGACTCAAGGCAGAAGCAGGGGACTTCCCTGGCGGTCCAGTGGTTAAGACTCTGTGCTTCCACTGCAGGGGACACGGGTTTGATCTCTGGTCGGGGAACTAAGATCCCGCATGCTATGCGGTGAGGCCAAAATTTAAAAAAAAAAAAAAAAAATCAAGGCAAAAGCAGGATTCTAGGCCACGCCTGCAGATCCATCCTTCCCATGCATCACACCATCCCAAGCCCCATCAGCCTCAGTGGCAGCCAGGGGCCTGGAGCTGAGGACACACCAGCCCTGCCCCTCAGCTCCATTGCAGGCCCCTGCTGGGCCAGACAGGCCTCCAGGCAAAAGCCCAAGCTCCCCCAAGAAAGGCCTTGCACCATCACTTCCACTCTCCCAGCGGCAGCGTCCAGCAGCCTCCCCCTCCATCGCCTTATAAAGCGGCCCGTCTGCTCTTTTCCAAGCTGCAGTTTAATTTTACGTGGAGTGAACCAACTGTCCTCTCCCTGCAGCCTCGCCCTGCTTCACACATTCCTTCTGGAGCAACATTACCTAATTTAACCATAGCCCCTGCTCTCCGGGGCTCTCAAAATAGCAGCTGCCAGTGGGGGAAAATGCCCTAATGTTATCAAAATAAACAATTCTCCCTCCTCCTCCATTCTTGGCCAGCACCAGCCTCAAGACCCAGCCCAGGGAGGAGTGAAAGCTGGGAGGACCAAGGTAGGCCTGGGGTAGACAGAGATCCCACCAAAGCCCTGTTCTCACCATCCTTCCAGCCCTCTCATACGTGTTCTTGGGATACCCTCTCATACATGTTCCTGGGACACTCTCTCATACGTGTTCTTGGGATACTCTCTCATACATGTTCCTGGGACACTCTCTCATACATGTTCCTGGGACACTCTCTCATACGTGTTCCTGGGACCTCCCCATGCCTTCCCCAGGCCCAAAACCTCCAGCTCATCCCATGGGCCCTGGTTACCCAAAACTAAGATTCAACTTTCACTTTCTCCTAATAACAAAAACTGCAGTAGTAATAATTGCTACCATTCCCCAGGTATTCATTATGAGCTAAATACTTCCCACACCTTGGCTCACTGACACCTGCAAGGTAGGGACTTAGTGTTCTCTCGTTTCAGATGAGGAAATGGGTGCTCAGAAAGGTGCAGTGACTTGCCCAGGGTCACGTAGCCCGGAGGTGGCAGAGGTGGGATTGGAACCCGAGCCCAGCTGCCCCAAAGCCCTAACCATGTACTACCTTCTAGCTGGAACGCCTCTGCAGGGTCTGCGCCCAGGAGAGGAGGAGCAAAGGGGGTTTGGGGGGCTAGAAAGGGCCTGCTCACCTGATGTATCATTGTAGGGTCCGCTCACATGGCCGGTGCCAAACCACAGGGGCCTGTTATACCCTAGCTCACATTTCACCCAGGTTTTGTGAGTCCTAAGTCTGTCCCTAGGACTCCAGGGGCACAGGCTGCCTGTCAATCTGTAATTCCAAGTCCCTGCTCCCTGCTCCCCCCATCCCATGTGCCCCAGAGCAAGGCTGCCACATTAAAGCAGGGAACACCCAAGTGCTGACATACCTCAGGTGCAACCAGTGGTTAAGGAGCTGGGAGGGCGGGCCTATCCCCGCCCTGCTCTCTTAACATACAGAGTAATCATTAACCAAGGCAGAGCATCGCACCCCCAGGCCCAAGGCCAGACGCTCCAGACCCTTCCCACCTGAGGAATTCCGGGGCCACTTTCCCAGCCACACCATTGGGATACTGAGGCCCCTGGTACAAGGTGGGGGTGATTGGACCAGGAAGGCCTAATCTGATATCACTATGCAGGTGGCCCAGAAGGTGCCTGGAGGACACTTAGGAGCATCTGGGCCCTCTTCACTCACAACCCTTCCTGCCCTGCTCCCCTCCCAAAATTATGAAGACCCATAAGTGAAGAGGGTTGGACAAGAGGATGGACCCTGGGGTTTGGAGCCTCCTCAAAGGTCACGGGGAGGCAGAACGAAACCAAGCCCCAAGGTTTACCCAGGACGAAGTACCAAGGGCAGTCTTGAAGGGGAAAAAGGAAAATCGCAAAATAATAGTTCCTGTCATACATCAACTGCCTGTTCTGGCTGGAGGTGATTTAGATGATGTCTAATCTTCACTAAAACCCTGCAAAGACGGTATTACCATTCCCAGCTGAGAGCTGAAGCTTAGAGAGGTTAAGTCACCGGCCCAGGGTCACACAGCAATAAGTAATGGAGCTAGGACAGGACTCAGGGCTGTGCCTCCTGCCCATGACACTGTCCCGAAGTATAACCTGCAGAATTAACAGATGGGGGGCTAACAGGCCACATAAAGGAGCCTCTGAGTCCCGGCCAGAAACCCCAGGTGAAAGAGCGGGTAGGGGTGGGGGTGGTATGCAGGGTGTCCCCCATATCTGGATGTGTCAAGTAAAGGTGGCCCCTAGGGCTTCCAGCACCTGAGGCCTGCGTGAGGTGGGTGGGGTCTCCTGGAGTGTTGAAGGGTGGCGGGTGGGACCTGCACCCCCTCCCCCAGGAGGTCACTTAGAGAATTCCCTTCAACTGCTCAGGTGAAACCTAGGTGAGGCCCAGGCAGGCTGGAAGCTTTGATCTTATCGCACATTCCTGCCCCAGCCATCCCGGTCCTTGTCCCCTCCCCACCTCCTCCCACCCAGGAGGTGGGAAACCAGGCGGACTTAACCCTTTCCTCCCATTTCTTCAAATCAAATCCAGGCTTGAGCTGACCTCTGCCTCCCTCCAGATCCCCCAGAAGAGTGGGGAGAGAGACGAGAGGAAGGAAAGTGGAAAGCAGGAGCTTCAGCCCTACTCTCCTTGTTTAACTCACTCAACGTCACGGAGCCCCAAACATGAGCTCCATGGGCAGCTTCCATTTCTCTTAAATTAAAATAACCAGACTCAGTATAAATAAGCCTCGCTATTTTCCACATCCACGAGCTCATCTGAGACTCATGGCAAAACCTGACTGCTCTCCTCTCTGCCCCGTGGGTCTTCTCCCCTGCCCTAGCCCAGGGGGGCTGTCTCCCCAAGACCCCTCTTCCCACAAGCTAACTGGAGGGAAACAGACAGTAACTAGAGTAACAAACGGGGGCTGAGACAAAGTCACAAAGACCCCAGCTATCTCCCAGAGGTCGTGTGGCCCTGAAAAGCTGCTCCCAAGCCCTTAGAAGACTCTTCCTTGAATGCAGCCTCCTTTTATTGAATGAACCTCCCCTTTTATTGACTAGTCTCCCCTGTCAGACTAGAAGCTCCTTCAATCCATGCTTGGTGTTTAAACCTAACACAAGGCTGGGCATAGAGCTGGCACTCCATAAATATTTGCTGTATGAATGAATGAACGGTGCCATTTTGCATCTGGGGAAAATTACGCTCAGAGAAGTTAAATGACTTGCCCTGGATCCCACTGACAGGGCACGGGGTACAGGAACCCTGTGACTCCTAGTCTAGTGCTCACTTGCTCAACAGACGTTTACAAGGCCTCTGGACCTTAGCTCAGCAGCAGGTGATCTGATGTGGGCGGACCACCGCAGGAGTGACCCCAGGTCCACACGGGAGGACAGGTGAGGCTTCAGGAAGGTCTAATGGAGCAGGGGGTCTTCTCCTTCATCTGTTTCCCTGGCCCAGGGTCTGTCACTCGTTGGCAGGTAGTCAATGAAGGAAGACATGAGATTGGTAAGATGGTGGGCTTTACCTGGTAGCTACCACCAAGTCTTGAGGACAAGCTAACAGTTTTCTCCAAGAATTCAACGTCCCCTTCCTCTGAATTGGCAAGTGGCCAAAAAACAAGGAGCCCATTTTGTGGGTCGGAAAAGCGAGGTCCAGGGAAGAGGGTCAGTAGTTGGCTGGCAACCAAGTGGAGGCCCAGGCCTTGACTTCTTGCCTCTTGGTCTGACCAGTTACAGGGCAGGGGACTGGAATGCTTGTCACCTCAGCTATCTTGGTGACTTCCTCTCATTCTTTTCCAGTGTTAATGACTCCAGCTGCAGGCTACAGCCTTCCTGCTCACACGCTTGACAACAATGCGTATCTAGGGAAGATGGGGACAACTTCTGGACCCCTGCCCTGGATGCCTTCCTCCTCCACCAGCCAAATCTTCCTTGCTCTTGAAGCCCCACTTCCTCCAGAAAGTCTTTCCAGAGAATTCATGCCAAATTGACCTTTTCCTTCCCTGACAATCTGCTATTGTCTAGACTGGAGTTGTGCTGGGTAACTATGGTCCATGAGCCCTACCTCTCCAACAAGACCCAGAGCTTCTGGAGAGTAGGGACCACCACTCTAATTTCTTACAGGAGGACTGACAGAGCTGGATTCAGCTCCCACCTTCCTCTGCACCTGGCTGTGTGATCTTGGGCAAGTCACTGTTCTCCTCTGAGCTTTTTCTCATCTGGGAAATGGAGGCATAATCCCAATTACGTAGGAAAGTTGAAAATGCAGACAACACACTAGCACAATGTCTGGCACACAGCAGGTCCTCAGGCAATGAATGAGTGAATAAATGAATGGATGGATGAAGACTTGATTCCTCTGCCGCACAAAGATGTTCAAATGACACAGTTTGGGGGACTTCCTTGGTGGTGCAGTGGTTAAGAATCTGCCTGCCAACGTAGGGGACATGGCTTCAAGCCCTGGTCCGGGAAGATCCCACATACCGCAGAGCAACTAAGCCCGTGAGCCACAACTACTGAGCCTGTGCTCTAGGGTCCGCGTGCCGCAACTACTGAGCCCGCATGCTGCAACTACTGAAGCCCACGTGCCTAGAGCCCATGCTCCGCAACAAGAGAAGACACTGCAATGAGAAGCCCGCATAACACAACGAAGAGTAGCCCCCGCACGCCGCAACTAGAGAAACCCCCCGTGCAGCAACGAAGACCCAACGTAGCCAAAACAAACAAACAAACAAAACAAACAAAAAACAAATGACACAGTTTGGGACTTGTATATAGATTCTGCTCCCAGCTGCGTCACTACTGAGGTGAGCACAGGGCTGCCTCAGAGCAGGCCCCACTCAGCAAAAATCCATTGAACTCCAAACTAGGCAAAACCTACAGGCCCCAAAGGGAGCTTGGGACCTGACTGAGAAGGATCCAGGTTTCCAAGGGTCTCGATCTCAGGGAAAGCCAAATCCACCTCCCTGGGGAACGTTATCACTAAACTGAGCTGGATGCCAAGGGGCAAAAGGCACCCAAGTCTGAGAAGTAGGAGCTGGATAAGCCCACATGGCAGATACGCAGCTTGCTGTACCTTCCGCCAAGGCTGGCCCAGTCCACCTCCTCCAGGCAGCCTGTCGTGACTATGCCAGTCCTCCCGGATCGTCCTCTCTCTCCCTGCAACAGGCCAGACCCACTCAGGAAGGGATGACAAGTCTGGAGTCAGCCAGCCTGGGCTCTATTCCCAGCTGTGCCAGGTACTGAACGGATGACTTGGGCCAGCCATGCCCACCCCCCTCGGTGCCTCATTTTCCCCAGATGCACAATGGAGATAATAATGCCAACAGCAAAAGACCGCTGTGAGGATTATATGTGATAATGCCTGGAGAGAGCCCTGTGTGGGGCTTGGCTAAGAGAGGGCGGCAACCTGGGTGACTGAGGTCACTGGGGAGGAGACCCTGGAAGTCCCAGGGCACAGAAACTGGTCTGTCCTCAGGAAACTCCTAGGTCTCTGTCTCTCTGGCCAAAGGGTCACAGGAAGGCAAATGGCAGGAGGGGGAGAAGAGCTGTTAAGTGATAGAGGCCACTGGGGCTAGGATTTCTGAGGCCAGAATTTCAGAGCATCCAGTCCAGCGAGGGATGCAAGAAGAGGCATGATCCCAGTTCCCAAGTATTTGAAAACTGGGAACGCCAAACAAGGAGAGGGGTGAGTCAGCTGGGGTGAGGAGGAGAGGCCAGGACCAGAAGGAGGGGGGGCAGAGCTGGCTCTTTGGGGGTGAGTTTGGGGAGGCGGGGGAGAGGGGGTGGAGGCAGGCACCTGGAGGTGGGCTGGGAAGGGGCCAGAGGCAGCTGGGAATTCCCAGCCCCACCCCAGGAGAAGCATCTGTGGGGTCACCTCAGGCCACCTTTAAAGACCTCCCCCTGCCAGCCTGGGGCTGCCTCCCCATCCCCACAGCCCGGGATTGGGGAAAAGATGCCAAATGTTAAAAAATGAAACACCTGGACATGACCCATCCTACTGGGGAAGGGGCATGTCTCTACCCAGCAGCCCAAGGCCAAGGCCCAGGGTGCAGGGAGCAGTTACCAAGCACGAGTGCGTCTCTTTCCTTTTAGCCCGGCTATTTCTCTGAGAGCCCATGGGAGCCAGATTTAAAGCTGTGCAACTCCAGCTTCCCTGGCAATGGACCTGCTACAGGTTTGCCCAGGGCTCCCCGGGCAAGATCCTGTCTCCTCCAGTGGGCCTGAGGGCTGGGATGGAGTCCCAGGAAGCCCCCTTCCACCATTCCCCTTAAGATGCATGAACATCCTTTCTGCACCCATGGGAGCCACTTGGCCACAACCTCTGTTGCTCAGAGCCCACCAACAGCACACATCTGGGAAGGGGACAATGCGTCCACAGGCTCCAGCCTTTCCCAGGCCACACCCCGGGGTGTGCCCCCGCTCCTTCTCCCCCTACAGGAAGGAGCAATCAGGGTGGAAGGGTGGACTTTTTCTTGCAGCTGCAGCCTCAGTGGGGGAAGGGGAGCCAGTGACAGATCAGATACAGTTACATCCGGGGCTCACAGACTGAGAAAGAGAGGCAGAGGGAGCAGGGAGGATCCCTTAACTCGGTCATTCATTCAACAAGCCCAGAGCAGGGCCTGGGTCAGTACGTGGCAGCAATTGCGATCAGGAGAAGGTGTGTCATGCCGGGCACTGGGAACCCCGAGTCAAATACCACTCTGGCTGTGTCCTCAGCAGGAACCAGACTAATAGAGCAGCCACTGACTGTCAAACACTCTCACATCCCAGGTACTGCCTGAGGTGCATCCACCTGGTCTCATATTCACCCGGGAAACAGGCATCATGATCCCCATTTCTGCCCTGAGGCTCAGAGAAATGAAGCAACTTGCCCAAGGTCACACAGCCAGTTGGGGCTGAGCCAAGGCACGACCCTCGGAGCCCACACCTTTCCCTTGTCCTCAGCGCCCAGAAAAAAGGGCTCCAAGTCCAGTCGGGGCACAGAAAGGTGGAACACGGCACGGTGGGCACCCTGGCTTGTCTCACATGCTCCAGAACCCAGCAGAGAACAGTGGCTGGGAAGAAGAGCTCCCCTGCGTCCAGCCTCAGCAAGGAGCCTTGGCCTTCTTGGCCAGCTGGCTTCTTCAAGGCCAGTAATTTTTTTTTAATTAATTTATTTAATTTATTTATTTTCGGCTGTGTTGGGCCTTTGTTGCTGTGTGCGGGCTTTCTCTAGCTGCGGCGAGCGGGGGCTACTCTTCGTTGCGGTGGGCGTGCTTCTCATTGCGGTGGCTTCTCTTTGTTGCGGAGCACGGGCTCTAGGAGCGCGGGCTTCAGTAGTTGTGGCATGAGGGCTCAGTAGTTCTGGCTCGCAGGCTCTAGAGCGCAGACTCAGTAGTTGTGGCACAGGGGCTTAGCTGCTCCACAGCATGTGGGATCTTCCCGGACCAGGGATTGAACCCGTGTCCCCTGCATTGGCAGGCAGACTCTTAACCACTGAGCCACCAGGGAAGTCCTTCAAGGCCATTAATTTATTCACTCAATAAGTGTTCACCTACTATTGCCCAGCAGCCTAGCACCGGGCAGACTGTAACAAACAAAACTGAATGCCCGCCCTCATGGCGCTTCAATTCTAGATGGGGAAGACAGTGAATTTCAATAAAACACAAATATACAAGCTGTGAGCTTAGGCTGGGGGGTTCCAAGGGATCAGTGTCCGCAGCTGCACAAATGTATTCTCAGCAAGAACCCCCTCCAGGCCAATGCAGAGGCTCCAACTTGGGGTGGGGGTGTGGGGCTGCCCTAGCTGAGAGTCAGTCCAACACTGTCCCCTCCCCCATGCCATCCCCTCCATCACCTGCCGTTCCCCACCCTCCTCCCAAGCCTGCTTCTGTGGAGTTCTCCTACCTCAGTTAGTGGCAGCCCCACCTTTCCGATGCCCAAGCCAAAGCTTATGGAGACGTCCCTGACGCCTCTCTTTCTGTCCCCTCACCCCCATAACCAGTCCATCAGCAAATCCTGTTGGTCCTACTTTCAAAATATACTCAGGATTCAACCCTTTCTTCACGCCTCCACTGCCCTGGTACGAGCTCCCATCGTCTCGGGGCTGGGTCACAGTCTCCTTGCTTTTGACCTTGATGTCCCACGTTGTCTTCTCCACACAGCAACTAGAGTGATCTCTCATCTCACTCAGAAGCAAATCCAAAGTCTTTCCTGTGTCTGAGGCTCTGCCCCACCTTCCCTTGCCAAGCCCCTGGCTGCATCCACCAACCCTCAGCCATGCTGCTGCAGCCACGTGGGCCCCCTTGCTTTGCACAGACGCACCAAGCACACCTCTGGGCCTTTGTGTCAGCTGTTACCCCTGCCTGGAGTGCTCTTTCCCTAGATACCTGTAGGGCTCACACCCTCACCTCCTTCAGATCACTCTCTATCCTCTTCCCTGCTTTATTTTCTCTTCCAAACACTGATCGCCACCTGCCATATTATATTTATTGTGTGTCTCCCTGCACCTGCTATAATGCAAGTTACCTGAGGGAAGGGAATTGGACTTCTATGTTCTCTGCCGCAACCTCGGCACCTAGAACAGGGTCAGGTACTTAGAAGATGCTCAATAAATATCTGTGAAATGAATTTTGAGTCTAACACTTCGGGGACTTTAGTTTACAGAATATTTAATCACATACATCATTGTCCATTCATTCATTCAACACAGACTGCAAGCCTCTGTGTGCCAGACACCACCCTGAAATCCAGAGCAACAGAGAAACAGGGCGCCCTCCTCTGTGGCTCAGGGACAGGGCTCTGGTAGGCAGCCGGGAGCTGGTCCTCAGGACATCTCACAGATGTCACGAGTACCCCCTACCCTGGGATGCTCTGAGGTCCCTGCAGCCCTGGCACACATGGGCATCAAGGAAAGGAGGGGAGGGTGGGTTCTGGGGGCGGCTGACACTTGAAGGCCCCGCATTCCCAGGCCTCAAAGAGCCGCCTTGTTCCCAGGACTTTCATGGCGGTGCCCCTGGCCCAGCCACCCCAGCAGCCATGAGCCACTCCCTTCTCACGGCCGCTATTGACATGCACCCAACGCCACCAGGCTGGGCAGTGAAGCTGGCGGCTCCCCGCGAAGCGAGTTCCACACATTCTTCTGGGTTTCAGTCAGCCAGCTCTGGGCGCTGGGGCGGCCAGCAGGCCCCAGCCAGGCCCTGGAAGCAGGAGGGGGCAGCAGGGCCAAAGAGGCCAAGGCCAGAGCTGGGGCAACATTCCAGCAGGGCCAGGACCCTCAGCCTACCCTCCTGCTTCCTGGTGGGAGAGAGATGAGGGGAAGGCCAGGGTGGGCCCTGGGAGGAAGGGCAGGGGGCTCCGCAGATCCTTGGGAGGCTGCGGGGGGGGGGGGGGGACGCGGCCACGTTCTGCCCCTCCTCCTCCAGCCTGAGCCCTCACAGCTGGGAGTGGACTGGGGCAGGGGGCAACAGGCCAGGGCTGGGAGTCCTTCCCGCATGTCCCAAGTGGTCTGAGGGTCCAGAACCCACACGTCTGGCCTCCAAGTAGCTTCTGAATCATCGTTCCAGATCTTTCCACATCCTGGACGGCCCCCTCACCCTCCCTCCTGAGACTCGCCCCAAGGCCAGGCAGCCCTGAAGCCTCTGCAGACTCACCCTAAACCTTCAGTCCCCAGGGAACAGCCAGGGGAATCCAGAGAGGACTCCGTGCCGGGCGGCTAGCCATTCTCTCCTTCACTTCCCACACAGGGTAGGGCCCGGCCTGGCGCACTTAGGCCTTAAGGCCCCTGGATTAATTCAACTGTCTCTAGGGTCTCAGGGAATATTGGTGAGGAAATTAATTAACAAACCTACAAACGAACAGGCAATCCCACAAATGACTGCCCTAGAGTTAAGTCTTTCTAGGCTCCCGCCAGGGCAGGTGTCCCCAGGAGGCCCCGTGGACACTCGGGCACACCCATCCTGAGTGCCTCTGTCCCCAAAGCCAGACCCCAGTCTTCCTTGCCCGAGGAAGCCTTTGCACCACCTAGGACCTGAGTCCTTTTATCAACATCAGTGGTGACAGTTTTATCAACACCCACCGCCTGCCTGCTAAGGGTGAGCGGGATGCCGGTGGGGTGGTGAGGAGCTTCGTGTGGCTTCAAAGCCTGGCTCGTGGTGCCTCCAAGCAAAGTGTATATGAGTTGTTGGGCAAGTTATACGATCCCTCTGTGCCTCAGTCTCCTCTGCTTAGAAAATGGGGATTGTACTAGTAGCTATAGCTTAATTCATTGAACCGACATATTTACTGAGCGCTTACTACCCGCCAGGTGTTAAGGAGACAGCAGCAGTGAACAAAAGCACATAAGGTCCTGCTCGCATGAAGCTTAAATTGGGGGTGGGGTGGTGATAAACAAGTAAATAAATACACATCAGATAGTGACAAGAAGAAAACAAAGCCGTGTAAGGGGACAGCGAACATCGGGCAGAGTAGTCAGGGACTGGAGGGAAGTGAGGCAGAGGGTCACGCAGATACTAGGGGGACAAGCATTCTAGGCAAAAGGAAGAGCAGATGCAAGGCCCTAAGGTGGGAGCGTGTCTGGCAAGGTCCAGAAACAAAGACCGGCATGTCTGGAGTGCGCAAGGAAGGGGAAAGTGGGCAGGAGGAGAGAGTTGAGAGGGAGAGGGGGACGCCAGATCTGTAGGGCCTTGGGGGCTAAATTAAGTCAGGGGCTGGGGTCTGACGTGAGCAACATGGGGAGGGCAGGGAGACTGTGAGCGAGGGAACAACGTGTGAGGATCTGTTCAGAAACTTCATGCGTGGCAGACAGTGGGCACTGGATAAATGTGAACTATCCATATTATTTTGTCAGCATCTGGCCTGGTACCCCAAGACTGCCCTCCCACTACTGCAAGCCCTAAACCCAGTCACCTTCTGCCACCTTCCTTCCACCCATCTCCCGGGCTGGGCCTCAGGCCCGCAGATCCCAACTTGCCTGCACTCAGCCCGAGAACAGGCCCAGGCTGAGCTGGTCGGGGTCCAGGACTCCCCGGACACAAGGAGCTCGGCTGGGGCGTGGCGGGGGCGTCCATCTCTACCCCCGCCAGCCTCTGCCTCCCTCTGTGGACAGACCTGCACCCTCCCTCTGGAAATCTCCAGCGCACACTCACAACCCCCTCCGGGCGGCAGATCTGGAGCAAGGGGGAAAGACAGGGCTGCCAGTTATGTCAAGGGGAGGGCTGAGGTAACACTGCCCCTGAGGGAAGGGGAGGCTCCTCCATTTCCCGTCTGCCCACAGCCTCCCCAGCAAGGAAACCCAGGGGAGGAAGGAAACAGGTATCTCAGTGACTTCCCCCCTCAGCGCTGGAAAACACCACAATCACCCTCAAGAACCCTGTCTCTTGGCAGCGCCGGCCCCAAGAAAGGAAGGGCTAAGGCCCCAGCAGGCCAAGGCAGGCCCTGAGTCACCCAGGCCTGGCCCCCTCCCCCAGCAAGCCTCCCCACCTCCTCTGAACTGAAATTACTCCCACACTTAATCAGAGACCACTATTTCCTCTGTCTCCTGCCCCCAGTGAGGTCTTGAGCTCCCTAAGGACCACCTTTACCCTCCCCTTGTGTCCTACCCTCACCCACTCACTATGGGCTTGCAGACATGAACTGAAAGGCAGGAGAGATAAAGTGCAGCAGACAAGGAGGAGCCCAAGGCTGGCTAGGGCACAGGGCTAGAAGCCTGCTGTCGTTTAAAACTTACAACAAACTTCTCACCCCCATTTTACAGATGTGGAAACTGAGGCTCAGAGAGAGGAACTTGTCCCAGATCACACAGCTAGGAAGTGGCAGAGCTGGGATTCGAACATGGGTCTGTAACACTCCAGAGGCCAAGCTCTTTCCAGCCCTTCTACCCTCAGCCTAGGGTGGGACCATGAAGACCTCGGTGTGGTTGCTGAGGAGACTGTAATTCCACAGGATCAGAGCTGCCTGTTGACCCATCTCAGTTCTGGGAAAGTGCAGCCAGGGCCTGTTTCTGTTCACCTATAAGCCCCCAGTGCTGGATGCACTGGTGCACAGTAGGTGCTTAGCAAGTATCTACTGAATGAATGAACCCTGAACTCCTGCTCACTGTCATGGAATGCTGCTCAAAGATGTGGTGAATGAACAAGTGAATGAGGATTGGCTGCAATCTGGGAATTCCTCCCACACACAGCAAACATCTCCTTCCCCCCTCCCCACTCCTGCCACGGTAGAACCCCTGATCAGGGGGCAGAGCTGGGGTAGGGTCAGAAAAGGAACATTTCATGTGCTAGGTTGATGTCTACTTTTTGGAAAAGTAAAGATCAGTGTTGGGAGGTGCAAGTTCAGGTCAAGACTGGGGAGCAACTGGATGGATGGGCCCTGCTGGATGTGTTGCAGTGAGAGGCTGACAGAGGATTAAGGAAGCTGCCCTGATGGGGATGGGGGAGGAGAGGTGCTGGGTGGGTGGGGCAGGAGAGGTGAGGGGTCAGGTCTGGGGTGGGGGTTAACGAGTGACTCAGGAGGGCAGAGGTGAGAGGGAGCCGGCAAGGCGAGGACAGGGAGTCAGTCACTGGGTAAACACCGGCCAGCTTAGATGAGTCCCTCTCTTGACTCTGAGGACAGGGGACAGGGATGGCCCAGCACCACCTGAAAGAGGGTGGGTTGGCTCTGTGGCTCGCCACGCAGGCCCAGATCCCCAGATGTGCCCCATCCACATCTGCCTCCAGCTCCCTGCCCACTGACCCCGCCCGGCCCTTCTCAGGCTCACTGGGTCCTCAGAGCCTCTCCGGGCCAAGTGTCCTCTTTCTCTCGGCATGGACCCATCCAAGCTCAGAGCAGGGGACTGAACTGTAGGGGCAGCCCTCCCCTGCACCTTGAAGAGCTGGGGAGGAGGAAGCTGGGGAAACAGATCCACACACTGTCCACCACAAACTGGCTCAGCAACGGGCGCTTTCTGCACGTACTCCACCCAGCCCTGCACTTCGAGGCCGTGTATTCTGAGTTCCCCTTGGGCATGTGGGCTGGTCTCAGAGAGGCTAACAATTTGCTGGAGGTCACACAGCTGCTCAGTGAAGAGCAGAGATTGATTCAGTTCCGGGGCTGTGGGACTCCAGGGCCCGTGGGTGTTCCACACAAGAATCAGTTGTGTCCAGAACGGTTCTTTACTTGTGCCTGCCTGGTGACCAGCTCCCCAAAGGGAGAGACGTCGTGGTAAAGTTCCAGTGAGGATGGATATGGTCCCCATCACCACTGAGTGCCCCTGTTTCAAGCTGGCAAAGAAAGGCGTGTCCTCGCCCTGCCGAGTTCCCACCCTGCTAGAAGTTTCTCAGCCTGGCCCCCAGGAATGGCAGGCCGGGCCATGCCTAGCGCGAGTCTCAGACTCAGCAACGTGGCCGGGCGACCCACGGGCTCCCACGAGGGCCGGCCCCGCCCCCGGTCCGTCGCGGGGTCCCCTGGGTGCCCTTCGGGACAGCCCCACGGAGGAGGGTGGCGCCGGCCTGTGCCGGCCCGGGGTCCCTGGCGGGCGCCGCCGTCCCGGGCCAGAGTCCCAGCCGCGCAGCCTTGGCGCCCCAGCCAAGTTGGCGGGGGCGGCGAGAGGGGCCCGGGGCGCCTCCTGCCTCTCCGCCCCGCACACTCACCGCGAGCAGCCGCCCGTGCAGCACCAGCGCCAGCAGCAGCGCGCCCGCCGCCTGCCGCCCCATGGCCCGGCCCGCTCCGCTCACTCGCTCGCTCGCTCGGCGCCCGCCCGCAGCCGCCCGCTCGCCAGGCTGCTGAGTCCTCGGGACAGCGCGGCCCGCTCCAGCCACCCCCACCCTTCCCGCGGCCGCCCCGCCCCCGGGGCGAGGCCCCGCCCCCTGGCCTCCCCGCCCCGGGCACCAGGCCCCGCCCCCTGGACCGCCCCGGGACTGAAGGCTGCGCTCTCCCTGGCCCGCTGCGCAGCCAAGTGAGCCTTTGTCTGGGCCCCCAGCCCCCTCCGCGCGGGCCGCGGCCCAACCCGACTCCCCGCCAAACCCGGCCTGGAGTCTGGGATGGGACGGGGGCCGGGGCCCTGCGCGCTGGACCACCCTCCCTCCACGTGCACGCCTCTCCCGCACCTCCCCACCGACCCCCGGACCCCTAAATCCATCTGCTCTCACACCCTTTCACACTCCGCAGACGTGACTCCACGCGGGCGGCTCTCCAGGACCCTCCAGAATAGCACGCGCTCACATGGGCACGTTTGGTACACGCGCTCACTACAACTTTGGCTCACAAGATTACCTGCACACTCACAACTTCCACGCGCTAACGTGCTCATCCACTGCCCGTGAACGCTTGCACACGCTCACTCCCTTCACCCAACTTTCATACACTAACAGTCCCCCCCGACTCAAGAGATCACTGTATGCCTTGAAAACCTTCACCGCTACAGGTGACGCAGTGGACACAGCTTATACACATACACGCTCAGCTGCTCACGTTCATAGTCACATTTTCACACACATATGTGAATCCCAGGACAGGAAGCGGAAGGACGTTTTCACGCTCAGATTCCCCACAGGGTCTCACAGTTCACACACAGGCCAACAGAATTTCTTACACGCACAGCACCTGCATTTTTTTACATTTTCTCAGTACCTCTACCTCACAGTGGGCACTCAATACGAAACTGAATTACCCCTGATACACACCATTCTCCACATAAATCACTCACAGACCGACTCTGATTCACATAAATCACAGCCCCGCTGCCAGAGATGCACCATCTCACACACCCAGGCCCAGACACAAACAGACACTGCCAAAGCCCAATCACAGGTGCTTGGGAGGTAAATCACGGTCCCTGATGACACAGACCCACAGACAACACACACAGCCATGCCACCAGGCCTCCCCAGGCCATGGTCTCCTTGCTGCCTGAAAATTTCCAGGGCAGCCCAGCCTGATGGGTGGAGAGAAAACTGGGGTGTGTAAGTGTGTGTGTGTCACTTAGAGGAAAACCTTTTGAGTAACGATGGAGGAGAATAAAAACTGAAGTTTCCATTGTTTCCTGTGAGAGTTGCTAGGTTCCAGAGACTCACAAGTGGGGTTTGCAGCCAGGAGTGAGGTGAGCTGTGGACAGAAGGAAATGCCCAGCTCACTGGGCGGCACCAGGCCTGGCTCCGGAAGGCATGTTCCCTGTGATAAGGGCCGGCCTGCAGTCTCCCAAGCACTCTGAAGCCTCCCATCTGGGAGATGAGAAAACACTGGCATCCTGACTGGCACCTGGGGGATTAAGAAAATACTGGCATCCTGACTCCCATCCCAGATAAATGCCCCATCTCCAAAAGCTGGGTTCTTCTCCACCCTGTGGGGTGTATCTAGGGGACCAGCTCAGAGCTGTAAGGGGCAGAAACTACATTCACAGTGGTTTGGCCAACTCCCCAGCCTAAACGCAGATGCCAGACACAGCACTGAATAAGGTCTATTTCTGCTCCAGACAGGGAGGTGGACAGAGGAGGGATGCCTGATCTTGGCCCTTGGTGAACCCCTAATCTGATGGAGGGAAAGGGGAGGATATAATTCCTGTCCTCATGGTGTTTCCAGTCTGCTGGAGAATCCTGCCTCCATCGCCTTGCTGTGCAATCTTGAACAAATTTTTCAATCTTTCCATGACTCCATTTCATCATTTAGACAAGGAGAATTAACGTTAAGACCTCCATCACAGTGTTGTTATGAGGATTAAAATGAATTAATATATTTATTTTTTAAAAAGAACAGTTTTGGGCACATGGTAAGCCCTAAATAAGCAGTAGCCATTTCTTTCTCTTTTTTTTTGTGGCAGGGTAGGGGTGGCACGCGCTGCGGAATGCGAGATCTTAGATCCCCTCCCGGGGATGGAACCCATGCCCCCTGCATTGGGAGCGCAGAGTCTTAACCACTGGACTGCCACGGAAGTCCCACCCGTTTCTCTTATTACTGTTTCTGGGTGAGCTCCCAATCTAGAGAGCGAGACACAAGTCTTCCCTCAGGGGACTCCAGTCTGATGGAGGAGCAGTCCCTGCACCCAGTGCCGCTCTCAGTCTGAAGGCCAGATGCAGCCCCCAACCCCAAAGAGCCCCTCTAGTCTGGTGGGGGAGTACAGCCTTGCACTCATCAAACTTCCCTGTCTGATGAGGAAAACTACAAAACTCCACTGACTTCAGAGTTGACAGGTGGCCAGCCTTGGTGGCAGGATTTTTCCAAGGCCTTGACTGTCCGTGGAGGGTCAGCATCCTCGACAAATCGCATTTTGTGAGCTGCCTCAATGTTCCCTACCTCGGGGCCTTTAAGTCCCAGAGCCTTGGCTTCTTGGATGATTTGCTCATCAGCAAAGGAAAAGGAGAACAAGCAACTCTTTGTAGATGTTTGGTCAAGACTAAATCTGAGCTATAAGTCTTGCTTCCTAAAAGAGGTTGAGGAAAGAGATGGTAAAGCTTACTGGACTGGAAGGAACTGGGCTGACGTGGAGGGCAGGAAATATGGCCTGTCGAGAAAGTTCCAGAGTAACTCCACCTACCCTGAGGATTGGTCATCCCCTTATTTATTCTGCATCCTCTCCTTCCCACTAAGGGATTTGGCTGGCTCTGTTTTATTTTGCTGTCCTTGATATCTTTAGTAAATGTTCTCAAGTTGCTTTGTCTAGGGCCTGGCTATCTCCTCATATGGCTTAGAAGAGGAGCAGAGGCAAGGCCTTCCAGGCGCTTGCTGAGCCCAGGAGGCACCTATAATCTCACTGTATGTACTCATAGCTCTGGGTGCTGGTCACACTCTTTGGGAGAGAAACAACTCAAGCCTCACACAAGGTTCCTTAGATAAGGGGAGACTACCAGAGTTTGGATAGGCAAGAGCAGCCAAAAATTTGGCTTCTGAGAAACAGGAGTCTGATCTAGTCTGATGGGGGAGTACAGACTTTGTGGGTCACCTGTCTGCCAGAGTTTGTGGGTCACCGTCTGCCACTACAAAATTCACAAGACTCAACTTCTCCTGGCTTCCACTCCTACTCCAAACCTTTTCTTTGCCTTGGAGCTTCTCACTCATCTCATATTCCTTTATTCATTCAGGGCTGCAGTGGACGGTTGGGCAGGTTGTTCACTGAACAAGGGTATGCAGCCAAGGGGACCCTGTTGTGGTGTTACATCTGCCCAGAGGGGGTACCTTTTGTAATATGAGCAAAGGTACCATATGGGTTAGCTGTGGCCCTGCGTTCATTCAACAATGAAAGTAAACATCTATTATGCACAAGGGATGCAATGCCTGTGTGGGAAAACAGATGCCGGCAGGGCAAGGATATGTACTTGGGTGAGAATATGGAACAGGAAATTGGTGTGAAAGGGAGTGGGATGGAGGAGAGGGAACCAGGAGATGATGTGGAGAAGAGGAAGAAGAGGAGGGAGGACACAGTTCTAAGCAGGCAGTGAAAATTCATGGAGAGGGAGGGAAGCATGCAAGGCAGGGAGATGCAATCCTGGCCAACTCTCCAGCCACATGCCTCTCCCACCCTGGTCTTTGCACATGCGGTTCCTTCTCCTTAAGGGCTATTCTCACCCAACACCCACCCCACTTCACCCTACTGCTCTCTTTTAGGATTCAGCTCAAATCTCATGTCACCATAGAAGCCTCCCCGACCTCCCAGGTTAGATCATGTCCCTCACTATGCTTTCCCACAACCTCCCTCCCCCGTGCTTCTCCCTCTGGACATTTTTGACAATTGCAATAATTTGGAAGACTATTTAATATGAAGAGGCATAATGAAGGCAGAGAGCGTGACTACCTGCTTTCTGACTTGTTCCCAACTGTATCCCCTGTGAAGGGCACAGTGCCTGGCAAAGTTGGCATTTGAATAATTTTACCTGAATGAAAGAACAAGTTGGTTCAAGCAAAGCATAAGGCGTAAATGTCCTCTTTCTGGTTTGTACTTGGGGCAAAGATAAACTCCCCTCACAGTCTGATCAACATTGAATCTCACTTGATCACAATCCTAGGCAGTAGGCAAGTGAGTGTATTTTATTACCACCCTTTTCAGACAAGGAAACTGAGGCCCAGGGAATGAAGTGGCTTGCCTACATCACACAGTCAGTGCCAGGAGCCGTGGTGGAGCCAGGATTCATGTCCATGTCTGTCTGACTCTAGAACCCACATTCTCAACCCCTCCTAGTATTTCCCCAACACCCCTCGTCATTATCAAGTGAGTTCTTGCTGAGCTTCCACCTTGGGGCCTCACCTGCCCTCTGAGATGCTCCTTGGAAAGGGGGTTCCCTGGTCAAGAAGTTTGGGAACTCTGTACTCTTTCCCACACTTTGGCCATCTCGAGGGACACCAGTACAGGAAAGTTTCTGAGCAGGCCTCCGGTAAAGTCGCCTGTCCAACTCTGCTTAACCCAGCACTCCTCAACATATTCAAGAATGGAACCCACTTGTTTTTTGGAAAAACCTTTTAACATCTCACAGGACTGGTGTTTCTCAAAACACACTTGGCAAATACTGCCCCTGACTCCTGAGCTGACCATAAATGGTCTCTGTAATTGGAATTTGTCACTCGAGCACCTCACACCACCACCACTCCCCTCCATCCAGGCTGGAATTCTCATGGCATCCATACAGCCCCTCACATTCCTGCCCACACATCCCTGCTTCAGCTCTAGAAGACGTCTGCGTGGGGGCCGTAGTTGGAGCTCCATAAATGCTCAGTTTCCTTCCTTTGTCACTGCATACATGGGCGTTTTACCTCCTGTGATCAGCACATGCTGATGATTTCCTGTCTTGTTTTTCTCACTTAACATTTTCATAAACACAGTTCTATGTGTCAGTCAGGACCAGGGCTACTTAAAAGTGGTTCTGTGGACCAGTGCCAGCCCCCAACTGTGTATTACCAGTCCAAGATGAGATAAGAAGTTTGCTCAGAGCGTAAATCAACTGTGTCAGTAAGCACTCTGTTTAGCTCAGCTGACACTATTTTTTTCTTGGAATACTTGGTCCGTTTTGGAAGCAGCTCATGGATTTACATTCTGGTACGAGCTCTTCATTGCAGTTGGTAATCGTTAGCAATCTGTGGGCCAGTGACTGAATAGCAGTCGTGTTGACTTTGCACGTAATATTTCGTTTTTTAAAAAAAAATTTATTTATTTATTTGGTTGTGCTGGGTCTTAGTTGCGGCAGGCAGTTTCCTCAGTTATGGCGTGAGAACTCTTAGTTGCGGCATGCATGTGGGATCTAGTTCCCTGACCAAGGATCGAACCCGGGCCCCCTGCACTGGGAGCACGGAGTCTTATCCACTGTGCCACCAGGGAAGTCCCGATATTTCTAATAATTATGTGGTGTCAGGTCTCATCACCACACCGTTATTCATTAACCCTATCCTGTCGTTGGGTATTTGGGCTGCCTCCAGGTCTCTGTGATTCATAAAGCATTGCTCTGAGCTGATATGTATGCATCTGTGGGTTTATTTTTATAGTTCCCTCAGTTTTTCAGGACCACAAACCTGAGGCCAGAGAGGTGGGGTGGCTTCCGCAGGGTCACGAGTGACAGAGGCAGGCTTCCCACTCAGACCTCCTGACCCCCAGCCTCTTGTTCCTTCCTCCAGCCTGCACTGCCCTTCCTACTGGGCAGATTTTCCGTCCCTTTCATGCTTTTCTTTGCTAGGCTGTGAGCCTTCTGCAGTGTTCCCACATGTTGTCTTTTGGAGCTTGAGAGAAATCCTTTTGGAATGTCCTGTGCCTTCTCCCTGGAGTTCCCGGCTTTGTTCAATTGTTCATGAGAAATTCCTGCCCTGTTGGGAGGGGCTCAGGAGGCTGTTAAAAGAGTTTGCCAAAAATGGTGGTACCAACTCTGGCAGAGCACATATCTGAGGCTCTGCCTCTCCAGATTTCCGCTTAAAAGGGGGCCGTGTGGATGCAACTAGTGGGGAGGGTGTCACACGCCCCCAGTTTTCTGTTTCCTCTGTAGAGCAAGCAGCACCAGTCACGTGCTGGCAGAAGAGATAAAGTGGGCCTCAGGAATGGGGGTGGGGTGGGCTAAGGCTTTGGGGGTTAGGTTCAGAGATGAGGAAAGTTTAGGGTATGGTGAAGGTCAGGAATAGGCTGAGTGTGTCTCTGTAACACCCATCTTGGTAACACAAAAAGCTGCGTTTATTTCCTAGAATCATGATATCAGATTAACTGTTTGAAAAGGGCCATATCAGATTTTTTTTTAAAATAAATTTATTTATTTATTTTTGGCCGCGTTGGGTCTTTGTTGCTGTGCGCGGGCTTTCTCTAGTTGCCACAAGCAGGGGTTACTC
Source organism: Balaenoptera physalus (assembly GCF_965194825.1). Classification (NCBI taxonomy): domain Eukaryota; kingdom Metazoa; phylum Chordata; class Mammalia; order Artiodactyla; family Balaenopteridae; genus Balaenoptera; species Balaenoptera physalus. Next base: position 179,376,313 of record NC_138882.1, on the reverse strand, counting down.
TTTGTTGCAGTGCATGGACATCTCGTTGCGGTGGCTTCTCTTGTTGCAGAGCACGGACTCTAGGCGTGTGGCTTCAGTAGTTGTGGCTCTTGGGCTCTAGAGCGCAGGCTCAGTAGTTGTGGCGCACGGGCTTAGTTGCTCCGCGGCATGTGGGATCTTCCCGGACCAGGGCTCAAACCCATGTCCCCTGCACTGGCAGGCAGATTCTTAACCACTGCGCCACCAGGGAAGTCCCCCAGATTGTTTTAAATATACAAAAGGAATTCTAATATCATGCACCTATACTCAGTGTTACCAAAGGCCACAGGGACCAGTGGATTGGGTAATTGAGAACACAGGTGGGCTTTGAGGGAATTTCTCCTTTTGTTTATTATTTCCTGGGAAGAACGTATTTGAGGTTAATGCTGCCCTGATCAGAACACTGGTATTGGGTGCAGCCCGAACCTCCAGGGTTAAATACCATCCTTGCTTTGTCTAAATTTCTGCATATTTTGGAGGCCAAGATTTGTCCCTCTTTCTCTTGGAATCTGTTCAATAAATACTGAGAAAGAAACTGCACTTTGGATGGAAAGGGCACTGGTTGAGGAGCAAAGCCCTGGGGTGGAATCCCAGCTCTGCTATTTACCAGCTGCCTCAGTTTCCCCCTCTGTAAAATGGGTACTAAAACCTAGCCTTGCAAGGAGCAGAGGGCTGTGAGCCTATGTTTCAGGCCTTGGCAGCATGCCTGACACACAGTGTGGGTGCTCAGTAACAGTGACATACGTCTGCAGGTGTGACGGACATTCCCTGGCCACCCTCAGCTGCAGGGACACGTAAGCTGCTTCTGTACACAAGATGGACAGCACAGCAGCCTCTGGCATTGTTCTGCAGCCGGTGTGCTGCTTCCTGTTTACATGGACCCTGCAGATGCATGGCTTGAACAGTGGACATGGGGGACGTCCTGTGACCTCTGCAGGGCCACACAGAGCAGAGGGCCTTCTCTAACTAAGAACCTTCTCTGGACTTGGGCTGAGTGACTGGTGGGAGAGAATCATGAGTAGTGAGTTTCTACCCTGAGTAAGAGTTAGGGCAGTGCAGGGATCCTGTCCCTTTTGGGTACAATCTAATCCTCAATCTTCAAACTTGAGCACTCGCTATGTACAGAGCTCTGCACTGACATCTATCATTCACTGAGCACCTACTACGTGCAAGATGTTGTAATCATGAAGATAATTATTATTACTGAGTGCCTGCTCTGCACATAGTACTCTGTACTGAAAATGTCAACTTCTTTTTTTTTTTTTTTGGCTATGCTGCGGGGTTTGAGGGATCTTAGTTCGCCGACCAGGGATCAAACCCGAGCCCCGGCGGTAAGAGTGACGAGTCCTAACCACTGGACCACCAGGGAATTCCCTCAAACCGTTTTTTTGGAGAGCCACTGTGTTCTGTAACTGTAACCATCTTCATCATAATCATTTGTTCCTGACCGCTCTGTGCCTCAGTTTCCTCATCTATACAATAGGGACAATCCTTTCTTAAAGGATTGATGAGATGATTGAGTTAATACACACAAAGCACTTAAAACAATGCCTGGAGTATATTTAAGAGCTTAATAAATGTTGGCTGTCATGATTAATATTATTAGTTATTGAATATTCATTGTGTGTGAGACACTGTGATACTTTTTTTTAAAAATAAATTTATGTATTTATTTTTGGCTGTGTTGGGTCTTTGTTGCTGCGTGCGGGCTTTTCCCTAGTTGCGGCGAGTGGAGGCTACTCTTAGTTGCAGTGCGTGGGCTTCTCATTGCGGTGGCTTCTCTTATTTCAGAGCACGGGCTCTAGGCGCATGGGCTTCAGTAGTTGTGGCACATGGGCTCAGTAGTTGTGGTGCACGGGCTTAGTTGCTCCGCGGCATGTAGGATCTTCCGACACCAGGGCTCGAACCTGTGTCCCCTGAATTGGCAGGCGGATTCTTAACCACTGCACCACCAGGGAAACCCTGTGATTATTCTTAAGGTAATAATAGCTAAGGTTACTGAGCACCTATTGGGCACGAGAGCTTGTAATCAACATCAGTGTAATAACTGAGCTCCTCTTGTGAGCCAGAACTGGGCTAGATACTGGAGACCCCGAGAGCAGTGTCCTGGCCAAGGGTCTGATTCTCTGATTAGGAGAAACTGGACTGTTTTGAAAGTAGGCATCTCCAGGAGAGTCAAGGTTGACTCGAATGCAAATATGGGCCTAGAGCAAGAAGGGGATGCCTTGAGTGGCCAGAGAGAGGGTTTAGGAAACAGGACACTCTTGAACTATCTCTTGAGCTGGGCCAAAATGGACCCCAACGAGCTGTATTCCTGTGAATGTTCGCCTGGGCAATGGGTCACTAGGGGCCTGAGCACCCACCAGACAAAGGCCAAAGTCTTCTCCCTGGGGAGGGAAGGGGTGCAAGAGACAGAATAAAGAGTGTGCTGCACTGCTGAGCTTTGGACCCAGGGAGGATCTCCCCAGTCCTCAGAGATGGAATAAAAGTGGAGGTGAATTCAATGGGCTAGGGGTTCGGTGCCTCCTTCCTTCCTCCTGCCTTGGGACCACCGTGTCAATCTCATAGATATTGCAGGCTTGCTGCCTTCTCTTCCTGGTCACAGGACTAGGCCACGGCAGGCGACCTCCAAAAGCCATGGAAAGTTGTAGACCTCCAGGTTCTGTGTTATTTCAAGGTCAGCCCCATTCCACATTCTGAGTTGCTATTGGCCCTCATATTTCCAAGGAGAGAGGAAAACTCCAGCAAGAAGGGACTGGGCCCGAAATTCAGAACCACAGAGAAATGGGCCCTGAGGCCTGAAATGGCCCCTGGGCAGCCTGGAAAGATGGCTCAGGACTCTGGAAGCCTGAATTCTTGGGTGGAGGCACTCTCAGTTCTCAGCTCAGGAAGCTCCAGGCCTGGCTTTGGACTCGGAAGAGAGACTCAGAAATATTCTAGTCCGGGGCTTCCCTGGTGGTGCACAGGTTGAGAATCTGCCTGCCAATGCAGGGGACACGGGTTCGAGCCCTGGTCTGGGAAGATCCCACATGCCGCGGAGCAACTAGGCCCATGAGCCACAACTACTGAGCCTGCGCGTCCGGAGCCTGTGCTCCGCAACAAGAGAGGCCGCCATAGTGAGAGGCCCGCGCACTGAGATGAAGAGTGGCCCCCGCTTGCCGCAGCTAGAGAAAGCCCTCGCACAGAAACGAAGACCCAACACAGCCATAAATAAATAAATAAATAACTTAGGATTTCTTTTTTTTTTTTAGGATTTCTTTTAAAAAAAAAAGAAATATTCTAGTCTGAGGGCCTTTAGAGACCATCAAAAGGACCCCACTCGGGCTTCCCTGGTGGCGCAGTGGTTGAGAATCTGCCTGCCAATGCAGAGGACACGGGTTCGAGCCCTGGTCTGGGAAGATCCCACATGCCGCGGAGCAACTAGGCCCGTGAGCCACAACTACTGAGCCTGCGCGTCTGGAGCCTGTGCTCCGCAACAAGAGCGGCCGCGACAGTGAGAGGCCCGCGCACCGTGATGAAGAGTGGCCCCCGCTCGCCGCAACTAGAGAAAGCCCTCGCACAGAAACGAAGACCCAACACAGCCAAAAATAAACAAATAAATTAATTAATTAAAAAAAAAAAACTTTAAAAAAAAAAAAAAAGGACCCCACTCATGTTACAGAAGGGGAAACAGAGGCCTGGAGAGGGGAAGTGATGTCCCCAAGGTCTCAGGGCAGGCTGGTGGCAAAACTCGTCTGGAATCTGGTCTCCAGAGTCCATTAGGCAGAATGATGTTGAACAACTGGGCGTCTTGTGGGGCCTGATTCTTCAGCATCCAGATCAGTTGAGTCTCTGAAGGTTTGGAGCCCTTGGTGGCCCAGGGAACATTTTCCCAGATATTCCCACCTCATTCTGACCCTTCCAGCTCTCACCTGGCCCGGACAGACCACTCTCTTCAGAGATTTCCCAGGAAAGGCTGTCCCCCAACTTCTAACCATCCCTGGTTGCCTGTTTCAACGCATGTCACACTAGCCATCAGGGTTTGCTCTACATCCACCCTGGGCCCTGCTCATTAAAACCACATCTTTAAAAGAACAAATATGTATAAAGTACTTAGCACAGTACTTGCCACATATTAAGTGTTCTATGAGGGCTTCCTATCATCACTGTCATCCTCATCATTATTACTTCTACCTGTCTTCTTACATGGGGCTCTGCTAAAATCAATAACAATTCTTAAAAAAAAGAAGAATATTGGACTTCCCTGGTGGCGCAGAGGTTAAGAATCCACCTGCTAATGCAGGGGACACGGGTTCAAGCCCTGGTCCGGGAAGATCCCACATGCCGCGGAGCAACTAAGCCCGTGCGCCACAACTACTGAGCCTGCGCTCTAGAGCCCGCGAGCCACAACTACTGAGCCCACGTGCCACAACTACTGAAGACCGTGAACCTAGAGTCCACGCTCCACAACAAGAGAAGCCACCGCAATGAGAAGCACATGTACCGCAACGAAGAGTAGCCCCCGCTCGCCGCAACTAGAGAAAGCCCAAGCACAGCGACAAAGACCCAACGCAGCCAAAAATAAATAAATAAATAAATAAAATAAAATCTATGCTCTAAAAAAAAAAGAAGAATATGAATAGGGATTGAGAATGAACAGCCTCAGCAGAGGCTAAGGGAGGCTGAGAAGCTCCCCAGTGATTCATTCAAGGTGTAAATCAGAGATTCCAAACTCTGATCTGTGGGCCTCACATTCAGCTTGCAAGTACTTTTGTTCAGCCCTCAAACACCATGATATTTTTAAATTTGTTGCTAACACATAGAAAATCAGATTCCTGGCTTCTCTAGAAAAGGCAACCGCCCATTTGAGAGCTGGGTTTAGACGAGGTGTCCCCTCTCCTCTCAGCCACAGTCTCCACCACTCCCTACTACCACCCAGCCCCCTTCACCCATTCACTTTTACCTGCCCAGCCCTGTAGGTCCTCACGTGTCTAACCCCCCATCTAAATGGCTGTCCCCACCACCACCCCCAATGGAGGCTTGGAAGGTACATTTTGCCACAAACAATTTATTTTCCACAACTGCAGCCTGATGGACGTGTGCGCACTTCACGGTTGGTGTTGATGTCACCACCAGCTACAGGGCTTAGAGATGGGCTCGGGGGCTCTCCAGCCCGAGAGGATTGCTTCCCAGAACTTGGGCAGATGACCTAAGGAAAAGATCCTGTTGCTGAACAGAGGGAGCTCAGGCAACTTTATCCCCGGCTTCTGCGGCAGCATGGGAGTGAGGTTCCGGCTAGGAGGCCCGTGAGGGCAGCTCGTGTTGGTGGAGTCATCCACGTACTGCAAAGCATGGGCAGCCCTGGAGGACGGCGCCATGCAGATGCTGGCGCAGGAGTTGTCAGAGGCGGCCAGTCTGGTGCTGGGGTTGGAGTACCTGCGCGGGAAGCAGTGGTCCAGGTGGTCCAGGTGGATGGAGTTGGCGGCACGTTCCAGGTAGCTGGCTGCAAGCCTCGGCAGGCTCAGGGATGATTAGGGCGGCTGGTGTAGAAGGCGCTGGTGGATCTGTCAAGGTAGTTGATGCCTCTGATGAGTTGGTCCAGGGAGGTGGGGCCAGAGGGACACGAGGGACGATCTGTACAGAGCAGGCAGTGGGGACTGCCACGACAAGCGGGCTTTCTGGCCACCTTGGGGCACTTCACCAAGTGGCTTGTCTCCACATACCTGGAGCTGTAGGGCCGGCCCATGCAGATTCTCCTCACTGGAAGTCTGGGGGATCCGGGGTTGTCGGACTGCTCTGAAGGGCTGCTGCTTGCCTCTGAGCCACTCAGGTACGAGAACACTTGAGGTTGTTAGCCCCGGTCACACTGGGGCCGTGGGACCAGCCTGGAGTCCCAGCCTGGGCCAGAAAGGACACATTGTTGGAATGGTTCAAGCGGCTGCAGGTGTTAGAACGGCTCGCTTGGCATCCAGGCATCGTCCCAGTCGGGCAGACAAAGCTTCGTGGTGCGGAACTGCTGAGAATTCACCTGGAAGCTGGTCCCCCCGGCCTGGTGAGGAGAGAGCTGGGTCACCTCTCCTTGGCTCCCTGCCACCTCCCCCTGGGCTTTCTCGCTGGGTGTTCCTCTTCCCATCCTCCTCCCAGGCCCAGGGATTTTCAAGCTGGAAAGCGGCCACCGTATTCTTCAGAAAGCACAGAGGACAAGAGATGGGGAAGAAGGCAAGACCCTGAGAACAACTGAGGCCAGAGGACCCCTAGAAAAAGTGGGGCAGTCTCTGTTTTCCTTTAACTCTAGCCCACATTCTGAAATTCCCATTTACCTTTTAAGCAGGGACACTAGGAGACCACAAAGGCAAAGGACTGAATCTCTAATGGTGAAATTCCAGGTACTGAGACACACATTCTTTGGAGGTAATATCAAATAGCTAACCATCCACTACTCAATGCACCCTCATACTAAAAAATATGTCTTGGAAGCGATGCAATGCATGCCCTCTCTCTTTGCCCAGCCCTTTGCTTGTGCTTTACGTTGTAAGTCTCACTACAAATCTAGGAGGTGGTTACTATTCTATTCCTATTTGACAGGTGGGGAAACTGAGGCTCAGAGAGATGACGTGACTTGCCTCAGATAACACAGCTTGTAAGTGGTGGGGGCCAAGGTACTATCTTGAGCGTGTCTGATGACCCTTAAGGGACAATGCCACATTGTCGGGGTGACTTTGCCCCCCCCCAGTCTACTGAGGAAGAATTCTCGCCACACCTGTTGTCCTGTCTGCCTGGATGGGGGCACTGATGGGGAAAAGCAGATGGAGAGGGGTGCTTGTTAACCCTGTAACTGAGATGATCTTGGCTCTATGAACCCCAAGTTGAGGGAGCGGGGGCAAGGTGGTGTTGTAAGTCTACTAATGGGGCTGGGCTTGTGAGACAGAACCTTCCAGGATATTTGGTCTTCATCCTCTCTGACAGTAGGGAGCTCCTCATCCACCCCACAAGAGAAGTGGGCTTTGGAATTCCTACTCCTCCTGGTCTAAAAGTGGGCACCTCACAGGGACAAGGGCCTGCCCAGGCTCCAGTCCATTTAACCCCGCCTCCTGTCCCTGGGCCTGCCTGGGCAGTGGAGCCCCACCCCCATTCCCATTGTCCCTCAGGTCCCCAGTAGTCCCCCTTACCAGAAGGAAGGTTCTGATTTCTCTCCCCCACTACTGCCAGCTTGATGCTAATTTTCCACTTCTGCTTAGTGAGAACGGAGCAGTATTTGAGCCTGTCCCACCCGGAAAACAGCTGCTTGCCCCTCTCCCAGCCCATGGCCCTTCAGCTGCCCTTGTCCATTGGGTTTGAATCGCGTGGAATGTCCAGACTCTCGCCTCTTCCATCCCCGGTCCACCCCGCCCCCCATTTCCTCCTTCAGAAATATGGGAGGTGGCTGAAGGCTGGTCCCCAAGGCCCCCCTTTCCTTCCCTTCCTGGCTGCCTGGTCCCACCTGCCCTAAGGGCCCTCTCCCACTCTCACTCTACCTTCAGGAGGTAGATGACTTAGCCCTCCTCTTGCTCTCCACTGGGGAACACCCTCAGGCCGCTACTCCAGGCTGCTGGCCTTGTCATACAATCATGGAATCCTGGAGCTGGGAGAGGCCTCCAGGGGTCATCCTGGTCAGGCCCCTGCCTCAGGGCAAGTACCGCGTTAAGCTCTCCACGACAGATGTGCCCTATTTTTAAAGTGAGGCTAGGGTGGACTTTTTCCAGTGTTCCCTGTTGTTTTTCTAGTGTTTAATTATGCTGAGAGTCAGGAAGTTCCATGCCGGACCTGATATAACTCTTGTTGGCTGTGGTCAGCATCAATTTTCTTTTCTCGTTGGGTCAGCAAACATTTATCAAGTTTCCCTAAAGTGCTGTCCCTTTGAGTGACCCATAACATAACAGCACTGTGTTTCCTCCCTTCTTGCCTGGTCCTCATGCAGTCAGCAACACCGTGTTGGGTCCCTACTGGGTGGTGGGCTAGAGCCTGAGGATTCCTTTCAGAACTCCTGTGCCCCCCACGCCACTGGGTCCTGGTCCATAAGGAGCATCTTGGACATATCCATTGAATGAATGAACAAGATCCCCCTTTGAGATTTCATGGTATTTGCCCTCCACCATTTCCTTCCCGTAAGTATTGAAAATACACTTTTACTTTCTATTTTGAAAATTTTTCAAACTTACTGAAAACTTACAAGATAATGAACTCCCATATACTCTTCATTCGAATCTACTAATTATTAATATTTTGCCACATTTATCACCACACACACACATTATTATTATTTTGAGAGTACGTTGCAGACAACGGCAGCCTTTACTCTTGAATACTTCAGCGTGTATCTTCTACAAGCTAGGAGAACAAGGACATTTTCTTACATATCCAGTTATCAAATACAGGATAGTTAACACTGATATAGCACTGTTAGCTGATACACAATCCACAATTTACCGATTATTCCCTCCGATGTTCTCCGTTGCAGCTGTATCTCCAATCCAGGAGCCAATTCACAATCAGGTTTGCCTTTAGTTTTCAGGTCTCTTTGGTCTCCTTCAACCTGGAAGTTCCTCAGTCTTTGTCTCTTATGACATTGATAGCTTTGAAGAGCACAGGCAAATTGTTTTGGAGAATGTTCTCCAATTTGGGTTTATCTGATGTTTCCTAATGATCAGCTGCAAGATCACAAAGCACATACACACAGAAGCCTCCACGGGACATTCCCCAGCCATGAAGGGCCTTTTGCCCTGGGGTGGGGTGGTTATAGCTGCTGAAACAGGGAGCCAAGAGGAGGGCTCAGAGGGACCCCGGAGAAGGAGGAAGAGGGGTGTAGGGAAACTCAGTGGGCCAGGGAAGCAGTGGCAACCGTTCCCTTGTGGGGCCTCAGCCAGGCCTGCTTCTGTTCTGGGCCGGGGGACGGGCAGGCAGGCAGGCGGCCAGCGAGAGGGCTGGACCTTCGTGCCGTTTGTCCTGAAGGTACCCAGGCGCCGAGATCACTGGCCATTTCTGGCCTGGGCATTAAGAGCCTCTGGAAATAGCTCCAGGACAATTATTTCAGGAGGAATGTGCTATTCTTCCATCTTCCCAGAAAGCCAGGCTGTATCCCATAAGATCAGGAATGTCTCTCTCCAGCCTCCCCAATTCCAGGGGATCCTGAGGTCCTCTGGGGGCCACAGAGGCCTTCCGAGCCAGGAGAGTCTGGGAGGCCAGAATGGGGTCAAGGAGACTAAAAGCCCCCTTCTCCCGTGAGAGGAGGGGTGGTTCTGGCCTTAGGTCCTGGGCTCTCAGGGCCCAGCCTGGAGTCAGGCCTGCCGGCTGGGGTCCAACTGACTCCAAGCCCAGGGACACAGGAGGGAGGGTGATGGGGAGCTGCCTACCCCGCCTCCTGCCCAGACTCACCCCTGAGAGACTGACCTGGTAGAGCACCTATTATGTGCCAAAGAACCTGACATTGTCAGTGCCAGGGCCCCACATTCACCCTCTCATTTAATCCTTGCAGCACCCCTAGGAGGTAGGTATTTTGCTTTCAAGATGAAGTCACTGAGGCTCAGAGAGAGCAAGAGACTTACCCAAGCTCACCCAGCAGCCAGATTAAAACCCGATGTTTTGGCTCCAGAGCCTACGGCTTAAGCACTAAGTGAGGAAGAGGGTGGGTCACCCACTCACTCAGTAAGTGACCCTGTGAACTGAGAGGTTTTGGGAGGGGTCCAGCCGCCGCCCTCCACCCCCCAGCCAGGGCCAGCTGCCTCTCCCTCCCTAGCACTGCAGGACGGATGTCCTCTGTCGGTGGGGTGCCCCTCCCCGCACGGTCTCCAGCCACAGCGGCCCCCATCCTTGCCCCATCTGGGCCGCCTCCAACCTTGGCTCCTTAGCTGCATTGACAAACCAACTGCAAATCATGGGCTTTCCGACAGCCCTTGCCCCCTCCCGCTCTGTCCCCTCTCACCTGACTGCCCCTCCCTGCAGTCTTACCCACATCCCTCTCTCCTCCTGTGCCCCACCAAGACCAACAGAGGTCCTTTCCCCAGGTTTAAAGAGTTCAAGGGCATCTCATTCCCCTAGGCTCCCCAAGAATGGAGGGAACAGCCCCCTTCTCCAGAGACCATAGGACCTGCCCCATTAGTGCATAGGCTGCCCATTAAATCCTCTCCTGCCACACAGCAGCTCCCCCCCCGCCCCTTGCCCCTGGCCTTGAGATGGCGGGAGGAGTGTTCCCTTATTCTTTCAGCCACATGGCACTTGGAAGCAGCACAGACCAGGAGCAAACCCAGCAACTCAGCAGCCATACTTGTGAGTCCATCGCAGTCTGGGGAGACAGCTAGAGCCAAGAGCCATGACTCTATTGTCATTGTCCCACCCTGCCTGGAGGACATCTGTCCCAGCCTCTTGGCGGTGTGACTCACCTGAGCCCTTATCTGGCTTGGGGCCAACCTGCCTGCAGGGCTGAAAATCTCTCCTGGGCTGGGTTCTGGCCCTCCCCCGACTACAGCCTTCCGTCCACCCAAGCACAGTGAGCCACACACCCTCATCCCCTAACACCCTCAAGGATATGGGCTCTCTGCTCGCCAGCTGCCAAAACAGCACTTCCCTAAACCCCTGTATGTCAGGAGCAAGCCAGGACACGTCTGAGTTCAGGAGCGCTGAGGCAGGTGTGGCTTGGCAGGAGCCCCAGCCAGCAAGAACTGCCCTCGTGCCAAGCCACCTCAGGGCTTTTGAGGTAGAGCAGCCAACCTGGGAGGGGACAGGACTCTCATCGTTATGGGGCCTGGGAAATTCCCTCTAAGGGGGCTGGGGATGATGGTCACGTGTAGGCTTATATACATCCTTATATACACCCTTGCTGAGAGAGGACTTGGGAAGCAGGACAGCAAGTAACTGGTTTGTGCTGTGACCTCAGGTAAGTATTGAACTTGTCCGAACCTCAATCTCCCTTTCTGTAAAATGGGGGTAAGGAAGGTGCCCAGCGAACATTGCTGGCTCAACAGACTTGCAATAATAGCTAATGTTATTAGCTACTAATAGCTAAATGCCCCCATGTTGCAGGCACAGTGTGCTGTAGTGGTAAGTGGGATTCAGCTCATACTGGCTCACAAAAGCCAATTCTGAAATATTCTAGAATCTGGTGAACTCCTTGTTAAACCATTGGTAGCTTGAAATCAACCATGGCAGGAACATTTATACCACAGAAATTGGCAAATGCAACAAATCAGAGGTTTTTTGGGTTGGATTTTTTCTTTTTTGAGCCCCCAGTTCATCAGCACACTACTGAAGCCATGTCACTATGGCCAAATGACTTAACCTTTTTTTAAGAAATTGAAGTATAGGTGATTTACAATGTTGTGTTAGTTTCTGCTGTACAGCAAAGTGATTTAGTTATACATATATACATTCTTTTTTTCTATATTCTTTTCCATTATGGTTTATTACAGGATACTGAATATAGTTCCCTGTGCTATACAGTAGGACCTTGTTGTTTATCCAGACTTAACCTTTTGAACCTCTGTTTCCTTACCCATAAAACCACAATAATAATGATCCACATGTAATGAATGCTTCCTGGGTCCCAGCTGCTGTGTGTAATTTTATGCATCGACTAGACTGGGCCATGGGATGCCCAGATACCTGGTTAAACATTACCTCTGGGTGTGTCTGTGAGGGTGTTTCTGGACGAGATTAGCATGTGGATTGGTGAACTGAGTAAAGCAGACCGGCCTCTGCTTGTGGATGGGCACCATCTAATCTGTTGAGGACCTGAATAGAACAAAAAGGCAGAGGAAGGTTGAATTCATTCTCTGCCTGACTAGTTTAACTGGGACATCCATCTTCTGGCCTCGGTACTCCTGGTCCTCAGACCGTCAGACTTAGGCTGGAATCTACGCCATTAGCTGTCTAGTTCTTAGGCCTTTGAACTATACCACCAGCTTTCTGGGTCTCCAGCTTGCAGACAGGGGATCATGTGACTTCTCAACCTTGCATAACTGCATGAGCCAATACCTAATAATAAATAAATATATGTATGTATATATAAATATAAAAAAATATAGCATATGTACATATATATACAACATATACTATAGTATATAGTATTACATAACATTGTACTATATATGTTGCTATATGTATGTGTGTGTATGTGTATATATAAAAGTTTGTGTCCCCCCCCAAATTCGTTATGTTGTAGCCTAATCCCCAATGTGATGGGATTTAGAGGTGGGGGCCTTTGGGAGGTGATTAGGCCACTGAGGGGAAAGCCTTCATACATGGGATTAGTGCCCTTATAAAAGAGACCCCAGAGAGCATCCTTGCCCCTTGTGCCATTTGGGAATGCAGTGAAAAGACAGCCATCTCTGACCCAGGAAGTGAGCTCTCACTAGACACTGAGTCTGCTGGTGCCTTGATCTTGGACATCCCAGCCTCCATAAATGTGAAAAATAAATGTTATTTAAGCCACCCAGTCTATGGTATTTTTGTAATAGCAGCCCAAACACAAAGACACACACACACACACAACTAAGAAATACATATATATATATATATATATATATATATATATATATATATATATATATATATATATATATATATATAATGTATATTTCCTATTGATTCTGTTTCTCTGGAGAACCCTGACTACTACACTGCTCTGAGTGCTTTATATGTATTCGCTCATTTACTTCCCATTACAACCTTACAAGGTAGATGTTAATAGCATCTCCATTTTTTAGATAAGAAGCTAAAGGGCGGAGGTGAATTAACTCACCTAAAAGAACATGACCAAGACATGAACCCAAGCAATCTGGCTCAGGTCTGCCCACTAAACATTGCACCAGCTACCTCCAGGGCCATCACTGCAGTTGCCATTTATTAAGCAATTCCTGAGTGGAGACACTGCGCTAAGGGTTTTCCACATATAACAGGTGGACCCCACAGCCCTCCAGCTTTCTGGGGTTACCTTTTCCTTTAATAATCAAATAAAATAGCTCAAAGCTCCATTCCATGTACCATGGGAAGTTCAGAGCCTTCCTCACTCTTTCTGAGGCACCCAGGGGGCTGTTGCGGTCTCTTGTCACCCTTCACTCTGAATCTCTGCTTCTGGACCAATACTCAGCCCCCTCTTCTGTGACTGTCATCATCTCTCAGCAAAGCCGCACCCTTCCTCCACCACGGTGATCACTACTCCCTCCTCATCTGTGCCCCCAAACCACCTATGATAGACTTGACTGAGGCGCAGGCTGCCAGAGGGTGACAACACTCAGCACAGGACAGAAAACAGAGAATAAACGGCCGTCGCTCAGTTCTTCACGTCTCCTCTCCTCCTTTGTCCTCGGGCCCGGGCCGCCCACCATGAAGCTCTCGGGAAGCCCTTCTCCATCTCAGCTCCTCTCCCCCCGTCGTCTTCTGAGGCACTCGCCCCCGCAGGGCTCCCCCTCCTCGGAGTTCTGACGTCAAAGTCGACATTTCCACATTTCCGGGTCTTGGTTGACCTTACAAAGTTGCTCCCTTGATTCTCACCTGGGGTGGGGTGGGGAAGATCACCTTCCACGTGAGGGTGCTTTCCTCCTGCCACCCCCGCTAAGATGTGGAGCAGCTGGTGACAATGTTTCCCTTCCTGTAAATATGCTTTGGATGACTAGATCCTTTCAATAACATTGTGAGGTAGAGCCTTTGTCTTCCCGGAGAGGAACTCAGCATTGAGACTCTGCTTTGTGCACGTTCTACGAGACATAGGACCTTTGGGGAAGTTACCTCCCTTATCTGAGCCTCAACTGCCTCATCTGGAAGCTGGGATAGTAAGAATACCTGCCCCACAGTGTTGATCCCTCGGTTTGTTGTAAACTCTCAATAAATCTTGGCTGTTCAATATTTGACAGATGAGGAAATTGGGTTCTAGGCCCAGCTGTGTTCTTTTTTTTTAATAAATATATTTATTTTATGTATTTATTTTTGGCTGTGTTGGGTCTTCGTTGCTGCGCGCGGGCTTTCTCTAGTTGCGGCAAGCGGGGCTACTCTTCGTTGCAGTGTGCAGGCTTCTCATTGCGGTGGCTTCTCTTGTTGTGGAGCACGGGCTCTAGGCCCGTGGGCTTCAGTAGTTGCAGCACATGGGCTCGGTAGTTGTGGCTCGTGACTCTTGGGCTCTAGAGCGCAGGCTCAGTAGCTGTGGTGCACGGGCTTAGTTGCTCCACGGCATGTGGGATCTTCCCAGACCAGGGCTCGAACCCGTGTCCCCTGAATTGGCAGGTGGATTCTTAACCACTGTGCCACCAGGGAAGTTCCCCAGCTGTGTTCTTAATGTGCCGAATGACCTGGGCCTCAGTTTGCCCAAATGGAAAGGAGACAGTGGGACTGAATGGTCTCTGAAGCCCGTTCCAGGCCTGTCATTCTCATTAATGGCATCCGTGAGTCTTTACCGCGTGCGCTCAGGACCCTTACAGACCTCGCCTTATGTATGTCTTCATCTCCATGTTCATTGGACTCCTTTCTAATAAACTGGTAAACATGAGTAAGGTCCTGAGTTCCGCAGGCCATTCTAGCAAATTACACCTGAGGAGGGGGTGGTGGGAACCCCCAATTTATGGACAGTTAGCTCAGAAGTATAGAGGTAGGGAATTCCTTGGTGGTCCAGTGGTTAGGACTCGGTGCTTTCACTGCCAAGGGCCCGTGTTGGATCGCTGGTCAGGGAACTAAGATCCTGCAAGCTGCACGGTGTGGCCAAAAAAAAAAAAAAAAAAAGTATAGGGGTAGCCCCTGGCCACCAGCCACTGGTGTCTGAAGTGGAACTGAGCCCTGTAACTTGTGGGATCTGGTGCTCATACCAGGGAGATGATAGTGCTAGAAACGAATTGAATTATTGAGTAACTAGTGGGTGTCAGAGAATTGGAGCATTGGTTGGTATCAGAAAACACCTCACAGCCCCTTTTTGAAAAAAGCTCCTACATGGAGCCCACAAAAGAAACATGTCCCAGGAGTCAAGGAGAGGATCTGGCTCAGGCTGGGAAGGGAGTTGCCCGGGACCACTGGGAAGATGGGACAAAGCTTGGTGGCGGGTTCCCAAGGGGCATAGTACTATTCTTTAAACTTTTCTGTATGCTTGGAATATTTCACAATTATCAACTTAAAAAAAAAGCAGGGATGGGATGTCACAGAAAGATCCCTAGATGGAATCTGGAGTCCTAGGTCCTGGCTTCAGTTATGCCATTGGACCACTCTGTGACTTGAGCAAGTCACAGCCTTCCTCCGGGCCACAGGGGCCAGTCTCTAGCAGCCCTTCCAGCGCTGATATTTTATTAGACGGTTTTCATTTACTTCAGTCCAAATACATATTGAATGTCTGTTAGGTGCTTATCTATTTACATGTCTGACCTCCCGAGCGGACACTGAACCCCTGGAGGGTAGGGGTTGTCTCCTCACCCCTGTCTCCCCGGCGCCCAGCACAGGCCCCTGTATTTAGTGAGTTGTCTGAAGGAAGGAAGGGCAGAAAGAATGACCACCAAGCCCCTGAAGGGTTTGGAGTCTGTGGTTGGGGTCCACTGTGGGGAAGCCTGGGGTCTCCTCAGTACTGGAGCTCACTGGGTGTCCATCGTCTTGCCTGTACCCCTGGGGTGCCTGCGCTGGGGTGGGAGGTGAGCACGGCTGTGGGAACAGGAGAAGAGCCAGCTTGGAGGCTTGCAGGCTTCCACTTCCTGCTACAGACCCTGCCCAAGACTGGCTCCAGCCCTAACCTCTGACCCACTGGGAGAGCACCAGGAAACAGGCCGGAAGGCAGGAAACCTCCCCTGGGCTTGGCCTGGGCCCAGGCCACTACCAGGCCTGGGCTCAGTCCTGAGTCCAGTGGGCCAGAGCCCACTTTGCTTGCCCAGCCTGCAGAGCTCAGCTGCTCTGCCCCAGCTCCTCAGCACCTCCTTTGTCCCTGAGACCACTGCCAGCTGTTCCGTAAACATGGAGCAGCCTGCATGTGCAGGGAGGACAGCTGCGGTCAGGAAACCTGGGTTCAGTTCCCAGCTCTGCCTCTCAGAGGCTGGGTAAGTGGGGGCACTTTACCTGCCTCCATGAGCTCGGTTTCTTCATTGTATTTGTTGTGGAGATCAAAGCAGAGATGGTCCTGGTCTCAAACCGTATTCAAGGAACTAAAAGATAAGTCCAGCTTACAGATATAGTCGAAGCCACCTGAAGCCCTGGCCAACCCTACTCCCTCCCTGCTTGGAGGGTGTCACTGTCCGGACCACTGATGATCTTTGCTATCATGTTTATCCCGTTCCCACACGTTGCTGTCCCGAATATTACTGATTTGCCTGTTTTCAAATGCTATGTATATTATGGTATTATACTGAATGCATTATTCTGTAATTTGCCTTTTTACCCAATGAAATGCTTTTGAGATCTAGCCATATCGATACATGGAACTCGAGTTCCATAATTTTCAATCTTTAGTGCTGCTTTCTACAAATATGCCACGATTCATCCGCTCTCTTCTCGATATACATTTAGGTTGTTTCCAATTATGTTTGGTTATTTCAAGCAACACTGAAATAAATATTCTTTTCCGTGTCAAAAAATGATTTATGCAGAGATAAGTGTTTTCAGGGAGCTTACATACATTGACCAGTGATGTTCACTATTCATTTTGATGACACCATCTCCTGAACCCCAAATCAAGGTCAACAATTTGATGATAGAACAGACCATTTGAGGTTGGGACTCTCTGGAATGCAAAGGCAATAATTGTCACCCTCTCTTCAGTGCTCCCTAAGGGTCAAGCCCCATGCTAAGTGTCCTACCTGCTCAAATTATCAAAAAAAAATCCCTGTGAGGGAGCTACTGGTATTACCCCAGCTGAGGAAACCCAGGTGCAGAGAGGTCAGATATCTTGGTCAAGGTCATACAACAATGGTTGAGCTTGAATTCAAACCAAACCTGGGTCCATCCGACTCTGTTACCCATATTTTAGCCAGACAGACCAGAGGGGTCCCAGCAGAAGCCCCCAGACATGGCAGCATAAAGGCAAGAGGGACTGATCCCAACCGTGGGCTCAGGGAGGTGCCAGTCCCAACTGGCCTAGAAAGATGCAGAGCATTGCAGTGGCAGCAATGGGCAGCATCTGGAAAAAGAGACACATCAGGCCCAGGCCTTGAGACTGGTAGATTTAGCACTGCCCCCTTCACTCACCTCCCGTTGGCCCCTCCCTGCCACACACTTTCCTTGCATTTCTCTTTCCCCCCAATTCTACCCTGATCTGTCTGCTGTCCACCCTTCTTTCCAATTCTTCTCTTTTTACCTTTTTTCTCTTGGGTCATCTTATCTCTCTTCATTCCCCCAATAATCCATCCATCCATGCATCCATCCATGCATCCATCCATCCGTTTACTTATCCATTCATCGGACATGAACTGAGCACCAATGCTGTGTCTGGACATTGGAGCCTGAGTGAGGCTGTGCCTAGAGTTGGTGGTGAGTGCATTCATCACACTCAGCTAAACTTCCAGAGGAAGCTCTGAGACCTGTCCTCCCCCTCAAACACACCCAGAGACAAACACACCCTTACACAAACCAGGCAACCTCCTAGGAAAAAACCTGAGGAGACAGTCATGGCTCTCTGGCATCCCCTGCTGGTAACTTGAGAGATTACCTCCTGGGCTGGAGAGTTCCAATGTGACTCAGGGCAGGGCTGCCCTGGCTCCCAGACTTTGCTCCTCCTGCGCTGCAACTTCTGCCAGTGATTCCACTTTAGGGGCTACTCAGAGTGGGGCTCTTGTCAGAAATGTTTAATTCCCTAGCCGTTGCTAGGCCCAAGCCAAAGGCCAGAGTATGAAGCAGTGAAAGAGATTGTTATGGATTGGATGTTTGTGTCTCCCTAAATTCATATGTTGAAACCTAACCCCCAATGGAGCCTTTGAGTGGTAATAGGTCGAGAGGGTGGGTCTCTCATGAATGGGATTGGTGCCCTTGTAAGAAGAGACAGAGAGCTTGCTTCCTTGCTCTCTGCTCTCTGCTGTGTGAGGGCACGATGAGAAGATGACCATCTGCAAACCAGGACAGGGGATCTACCAGCACCTTGATCTTGGACTTCCAGCCTCTAGAACTGCAAGAAATAAATGTCTGTTGTTTAAGCCACCGAGTCTATGGCATTTTGTTACAGCAGCCTAAGCAGACTAAGAGATGTTTGTTTATTTTATTTTATTTTTAATATTTTTATTTTATTTTATTTTTATTTACTTATTTTTGGTTGCATTGGGTCTTCATTGCTGCAGGCAGGCTTTCTCTAGTTGCGGCGAGCAGGGGCTACTCTTTGTTGTGGTGCGTGGATTTCTCATTGTGGTGGCTTCTCTTGTTGCGGAGCACAGGCTCTAGGTGCGTGGGCTTCAGTAGTTGTGGCACATGGGCTCAGTAGTTGTGGCTCGCGGGCTTATTTGCTCCGCGGCATGTGGGATCTTCCCGGACCAGGGCTCGAACCCGTGTCCCCTGCATTGGCAGGCGGATTTTTAACCACTGTGCCACCAGGGAAGTCCCTGTTTGTTTATTTTAATGCAGAGGAATGTGTGCTGTCCAGTGTGTATGTGAATCCTGCATGTTTGTGCTCTGCTGTGTGTATGCTCAGGGGTGTGTACATGGGGGAGCCAAGGTGCACATTCCAAGCATGTGCTCGCACACCATGCCCCGAGCACGATGGAGATGTGCGTGTGAGTGATCCTAACCTGTGCACACCAGGTGTCCTCAGGAATGTGCGTGGGAAGACACCCATGCAGCCTTCTCACACGTAGATGGGATAACCCTGAGGTCTCGACTCCCAGAGTTCCTAGTGGCTTGGGCCCCAGTTGTCCACTAACACAGCCTGTGTTGGCTTCCTTACCTTCCCTGTCTCACTTCCCTGCTCCCCTACACGGGCTTCTTGGGATCACCTCCAAAATAAACTACCTTCATGCAAATCCTTGTCTCCAGATCTGCTCCTTGGACAACGGAGGAGGCAGCCCAAGAGGAGAGGCCAACTCGCTGAGGCTGGCAGAGCATGAAGATGGCAAGAGCCTGGGTCCCCGATGGCATCACTGCGCCTCTGAGCTAACCAATCGGCAACTGTCCCACCTCCCCACCCCCGCCCCTGCCTTCTGGTTAGCTGAGAAAACCCTAATCATTTAAGTCTCTTTTAATGGAGTTGTCTGTTTCTTGTGTGCACTCTTCCATGTGAAGGGCGGGTCGGCAGCCACTTGAGGGCGAGCCATAGTGGGTATAGCACAGCTGAGTGTATGTGTGTGTATGCACACAAGGGGCACTGAGGGACTGCCTGCTGTGTGCAGGCCCCCTGTAGTGACTGTGTATATGGTACACAGAATTGGGTCGGCCTGGCATGTCTGTGCCCGTCCCCATGGTTCCCCTGTCAGCTCCAGGCTTCGTCTTTCTTGAGCACCGACCTTGTGCTCAACCCACCTGCTTCTCCACTGCCCTCACACTGGTTACCTGGACAACCTCTGTAGAATCCCAGCTGGTCTCCCCGATGGTATTCTTGCTCCTCTTTAAACTATTTTCCACTCAGCAGTCAGAGATAGAGTCTGAAAACATGTTGGATCATGTTGTTCTGTTGGGGGGTTTTGGCTGCACCACGAGGCTTGTAGGATCTTCGTTCCCCGACCAGGGATCAAACCCAGACCCTGGCAGTGAAAGCGCCAAGTCCTGACCACTGGATGGCCAGGGAATTCCCGTGTTGTTCTCTTGTTACAAACACTTCAAAGGCCCCCGTAGCTCTGGGGCACCTGCTCCGCAGAGGTCACGGGTCTCGTCTCTGCCCTCTCTTCCCCTCCCAGGGAAGCTCCAGCCTTAGGATAATTCCTCACTGCATCCCTGTTGGACCCAGGAATGGGGGGACTGACTCCTGCAGGCTGGGTTTCCCAGGCACCCATGACAGCTGGTTTCCAGCTGGGTTCAGCCAATGGGAGGCACTGGTGGAGATGGGAGTGCAGGAGGAAGAGAGAAGCCAGGGTATCTCTCCCCTGCACCTCCTCCATGGCTCCCACGGAACTGGCCTGGACAGGGCCCAGCTTCTGCTGAGCGACCCCTGCTCATCTCATCCCTCCGTCCCCAATCCTGGGAGGAACCATGGCTAAGCTCTAAGCCCTGTTGTCTTCTTAGCACTTCCCTCACCTGGGTAACCAATTCCCTCCATGTCAAATACTTGAGATTCCTGTTTTCTGGTTTGACCCTGAATGACACCACCAGCCATCTGACTTTCCAGCCCGAGGAGGAAGCCAGCAGCCTACGTAAGGCAGAGCCACGGAAACAGCAGAGGACGGAACCGAATCTTGGGCACCTCCCCTGTGCTCCCCCTGCCTCCAGAATTGAAGTCAAGTCCTGTGAGATGATGAATTTCCTAACTGTTTACCTTAGGCAGGGTTTCCTGCTACTGGCATCTGAAAACATTTGTGGTATTCGGTGCCAGGAATCTGCAGCTGCCCCCAATATCTATTCTCCCTTTCTTCCACGGTAAGAGGCATTTTCCTTGTGCACAGGACATTTCCCAGTCTCCCAGGCAGCCGGGATCGGGGGTGGTGGTGGGGAAACCACAAGCTGATTTCTGAGCATGGTCAGAAGAGATGTAAATTCCAGGTTGGGTGCTTAAAGATAAAGCGCAAGCTTGCCCCTTCCCTTTCTCTGTCTGGAATGTGGGTGTGGTGTAGGAGCCATTGCAGGCTGTATTAGTTTCCTGGGGCCACCAGCTGGGTCACTTAAACAACAGAAATGTATTCTCTCCCAGGTCTAGAGGCTAGAAGTCTGAAATCAAGGGGTCAGCAGGGTTGGTTCCTTCTGAGGGCTGTGAGGGAAGGATCTGTTCCAGGCCCTTCTCTTTAGCTAGTAGGTGGCTGCCTTCCTTCTATGCGTGTCTCTCTGTGTTGAAATTTCAGCTTTTTATAAAGATACAAGTCATGCTGGATTAGGGCCCACCCTAATGACCTCATCTTAACTAATTACATCTGCAATGACCCTATGTCCAAATAAGGTTACATTCGGAGGTACGGGGGAATTTGGAGAGGGGAACACAATTGAACCCATGCCTGGCGGGTGAGGGCACACCCTAGAGTTGGAGGAACTGAGAAATAGAAAGAGCAGATGACTTCACAGAGCAAAGCTGCCATGCCAGCCTGGACTTTGAGGTTAGAGGAGAATAAATTTCTCTCTTATTCATGCACCATTATTTGGGGTCTCGGTTACATTCAAACAAACATGTGTCATAGGTCAGGGTCTGGGAAGGGAACGGATGTCAAGCCCAAGGGGTAATTGAGGAATATTTAATAAACGTGCGGGGACTTCCCTGGTGGTCCAGTGGTAAAGAATCCGCCTTTCAGTGCAGGGGATGCGGGTTCAATCCCTGGTCAGGGAACTAAGATCCCACATGCCTCGGGGCAACTAAGCCTGCGTGCCACAACTAGTGAGCCCGCGCGCCTCAACTAGAGAGCCCGTGTGCCTCAACTAGAGAGCCCGTGTGCCACAAACTACAGAGCCCAGGCGCCCTGGAGCCTGCTCGTCACAACGAGAGAAGAGAAAAACCCTCACGCCACAAACAGAGAGAAGCCCGTGCACCACAACGAAGATCCCATGTGCCAACTAAGACCCGACACAGCCACAAATAAACAAAATAAATAAATCTTTTTAAAAATAAATAAATAAATAAAAGTGTGGATGGGGTTGAAGAAACTGACAAGGAATGGTGAGGCATCTCAAGGCTAGCAACAGTGGGGAGCCGATATCACCCCCGAGCCTGAAAAGGCAGAGGGAGGAAGCAGTGAATGGAGCCCTGAGGTAGGAGCTGTGGGGAAAGGTGAAGGTCCCCTGACAGGAGCAAGGGCCTTTGATGGAGGGGTGCAGGCGTTGGGATAGATGCCCCATCTTCCTGTCCTCCAGTCTCCTGCTGGCACCTTCCACTGACTGAACGAAACCCAGAGGACCATGGAGCCCATGGATGCTTCCATCAGGTCAGCCAGCGGGGCAGGGTGGGTGGAGCCCGGCGAGGGGCAGATGGAGAGCGTCCAGTGGGCTGACACCTGGTTCCTGCAGCCATACTCCCCCTGCTGGTGACAGGTCAGTGCCTGGAATCTAGTAGGTGTTCGACAAACATTTGTTGAATGTGTATGTGCCAGGAGGGCCGTGGAATGAGAGCAGGGGAAGGAGGGGGCTTCACACCTCCAGCCCCTTCGTCACCACCATCCCCCAGAGCAGTGGAGGTGGGGGGCGTGCTTCTCCCACTCACCTGCTCAGCCCCAGGAAGACAGGGCACTGGCCCGTATCCCTCCCCAGTGCCACTGTCCAGCATCACCTCGGGTCCCAGCTGAGGCAGTGTCTTCCTCGGGGCAGGAGCCACCTGCATGTGGTCCCAGCCCTGGGTCCCCTAGGTGGCTTCTTGGTGCCATTGCAGGGCCAGGGGGGCACCTGCCTGACCTCTGAGGCTGAGCTGTCCCATCTGAGAGGGATGGGGCTGGTAGCTGGGGTGCCACAGGGCAGTGAGGCACCAGAGAATCTGGGACTTAAGGTCACTGTGGGTGATTCAAGGTGAACATTGGCACCTTACAGACTCTGAGAAGTCCTACAGCAAAGATCCATTTGAACTTTGTTTAATCTCGTATTTCCCAAGCCCATTGGATCTTTGATTCTTTATTGAGTGCCCACTGGGTTCTGAGTGGGAGCTGAGCCCCCAGCAGGGAACACAGCAGGGGCTCCATTGTCGTGGCTTGTTTGTCACAGAACATGGATTAACATCCTCCGAACGCTGCTCTTCAGAACCACCGTCCAAACGCTGCCGCTTGGCTGGCTTCTCCGGGACGCGCAGAGGGGCGGGCCTCCAGATGTGCGCTTTATGAGAGTCAGGGGAGGAAGAGTTGGGCATTGAAGTATCTTTAGCTTCATTCGTTCATTCGTTGCCTCTTTGTCTTTTTCACATCTTTACTGGAGTATAACTGCTTTACAATATTGTGTTAGTTTCTCCTGTACAACAAAGTGAATCAGCCACATGCATACATATATCCCCATATCCCCTCCCTCTTGCGTCTCCCTCCCACCCTCCCTAGCCCACCCATCTAGGTGGTCACAAAGCACGTAGCTGATCTCCCTGTGCTATGTGGCTGCTTCCCACTAGCTATCTATTTTACATTTGGTAGTGTATATATGTCCATGCCACTCTCTCACTTCATCTCAGGCTCCCCTTCCCCCCCGTGTCCTCAAGTCCGTTCTCAACGTCTGCATCTTTATTCCTGCCCTACCACTAGGTTCATCAGTACCATTTTTCTAGATTCCATATATATTCATTAGCATACGGTATTTGTTTTTCTCTTTCTGACTTACTTCATTCTGTATGACAGTCTCTAGGTCCATCCACCTCACTACAAATAACTCAATTTCATTCCTTTTTTTTTTTAATAAATTTTATTTTTGTTTATTTATTTTTGGCTGCATTGGGTCTTCGTTGCTGTGTGTGGGCTTTCTCTAGTTGTGGCGAGCGGGGATTGCTCAGCAGTTGTGGCACAGGGGCTTAGCTGCTCCACATCATGTGGGATCTTCCCGGGCCAGGGCTCAAACCTGTGTCCCCTGCATTGGCAGGCAGATTCTTAACCACTGCGCCACCAGGGAAGTCCCTCATTCCTTTTTATGGCTGAGTAATATTCCATTGTATATATATACCACATCTTTTTAATCCAATCATCTGTTGATGGACATTTAGGTTGCTTCCGTGTCCTGGCTATTGTAAATAGCCTCTTTTAATGTAATGTGTATATTGCTGAGTACACACCATGTGCCAGGCCTCTTCTGGCGCTGGAAATTCAAAGATAGGTAAGAAAGTTTGGCCCTCATGAAGTTTCCCACCAGGTGGGAACTAGAAACAATGAAAACGCTCCTCCCTAAGAAAAGGCTCCTCAGCTGCCCCAGCCTCCTTACCCTCTCCAGACCAACCTCCCAACTGCCCATACTCTCCCGCACACCCGGACCTTTACTTCCCGTTCAGGATGCGGCTTACTTTAGGCTGAGGCCTACTGTGGATCCGTCAGCCTCCCTGCCAGCTCCCTCTTCCCAGGGGAAAGCTCCAGCTGCTCCTAGGCCAGAAAACCCCAGAGGATTAATCAGCAGCACCCCTGCAGTGTGTCCACCAGGCCTTGAGGATAAGATGACCTGACAGGCATTGTGGTGAGAGAGAATCCTGGAGGGTCCGTCTCCCTTGGGACAGAGCAGAGGGCCAGGGTGACTGCGTGCCTGTCTGCAGAGCCGGCAGAGAGGCTGGGACCTGCTCAAGGCCACCTGGTTAAAGGCTGGAGAGTCTTATCGTGTGACGTTGGGCGGGGGGCAGGCAGTGACACACCAGGGGGTGGGGGTGCCCTGGGCCAGTCCTCACTGTTCTCTGGTCCTTAATTTCCTGTCTGTCAGAAGAGATGGATTAGATCATCTTTTAGGCTCTGTCTGTTTCAGACACTCTACAGTGGGATCCAGGGGGGTCTGACCCGCCCCTCCCGCTCCCCAGCCATGTCCTCGGCCTCTCCCCCTTTCTTCCTCTGCTCAGCATCTGGGAAATGGCTCCGAGCTTCAAAGCTGAGCAAACAAACATGTCCAGGCCCATAGGGAACAGGGAGTAAGGGAGGGCACAGCTATTTTTATCACGCTTTGAAGGATCTTCACAGCTGCTTCTGTTGTGTCGACACACTCACCACAGGCTCAGGCTATTGGAGTCACAGACATCACTGTGGGAGTGCTCGGAGGGGCTGCACCGCTGAAAGACACCCTGCCCAGCTGATGCCTGACAGCCCATCACGAGGGATCCGTTGAAAGCAACTAAGCGTTGCCTTCCTCCCATGCTTGCGAAACGTAGCAGCCCCCAAAGGATGGCTCCACACAATCAGTAACGCCAGCAGGAAGGAGTCTGGTGGTCCTTAGAGCGCTGGGTGTTGAGGAGAGACAAGCGTTGCTCAGGAAAGTCTGCGGAGCCTGTTTGCCTTATTCAGCAAACATTCATTGAGCCCCTACAAAATGTCAGTCCCTGGGCTGGGAGGTTGTTTCCAACAGCTAGTGAAGGTGTGCTAAGTCTTTTCTACAAATTAATGTGAGTTGAGTTCACTGATTTAGTGCCAGGCTCTGTGCTTCACACTTCACTGAGGTGATCTCAGGTATCGCTCTATCTCCAAAATATACCCTGACCACACCCACATCTCTCCATTTCCATCTCCGCCACCCCAGGCCAAGCCCCACGCCCACCCCTCATGGCCCTGCTTTGCCCAAGCGACTGAAGTAGCTCCAGCTGGTCCCCCTCACCCTCACCCCACAATCCTTCCCACGGTACCCAGGAAAGAGATTTTTTGAAAGCAAAAGCGAGATCCCAGGTCCTTCCCTTACTTAATCACCACTCCCACCCACCATGGTTTTCTCCTTATGCTTAGAATAAAGACCAAACTCCTTCTCAGCCTAACCTGCAAAGAGACCCTATAGGGTCTGGCCTTCACCCACCTCTTTCTCTCTCTTTTTCTTATTCTCTCTCTCTCTAAATCTGGATTTCAGGTAACAGAATTGGATTAATCAAATATCATGAGTCTGCTCATGGGCCACTCTTATTTATTAGACAGACAGTTATTTTAAATAATGTAGTTGCCATCTTCAAAACCACATCTAACATAATGACACAGATGACTCTCAAAAGCATTATGCTAAGTGAAAGATGCCCAGAAACATAAGCTATATACTATATGCTTCCATTTGTATGTAAAGATGATAGAAAAGGGCAAACTAAAGAGATGGAAAGCAGATCACAGGTTGCCAGGGGGCCAGGTGTGGGGGTGGGATAGAATGTGACTGGGTGGGAGGGAAATTTCTCGGGTAATGAAAATGTTCCATATCATGACTGTGGTGGTGGTTACATGACTGTGTGTGTTTGTCAAGACTTATTAAATTTACAATTAAAACTGGAGAACTTTATTGTATGCAAATTTACCTTCAAAAAAGCTAAAACCAGAACGAAAACTACCAAAGCAAAGCAGGAAGCTCTAGCAACATCTAATCTATCCTCCTTCCTCCACCCCAGACTTGAGTTAACGGTCATCCAGAATCCTCTGTTCATCATGCCTTTGCTTGCCTTTTTATACAGTTTTATTCACCTATTTGTATTCCTTAAAAGGTATATTTTAAAATCTCAGTTGTTTTTAATTCTATAAAAAGAGTATTAAACTGCATTTCATCTTCTGGTGCCTTTTTTTCCTTCTTAATTTAGATTCCTAGGAATTATCTACATTGTGGCATGTCATGGTGATTCATTCTTTTTGACTGCTGATTAATATTCCATTGTATATACTACACATATTCACCCATTTGCCTTCATGGACATTTCTGTTGTTTCTAGGTTTCTGTTATTGAGGATTGAGGACAGGGACACCAGGAACATTCTTGTGCATGTCTCCTGGGGCACATGTGCATGATTTTCTTGAGGGTCCTACCTAGGAGTGGAATTGCTGGATCAGGTGTGAATTCAGCTTCAGGCATCACCTCTTCTTGGACCTCATCCCCTACCACTCTTCACTTTGACTACTATGCTTCAGCTTCACTGACCTCCTCTCCTTGGACAAGCCAAGCCCATTCCAGCCTCCAGATCTTTGCACTTGTTGTCCTTCCCACCTGGAGAGCTTTTCCTTCAGGGCTTCTCATGGCTGGCTTTTACTTGCCCTTTAGGACTCAACTGAACACTACCTCCTCAGCCCAAATGTCACTCTCTCTGGTCCCCCATCTAAATGAGTCACTCCCATTCCTACCCCAGTCACTTACATTTCATTCTTTTCATAGCACCTTCCACCACAATCAGAAATAGCCTTTATTGATTGATTGATTGATTGATTTTTGGCTGCGTTGGGTCTTTGTTGCTGTGCGCGGGCTTTCTTTAGTTGCAGCAAGCGGGGGCTACACTCCATTGCGGTGTGTGGGCTTCTTATTGCTGTGGCTTCTCTTGTTGCGGAGCATGGGCTCTAGGCACACGGGCTTCAGTAGTTGCAGCACATGGGCTCAGTAGTGGCACATGGGCTCAGTAGTTGTGGCTCGCAGGCTCTAGAGCGCAGGCTCAGTAGTTGCAGCACACAGGCTTAGTTGCTCTGTGGCATGTGGGATCTTCCTGGACCAGGGATCAAACCTGTGTCCCCTGAATTGGCAGGTGGATTCTTAACCACTGCGCCACCAGAGAAGTCCCAGCTGGGACCATTCTTTTCATGGCTGCATCCCCAAGAACATCCTGATATAGAGAAAGTGCTCAACAAAAAATTTTTAAAATTGAGGTAGATACTAATATTAATCCTATGTTAGAGGTGAGAAACTTGACACTCAGAGAAGTTAAGCCATGTGCCAAGGATGCAGAGCTTGGAAGCGGCAGAGCCAGGATTTGAACCAAGGTGTGACCAGTCCCAGAGCCCATGTTCATTCCTGGAAGCTGCTGGCTTGTTCTGGTGTGAACTTTCCTTCCCCCTCCCCTGTTATCAGCTTGCCATTCAATGTCACCTGTGCAGCCACACGTTGGAGGAAACTCTGGGACCTGTTGTTGGCTGTCACTCCCCCATCTGCAGTGGGCGGGGGGTTTGGCCTTGGACCATGGGAAACCTGGTGTTCTACCACCTGTTCTGGGAATGGGGCCCAGTCTGTACCCCTCTCATCTATCTTCTGCCTTACATTAGAGCCTCAGGATATATGTCTCTTTCCTATCATCTCAAAAGTTTCAGCTGCTGCCAGTAAAAATGGTGAGCTCTAGAATGGGATCAAAACTAAGTTATTATCAACTTAAAATAGACAGTTATAGATTTAAGTTTTTATATGTAGCCTCATGGTGTCCAAAAGCAAAAACCTATAGTAAATACACAGAAGATAAAGAGAAAGGTATATGAGCATACCACTGAAGAAAGTCATCAAACCACAAAAAAAGAGAGCTAGAGAAGAAGAAAGGAACAGAGAGAAACTACAAAAACAGCTAGAAAACAAATAACGAAGTGGCAATAAGTACACATGTAGCAATAAT
Source organism: Balaenoptera physalus (assembly GCF_965194825.1). Taxonomy (NCBI): domain Eukaryota; kingdom Metazoa; phylum Chordata; class Mammalia; order Artiodactyla; family Balaenopteridae; genus Balaenoptera; species Balaenoptera physalus. The sequence continues at coordinate 179,348,307 of NC_138882.1, read as the reverse complement.
TACTTTAAATGTAAATGCACTAAATTCTCTAATCAAAAGACATAAAGCTGGTGAATGGATAAAAAAAACAAGACCCATCTTTATGTTGCTTACAAGAGACACTTTATATGTAAGGACACACACAGACTGAAAGTGAATGGATGGAAAAAGATATTCCATGCAAATGGAAACCAAAAGAAAGCTGGAGTAGCTATACTATGTCAGAAAAAATAAACTTTAAAACAAAGACTGTAATAAGAGATAAAGAAGGGTGTTACACAATGATAAAGGAGTCAATCCAACAATAGGATATAACATGTAAATATTTATGCACCAAACATAGGAGTACCTAAATATATAGAGCAAATATTAACAGACCTAAAGAGAGAAATAGATAGAAGTACAATAATTGTAAGGGACTTTAATACCCCACTTACATCAATGGATAGATCATCCAGACAGAAAATCAATTAGGAAACTTTGGTCTAAAATGACCAAATGACATGTTAGACCAGATTGATTTACAGATATTTACATAACATTCCATCCAAAAGCAACAGAACACACATTCTTCTCAAGTGCACATGGAACATTTTCCGAGATATATCATACTTTAGGCCATAAACAAGTCTTAATAAATTTAAGAGAATTGAAATAATATCAAGCATCTTTTTCTGACCACAATTGTATGAAACTACAAATTAATTACATGAAGAAACTGGAAAATTCACAAATATGAGAGATTCAACAACATGCTACTGAACAACCAATGGGTCAAGGAAGAAATCAAAAGAGAAACTAGAACATACCTTGAGACAAATAAAAATAGAAATGTAACATATCAAAATTTATGAGATGCAGCAAAAGCAGTTCTAAGGGGGAGGTTCAAGCAATAAATGCTTACCTCAAGAAACAAGAAAAGTCTCAAATAAACAACTAACTTTACACCTCAAGGAACTATAAAAAGAAGAACAAATGAAGCCCAAAGTTAGTAGAAGGAAGGAAATAACAAAGATTAGAGCAGAAATAAATGAAATAGAGACTAATAAGACAATAGAAAAGATAATTGAAACTAAGAGTTGGTTCTTTAAAAAGATGAATAAAATTACAAACCTTCAGCTAGACTCATTAAGAAAGAAAGAGAGAGGACTCAAAATCTGAAATGAAAGAGGAGATACTACAACTGATACCAAAGAAATACAAAGGCTCATAAGAGACAACTATGAGCAATTATATGCCAACAAATTGGACAACCTAGAAGAAATGGATAAATTCCTAGAAATATACAAACTAACAAGACTGAATCATGATGAAACAGAAAATCTGAACAGACCAGTTACTCGCAAGGAGATTGAATCAGTAATTGAAAACTTCCCAACAAACAAGTCCAGGATCAGACAGCTTCATAGATGATTTCTACCAAACATTCAAAGAAGAATTAATACCTATCCTTCTCAAACTATTCCAAAAAATAGAAGAGGGGAAACTCTTCCAAACACATTTTACGAAGCCAGCATTTCCCTGTTACCAAAAGCAGAAAAGGACACCACAAAAAAACCAAAAACTATAAGCCAATATCCCTGTTGAATATAGATGCAAAAATCCTAAACAAAATATTAACAAATTGAATTCAACAGTACATTAAAAGGATTGATCATATATCATGATCAAGTGGGATTTATTCCAGAGATGCAAGGATGGTTCAACATGCACAAATCAGTCATGTGATATACCACATTAACAAAATGAAGGATAAAAATCATATGATCATCTCAATAGACACAGAAAAAGTGTTTGACAAAATTCAACATTCATTTATTATTTTTAAAAAAAGCTCTCAAAAAAACGAGTATAGAGCAGACATACCTCAACATAGTAAAGGCCATATGTGACAAGCCCACAGCTAACATTATACTCAACAGTGAAAAGCCAAAAGCTTTTCTTCTAAGATCAGGAACAAGACAAGGTTGTCCACTCTCACCACTTCTATTTGACTTAGAACTGGAAGTTCTAGCCAGAGCAATTAGTCAAGAAAAAGAAATAAAATGCATCCAAATTGGAAAAGAAGAAGTAAAATGTCACTATTTGCAGATGACATGATATTATATATAGAAAATCCTAAAGACTCCATCAAAAGACTGTTAGAACTAATAACTGAATTCAGTAAAGTTGTAGGATACAAAATCAATACACAAAAATCTGTTGCATTTCTTTACACTAATAACACACTATCAGAAAGAGAAACTAAGAAAACAGTTTCATTTACAATTTCATCAAAAAGAATAAAATACCTAGGAATAAATTTAACCAAAGAGGTTAAAGACCTGTGTATTGAAAACTACAAGACATTAATGAAAGAAATTGAAGAAGACGTGGGGAACTTCCCTGGTGGTCCAGTGGTTAAGACTCTGCACTTCCAAGAGGGAGGGGATATGGGGATATATGTATACATATAGCTGATTCACTTTGTTATACAGCAGAAACTAACACAACATTGTAAAGCAATTATACTCCAATAAAGATATTAAAAAAAAAAAGACTCTGTGCTTCCAATGCAGGGGGTGCAGGTTTGACCCCTGGTTAGGAAACTAAGATCCCACATGCCACATGGTGCGGCCAGAAAAAAGAGATAGAAATTGAAGAAGACACAAATAAATGGAAAAAGAGTCATGCTCATGGACTTGAAGAATTAATAGTGTTAAAATGTCCATACTACTCAAAGAAATCTACAGATTCAATGCAATCCTTATCAAAATTCCAATGGTATTTTTCACAGAGATAGAACAAACAATCCTAAAATTTGTATGAAAACACAAAAGACTGCAAACAGCCAAATCAATTTTGAGAAAGAATAAAGCTGGAGGCATTATGCTGCCTGATTTCAAACTATATTACAAAGCTGTAGTAATTAAAACAGTATGGTATTGACATAAACATAGAAACGTAGATCAATGGAACAGAATAGAGAGCCCAGAAATAAACCTATGCATATATGGTCAATTAATTTACAACAAAGGGGCCAAAAATATATACAATGGGGAAAAAGAGAGTCTCTTCAATTAATGGTGCTCGGAAAATTGGAGAGCCACATGCAAAAGAATGAAACTGGACCACTCTCTTATACCATACGCAAAAATTAACTCAAAATGGATTAAAGACTTGAACATAAGACCTGAAACCATAAAATGCCTAGAAGAAAATATAAGCAGTAAGTTCCTTGACATAGGTCTTAGTGATGAGTTTTTGAATCTGACACCAAAAGCAAAAGCAACAAAAGCAAAAGTAAAGTGGGACTATATCAAACTAAAAATCTTCTGCATAGCAAAGGAAACCATCAACAAAATGAAAAGGCAACCTACTGAATGGGAGAAAATAATTGCAAATCATATGTCTGATAAGGGGCTGATATCCAAAATACAAAGAGCTCATATAACTTAATAGCAAAAAACCAAACAATCCGATTTAAAAATGGGCAGAAGCTCTGAACAGACATTCTTCCAAAGAAGACATACAGATGGTCATCAGGTACATGAAATGATGCTCAACATCATTAATCATCAGGGAACTGCAAATCAAAACCACAGTGAGGTATCACCTCACATCTGTTACAATGGCTATTATCAAAAAGATAAGAAGTAACAAGTGTTGGCAAGAATACAGAGAAAAGGAAACCCCTGTGCACTGTTGGTGGGAATGCAAATTGGTGCAACCACTATTGAAAACAGTACGGAAGTTCCTCGAAAAATTAAAAATAGGGTTATCCTATGATCCAGCAATTCCACTTTGGGGTATTTATCCAAAGAAAACTAAAACACTAATTTGAAAAGATATATGCACCTCCATGTTCATTGTAGCATTTTTTTTTTTGGTCGTGCCACGCAGCTTGTGGGATCTCAGTTCCCCGACCAGGGATTGAACCTGGGCCACGGCAGTGAAAGCCCGTAATCCTAACCACTAGGCTACCAGGGAACTCCCCATTGCAGCATTATTTACAATAGCCAAGATATGGAAATAACCCAGGTGTCCATTGAAGGGTGAATGGATTGTGTGTGTGTGTGTGAGATTCAGCCATTAAAAAAAAAGAATGAAATCTCGCCATTGCCATTTGTGACAACATGAATGGACCTCTAGGGCATTATGCTAAGTGAAATAAGTCAAACGGAGAGAAAGACATATACTGTATGATCTCTCTGATATGTGGAATCTAAAAGAGAACAAAAACAAAAACAAAAAAACAAGCTTGTAGATACAGAGAACAATTTAGTAGTTGCAAGAGGCAGACAGGGGGAGAAATGGGTGAACAGTTTCTTGGTTTTGTTTTTTAGTTTAAATAAATTGAATAATTTTTTTTAAAATAGAGGATGCCAAAAAGACTTAAACAGACATTTCATGGAAGATGAAATATGGATGACCAACGAACATTTAAAAAGATAATCTCATTTGTGATCAATTGAATGCAAATTAAAATCACAATGAAACACCCTTCCATACCTCACAACTGGGCAAACATTGGAAAACAGAAATAAAAAGGTTGGCTCAGATGTGGAATAATAGGAACCTTCATTTCATGTTAATGGGAATATTCAATACTGTCATTACCCAGTTTAGCTGGACAAGCACATACCCTATAGTGCATTAATTCTTGTCCAAGGATAGAACAGATACTTGTGAACCATTTCCATAATAGCAAAGAGTTAGAAACACTCAAATATCCATTAACAATAGAGTGGATAGATTTTGGCGTACCTAAAGTATGGACTAGTGCGCTTCCCTGGTGGCACAGTGGTTGAGAATCTGCCTGCTAATGCAGGGGACACGGGTTAGAGCCCTGGTCTGGGAAGATCCCACATGCCGCGGAGCAACTAGGCCCGTGAGCCACAACTACTGAGCCCGCGCGTCTGGAGCCTGTGCTCCGCAACAAGAGAGGCCACGATAGTGAGAGGCCCGCGCACCGCGATGAAGAGTGGCCTCCGCTTGCCACAACTAGAGAAAGCCCTCGCACAGAAAAGCAGACCTAACACACCCAAAAATAAATAAATTAATTAATTAATAAAGCTCCAAAAAAAAAAAAAGCTTCCTAAAAGTTTAAAAATAAATAAATAAAGTATGGACTAGTAAGAGTAAAAATAAATCAACTGCATGCAGCAAATGGATGAGTCTCAGAAACCAATATTGAACACAAAATAAAAATTAGATCACAAAAGGATAATCACTGTATGATTCTTCTTATACAAAGGGGCAGAAGAGGAAAACCCAATGTATTGTTTAGGAATACATATGCATGTGGAAATCGCTAATGAAAGCAAAGGAATGTCATAGGGATGATATCCACAGAGGAATTTTATAATGCTCTATTTGTTTTTTTTTGGCCGCCCCGCCTGGCTTGTGGGGATCTTAGTTCCCCGACCAGGAATTGAACCCGTGCCCTCAGCAGTGAAAGGGTGGTGTCCTAACCACTGGACCACCAGGGAATTCCCAAGCTGGGACCATTCTTGTTCATGGCTGCATCCCCAAAAACATCCTGATAAAGTCCTCAACAAAAAAATTTTTTAATTGAGGTGGATACTAATATTAACCCTGTATTAGAGGACAGAAACCTGAAGATCAGAGAGGTTAAGCAATGTGTCGAAGGATGCAAAGCTTAGAGATGGCAGAGCCAGGATTTGAACCCAGGTGTGACCAGTCCCAGAGCCCATGTTTGTTCCTGGAAGAGGCTGTCTTGTTCTGATGTGAACTTTCCTGCCCCCTCCCCTGTTATCAGCTTGCCATTCAGTGCCACCTGTGCAGCCACGCATTGGAGGGAACCCTGGATCCTGTTGTTGGCTGTCTCTCCCCCAACTGCAGTGGGTGGGGGCTGTGGCCTTGGACCATGGGAGACCTGGTGTTCTGCCACCTGTTCCGGGAATGGGGCCCAGTCTGACCCCCCTCACCCGTCTTCTGCCCTATATTAAAGCCTCAGGCTATGGATCTCTTTCCTACCATCTCAAAACTCACGATGCTCCGGCTGCTGAGTTTTCTCCTATTTGTGGCCCTTGGTAAGACCCCAGCCTGTGCTGCCCTGGGCCAGGAGCCCTCGTAATCTACCAACCCACCCTGAGTCTCGCAAACCCAATACCTGGTTCCATAGGAGAGGTCCCAGCTTGTATCTGGGGCATGATGGTGGAGGTTTTCAGCTTGGTGCTGGAGCAGGAGAATAGAGGGGAAGCTGTGGGTGACAGACCAGCTCAGGAGGAAGACTGGGGGACCCAAAGGTCTGTGGTTGGAGTCCTTGATGTGGGTGGTAAACAAAGTCTAGTGGGAAAGACTTTGGGGTCTGTGGTTAGACTGCTTGGGTTGGAATTTCTGTTCCTCTGCTTAACCCGCCAACTCTCCTCTCACACTCCCCCCACTGCACTCCATAATCCTGTGGTCTAGCCTTTTCCTGGACTCTCTGCCATATTACATTACAGCTCAGGGCCACCTTCTCTAAGCAGCGTCCCTTGACTGACAATAATGAATGGTAACAGATAATGTTTACTAAGTGCTTACTATATGCCAGGCAGAACGCTAAGGATCTTTCCGTATATTATCTCATGTAATCCTCACAACAGTCCCCTTAAGGTCAGTATTATTATTATCCCCATTTTACAGGTAGAGAAACTGACCCTCAGAGAAGTAAAGTAGCCCATCCTAGAACCAGGGGCAGAGCTGCACTTTGAATCCAGGCAGTCTTACTCCAAAGCCACCACTCTTCGCGACAATAGCTATCACTCCTCAAGGGCTCACTGAGTACCAGGCACGGTTCTAAGTGCATCAGCTCCTTCATTCCTGCCATGAAAGGAAGCCACATGTTCATCTCTCCCCCTAGACTCCTGCGAGTCCAGAAATCCCTGCTCTAGTCCAACTGCTCATTGTTCATATGTGGTTACTGAGGTTCAGATAGGGGAAGGAGTTGTATGGGATCTCACAGCCTGTTTGTGCCACAGCTAGGACTGGGACCCAGACCTCTTCTTTGCTTTGGGGGACCCTCTAGCTGATTGACGCTTCTACTCCACCCTCTAGCCTCCGGCTTTGGCCAGCCTTCCTACGGGCCCTCCTCCCGCGTTGTCAATGGTGAGGATGCGGTCCCCTACAGCTGGCCCTGGCAGGTAAGAGTGATACCAGCTGCACTATTTCCCACCATGGGCTCTGCACCCCATGCTCTGATTGCAGGATATTCAGTCTGGACCCCATTGTGCTGTTTCCAGTATTCACCTCAGTCTCCAAAGGCCAGGAAACCCTTGGACAATCTACTTCATATGGAAGTTTTGCCCATTTAATCTGTAACCCTCACTGGGCTGTTTGCAAGTTAAAAGTAGACTCTGGGGAGAGGGCAGTGTTTAACCCAAGGGTTGGTGCATTAATGGTGGAAGTTCAGCGTGATGTTTAAGGAGTGAGATTTGGGGGGACTCATTTCTAGACCCCTCAAACTATACAACAGGGCTATAAGGTCTGGAGCAATAAAGGGATGAAGAGCTTTATAGAGGTCACTGAAGGGAGCACAGAGGACTAGACTCATTGCACTAACACAGTAGCCACTAGCCACATGTGGCTATTTAAATTTATTTATTTAATTTTTATTGGAGAGCAGTTGATTTATTTGTGTTAGTTTCAGGTATACAGCAGAGTGAATCAGTTATACATACACATATGCCACTCTTTTTTTAGATTCTTTTCCCACATAGGCCTAAATTTAAATTAATTAAAATTAAGCAATATTAAAAATTCAGTTGCTCAATGCTAACCACATTTTAAATTCTCAATAACCACATGTGGCTAGTGGCTACCATACTGGACCATACTGAACATTTCCATCATCACAGAAAGTTCTACGGGATGGCACTGGTCTACAACAGGGGTCAGCTAACTTGTTCTGTAAAAGACGAGAGAGTATATATTTTAGCCTTTGTCGGCCATGTGGTTTCTATTGCAATGACTTGATTCTGCCACTGTAGCATGAAAGCAGCCATGGATGGTACAGTTGTGTGGGCTAGGCACTGCACATTTCCAGAGGTGCCATTCTGTGTGAATGATGCTCTCTAGAGTTGTGCAGTGCACAGCCTATACAGCCATGGGTAGCAACCCTCGCTGTGGGGCCCAGACCACTCAGGCTCCTCCCTCCCTTGCCACCAGGTCTCCCTGCAGTATGAAAAGAAAGGGACCTTCTACCACACTTGTGGAGGCAGCCTGATCGCCCCTGACTGGGTTGTAACTGCAGGCCACTGCATCTCGTGAGTTCTCTCACTTGCCCCATCCCTGCGTGAGACTCAGGCAGGCTGGGGCAGTGGGGGACTGTGGGAGGGGAGGGGGGAAGCCAGTCTGGCCTGTACTGACGTCACCTCCACCAGCAGGAGATCCCTGACCTACCAGGTGGTGTTGGGCGAGTATGACCGCTCTGAGAAAGAGGGCCCCGAACAGGTGATCCCCGTCAATGCCGGGGACCTCTTCGTGCACCCACTCTGGAACTCCAACTGCGTGTCCTGTGGGTGAGTGAACTCTCAGGCCTGGGACCCAGGTGCTCCTCTGCTGGTCTCTCTATGACCCAACACTGATTCTGAGAAGACTCCCAGGGACAATGGAGCTGGGCCAGCAGCCTGAGCCCAGGTCCCACACGCTGAGGGTCAGAGCCAACAGAGCCTTCAAGGATCATCCACACCAAACGTCTCTCCCTACAGAGGGGAGAGCAGGGCCCAGGGAGGGGCAGGAACTCCCCCAAGGCCACTCGGCTGGTTGGCTTCAGAACCCAGGACTCCTCAGGCACCCCCGTCCCAAATCCAAGGTTTCCTCCCTTCAGTGGACATTCAGCCAGAGCATCCTGCGTTCCCGGCATTGTGGGCTAAAGGAGGAGCACTGGACTGAGAGCCAGGATCCAGCACTAAGTCACTGTGTGGCTTGGG